>NW_027361896.1:3210000-3810000 GCF_039654945.1 Dendrobates tinctorius | reverse complement strand
GTGGCTCAGCCTCCGATTTGGAGGCCGGGGTGGCTCAGCCTCCGATTTGGAGGCCGGGGTGGCTCAGCCTCCGATTTGGAGGCCGGGGTGGCTCAGCCTCCGATTTGGAGGCCGGGGTCGATCAGCCTCCAATTTGGAGGCCGGGGTGGCTCATCCTCCGATTTGGAGGCCGGGGAGTCGATCAGCCTCCCATTTGGAGGCCGGGGAGTCGATCAGCCTCCCATTTGGAGGCCGGGGAGTCGATCAGCCTCCCATTTGGAGCCTATGGTCACTCAGCTTTCGATTTGGCGTGTCGGCCCTTTAACAATCACTTTGGCGCGTCGGCCCTTTAGGAGCTAGTTTGGCTCACTGGGCTTCTTCTAAATCCACTTTGGCAGACATTCTCTATCAGGGGCATGTGTAATGTGATGAAGCTAGATTTGCATTAGTGCTGTGGGTTTCGCTTTAAGAGCTGATATTATGTGGCAGAAGCTCTGTCCTTGGGGCGTCATGTGACGTTCGTAGGCGTTGGCATAGTAACTGGGTGTGCCTGCGCATATCAATGAGCTTAACTGCCATTTGAATCGCCTCAGGGCACGTTTTGCCATTTCCCATTGAAAAGCATTGGAGACCGTCCGATATTTCCCGAATTTCCCACACAGCAATGGCATAAAGTGAGACTAGGGACTTTTTTTTTTTAAGTGGCGGAGGAATACAGTGCGGAAGGATACCTACCTTCCGTCATTGGATTCCTGCAGCCCGTAGAGAACGGCAGCATCATCTGATGCTGCAATTCTCTACCCAAGATCGTCGTGGGACACACTCGTGGACTGCTTCGGATCGTGGGTGAGTATTTTTGTGGTTTGTTATGTTAATATTTATTCCGTAGACGACAATGGCTTCGGGGAACAATGTGACAAGTATTGGTAAGTATGTTACTCTATGTTATATGTACTGTATGTCTATGTATGTATTGTATGAATGTATTGTATGTATGTAGTATATATGTGGTATGTATGTAGCATGTAGTATGTATGTAGTATGTATGTAGCATGCATGTAGCATGTAGTATGTATGTAGCATGCATGTAGTATATATGTAGTATGTATGTAGCATGCATGTAGTATATATGTAGTATGTATGTAGCATGTAGTATGTATGTAGTATGTAGTATGTATGTAGTATGTATGTGGTATGTATGTAGCATGTAGTATGTATGTAGCATGCATGTAGTATATATGTAGTATGTAGTATGTATGTAGTATGTATGTGGTATGTATGTAGCATGTAGTATGTATGTAGCATGCATGTAGTATATATGTAGTATGTATGTAGTATGTATGTAGTATGTATGTAGCATGTAGTATGTATGTAGTATGTATGTAGTATATATGTAGTATGTATGTAGCATGCATGTAGTATGTATGTAGCATGTATGTAGTATGTATGTAGTATATATGTAGTATGTATGTAGCATGTAGTATGTATGTAGCATGCATGTAGCATGTATGTAGTATTTTTTTTTTTTTTTTAACATTTAACACATTAGCCGGATGATGGGACTACTACTGTCCCATCATTGGCTAATGTGTCAATCACTGTCATGGTAGCAGGCATCGCCAGATGGGACTTGTAGTCCCATCGGACGATGCTTGCACAGACCCCCGGACATCAGCACAGCCCCCCGGCAGGCCGGCACAGCCCCCCGGCAGGCCGGTACAGACCCCCACAGGGTGCACAGACCACCGGCAGGCCGGCACAGCCCCCCGGCAGGCCGGTACAGACCCCGGGCAGTCCACACAGCCCCCCGGCAGGCCGGCACAGCCCCCCGGCAGGCCGGCAGAGACCCCCGGAAGGCCCGAAATGACGGCGCATCATGATGCGCACACACCGCGCATCATGATGACGTCAGGCCGTCAATCAACTGAACTTCCGATTCCGATGCCGAATTCCGATATTGAAAAAATATCGGAAGTCGGTATCGGAATTCCGATACAGCAAGTATCGGCCGATACCCGATACTTGCGGTATCGGAATGCTCAACACTGGTTAGCAGCGTTCGGATTACATGATAGTGCTTTCTTCAAAGCACTATAGCAAGTTAGCAGCATTCGGATTACATGAATTCCGATTCCGCTATTTTTTTCACATCGGAAATCTCTACTAACCATAAGCATAACCCTAAACCCTAACCCTACTAATCCTAACCCCTAACCGTAACCCTACTAACGATAAGCATAACCCTAACCGTAAACCCTGACTGTACTAACCCTAACCCTTACCCTAAACCTACTAACCCTAACCCCTAATCCTTAACCTAACCCTAGCTAACCCTAACCCTACTAACCCTAACCCCTCACCCTTAACCTAACCCTAACTAACCTTAACCCCTAACCCTACTAACCCTAACCCTACTAACCCTTAACCTAACCCTAACTAACACTAACCCTAATATCCCTAAACCCTAACCCTTATGCTAACCCTACTAACCCTAACCCCTAACACTAACCCTAACCATATCCCTACCTAACCCTATCCCCTAACCCTAACCCTACTAACTATAAACATAACCCTAACTGTAAACCCTGACTCTACTAACCCTACTAACCCCTAACCCTTACCCTAACCCTACTAACCCTAACCATAACCCTAACTAACCCTAACCCTGCTAACTATAAGCATAACCCTAACCGTAAACCCTAACCCTACTAACCCTAACCCTGCAAACCCTAACCCCTAACCCTTAACCTAGCCCTAACTAACCCTAACCCTACTAACCCTAACCCCTAACCCTTAACCTAACCCTAACTAACCCTAACCCCTAATCCTAACCCTACTAACCCTAACACTTAACCTAACCCTAACCCCTAACCCTACTAACCCTAAAGCCTAACCCTTACCCTAGCCATATCCCTAACCCTTACCCTAACCCTACTAACCCTAACCATAACCCTAACTAACCCTAACCCCTAACCCTACTAACTATTAGCATAATCCTAACCATAAATCCTGACTCTAGTAACCCTAACTAACCCTAACCCCTAACCCCTTAACCTACTAACCCTAACCATAACTAACCCTAACCCCTAACACTACTAACTATAAGCATAACTCTAACCTTAAACCCTTACTCACCTAACCCTACCTAACCCTAACCCCTAACCCTTACCCTAACTCTACTAACCCTAACCCGCAGCAGAATCCGCAGCGTGTGCACTCACCCTTACTCTACTAACCATAAACCCTAACCCTACCCCAACTAATCCTAACCCAAAGAAAAAACACAGCTGTTAAGAAGATGGCGACCAGTTTTCCTGCTATAGCTTTCGCTCTGTGCATTTTTCTTGCAAATTTTTTTTGCTCCTCTGCCTCTGCCAACTCCTTCCCCATTATCCTGAGGTGGTTCCCCTCCATTTTGTCCATTATATAGCACTGTAGTGGTCATTTTGTAATTCCGATTTTTTTTCTCCCATTGACTTGCATTGATATCAGAAATCGGAAATTCCGATAGCCGATATTTTTTCAATATTGGAAATCGGAATTCCGATATGATATCGGGCAATATCGCTCATCCCTAGTTAGCAGCGTTCGGATTACAAGATAGTGCCTTTTTCAAAGCACTATAATAAGTTAGCAGCGTTCGTATTACAGGATAGTGCTTTTTTCAAAGCACTATAATAAGTTAGCAGCGTTCGTATTACAGGATAGTGCTTTTTTCAAAGCACTATAATAAGTTAGCAGCGTTCGTATTACAGGATAGTGCTTTTTTCAAAGCACTATAATAAGTTAGCAGCGTTCGGATTACAAGCTAGTGCTTTTTTTCAAAGCACTATAGGAAGTTAGCAGCGTTCGGATTACAAGATAGTGCTTTTTTTCAAAGCACTATGGTAAGTTAGCAGCGTTCGGATTACATGATAGTGCTTTTTTCAAAGCACTATAATAAGTTGGCAGCGTTCGGATTGCATGATAGTGCTTTTTTCAAAGCACTATAATAAGTTAGCAGCGTTCAGATTACATGATAGTGCTTTCTTCAAAGCACTATAATATTAATAAGGAGAATAAGTTAGCAGCGTTCGGATTACATGATAGTGCTTTCTTCGGATTAAAAATATGTTGCTTGAACCTAGAGGTTCAAGCACCATAATGAGAGATGTGAGGGGGAAAATGAGAGGCGTGATGGGAAAATGAGAGAAGTGAGGTGCTGCTGCAGTACACACTGCAAGAGGACAGAGGCTCACAACTAACCACAGTTAGTTAATATGCCCGGGCAACGCCAGGCTCTTCAGCTAGTAATAGAATAAAAAAATTATCTTCTTCTATTTGACTTTGAACATACTTCATACACTTGCAGCACCTGGAATATCCCACATGTTTTTCTGATTGTAGCAGTTCACATGCCTGCTTATATGTATATATATGAAAAATCAGGAAGAATGTTTAGTCACTCTTTAACCCTGCACTGTAAATTTACAATAGCTTGGGATTGAAGCACAGGACCAAGCACACAAAATTACGAACTTGGTTTTTATGAGGTCAAAACTAATAATTTATACTGCAGCAATTGACTTACTCTATTTATACCTAAACTGTGTATTGCTAATGAGTTGATATTATATATTCTTATAAAAGATGTTCACGTTAATGTTTCCCAACGTTGCTTGTTTTTTTGTGTTGAATAACTTTGGAAATATTAGTAGTTTTATGCCGTCTTTAAATTTTGCATTTACTTAATGTTACATTATTTTTTAGGGTTCTAGTATTGAGAACAAGCAAGACTGGATTAAACATATACGAGAAGTAATACAAGACAGAACAATTCATTTGAGAGGTGCTCTGAAAGAACCTATTCATATACCTAAAACAGTATCCACAAAACAAAAATCTGCTAGACGGTAAGTGGTGATTTACTTCTACATTCATCAGTTTGAGTTGATGGAAGATTTCTTCTAACATGCCAATTGAAGAGTTTATAAAACTGGCTGTGAGAAATAATATCCTGGAACTTGGTATAAAAATGTTATAGGAAAATAGAATAAAAATTAAACTATCCAAAGTTATGTGCATGTTGTTGGTTGCTACATGTTCGGCTTGTGACAATCTGTCTGTGGAAAAAGTCTGTTCCAGAAAACTTTCTTCTATAAGCTGTGATAGTCATAAAAAAACAAAATTTATCTTACTCTCTGACACGCATCGGTGTATATATTGTTTGTCACCACTACTAACATCACGTTGACAGCATCACAGCCAATCACAGGTGAGTGAGTGCTGTGACAGAGAGCCAGATCTTGACCTGAGAAGGGTAACCATGTTTCCTTTTATGACTATCACAACTTATAGAAGAAAGTTTTCTGAACTGGGACAACCCCTTTGATTACCATGCAGTTACCGTGGGTTAATGAATCTACTTTCCCAGCCGGGCAGAACTGCAGTGAGTTCAGCACCTTGAGAAAAAGCCAGAGAGTTCACCACAGTTCAGCTCAGGTGTGTTCACCGCAGATCACCATGAGAAAATTCTTGTGGTGATCTTCAGTCAACTAACTGAGCTGAATGTATTTATTTACAGTGAAGGCTGTTGAACACTCCCATCAGCTGGTGCCTGATCTCGCTGTTATTAGCAACAGCAGGTGTAGGCTGATGGGAGCTCCCCCTCCCTCATCTGGGACCCTCACTAAATAATAAACCAAAGGGGGCTTGTTCAGGACAAAAAATATGCTGAAAAACACGGCTTATACTCAAGTATATATGGCATGTTTAAAGTCAGGAAAGCTTTCATTGTAAAATTCCATTTTTTTAAAAAAAATTCCTCATTTTATACAGTTTTATTTTGACTTTTCTCTGAAATACCATAAGATTATAGGAAATGTGAAAAAATTATTATAGGTAGTGTGGTAGATATTGCAGGGGGTTACGCATGCTTTGCAATGTCATATACAGTGTTATAGCACCTTTACTATTGTTTCTTTTAAGATGTAACAGAGGAGAAGAAACAGGTGAAGGGAGTCTGGAATCTGGCTTACATTCCAGTACAAGTGCCAAAATGTACGTATTAAAAAGTTTAAAAAAACATAAACTGTTTTAAGCTGTCTATAAGAACTCTAGGTATATTTATCTAAACAGTTTTAACCCCTTCACCCCGAAGTTGGTATTCCCTGTTTTGACCAACCTACTGTTTAGTCGTATGGCACGGCTTGGAAGGGAAGGAGCGCCATTTTACTTTTTGAATGCAAAATTTCCTGGAATAATTAGCAGATGCCATGTCGCATCTGGAGAGCCCCTGATGTGCCGAAACAGTGGAAATCCCCTAGTGACACTATTTTGGAAACTAGACCCCTCAGGAAACTTATTTAGATGTGTGGTGACCACCTTGACCCTCCAGTTGCTTCATAGAAGTTTACAACATTGAGCTATGAAAATAAAAAAATGACATTTTTCCCACCAAAATGTTTTTTAGCCCCACGTTTTGCATTTTCACAAGGATAACGGGAGAAAATGGACCCCAAAATTTGTTGTGCAGTTTCTCCTGAGTACACAGACTTTTGATGCACAGTGCAAAGCTCAGAAGGGAAGAAGCGCCATAATGGAATTCAGATTTTGCTAGACTGGTTTGAGGGTGCCATATCATATTGGTAGAGCCCCTGAGATGTCATACCAGCAGAACCCCTCATAAGTGGCCTCATTTTACAAACTACACCTCTGAATGAATTCATCTAGGGGTGCAGTGATCATATTGAAACCACAGATGTGTCACAGAATTTGATACCATTGGGCAGTGAAGAAAAAATAATTATTTTTAACACCAAGATTTTGTGTTAGCTAATTTTTACTGATTTTACATTTTCATACTGGGAAATGGGTAAAAATGGCACCAAAATGTGTCCAACAAGTTTTGCTGAATATAGAAATACCCCATATGTGGCTGTACAGTACTACTTAGCCTACACAGCAAGGCTTTGTAAAGTCAGAATGCTATTTGCCTGCTGGAGTGCAGATTTTCCTACACAGTAGTTTGTGGATTCCATATATAGAGCCCCTAAGTGCTAGAAAAAAAGATTCCCCCCCTCAAGTGACTCCATTTTGGAAATTATACCCCTTTGGGAGTTTATCTACAGGTGTAGTGACGATTTTGACTCCATGAGTGTTTTCCAGTAATAATCAGCAGTGGATGTTGCTGGGTGAAAACTGAAAACTACCATTGTAGTGACCACAGTACATTGTAGTCACCAGTACGTTATGCCCAGCTCATTCTTCTGGAGACAAGTACCTGTATATTAATCGGGTTCTCATCGCTACAAAAATGCCAAACGTGGGCTCTAAAGGTATTTTAGACACACTGGGGCTCAGAAGGAAGGAGTGCATTTGGATTTGGGAGCACAGAATTTGCATATTTCTTTTTTTTTTTGGGGGGGGGCAAGAAGCCATTTCACTTTTCTAGAGCCTCTGTACCACCAGTAACGTGGAAGCCCTTTATATTTCCGTTAACAGATGACAGAACTAAGTTGGAACTTGGTTTTTTTGTGGATTGCTTTTAAGCTTTTATGTGGAGCATCTTACATAACATTTAGGATCTCATTTATGTAGCGCTCTATGCTGAGCACTTACTTTGGGGTTTCCATCTAAATTTCCGAGCGATGTGACTCAGATTCAACCCCCCGAGGGATCAATTCACTATAATAAGGCAGCAGTTACTCTGGACTCAGTCTGAACTCTGTTCAGTGTCCTCCTTCTTTTCAGAAGTGCACAAAACTGTAGTCTACTGCACTTTTATGCACGTCTAGAAAGAGGGATACTGACAGATCACAGGTCCTATGGCGTCCACAGTGCCTCTGTAACGATTTGACACAACCCAACGGGGGTTCGGTCAGCCGACGGCGCAACACACACAAATGGAAATGGGGAGAGGAAGACCCTAACGATAGGGAAATGGGGAGTGATTACCACCTGAGCTCAAACCTGAGCCTGTTCCTGCACTTCCCTAACTTCCTAAGTATGTCCTCCCCCCCATTGCCATCAGGAACCTTGTCCTTCACTGTCATCTAGCACTGCCCTGGCTAGTTCACTGGCCAGCAAGGGGCACTAGCCTCACCACTGCAGATAGTACCAGGGCTGTGAAGTCGGAGTCTTGGAGTCGGTGCTCATTTTGGTGGAGTCGGTATAAAATGGACCGACTCCAACTCCTAAAATATATAATAAATTGGGTACAGTAGTTCAATGCAGAATGTGCTGAATATTTTTTTCATATGAATTTGGGAAAGTTATGAAATGTCCTATAAATGGCTGTTCTATTCCTGATCTAAGGCTACATTCACACACAGTGTTTTTGCTGCGTTTTTTGAGGATACGTTTTTCAGCTTCAAAAGCAGATCAGCTTTTTAAAAAACCGCATCACCTGAAAGGTTTTTGAGCTCATAGATAATGTGTTCAATAGCAAAAGCAGATTAGAGAAACGCCACACAAACTGACATGCTCATTCAGCCCAAAAATGGATCCTCACAAAACAAAGTGTCTGAATGTCATATCTTGAAACCCATTGACTGAATGTCATATCTTGAAACCCATTGACTTTGCTGGGATGCCTAGAGTCACTGCATTTTACTGCAAAAAACGAATCCACAAAAACGCTGTGTGTGAATCATAGCCGTAGCCAGCGAGGGGCAGGGGGGCAGCTGCCCCCCCTAGAAGCAGGGGCATTCACCTATCAAAACTCACTTGAATGCTGCAGTGCTCCCATCCTGCATCGGCTCCAGACTGCAGGGGGCAATCTCCCCTTCTCTGTCCTGTCTTCCACCGTCTTCACGAGAGAGAGAAGGGGGAGGGGTGCCTGCCCTGCACAGGATCCGATTCCTGGGCACCGAGCTGGAGAAAGTGAGAAAGTTGTGCACACGCTGCAGCTGGCAATAAGAGATAGTCTGCAAGAGGGACATGCTGGAAATCTGATTGGAAAGGTGAGGAAATTGGTTATTGCCGCCAGAACCCCTAAAATTGATTCCATCTTGAAGAGACGTGCTGGGAAACGGGCAATTGTCGATCAAGCCACTCGGTGGGGCAGCACTTATTTAACGATTGAACGGTTGCTTAAACTAAAACCGTTTCTTATAGATATGGCGAACCCTCAGGTAACCCTAAATGAAGGTCAATGGACACAGGTGGCTGAATTGAAGGAATTGCTTAATCACCCATTTACCATGACTAAAAAATTACAAGCTGAGGATTTAACTCCTGGCATTTTCATAGCGGAGTGGAAGAACTTGTTGTTTTGTCTGTCCCTATGAGGAGGTTTAATCGCAGATGGCATATCTGCTTCAATGAAACGGAGAGAGACACAGCTATTGGAAAATAAAAATTTTCTGGCAGCTGGTTATGTGGACCCAAGTCATCGTATACTGCTTGATGATCAACAGCTTACTAAAGGAAAAGAAGCTCTGACTGAGGTAGCAATTAGGATGAGTGGCCTACAGGAGGACAGCCATGCGCAAGAGGACTTGGGTCCTGACAGTGTTACTGCTGCCATATCTTCATCCTCATCAGAAGAGGAGTTTGACTTTGACAAGTATTTGGATGACATGGAGCAGGCAAAGCGTTGCCACGAGGAAAAAGATTTCACTCCGTCTCCTATAGCAAGCAGATTGACCATATTTCAGCAAAATGTTTCACTTGCTCTCAAAGAAATAGAAAAATTCAACCGTTCATCAAAACTGACTGTGCATGAGGCAATTCCTTTATACCCGGAAATTGTTAGAGATGTTGCCCATGTGGTTACGGCTTTGCCTCCAACCCAAGTTAGTGTAGAGAGGTTGTTCTCTAGCCTTAAAATTGTTAGGTCAGATTTGAGGTCATCTATGAAGGAGGATCTGATGGAGACAATTCTATTTCTTAGAACAAATTCATAGACTGCACAAATGTTATTTAGTATGTTTTTGTTGAAAACTGTTTTTTTGCCACTTACATAGTGTTATATACTGTATATACAATATATATATATATATATATATATATATACTAGCTGAAGAGCCCGGCGCTGCCCGGGCATAGTAGCTAACTGTGGTTAGTTATAGCAAATTATAATTATCCTCCATCCCATAGTCGAGTTCCCATATACCCATCACACATCCTCCATCCCACAATCCCATACTCATCACACATCCTCCATCCCATAGTCCCATGCCCATATACCCATCATACATATTCGCCATCCCATAGTCGAGTTCCCATATACCCATCACACATCCTCCATCCCACAATCCCATACTCATCACACATCCTCCATCCCATAGTCCCATGCCCATATACCCATCATACATATTCGCCATCCCATAGTCGAGTGCCCATATACCCATCACACATCCTTCATCTCATAGTCCCATGCCCATATACCCATCATACATATCCTCCATCCCATAGTCCCGTGCCCATATACCCATCATACATATCGGCCATCCCATAGTCCAGTGCCCATATACCCATCACACATCCTCCATCCCATAGTCCTGTGCCCATATACATATCCGCCATCCCATAGTCCCGTGCCCATATACCCGTCATACATATCCTCCATCCCATAGTCCAGTGCCCATATACCCATCACACATCCTCCATCCCATAGTCAACCATTATGACATCATAATGAGCGACGGGGCTTGCAACCTATGATGACATGAGCATCGCCATGGCAACCATTATGACATCATAATGAGGGGCGGGGCTTGATAACACACACTTTTTCCCCATTATGTAGATAGGGGCAAAATTGTTTGGTGAATTGGAACGCGCGGGGTTAAAATTTTGCCTCACAACATAGCATAGGACACTCAGGGTCCAGACGTGTGACTGTGCCAAATTTTTTGGCTGTAGCTGCAACGGTGCTGATGCCAATCCCGGACATACACAAGTACATACATACACACCCACATTGAGCTTTATATATTAGACTAGATTATGGCCCGATGCTATCGCATTGGGAGGATGTGATAGCATCACACCTCTTTCCATGTTAACCCTCAACACACACACTCCTCTCACCTTTCACCATCTCCACTCACTCTTTCACTCCACTCACTCTCTCACTCCGTCTCTCATACTCACGCCGTCATCGCCGCTGCTCCACGATCCCCGACATCTTCTTCCGCCGGCGCCATCCTGGATCCAGACGTTGTCCACGCCGGCGACATGTTCTTGCGGCAACGCCATCTTGAGTATCGTGAAATCCCGCAAGTTTTCGCCAACGCCATTTTGGATCCCGACGTCGTCCTCACCGGCGACATGTTCTTGCGGCGACACCATCTTGACTATCGCGGGATTTCGCCGATCCAAAATAGCGTCGCCGCAGGAACATGTCGCCGGCGTGGATGCCGTCGGGATCCAAAATGGCGTCGGCGAAATCTCGCGAGATTTCGCCAACGCCATTTTGGATCCCGACGGCATCCACGCCGGCGACATGATCTTGCGGCGACGCCATCTTGACTATCGCGGGATTTCGCCGATCCAAAATGGCGTCGCCGCAAGAACATGTCGCCGGTGTGGAGGACGTCTGGATCTAGGATGGCGCCGGCAGAAGAAGATGTCGGGGATCGTGGATCAGCGGCGATGACAGCGTGAGTATGAGAGATGGAGTTAGAGAAAGGGTCGTATGTGGAGTGAAAGAGTGAGTGGAGATGGTGAAAGGTGAGAGGAGTGTGTGTGTTGAGGGTTAACATGGAAAGAGGTGTGCGGTGATGTCACCGGTTACAACTGGACGGAAGTTGTTACAACCGGAAGCTGCTTAGGGCATTTATTATTATAGATATATATATAATCGATATTACATAGTTTATTACATATTTACAATTTATTACAGCTTTTTGTGTTCTAAAGTTGTATTCCAATAAATATATATTATGTTCTATCTAAATTATTGTATCATAAAAATGATTAAATGTCTAATGTTCACATTGTACTACAATAAATTTTTCACTTAAGTATATGCAATATATGTGGGAGTCGGAGTCAGAGTCGGTGTAAGGGAAATTGAGGAGTCTGAGTCACAGGTTTGGCTTACCGACTCCACAGCCCTGGATAGTACCACACAGGGGACAGTGAGCAACATAAAAGGGAAGGGGAAAAAAACACCATACTAAGCTTCCAGATTCCGCTGCCAAGCTCCAAACTGCAGATGACACAGAAGCTGGTTTCCAAACTCCAGAAACAGCAGACACCATAGAGCTTCCACTGCAAGGCTGGTCTCCATAGACGAACTCTATCAGCAATACAAGATTTAAATCAGGTTTTTATTTTTGGCAGCTGTCACACACAGTAAAGGATGCTTTTTATTGCAAAAATGCATCGCCATATTTGGACAGCTATAATTTTTCCATATTTTGGCCTAGAATGTCATGTGAACGCTTTTTTCTTGCTTGACATATTGACTTATTTATTGGTTCCATTTTTGATCAATTTCTATTCCAATTTTTGGGAGTCAGAATGTACAAAAACCAGCAATTAAGGAATAGTTTTTCTTTTAATGCCACCCCATGTGTAGTAAAATTGATAAAGCAGCTTTATTCTTTGGGTTGGTATGATTACAGCAAAGCCACATTTATATCATTTTTGATGTTTTGTTGCTTTTACACAGTAAAATCTATTTTACAGAAAAAATAATTATTTTTCATCGCTTTTTTTGTGAGAGCTATAACGTTTTTATTTTTCTGCTGATGGAGCTGTATGTCATTTTTTTTTTTGCGGGGCAAGATGCCATTTTTTGCGGAGAAAGATGCTGTTTTCAGTGGTACCACTTTTATTTACATATGTCTTTTTGATTGATTGTGTTTTATTGCACTTTTTCTTCAGCGGTATGATGACAAAGCATAATTTTTTGTCTTTTTTTGCTTATTTTTTACTGAAGGGGTTAGCTAGTTTGACAGTTTTATAAGTTGGGGTGTTCTAAACACGACAATACCAATTATTTTTTGTTTATTTTTTTAATGCAAATGTATCTATACGATTAATATTATTTCATTTTTTATATATATTTTTACAATTTTTAATAACTTTTTTTTTTACATTGCCCCACTGTGGGACATCATCTTCCCATTGACAGATCGCTGTCAATGCACCCTGCATCCCTGCACTGCAGGGAATCAGAGCAGCGTCTGACAGGCAGGGAAGGAGGTGTATCAGCTCCTGCTCTGAGCAGGACCCCCGCAATCAACTTGTGACCCTGGATTGCCATGGAGAACATCAGCATAACTCGATGGTATCGTGTTATGCCGATAGGAGCTAACAGGGAGCTCTCTCCCTGTGCCATGCTCCTCAATGTCGCTGTCACTATTGACAGCGGCATCAGAGTGGTTAAACGACTGTGATAGATGCTAGCACTGATCATGGGTATTGCTGCAGGGTGTATATACCGCAGGAATTAAAGTACCACCCAACTAATAGATTACTGGTATAGCAGATTGTGAATATATAAAACTTAACTTTTATTAAAGTAGGTAAAAAAACAATAATCATAAATAGACAATGTGTAACCACACAAGTGCCCTCAACCAGTTAACAGTGGGGTTTATAGTACCTCTAGATATCTTAGTTGCTGTGTCCAGCACACAAATTTAAATAAGACATAGTAGAATTCGCCAGGGACTTGAATACCTAGTTTCTCTTTTATTCCTTATTGGGTACTTTCTCTTCTCACTTTATATAGAACCATTAATCGTTTTCAAGTGAACACTTGTAAAAACTGATAATAATTCTAATCCCCATTACGGATCAACAGGTATAAAGTGCTCTTAGTGCTTTGGCAACAGTATATCAAGTAAATACAGTGGGTAAGGGTGTAAGTGAATCATGTGTGAAACCCCCTATCCGTTATGTACTAAAGGTACATCGAAAAACCAACTGGGTTAATAGCCATCCTAGTTAGTCATGTTGCAGCATATAGCAATCAGTGCTTCCTGCATTCACCATGTAAACAAGTGGTCTATAGGACTCTTACAGTCCTTCTATTCCATAGGTAAGCCCATAATGATCCATCCATCTTCTGTTAAGCCATGTTCACACATTCAGTATTTGGTCAGTATTTTACATCAGTATTTGTTGGCCAAAAGCAGTAGTGGGTGATAAATAGAGTGGTGACATGTTTCTATTATACTTCACCTCTGATTGTTGCACTCCTGGTTTTGGCTTATATATACTGACCAAATACTGAATGTGTGAATGTGGCCTTAAAGTTTCAAAAATGGCCAGAAAAAGGCTAGATCTAATCTGATTTGGCAATGGGATATATCAAATCCAGCGCTTTACCAGTATGTGAATGGTTATATCAAACCTTAGCCTTTTTCTCCCATCTCCCATCCTAACGGATTCATCAGGGGAGTTTATGATTGCTAGAGGGTGTCAACTCTCGCAAAGAGCTAACACCCTCACCCGATCACCACGGTTTTCAGCTTGAGCCCACATGATCTCAGCGCTGTATATATACAATGGTTTGCAGAAACGCTGCTCCCGCGTTGCCGTTGTAGGGGTTGTACTCACTCGGGTGCGACAGGAGAAAAACAGGAGGCACATTCCTTTAAAAAGTTCATGTGAGTTTATTGCTTCATAAACCCAGAAGCACAAACAAAAGGTAAACAGCCTTTAGATCAGGCAAAAAAAGCATAAGTGTCCATAGCAGGGCTTTGCTCCACCAGGCCTGTGGGCACACATGCTGGGTTAATGTCCAGCACTCAGGCTCGGTCTGGAGCCACAAACACAGGAGGCATTCTCCCTCCCAACAGGCAGACCATGTGCTAAACAGCATCCTCCATTACATAGGCTGTAACCACACCCAGATGTTTGGTATGTGGGTTGCCAGACCCGCCCATCTCTCATAGCTACGCACAACACGGACACGGAGAGCAGCCATCTCTGTGACACATACCTCCCATTGATTACATGGCCATTAACCTCCTTACATACCTCCCCCTCTGTCTAAAGCCATAGGGCTTGCACTTTCAACTACCAGACAAGGCACTCTTGAGAGGGCATCAGCATTACCATGTAGCTTCCCTGCTCTATGTTCCACATAGAAGTTGAAGTCTTGCAGGGCTAAGAACCAGCTGGTGACCCTCGGATTTTTTCCCTTTATTTCCCTCATCCATCTGAGTGGAGCATGGTCGAATACCAATCTAAATTTACGTCCTATCAGATAGTACCGTAATGTGTTCACGGCCCACTTTATGGCCAAGCACTCTTTCTCTATGACTGAATAATTCCTCTCACATGAGGACAGCTTCCTACTGAGGTAGAGAACAGGGTGTTCCTCCCCATGTATCTCCTGGGATACATGGGGATACTGCTCCTAAACTGACAACTGAGGCACCTGTTTGGAGTATAAACTCTTTCCTAAAGTCAAGGGCCACCAGAACAGGTTGCTTACATAGAGACCCTTTCATTTTGTGAAAGGATGTCTCTGCCTCGTCAGACCATTTAACCATTACTGATTTCTTCCCCTTAAAGAGGTCAGTCAGGGGCGCGGCCATCGTGGCAAAGTTCGGGATGAAATTCCTTTAGTATCCCATAATTCCCAGGAAGGTTCTTTCTTGCTTCTTGGACAGCGGTCTCGGCCATGTTTGAATTGCCTTTACTTTACTGATTTGCGGTTTGATCTTGTCTCGACTCACTACATAACCCAGGTACTTGGCTTCTTCTTTCCCCAAAGCACACTTCCTGGGCTTTATTGAAACCCCCGGCTTCCTTAGAGCATCAAACACTGCTTGGACCTTTTTTAGATGACTCCTCCAGCCCCAGCTAAAGATAACAATATCATCCAGGTATGCAGCGGCATACGTGCAAGGATTCTATCCATAGCTCTCTGGAAGGTCGCCGAAGCCCCCTACAGTCCAAATGGCATCCGGACATATTGGAAGTATCCATCCGGCGTAGAAAACACAGTCTTCTTCTTAGCTTCCTCTGCCATGGGGATCTGTCAATATCCCTTCTTCGGATCCAAGGTAGTTATGTACCTTGCTGGCCCAAGTCTCTTGATTAGCTCATCGACGCATGGCATGGGATATGCGTCGAACTTGGAGACCTTATTCAACTTCCGATAGTCGTTGCAGAACCTCCATTCCTCACCGGGCTTTGGGACCAGGATAATCAGGCTTGACCAACTGCTCTTGGACTCTTCAAAGACCCTGAGTTTTAACATGCGCTCCACCTCCTTGGAGATCACTTCTTGATGGGCCTTCAGAATCCGATAAGGTTTCACGTTTACACGCACATGTGGCTCCGTCAGAACTTCGTATTCTACGACCTTCGTGCACCCCGGCAATTCCCAGAACAGGTCCCTATTCTTCTGGAGTAACTCTCGGCACTGCTGTTTCTGGGCCTTTGACAGCGTCTCCCCTATGGCAACACATCCAACTTCGCCTTCTGGGTTGCCCAGAAAGCATGAAGTTTCAGCCGGCTCTCTGTCTTTCCATGGCTTGATGAGGTTGACCTGATATGGTTTCCGTCTTCCTGGTTGATGAATCTTATAATTTACATCACCAAGCTTCTCCACAACCTCATACAGCCCTTGCCATTTGTCCAAGAACTTACTCTCCACATAGGAATTAGCATAGTCCATGATGACCAATATATACTGATGTCCACAAGCTGATTTAACCTGGGGACCAACCAAGTCCATAGCAATTCTCTTGAACTGCACTTCAATAATGGGCAATGGCATGAGGGGACTCCAAGGAGAGGTGGGGCGGTTAACTGACATGTGGGACAGGACCTGCAATAGTTTAATATTTACTGATGACACCCAGGCCAATAGAACCTCTGCACAATCCGTTCCTGCATTTTTTCCACTCCCAGAGATGTCCCCCCAAGATGTGTGAATGGGCCATGTCTAACACTTTCCATCTATAGGGCCCCGGTACTATTAACTGCTCCACCAACTCCTCCCTTATTTTCGTGACCTGGTACAACAACTTCCCATTCATCATAAAACAGGGAAACCTTGTGTCAGCCCCCGACTCCTGTGCAACCCCATTAATGACAGTGACATTGTTTAAGGCTTCTTTCAGAGTTGGGTCCCTATGTTGGGCAGTCCCAAATTTCTCACTAGTCATCCCTAACTCCGGAAAGTCAGACACAGGACACTTCTTCCTCATTCCCCACAAGGACACAAAAGGGAAACCCATCTGCCTTTGGGTGTGGCGATACCTTATTAGGGTTCACTGGTTCCCTATTCACGCCAGCAAACTCAGAGCCCTTCCCCCACAGATCTCAAAATAAACAAAAGTCCCGGCCTATAATTATAGGGTGCAACAAATCCTGAACATCGCCAACCTCAGGGGGCTCAGTATCATGGGCCGTTTCAATGTCCACTCTGGTCATAGGGTAGTCCTTAGCATCACCATGAATGCACCGCATGCTGACCTTTTTCCCCGGGATCAGTTGAAGTGGAAGGGTGGCCCTCACAATGGTCACTAAATCCCAGAGTCTAGCAGTGCTGTTACCTCCCGCCCGTTCACCTTCACGGAAGACGCTTTAGGCCCCTCGCTGGGTGGACAGTTCACACTGCAGGCCAGATACGTGTAATATGAACATCGGCGTCCCATGCTGCAGTCCATCTGCTCAGGGGTCAGAGGACAACGGGCAGCTATATGGCCCTGGCTGTGGCACCTCCAGCAAACAATATCACCAGTAGGAACCTTGGGCACCACCTCCTCTGCCCCTTTAGACCTTGGGCGACCCAAGGCATTCCGGGGATCACCCTGGGCAACCCAAGTCTGTACTGGCCTTGACAGGAGTGCAAAAACCGGTCCATCACCACCCGTTCTACCATCTGCACAGGCGTAGATGGCTCTGGCTGCAGCCACTTCTGGACCAGGTGCAACAGGTCAAACATTTGGTAGTGCGGTGGTTTGTCCCAGTGATACGCCCAACAGTGAACCCGCTGTGCCCTGAGAGTCATTGTCACCCCCCAAACGTGCAAGAATCTCAGTTTTTAGCTTGCCATACTCTTTTGGTGTCCTGCATAATTAAGTCGTAGTATGCCTTCTGGGGTTCTCCCATCAAGTATGGCGCCAGTACCTCTGCCCACTGCTCTGGCGGGAGTTTCTCTTTCTCAGCGACCTTTTCAGATACCATCAGGAAGGCCTCAGCATCATCCCCGGGAGTCATTTTCTGCAAAGCCCATCTTATTGTCTTCTTGATGTGGGTGTCATCAGCCGGACCTGGGATTGGGGTGCTCCCTGGATGGCGGTTGCCAGAAGCTGCATCTACTACCGTTACTCCTGCTGGATCTGCTGTAACAACAGCCTGTTGGTCTCTTGCTGTTGCTGCTGTGACTGGACTACGTGTTTCTGCAGGTGCTCCATTTTGTCTGGTGATGCTTGCTGGCTTGTGACAGACTTAACCCAGGACATGCAGTCCTTCCTATAGCAGTCTCACGTTTCTGCTGGGAATGCTGCCCGCATGTCTAGCACCAATTGTAGGGGTTGTACTCACTCGGGTGCGCCAGGAGGAAAACAGGAGGCACGTTCCTTTAAAAGTTCATGTGGGTTTATTGCTTCATAAACCCAAAAGCACAAACAAAAGGTAAACAGCCCTTAGATCAGTCAAAAAACAAACCATGTATGTCCATAGCAGGGCTTTGCTCCTCCAGGCCTGTGGGCACACAGGCTGGGGTAGTGTCCAGCACTCAGACTCTGTCTGGAGCGATACACAGGAGGCCATCTCCCTCCCAACACCCAGACCATGTGCCAAACAACAGCCTCCATTATATAGGCTGTAACCACACCCAGAGGTCAGGTATGTGGGTAGCAAGACCCGCCCATCTCTAATAGGTATCCGCAACCCTGACACAGGTGCACCAAACGACATCATAGTTCTTACGTGCACTAAACAAAATACTCCAGGTTACATCACAGAGAGCAGCCATCTCTGTGACACATTCCTCCCATCAATTACACGGCCATTAGCCTCCCTGCACCGTATATGTACGGTGCATGTTGGGAAAGGGTTAAAGAAAGACTGTCTTTGTTTTCCATGGAAATCAATTAGAGTCCATCTTTCATTTTAACACAGCTGTTTAAAAAAATAGCTGAGCTCTCAGTTTCTGTGTGCTGCAAAGACAGTTCCTCTTTTAAGTGTCATGCATGCGTCTGTAATTTTTTTTTGTAAGCAAAAAAAAAATAAAATATAATTTCTATCAGTGTTTGATCTTATTTTTATCAGTATTTGGTCAGTGTTTCAAGAATTGCTATCAGTGTTTTAATTTTATTGTGATAAATTGCAAAGCTTCTATCCACCACAATTTTAAAAACAGCAGACAGATCGCACACACAGCACTGTCTGTTATTTTTCTCAAATTCAGGTTTGTGTGGGTAGTTTTGCACCATGACATCTATAAAAACTGGTCATGGATTCTTGATTTTTTTGTGAACACATGGAGCAAAAAAAATCATAAACAATTTAATAGATTATACTGTATGAGGGGATAACCCACTCAGCTGCTTTCAGTAGACACAGGAATGCTGCTTCTTGTTAAGTCACCTGCTGTTTTATTATGAGACATTAGAAGCACTGGGAAAGGCACAAAATGGCCGTTGTCCTCCTCCACTTCCCCGCTCCCCCGGCTTTCTAAGGACTGTCCCACCACATGAAATAAAGGACATCATTTTTTAGGAATGGTGAATGCTGTTTTTTCTGCATTTTTTAAACTAAGGTACGTACCTGGGCAATCCGGAGGACCTTACACAGCTCCCTTATCACATTACTCATGAAGAGAGTTCCCTGGTCCATCAAAGTCTCCTTTGGCAGGCACATCCTAGCAAACATACGGACAGGCTCCTGAGCAATACTCTTGGCTGAAGAGTTCCTTAAGGCCCCGTCTCACTAAGCGATCTCGGTAGTGAGATCGCTGCTGAGTCACAACTTTTGTGACGTAACAGCGATCTCACCAGCGAGATCGCTGTGTGTGACAGCGATCAGCGAGCGGCCCCCCTGCCGGTATCGCTGATCGCTGGAAGAAACCTCTGGACATTTCTTTGGTCGCTGGTCTCCCGCTGGCCAGCACGCATCGCTGCGTGTGACAGGCGGGAGACCAGCGATCAGGTGTAAAAAATAATTAAAAAAATAAAAAATATAGTTATTCTCACCTTCCGACATCCTGTTCAGCCATCCTGCCTCTCTCCACGCTCCGGTCCCAGTGATCCTTTGCACGAATGACCGCGAGACTTTGTTATCCCTTGAGACCGTGACATCTCGCGGTCATTCGTGCAAAGGATCACTGGGACCGGAGCGTGGAGAGAGGCAGGATGGCTGAACGGGACGTCGGAAGGTGAGAATAACTATATTTTTTATTTTGATTCTATTTTTTACAGCGATGGCAAGCGATGCCGGGCGCTCGGCATCGCTGTGCAGATCGCTGGTGAAGCTGTCTGTGTGACAGCTCACCAGCGATCACATAGCGACTTACTAGCGATCCTGACACCTTGATATCGGTGTCGGGATCGCTGGTAAGTCGCTTAGTGTGACGGGGCCTTTAGTGGTACAGCTTTAGGGCACCTGGTCACAAAGTCTATGACTACTAGTATGTACTAATGCCCCTGTGCAGACTTAGCTAGAGGACCTGCTAGGTCTATGGCAATTCTCTCAAATGGGTACTCTATTACAGGTAATGGGACTAGGGGAGTTTGGAATTGAGAAGAGGGAGCGATTATCTGGCAGGTGGGGCAGGACCTACTGTACAATAATTTAGGATTTCTCTGTAACATCACAACCAATAGAACATCCGCATTATTGTCTTTTGAGTTTTTTGTATCACGCAGATGTCCCCCCAAAACATGCGAATAGGACATGTCTAAAACCCTCCTCCATTTGGGTCCTGGAAACAACAGCTGCTCCACTATCTCACCTCAACTCAGTTTGTCACCCGATATAATAAATCACCATTAACTGCAAAATGTGGGAACCTGGTGCCAGTCCCGGGCTTTTGAGCAACCCCATTACATAAGGTCACATTGTGAAATACCCCCTTTAAGTTAAGGTCTCTTACTTAAGCAGTCCCAAAGTTCTCTTCGGGCACTTCTAAGTCAAGGAATTTGGGATCCTCTGTCACCGTCTCGTCCCACTCTCCAGCGAGGATACACAGGGGAAACTCTTCATCTTTGATTTTGATGGAGTCTCTTCCCGAGGGACCTGGCTTTCTTCCTGGACACACTGTACAGCTCCCTTTTACCACAAATTCTAAAATAACGAAAAATCCTGCCCCAGTAAGATGAGATGTGTTAGTCTTTTTCTACCCTTAGTACTGCAGTCTGTTCCCATGGTTACTTTGGCCATAAAGTAGTCCATGGTGTCTCTGTGTATGCACCAGACACCCACAAACTTATCAGGGATCAACTGGTGGGGAATTGTAGCACTGATTAGGGTCACTAGACTTCCATAGTCCAAAGGTCCAAGAACCAGTACCCCATTGGCTGACACGGTACACGCCTGCGACCCCTCGCAGAATTGACAGTCCACACTGCAGGCCTGAAAGGCAAAATAGGAACAACACCGGCCTAGGGTGCAGTCCATTGGTTTAGGGGACATATGGCACTGGTTGGCTACGTGTCCAAGATTGTGACATCATCACCAGACCACATCCTTCACCCCTTTCTGACGTTGGGCGTAATAGTACACCCACGTCGGAGTCCCTTCCTTTGATGAGGGCTCTGGCACTGAGCCCAAATCTGTCCCGGCACATGTCAGTTGTTTTAAACACCTGACATGTTCCTCTAACAGCCGCGGGTGGAAACGTGATCCACCTGCTGCTGCTAACCTGTTAAATGCCGCTTTCATTCTCTGACAGCGGCATTAAACTCGCGCTTCAGGGAAGTGCGCTGGAAATCCCGCCCATCGGTGACCTCGACACGTGATTGCGGGTCATCAATGGGTTGGCATGACAACCAGAGGTCTCCAGCAGACGTCTATGGTTGTCACTGCCGGATTGCTATGAGCAAGTGAGCATTTCTGCTACATACAGGCGATCTGATCATTGCCTGTATGTAGCAGAGCCGATCAGACAACTGCAGCTTCTAGTCTCCCATGGAGACTATTGAAGTATGTTAAAAGTAAAAAAAATGTTTTTAAAAATATAAAAAAATTTAAGTGTTCAAATCATCCCCCTTTCACCCCATTCAAAATAAAAGAATAAAAAACATACGCATATGTGGTATTGCCGCGTTCAGAATCACCCGATCTATCAATGTTAACAAAAGAATTAACCCGATTGGTAAACAATGTAACAAAAAAAAATTAAAATGCCAGAACTACATTTTTTTGGTTGTCGCCACATTGCAATAAAATTCAATAACAGGTAGTCAAAATATATCTACACCAAAATGGTATCATTAAAAGCGTCAGCTCTGCAAGCAAAAAATAAGCCCTCACTCTCCTCCAAATCACGAAAAATGGAGATGCTAGAGGTCTCGGAAAATGGCACTATATTTTTTTAACCAAAGTTTGGATTTTTTTTTTTTCACCAGTTAAATAAAAAACAACCTAAACATGTTTGGTGTCTATTAACTCGTAATGACCTGGAGAATCATAATGGCAGGTCAGTTTTAGCTTTTAGTGAACATGGTAAAAGAACAAACTCAAAAAACAACTGTGGAATTGCATTTTGCAATTTCACCGCACTTTGAATTTTTTCCCATTTTCCATTACAAATATGTTTAAAACAGTCATGTTGTTCAAAAGTACAACTCGTCCCGCAAAGAACAAACCCTCACATGATGATTTTGACCTAAAAATAAAAAAAGTTATGGCTCTGGGAAGAAGGGGAGCAAAAAATGAAAACACAAAAGTAAAAATACCTCCTATCATGAAGGGGTTAACAACAGCCCTATCGTACCTCTCAGCGGAATTGGGACCCTTCCATTGGTGGGTCTAAACATCCTCAGTGGTGTACCCCTGGAGTTGGGAAAGAGACTGCCGACCTCCCACGAACAGCCTCTGCGAGTTGTTCCATCTCCCACGTTAGCACCTCCTGTTGCTGCCGCTGCTGTAACTGCTGCTCTTGAAGTTGCTGTACCAAAAGTTTGTTTCCTGTTGACTTTCCAGTTGCAGCTGTGGCTGGACCTGGACCAGATGCTTGACAAGTTCCACCATACTGCTGGACGTCTCCTTCTGGAAGGCGTATTTTACCCAGGACATGCAGTGTTCTCTGTAGCATCTGCAGGTGTTCCTGGAATGCTGCTCACACTCGAAACAACAACTGTGAGGGGTTGACGCACTCAGCTGTTTTCAGAAGTAGACAGAGGAATGCTTCATGGGCAAGTCATCTGCTGGTTTATTATGGGACAGCATAAACCATGGCAGTGATTCAGAAAATAAACATGGCCTTTGTGGCATAATGGCAAAACAAATAAAGATAAAGTATAACACAGTCCTTATGTGTGCAGGATTCAAATACCACACAAGTCTCCAGCTCCACCTGGAGCAACCATCTGAAGATCTTCCTCTCCAAACACACAACACAGAAAAAAAACAGTGGCTGTGCATTTAACTTCCGCAGCCACACCCTTGAGGTGGAGATATGATGAGTAGGAGTCCCCCCCATATCTCACCTACTCACTAAAAACCAAACCCTTGTAATTGCTGGTTAGCCCCTTCAGCACATAGCATGCTGGAGAGAAGTGTAAGCGTTTCACATCTCAAAAGAAAGCAATCTTTGTGACACATATCTCCCCTCACATACAGCGCCAGTGACCCTGTCACAACTGATAGAACATGTACATGAAAAATAGACGTATGAATGAGGCCCAGTTGTCTTTAAATTGTATCTATAGCTCAGAGGTCTTCCTTATAACAAATATGGACTATATGTTTTCTGCCTTCTGGATATAGGGCAGTCTATTGTGTTATGTGCTCTGAATAGGGCTATATGTTTGTATTATGTGCTGGGTTAGTTATAGCACCATCTAGTGGTGGCTGAATTTATAGCAGTGTATTTGATAGCATTTACAGTCTGTGACTTTAACAGAAGCAATTCCGTGGGATTGAAGCAATGCTTTGTGGGAATGAAGCAGTGTATTCTGGGATGAGGGAGATGCCATTTTCTTTTTGTGTATCTCATAGGACGCACGTGTTATTTTTGTCCTCCTGTTAACCTTTGTGTTCCTGTAACTTCTCTACTTGAGTCGCTATCTGGGTAAAGCATATCTGGGAAGAATCAGTGTTTTCTTGCAATGCAGTGATTTAGAGAGGTGTTAGTTATTGTTTAGCAGTCAGGAGATGTTATGAGATGTCATTAACTGTTTAGCTGCCAGTTCACAGTGAATGTAATCAGAGACTTATGTATTCCTATGTAATGTTTGCATCACTGTACACTTTCCCAATACTTACCCATGTCGTTTGTATTTCTTATAGTTTTACCACGCATGTTCTATACCAGTGATGGTAAACCCATTGCACACATGCCAGACAGGGCACACAGAGCCCTCTCAGCTGGCACGCGGCCAAGGCCTCGCCTCACTGTTCAGAGCTGCAGCTTCCTCAGACACATTGAGCGGCACGGCCGCAGAGCTGAATGATGATGTCATCCAGCTGCGGCCGCGCCTCTCAGTGTGTGAGGAAGTGACAGAAAGGAGGCTGCCGGCACGCGGAGACCATGGGGAGGTGAGTGTGGCCGCTGGTGTGTGTGTGTGGCCGCTGGAGTGTGTGTGCCGTGAATGTGGCCCTGTGTGTGTGGAGAGGGCCAGTGATGGCGGTGATGGGGAGAGGGACAATGATGGGAGTGATGGGGACAAGGCCAGTAATGGGGAGAGGGACAATGATGGGAGTGATGGGGACAGGGCCAATGATTGGGAGAGGGACATTGATGGGAGTGATGGGGACAGGGCCAATGATGGGGAAAGGGTCAATGATGGGAGTGATGGGGAGAGGGACATTGATGGGACTGATGGGGAGAGGGACAATGATGGGATTGATGGGGAGAGGGACAATGATGGGATTGATGGGGAGAGGGCCAGTGATGGGGAGAGGGCCAATGATGGCGGTGATGGTGAGAGGGACAATGATGGCAATGATGGGGAGAGGGACAATGATGGGAGTGATGGGGACAGGGCCAGTGATGGGGAGAGGGACAGGGGCGGGAGTGATGGGGAGAGGGACAATGATGGGAGTGATGGGTAGAGGGCCAGTGATGGGGAGAGGGCCAATGATGGCGGTGATGGGGAGAGAGACAATGATGGCAGTGATGGGGAGAGGGACCATGATGGGAGTGATGGGGAGAGGGCCAGTGATGGCAGTGATGGGGAGAGGGACAATGATGGGAGTGATAGGGAGAGGGCCAGTGATGGGGAGAAGGACAATGATGGCTGTGATGGGAGTGATGCGGAGAGGGACAATGATGGGAGTGATGGGGAGAGGGTAATGATGGGGAGGAGGAAATGATGGAGGTGGTGGAATGGGCAATTTCTACAAGAAGGGGACCATGATGGTGCATACTTCTGCATCAAGGGGATCATGATGGGGCATTTTCCTGCATGAAGGGGATCATGATGGGGCATATTTCTGCATGAAGGAGATCATGATGGGGCATATTTCTACATGAAGGGGATCATGATGGGGCATATTTCTGTATGAAGGGGATCATGATGGGGCATATTTCTACATGAAGGGGTTCATGATGGGGCATATTTCTGCATGAAGGGGATCATGATGGGACATATTTCTGCATGAATGGGATCATGATGGGGCATATTTCTACATGAAGGTGATCATGATGGGGAATATTTCTACATGAAGGGGATCATGATGGGGCATATTCCAGCTTGAAGGGGATCATGATGGGGCATATTTCTACATGAAGAGGATCATGATGGGGCATATTTCTGCATGAAGGGGATCATGATAGGGCATTTCTACATGAAGGGGATCATAATGGGGCATATTTCTGCATGAAGGGTGTCATGGTCCAGTCCGGAGTTTATTTTCTGTGGTCTTCACTCTGGACTGGTCATAGAATCATAGAATCGTAGAGTTGGAAGGGACCTCCTGGGCCATCTGGTCCAACCCCCTGCTCAAAGCAGGATTCGCTAAATCATCCCAGTTAGATGTCTGTCCAGCCTCTGTTTGAAGACTTCCATTGAAGGAGAACTCACCACTTCTCGTGGCAGCCTGTTCCACTCATTGATCACTCTAACTGTCAAAAAGTTTTTTCTAATATCTAATCTGTGTCTCCTCCCATTCAGCTTCATCCCATTGCTTCTAGTCTTTCCTTGTGCAAATGAGAATAAAGTTGATCCTTCTACAATGTGACAGCCCTTTAGATATTTGTAGACAGCTATTAAGTCTCCTCTCAGTCTTCTCTTTTGCAAACTAAACATTCCCAAATCCTGCAACCTTTCCTCATAAGACAGGGTTTGCAGACCGGTCACCATTCTGGTCGCTCTTTTCTGAACTTGCTCCAGTTTGTTGATGTCTTTTTTAAAATGTGGTGCCCAAAATTGGACACAGTATTCCAGATGAGGTCTGACCAAAGAGGAGTAGAGGGAAATAATTACTTCACGTGATCTAGACTGTATGCTTCTGTTAATACATCCTAGAATTGCATTTGCCTTTTTTGCTGCTGCATCACACTGTTGACTCATATTCAGTCTGTGATCTATTAGTATACCCAAGTCTTTTTCACATGTGCTGTCACTTAGCCCTATTCCTCCCATTCTATATATGCTTTTTTCATTTTTATTGCCCAGATGTAGTACTTTGCATTTCTCCCTGTTAAAAACCATTCTGTTAGTTGCTGCCCACTTCTCCAGTTTATTTAAATCTTTTTGAATCCTCTCTCTCTCTTCTCTAGTATTAGCTATCCCTCCTAGCTTTGTGTCATAAGCAAATTTAATCAGTTTACCCTCAATTCCTTCATCTAAATCGTTGATAAAGATGTTGAACAATACAGGGCCCAGGACAGAGCCCTGTGGTACCCCACTTGAGACATTCTTCCAACTGGATGTGCAGCCATTTACGACCACTCTTTGGGTCCGATCACTAAGCCAGTTATGAATCCACCTAACAGTTGCCTTGTCCATTCCATACTTAGTCATTTTTTCAATAAGGATTGTATGAGAGACTTTGTCAAATGCTTTGCTGAAGTCAAGATATACTATATCTACAGCATTTCCTTGATCCACCCAATCAGTAATACCGTCATAGAAGGAAATTAAATTAGTCTGACATGACTTATTAGTTACAAACCCATGCTGACTCTGTTTAATCACTTCATTCTTATCCAGGTATTGACATACATGTTGTTTAATAATTTGTTCAAAGATCTTTCCTGGTATAGAAGTCAGACTCACCGGCCTATAGTTGCCTGGGTCCACCTTCTTCCCCTTTTTGAAGATAGGAACAACATTTGCTCTTCTCCAGTCTTCTGGCACTTCTCCTGTTCTCCAAGTATTTTCAAAGATTTTCAATGAGAGGGGTTCAAAAATTTCTTCTGCTATCTCCTTCAGTACTCTGGGGTGTAATTCATCTGGACCTGGAGACTTGAGTTCATTTAGGTTAGCTAAGTGTTTCCTCACTATCTTTCTGTTTATAGATATCCTTGATTCTTCTATTCCCTTAATAGGACAGTGAAGAACAGTTGATGTTACATTTCCTTTCTGAGAGAAAACAGATGCAAAATAGGAATTTAAAAGTTCAGCCTTCTCAACATCCTGTCTTACCATTTCATCATTTTCATCCTGTAAAAATCCTATAGCATCTTTGACTTTTCTTTTACTTTTGACATATCCCCAAAATCCTTTATTATTGCTTTTGACATCTCTTGCAAGCCTCAATTCATTTTCAGCTTTAGTTAATCTGATTTGTGCCCTGCAGGTTCTGCAGACAGCATTATATTCTTCTTTAGATATGCCTCCCTCTTTCCATTTTATAAACATTTTTTTCTTCCTTTTTAGCATGTGCTTAAGTTCTGTGTTCATCCATCCTGGTTTCCTTAAATGCTTCCTATTCTTCCCTCTTTTCGGAATTGTTAACAACTGTGCTTTGAGAATTTCATTTTTCAAGATTTCCCATCCTTCCTGGACATTTTTGTCTTTAAGGACATCCAGCCATTGGATCCCTCCAATTCTCTTTCTGAATCCCTTAAAATCTGCCTTTCTGAAATCTAACCTTGACGTCTGAGTCTTCACAGGTCTTCCGCCTCTAGTTATCCAAAATTCAAAATTCATGCGGGGGTTAATCTCCTCAGGCTCGTTCTGGAGCTAGCTGGGCTATTTCTGTCTCTCACAGGCTGCTGACCAGTGTTAGTGATAGCTCAAGCTTCCAGTTTAGAGCCTCTGACCCTTGTACCTTGGTGATCCTCCTGCCTTTGACTAGTATCCACGTGTATGACCCGGACTGATCTCTGACCCCGTCTCTTGGTATTCGTCTCTGCTGCTATGTTCCCTCTCTGGCATTTGACTTCCTGGCTTGTACCCTGACCACGTATTTCGCCTCACGTTTGTTGATCCCGTGCTCATGTTTTGGCTTTCTGACTCTCGGCTTGGTATTTTGACTACGTGTATTGCTGCTCCTTCTGGTACGTCTGCTCCTGCTAGTTTCTGACTCGGTTTGCCTGACCATTCTCTCTCGTTACCTGTCACACCTGTGCTATTGCACAGTGTTGCTACTCTTAGTGTGTAACCTCTCTTCCCTCACCAGCTTCCCCTGGTGGAAGTTTCACTACATTATCACTAACCAATACAATTAAACGGGATTTTGCACTATTCTTTCTCTGGTCATGGATCTGCTACATAACTTGGCAGATCAAGTGTCCAGTTTGACGCAGATGGCGCAGGACTTTTCTGTGAATCATCAGTCCCTTGCCATGTCTCATACCCACTTACAGAAAGAACTGACTGAGACTATTAAGACCATGCAGGGAAACACCTCTCATATTGTTAGTCCACCAGGTGACTCTGTAGATGTTATTTTTCACTCTCCTGAACCCTCAGTTAAACTTCCTGACACGTTTTATGGCGAAAAAGATACATTTCACATATTCAAGGAGAGTTGTAAATAATGGTTTTCTATCAGACCCCGATTGTCTGGGGATGAGACTCAGCGGGTGGGGATTATTATCTCCTTACTTAGGGAGGGTCCCCAATCCTGGGCTTTCTCGTTGCCCCCTGAACAGATATCAGTAGATAGGTTCTTTGAGGTCTTAGGACTGATCTATGGCTAGTTTCACACTAGCGTTTGAGCGCAGCGACGGCCTGCGCACGGCCGCCGCTAAGCCCCGCCCCCTGCCGCACCCCGCCGGTAGCTCCGCCCACCGGCGCATGACGCTGCATGCGCCCTGCGTCCCCTATCTTTATCACAGGGGGCGCAGGCCGTGCGCAGTATGCGTTTGGCGGCGCATGCGTCCTTTTGACGGTGCGCCGACCTGCGCCAAACGCAACCTGCTGCAGTTTGGTTGCGTGCGCAGGCCGTCGCTGTGCTCATAAACGCTAGTGTGAAACTAGCCTATGACGAACCGGTCCGTGTTAGGTTGGCAGAGGACACTATTATGGGTCTGGGGCAGGGGAAGCACTCAGCCGAATGGTACAGCTCCGAATTCCGTTGATGGTCCACTGAGGTGTCCTGGGATGACTGCGCACTGAGATGTCTGTTCAGGAAGGGACTGTCGGATTGCTTGAAGGACGCTCTGGCTCTCCATCCACCTCCCAGCTCATTGGAGGAGGCCATGACTCAGGCTATCCGTATGGATCAGAGACTGCGGGAGAGAGGTGTTACTCAGCGAGGGATTCCGTTGTTCCCTGCTAACCCTGATGTTTTGCTTCCATCTGAACCTACGGAGGTGGGAGCCACCAACCCCCAGGAGAAAGAGAGGAAACGACGACGTGATGGAAAATTATGTTTTTACTGCGGAGATCCCGGACATTGGAAAAAAGACTGCCCCTCCTGTCCACCGACTAACAAGCGGCTGAGTCTGGGTGATCATCGTGGAGATCACCCAGACTCTCAGGTACCTTTTTCTTCATTTTCAAAGATACTGTTAAAGGTGGAACTTGGTGTTGGGAACGGCTTTTTCCATACTTCGGCTTTTGTAGACTGTGGGTCATCCCTGAACCTGATTGACTCTAAGCTGGTGGCCCGCTGTAGATTAGGGACAGTTAAGTTGGAGACTCCCTTAAAAATTGTGGCTATTGACGCTACACCTCTCACTAAGGATGGTCTCCATTTCAGTTCTAAAGAATTCACCCTCAGGGTGGGGGCCCTACACCAGGAGCGCATGTCATGCTTTGTTTTGGATAACCTCCCTGCTGGCCTGGTTTTAGGGTTTCCCTGGTTGCAACGGCATAACCCAGTTTTTGACTGGGGGTCCCGGGATATTGTTAAATGGGGACCTGGTTGTTCTGAAAATTGTCTTGCCACTGTGTCTATGTCATCCGTCAGTCTGGAGGGTATTCCGGAGTACCTGAAAGATTTTGAGGATGTGTTCTCCGAAAAGGAGGCTGAGGTTCTACCACCACACCGCCCATTCGATTGTGCCTTTGATCTTGTTCCCGGTGCCAAATTGCCCAAAGCCCGTCTGTACAATCTCTCCGGCCCTGAGCGGGCTGCTATGAAGGAGTATATCTCTGAGAGCCTCCGCAAAGGGCATATACGGCCATCTGTCTCTCCCATGGCGGCGGGGTTCTTTTTTGTAAAAAAAAAAAGGATGGTGGTTTACGCCCATGCCTCGATTTTCGAGAACTGAATAAGATAACCATAAGAAACACTCATCCTCTCCCACTGATACCTGATTTGTACAATCAATTGTCGGGGGCCAGGTGGTTCTCTAAGTTGGACCTCAGGGAAGCATACAATCTCATCCGTATGCGGGAGGGGGATGAGTGAAAAACTGCGTTTCTCACCTCTGAGGGTCTGTTTGAAAATTTGGTTATGCCGTTTGGTTTGACTAACGCACTAGCGGTTTTCCAGAATTTCATTAACCATGTTTTTTCTGATTTTATTGGACGCTTTGTAGTAGTTTATCTTGATGATATACTCATATATTCTTCTGATAGACAAAGTCACATGGGTCATCTTCGTGCGGTTCTCCAGAGGCTCAGGGAGAACTCACTCTTTGTCAAACTGGAGAAATGTTCATTTTTTACTCAAGAATTGTCCTTTCTAGGGGTCATCCTGTCCGCTGAGGGGTTTCATAGGGACCCTAGGAAGGTACAGGCCATTATGGATTGGGTGCAACCCAGAGATCTCAAGGGTCTTCAGCGATTTCTGGGTTTCGCCAATTACTATAGAAAATTCATCAAGGGGTTCTCTCAAGTGGTCAAACCCCTCACTGATCTCACCCAAAAGGGGGCTAATTTCAAAAACTGGTCAGCTCCAGCTGTGGCGGCATTTTCTTTGTTGAAAAAAGTTTCATGACTGCTCCGGTACTGGTTCAACCTGACTTGTCTAAACCATTCATCATAGAAGTGGACGCCTCTGAGGTGGGAGTGGGAGCTGTGTTGTCCCAGGGTTCCACCACATTAACTAACTTAAGACCCTGTGCCTTCTTTTCTAAAAAATTTTCCTCTGCGGAGAGGAATTATGATGTGGGTAATCGAGAGTTGTTGGCCATTAAATTAGCTTTTGTAGAATGGAGGCATTTTTGGAGGGGGCTGTCCATCGTATCACTGTCATTACAGATCACAAGAACCTGTCTTACATCGAGTCCGCCAAACGTCTGACTCCAAGACAGGCAAGGTGGTCACTTTTTTTTTCCCGATTTCAGTTTACCATCTCTTTCAGACCAGGTTCCAAGAATGTGAAGTCGGATGCCTTGTCTCACAGCCTAGATCCAGTATCGCCTCCTGAGCCTCCTTCATCCAATCTTCAGCGTGGGGTGGTGGTGGCTGTGGTGTCCTTGAGATTGGAGCAGTATATTCGTGAGGCCCAATCTCTTGCTTCTCTGTCCATACCTGAAAATAATCTCTTTGTGCCTGTTCAGTATCAATTAAGGGTGCTTCGGGAGTTCCACGACTCAGCTCTGAGCGGGCATCCTGGAATCTCGGCCACTCGTAAAGCCATCACTAGGCTGTTCTGGTGGCCCTCGTTGACTTCTGACGTCACTGGCTTGGTGTCCTCCTGTGAAATTTGTGCCCGCACTAAAGCCTCCCACAACCGGCCGGCCAGGGAATTGGTGCCACTGCCAATTCCGGATAGACCGTGGACTCATCTGTCCATGGATTTTATCACCGATCTCCCCCCTCTAATGGCAAAATTGTGATCTGGGTAGTGGTGGATAGATTCAGTAAACAAGCACATTTTGTACCATTAACGGGCCTTCCTAATGCTGAGACTCTATCTAAACTATTCATTGAACATGTGATCCGGTTGCATGGTGTGCCTGTCAGTGTGGTGTCTGATAGAAGGATGCAATTCGTGGCAAAATTCTGGAGGGCTTTTTGTAAAAGGCTGGGCATCAGTCTGACCTTTTCATCGGCCTACCATCCCGAGACCAATGGTCAAACTGAAAGGACCAATCAGTCTTTGGAGCAGATTCTACGGTGTCTTGTCACATCCAGACAGGATGATTGGTGCTCTGTGATACCTATATTGGAATTCACTTTCAATAATCATGTCAATCAGTCTACTGGTACTTCTCCTTTCTTCTGCAACTACGGGTTTCACCCTCATTTTGGTGAATTTTCCCGACTGGATTCGGAGTGTCCAGGGGCTGATTCGGCCTTTTTGCGGTTGGGAAGGTTTGGAGGGAGGTTCAGAGGAACATTGGGGAGGCTCAAGGAAAATATAAATTTTTTGCGGATAAACAACGCTCTGTAGGGCCGGCATATCAGGTGGGGGATAAGGTATGGTTATCCACCAAAAATGTAAAGCTGAGAATTCTCTCTGCTAAGTTGGGTCCCAAGTTTATTGGTCCGTATGAAATTTTAGAGGTGGGGGTACTGTCATGGTCCAGTCCGGAGTTTATTTTCTGCGGTTTTCACTCTGGACTGGTCATGCGGGGGTTAATCTCCTCAGCCTCGTTCTGGAGCTAGCTGGGCTATTTCTGTCTCTCACAGCCTGCTGACCAGTGTTAGTGATAGCTCAAGCTTCCAGTTTAGAGCCTCTGACCCTTGTACCTTGGTGATCCTCCTGCCTTTGACTAGTATCCACGTGTATGACCCAGACTGATCTCTGACCCCGTCTCTTGGTATTTGTCTCTGCTGCTACGTTCCCTCTCTGGCATTTGACTTCCTGGATTGTACCCCGACCACGTATTTCGCCTCACGTTTTTTGACCCCGTGCGCATGTTTTGGCTTTCTGACCCTCGGCTTGGTATTTTGACTACGTGTATTGCTGCTCCTTCTGGTTCTTCTGATCCTGCTAGTTTCTGACTCGGTTTGTCTGACCATTCTCTCTCATTACCTGTCACACCTGTGCTATTGCTCAGTGTTGCTACTCTTAGTGTGCAACCTCTCTTCCCTCACCAGTTCCCCCTGGTGGAGGTTTCACTACAAAGGGGATCATGATGGGGCATATTTCTGCATGAAGGGGATCATGATGGGGCATATTTCTACATGAAGGGGATCATGATGGGGCATATTTCTGCATGAATGGGATCATGATGGGGCATATTTCTGCATGAAGGGGATCATGATGGGGCATATTTCTACATGAAGGGGATCTTAATGGGGCATTTGGCACATGTTGGCACTTTGTCATAAATAATTGGGCTTTAGGTTGCAGTTTGGACACTCGGTCTCAGAAAGGTTCGCCATCACTGTTCCATACTGTTCACCAATAAACAAGTTAGAGTACAGAAAACAGTCTGCTTATTTGTAACACAGAACAGTGGTTTATGCTGTATGCTAGATTGCACACCGTGCCAACATGTATGAAGGCAGAACAATATGCATTAGGTAGCGTTTACACGGGCAATGCAGTTTTTATTGCTTTCCATGAGTTGCATTGCACCAAAACAACAAAATCATAAACTTAAATCACTAGCCTTTTCCAGGCACTAACTAAACAGTATAGACCATAACTATTCATACACAGCTGAGCTAGACCCAGTTCGGTCAAGCAAAACAGTTATTTTTCATAGCAACTACTGCGTAACGGACAGTGACTATGCCGTCTATCGAAGAAATCCAGGAGGGCCATGATTAGGCGCCTCATTGAGTCTGACCTCGGATGCACGGCAGCTGAAGATACCACGATCCAAGGACAAACGAGGGAGGAGGGACCAGGTTCTACTCCAGGACTGACCTCGGACAGATGGCAGCTGAACCCCAAGGGACCGTAGGTAGGAATGGCCAGGGATTGTAGACTTGTCTAGCACAGGCAGACACGGCAGGTAGATAGGCAGGATGGCATGGCTGACATGCAGGCTGACACGGCTGATAGGAAGACTGGTACAGCTGATAGGCAGGTGTGCACAGCTGATGGACAGGCAGACTGGTACGGCTGGTACGGCTGATGGACAGGAAAATTGGTACAGCTGATAGGCAGGTGGGCATGGCTGATAGGCAGGCAGGTATACAGGAATACAAGCACTGGGACCTGAGAACTAACAAGAGTGTTAAAAACAAAATTACAACTTAGCACAAGCACCTCTCACCTGGTTAAGGTGCCTTAAATAATAAGTGTTCCCCAGCCATTGGCTGAGGACACTTTAGGACTGCATGCTGTCCCTTAAAGAAGACTGGACCGTGCGTTCACCCTAAGCACAATTCCAGGGGATCTGCAAGCCATACGCAGACCCCAGGCAGCTACAGGATGAGGACAAGGCATTAAATTTATTGACTGGGTGAGGGAGGTGCAGTGCAGAGAGCCATAGCAGCAACAGCATGAGGAGAGGGAGGTGCGGGGCCATGGTTGTGAGAGTGTCAGTGTCTATGCCGGGAAAGAGGGTGGAGAGACGCCGGCGTTACAGTACCATCCTTTTACTCCCCCCACTTTTTGATGCCCTCAGGAAATCTCTCCAGGAGAAGATGGGCATGGATGTTCTCCCTTGCAATCCACAAGAAAAAGTTTTTTCCTCTTACCCTCTTGGTGGCTAAAATGTACTCTACCTTGAAAACGTCTTCAGTGCTGACTGGAGCATGAGCGGCACTAGGATCTTGGAAAAGAGGACTGAGGATGACAGGCTTGAGGAGAGACACATGAAAAGAATTGGGGAACTGTAGAAAGGCCAGGAATTTGAGCTTTTAGACTACTGGATTAATCTTCATCAGTCTATTCAAGGTTCTAAAGAAGCAAGAACAAAGTTTATTGAAGAGCACCTTGAGATGGATATACTGTTAGGCATCGGGTTCCTGTCGCTGCACAACAGAAATCCTGAGCCTTGCATTCGGCGGTCTCCCATTCCTCTCCGGCCGCAGAGGAGGCTGCTCAGCGGATTTGTCGATCAGGCGCTCTGCTCAGACCAGCTCTGTAGGTTTGGTTGCTGCTGCCACCTCTGGTCCAGCTATAGCAATGCATGCTGGTCAGCAGCGAGCTAATCCAGGGACTAAGTCCTCCTTTCGGTCCACTGAGCATGCTCGTGGGACGATCTCTCATTGGAGGTCGGAGGTCACATGCTCAGGTCCTTCTCCAGCTCGGATTGGACCATCAGGAAGGTCAGGAAGGTCCCAGAAGGACGTGGCTATAAAAGGTTCTCATGGCCGCCCGGCCACGCGCTAGTATAGACTGCATTATCAGACTATGAGGAGTGAGTGTTGTATGCATGTATGAATGTCTCTGGTGAATGACTCATTAAGAAACCCCTACCCTTGGTACGCATGTGTTGTGCAGCCTAGCCTGTTAAGTGCCCAGGGTTAGTTGTAAGTAGAGGCAGAGTCTGAGACTGGCATCAGTGTCCACCGGTGGCTCTGCACGCCACGGTGAACGTGCTCGACACTCCACCATAGTCAGCGTCTATACTGGCATCCGCAGGTGCGACGCCACGCGCTCAGAAGGTCTAGAGAGACTCTGATCCCATGTCCTTGGGGCAGAGATCTGTGACCGCATTCTGTGCGCTTCGTTGCCGAGCTCTGTGAGCTAAACAGGCTCCAGCATTTATGTTCTGCAGTAGTGCGGCTCTGTGAGGTAAGAGAGTTCGCCCTTTACACACCAGGTGACGTTAAACCGCGTGTGTTCTTCCTTTACACCGCCATATAGTGTCCGCCATTACCGAGCAGCAGTTATCATCCCTGCACGGTGGACCCCGGGCTGCAAGCGCACCCAAACCCCTTCTTTATTATTTGGTGCGTTCCGCCAGCCTGTAACTATATACTAGCGCCAGGGTCTGGCTAGTAATGGCGGACGAACAGCGACTGCTGCAGTACATCCGGCAGCTGCAGGGCAGGTTGGCGGCTCTCAAGCGTTCAGCCTCAGCTGCAGATGTTACTGCGGTCGCTGTTCAGGCAACCACAGAGGCTATCTCCCGTGTGACCACTGCCATCCCTGCCCCAACTTTGTCACGCCTCCCGCTGCCCAAGAAGTTCTCGGGCAATGGTGCTTCTTGTAGGGGTTTCGTGAGCCAGTGCTCTATACATCTGGAGCTGCTGGCAGCACAATTCCCCTCCGAGCGAACTAAGGTGGGATTTATTATTTCCCTCTTGTGGGGCAGGGCTTTGGAGTGGGCCACACCGCTGTGGGAGTCGGGTGATCATGTGGTGCAGAGAGCCTCGCAGTTCTTGGGCACTCTGAAGCAGGTCTTCCTGGGACCGCGAGTCACCCATGACACTGCACTCCGGCTGCTGGCATTGTCACAGGGCTCGTCCATGGTCAGCCACTTTGCCATCCTGTTCCGGACGCTGGCCTTGGAGTTTGAGTGGCCAGATAAGGTCCTTATTACGGCATTCTGGAGAGGTTTGGCTGACCATGTGAAGGAAGCTCTGGCCACCAGGGAGATTCCCGCTACACTGGAGGAGCTTATCACCGTCTCCACCCGTATAGACCGTCGCTTTGCTGAGCGAAGGTTGGAGCGGTCCCAGTGTAGGCAGAGGTTTAGGTTGGCACCCAGTTTTGCTAAACCTCTGGAACCTCCCAATCGGGCGTTCGAGCGTCAGGGGGCTTCCCGTGAGGGATCCAGGCCCCGGTCTGCTTGAGCCCCTGTGATCTGTCATGGTTGCTGGCAGTCCGGTCACCTTGCCAACCGGTGCCCACAGCAGCTGGAAAAACGCTCGCACCAAGTGGCCGTAGGAGGCGGCTCACTAGAGTCCGCAGCGTTTTCCTCCAAGTTGTCCTTTAAAGGGACACTTGAGTTTGGTTCTTCCACTCTGGCGGTGGAGGTTTTAGTGGATTCTGGAGTGGAGGGCAATTTTATGTCATCTGCCTTTGCTCAACGGCACGCAATACCACTGGTTATGATGTCTAAGCCAGTCACCGTCAGAGTAGTGAACGGCGCGACTCTGCCCTCACAGATTACCCACCAAACTGGTCCACTGATACTCTCGGTGTCATCAACTTCTGATGAGATGGAATCGCTCCTCGTCATGCCCGAGGGTATCGACCAGGTCCTTCTAGGGGTCCCCTGGTTGCGGTATCACTCTCCCCATATAGAGTGGTCCTTGGGGAGAATTCTTGGTTGGAGTAAGTCATGTGAGGATAGATGTCTGAGGGAGTACCTCCAGGTTGCCTTCACCAAGGTCCCCGCAGATCTTTCCTCGCTCCCCAAACACTATTGACAGTATGCAGACATGTTCTCTAAAAAGGCGGCAGAGACCCTTCCACCGCATCGCCCCTATGACTGTCCTATTGACCTCTTGCCGGGTGCTGAGCCTCCCCGGGGTCGAGTCTACCCCTTATCTCTCCCAGAGACAGAGGCCATGTCTCAATTCATCAGGGAGAATCTGGCAATAGCATTCATTAGGAAGTCAGTGTCACCAGCGGGGGCGGGATTCTTCTTCGTCCAGAAGAAGAATGGAGGACTGCATCCCTGCATCGATTACAGGGGTCTTAACGCTATTACTGTTAAGAACAAGTATCCTCTGCCCCTGATATCGGAACTGTTCGATAGACTACGGGGAGCAAGAGTGTTTACTAAACTTTATCTTTGGGGGGCTTACAACCTGATTTGCATCCGTGAGGGGGACGAATGGAAGATGGCCTTTAACACCAGGGACGGCCACTATGAATACCTGGTGATGCCCTTCGGGCTCTGTAATGCTCCTGCCATCTTCCAAGACTTTGTGAACGACATCTTCTGGGGTATGCTCACCTCCTCAGTTGTAGTCTATCTGGATGATATCCTCATCTACTTTCCAGATATTGACTCCCACCAGAGAGATGTTTGCAAGGTTTTCGACCTCCTACGGGCGAACTCCCTCTATGCCAAGTTGGAGACGTGTGTGTTTGAGCAGGAGGCCTTGTCTTTCCTGGGCTATATCATTTCAGCCCAGGGATTGGCCATGGATCCTGCCAAACTACAGGCGGTGATGGATTGGCAAGAGCCCCATTCACTCAAAGCGGTGCAGTGCTTTATGGGGTTCATAAATTATTATCGCCAATTCCTTCCCCACTTCTCGCCTTTGGTAGCCCCCTTGGTGGCCCTCACCAAGAATTGTGCAAATCCCAAGTTGTGGTCAGAACCTGTCTCCAAGGCCTTCCCCTCCATTAAGACCCATTTCGCTAGCGCTCTCATTCTACAAGAGGGGGGGCACTGCTAGACCTAATATTAACCAACAGGCCAGACCGCATATCAAATGTAAGGGTTGAGGGTCACTTGGGTAATAGTGATCATAAATTAATAAGTTTTCATGTATCCTTTAATAAGATGTGTAGTAGAGGGGTTACAAGGACACTAAACTTCAGGAAGGCAAATTTCCAACGGATGAGAGATGATCTTGGTGCAATTAACTGGGACGATATCCTGAATAGGACCTGTGCACAATATATACCGTATGGGAATAAACATGCGAGAAATAGGAGGAAACCACTATGGCTAAATAGAGCTGTAAGGGGCGCAATAAGAGATAAAAATAAAGCTTTTAGAGAATAAAAGCAAGTAGGTAGTGATGAGTCATTAAATAAATACAGAAGATTAAATAAATTCTGTAAAAAGCAAATCAAGACTGCAAAGATTGAGACAGAGAGACTCATTGCCAGAGAAAGTAAAAATAATCCCAAAATATTCTTTAAATACATAAATAGTAAGAAGCTAAAAAATGATAGTGTTGGTCCCCTTAAAAATAGTCTGGGTGAAATGGTGGATGAGGAAAAAGCCAATATGCTAAATGACTTTTTTTCAACAGTATTTACACAAGAAAATCCCATGAAGGATAACATGATCAGGGATAAAAATTCTCCATTAAATGTCACCTGCTTAACCCAGCAGGAAGTACGGCGGCGTCTACAAATCACTAAAATTGACAAATCCCCGGGCCCGGATGGGATACACCCCCGAGTACTGCAGGAATTAAGCACAGTCATAGATAGACCACTATTTTTAATCTTTAAAGATTCCATAATAACAGGGTCTGTACCACAGGACTGGCGTATAGCAAATGTGGTGCCAATATTCAAAAAGGGGACAAAAACTGAACTTGGAAATTATAGGCCAGTAAGTTTAACATCAACTGTGGGTAAAATCCTGGAGGGTTTTCTAAGAGATACTATACTGGAGTATCTGAAGAAGAATAACCTCATGACCCAATATCAACATGGGTTTACAAGGGACCGTTCCTGTCAGACTAATCTGATAAGCTTTTATGAAGAGGTAAGTTCCGGACTGGACCAAGGGAATGCAGTGGATGTGGTGTACATGGACTTTTCAAAAGCTTTTGATACGGTGCCACACAAAAGGTTGATACATAAAATGAGAACAATGGGGATAGGGGAAAATATGTGTAGGTGGGTTAAGAGCTGGCTCAGGGATAGGAAACAAAGGGTGGTTATTAATGGAGCACACTCGGACTGGGTCACGGTTAGCAGTGGGGTACCACAGGGGTCAGTTTTGGGCCCGCTTCTTTTTAACATATTTATTAATGACCTTGTAGGGGGCATAGAGAGTAGAATTTCAATATTTGCAGATGACACTAAACTCTGCAGGGTAATTAATACAGAGGAGGACAATTTTATATTACAGGAGGATTTATGTAAACTAGAAGCTTGGGCTGATAAATGGCAAATGAGCTTTAATGGGGATAAATGTAAGGTCATGCACTTGGGTAGAACGAACAAGTTGTATAATTATGTGCTTAATTGTAAAACACTGGGCAAAACAGTCACTGAAAAAGACCTGGGTGTATGGGTGGACGACAAACTCACATTTAGTGGCCAGAGTCAAGCAGCTGCTGCAAAGGCAAATAAAATAATGGGATGCATTAAAAGAGGCATAGATGCTCATGAGGAGAACATAATTTTACCTCTATATAAGTCACTAGTGCGACCACACTTAGAATACTGTGTACAGTTCTGGTCTCTGGTGTATAAGAAAGACATAGCTGAACTGGAGCGGGTGCAGAGAAGAGCGACCAAGGTTATTAGGGAACTAGGGGGTCTGCAATACCAAGACAGGTTATTACACTTGGGGTTATTTAGTTTGGAGAATCGAAGGCTTAGGGGTGATCTTATTACAATGTATAAATATATGTGGGGACAATACAAAGACCTTTCTAATGATCTTTTTACTCTTAGACCTGTGACGGGGACAAGGGGGCATCCTCTACGTCTGGAGGAAAGAAGGTTTAAGCATACTCACAGACGCGGATTCTTTACTGTAAGAGCAGTGAGACTATGGAACTCTCTGCCATATGATGTTGTAATGAGTGATTCACTACTAAAATTTAAGAAGGGACTGGATGCCTTTCTTGAAAAGTATAATATTACAGGGTATATACACTAGTCTCCTTAATATTGCGTTGATCCAGGGAGCTAGTCTGATTGCCGTATGTGGAGTCGGGAAGGAATTTTTTTCCCCAATGTGAAGCTTACTGTTGCCACATGGGGTTTTTTTGCCTTCCTCTGGATCAACATGTTAGAGCAAGTTAGGATAGGATATGGGTTGAACTAGATGGACTTAAAGTCTCCCTTCAACCTTAATAACTATGTTACTATGTTACATCGCCCCGATGTAGATAAACCCTTCATTCTGGAGGTGGATGCCTCTTCCATCAGTGCTGGAGCGGTTCTGTTCCAGAAGGACTCGCAAGGTCGGAACATGCTCCTTCTCCAAGACCTTCACACCGGTGGAGCGGAATTATTCCATCGGGGACAGGGAGTTGCTAGCGATGAAGTTGGCCTTCTTGGAGTGGAGACACCTCCTGGAGGGGGCTCGCCACCCTTTCCAGGTGTTCACTGACCACAAGAACCTGGTGTATTTGCAGACGGCCCAGCGGCTAAATTCTCGCCAGGCCAGATGGTCCTTGTTCTCCCGGTTCCATTTCACCCTCCATTTCCTATCCGGTGAGAAGAACGTCAGGGCCGATGCTCTCTCCCGCTCCGTGGTGTCATCGGAGGAGGAGAAGCCTCGTCTGATCGTCCCGTCCGAGTGCCTGAGGACCGTGGCTCTGGTCGCGCTTAAATCATTACCTTCAGGCAAGACATTTGTCCCTGCCCGTCTGCAACCGGAGGTCCTCTCTTGGGCTCATTCATCCAGGGTGGGTGGACATTTCGGGGCAAAACTGACCTCTGAGCTTCTGGCGAGGATGTACTGGTGGCTGCATATTGCCCGTGACGTCAGGGACTATATTCAGGCGTGTGTCTCTTGCGCCCAGAATAGGTCCTCTCAGCAGTGGCCTGCTGGGCTACTTTACCCCCTGCCGGAAGTGGACAGAGCCTGGAAGATGGTCGGTATGGACTTTGTAGTGGGACTGCCCAAGTCCAGTGGCAGCACGGTCATTGGGTTGTCACCGACCACTTCTCCAAGATGGTGCACCTGATACCTCTCTCCTGGTTACCCACTGCACGGGGCCTGTCAGCGTTGTTTATTAAGCACGTTTTCCGCCTGCACGGCAAGCCGGACAAGATTGTCAGCGACCGGGGGCCCCAGTTTGCATCTCGGTTCTGCAGAGAGCTCTGTAGCTTGCTCAGCATTGAGCTAAATCTCTCCTCGGCCTATCATTCGGAGATGAACGGTTTGGTAGAGAGAGCCAACCAGACCCTGGTCACATATCTACGACATTTTGTCTTGGCCAGGCAGGATGACTGGGCATCCTTGCTGCTGTGGGCGGAGTTCGCCTTGAACAACGCTGTGGCCGACTCCACCGACCAGACCCCATTCCTCCTAAATTACGGCCAGCATCCACACGTCCCTGTGCCCATGCCCGTGTCGTAAACCGATTCCAGGGTGGCAGACTGGGCGGTGGAGGCACGTGACATTTTGGATCGCACTCAGGATGCTATCCGGGCCTCCAAGGAGAGAATGAGGGCCTCCACCGACACGCACCTGCGCCCCGCTCCGACCTTTGCTCCTGGCAATTTAGTGTGGCTCTCCGCCTGTAACATCATGCTGCGGGTGGAGACTGCAAAATTCGCACCTTGCTACATTGGCCCCTTCAAGGTCCTTGAGCAGATCAACCCTGTGGTCTACCGTCTGGCCCTGCCACCACACTTGGCTATCTCTGACACCTTCCACATGTCCCTCCTAAAGCCTGTCCACATGTCCCGGTTCTCCGAGTCATCTGTCGGGACATCAGACCTGTCCTCGAGCGCGTTTGAGGTTAATGCCATCGTGGGATGTGCGTGGTAAAAAGTTTTATTTGGTGGACAGGAAGGGCCTTGGTCCAGAGGCTCGGACCTGGGAACCAGTGGAGAACATCCGCGCTCCACTTCTCATTGCAGCATTTGAGCGTAGCGAGGCTCAGAGGGGAGGGGGCCCTAGGAGGGGTGGTAATGTAAGGCGTCGGGTTCCTGTCGCTGCACAGCAGGAATCCCGAGCCTTGCATTCAGCGGTCTCCCATTCCTCTCCGGCCACAGAGGAGGCTGCTCAGCAGACTCGTCGATCCAAGCGCTCTGCTCAGACCAGCTCTGTAGGATTGGTTGCTACTGCCATCTCTGGTCCAGCTATAGCAACGCATGCTGGTCAGCAGCGAGCTAATCCATGGACTAAGTCCTCCTTTCGGTCCACTGAGCATGCCCATTGGACGATCTCTCATTGGAGATTGGAGGTCACATGCGCTAGTATAGACTGCATTACCAGACTATGAGGAGTGAGTGTTGTATGCATGTATGAATGTCTCTAGTGAATTACTCAATGAGAAACCCCTACGCTTGGTACGCATGTGTTGTGCAGCCTAGCCTGTTAAGCCCCAAGGCTTAGTTGTAGGTAGAGGTAGAGTCTGAGACTGGCATCAGTGTCCACATGTGCCTCGGCACGCCACGGTGCACGTGCTCGACACTCCACCATAGTCAACGTCTATAGTGGTGTCCGCAGGTGCAACGCCACGCGTTCATAAGGTCTAGAGGGACTCTTACCTCGTGTCCTTGGGGCAGAGTTCTGTGACTGCATTCTGTGCGCTTCGTTGCTGAGCTCTGTGAGCTAAACAGGCTACGGCATTTATATTCCGCGGTATTGCGTCTCTGTGAGGTAACAGTTCACCCTGTACACACCGGGTGACGTTAACCCGCGTGTGTTCTTCCTTTATACCGCCATATAGCGTCCGCCATTACCAAGCAGCAGTTACCATCCCTGCACGGTGGACCCTGGGCTGGGAACGCACCCAAATCCCTTCTTTATTATTTGGTGCGTTCCGCTAGCCCGTAACATATACTTAGATGACAGCCAGACCTTATTCCCAGGACGAAACAGTGATAAATCCAGACGTCTGTTGTCGGCGTGTTTTTTTATCAATTCAGAGGACTTCAATAATGAGGACTTGGTGTCCACCAGCATCCTAAAAACCCTTGACATGGGATTCAGCAGCAGGAATATCAGAGGTAATAGAAACAGGGAACAGAATATTGGGATGTTGACCATAGACCACAAAAAATGGAGATTTGGCAGATGATTCATTGATATGGTTGTTGTAAGAAAATTTGTCCCAAGGCAGGAGTTCAGCCCAGTCACTGTGCTGGGCATTGACAAAGTGCCACAAGAAGTTGGTCAGGATTTGATTAAACCGCTCCACCTGGCCGTTGGACTGGGGATAATAGGCGGAAGAGAAATCCAGAGAAATGTCCAGTAGTTTGCAAGTGGACCTCCAAAGTGAGAAGTAAACTGAACGCCTCTGTCCGAAGCAATATGGAGCGGTAGACCATGGAAGCGGATGATATGAGAAATAAGCTTCTTTGCAAGCACTGGAGATGGGAGATCAGACACTGGAGTGAAATGAACCATCTTGGAAAAGTGATCCTCAACCACACAGATGACAGTACACCCAGCCAATACTGGAAGATAAATAATAAAATCCATTGCGATATGCTGCCAGAAAGTAGCCGACAGATCTGGAGCTGGTTCACAGTTTTGTTCTGGGCACAAGATGGACAGGCAGAGACGAAATCAGCAATATCTTTACTCAGGGTCAGACACCAATAATGTTGAGAAATGAGGAGAGCCATGTTCTTCTGTTCGGCATGGCCAGCTATCTTAGATGAGTGACCCCACAGTAGAACTCGCTTCCTATTCGATTCTACAACGCAAGTCTTTTCGGAAGGTAGCGAAGACAAATCCAACCAAGTAATCCAAAGTAATAATTTTGGAGGGCTCGATGATGTGTTTAAGCTCTTCCTCCTGGTTGGATGCCTGGAAGGATCTGGAGATAGCGTCTGCCTTGACGTTTTTATCAGCCGGTGGAAAATGAAGTTGAAGCGTTTGAAGAACAAACACCCACCTGGCTTGTCAAGGGTTAAGTTGCTGTGCACATTACAGATAGGCAAGGTTTTCGTTGTCAGTGTACTTAACCACAGGGTGCGCTCCTTCAAGCAAATATCGCCACTCATCCAGAGCCAGCTTATTCACTAACAGTTCTTGATTTCCAATAGAGTAATTGTGTTCAGGAGCAGAGAAGATCTTGGAAAAGAATCCGTTGGAAATCCTGTGCTCACAGCTAAGCTCGGTTAGCCACTCCTTTCCCCTTTATAATCTGTGCTCTGTTACAAATCCTTGTCAGAGCAAGCATTTACTCCATGGCTAACGGAGGGAGAGAAGTTCATATGAGAAAGAGGGTTGGAGGAGTAATCAGTGACTGTTGCTTGGTTTGTATATGTGGTAATTCCCTATCCTTCTCTATTTTGGTTTATTCCCCTACTTCAATGCCCCAGTGCATTCCTCTGTTATATGTGAGTGAATATTTTATATGTCTGGAGTTTTCTGTTAAAACTTGCTTGTGTTACTTCGTTTGTCAGGTTGGTGTACTACGGTGCACAGTAGCGCCCCTCTTCCCTGGGTGGGGGAAGAGAACAGATGGAGGGCTAACTCAGGAGATAAGGGAAGGGTGGAGGCCCCGGCATCTTGACCTTCAGAAGTATCTCAGGGAGTAGTGCGCGCCCCCTAGTGTTAGGGACAGGGTCACCCAGCAGCTGTGTTGTGACAGATGGATACCTTTTCGGGATCCATTCTCAAGCCAATCTTGGAGACAATGTAGCCCAGAAAGAGAGGTCTGCTCGAAGACTCATTTTTCATATTTGACGTACAGACGCTTTGTTCTTAACCTCTGCAGAGGCTGGCAAACGTCCCTCCCGTGTGCTGGCAGATTGGTACAGAACACCAAGCTGTTATCTAAGTAAACAACCACACATGTGTAGAGGAGGTGCCGGAAAACATTGTTGACCAGTTCTTGGAAGACTGCTGGGGTATTACAGAGTACAAACTGCATAATGTGATACTCGTAATGGCCATCAGTGGTGTTAGAGGCTGTCTTCCAATGTTTCCCTGGCAAATTCAGGTTATATGCCCCTTGTAGGTCAAGTTTCGTAAAGACACTGGAACCTTTCAGGCGATTAAATAGCTTGGAGATGAGAGGCAGAGAATATTTATTCTCAATCATGATTTGGTTCAGACCCCTATAGTTGATGCAGGGTCGTAGAGAACCTTCTTTTTTCTTCACAAAGAAGAAACCCACTTCTTTGCATGAAGGTGTGAGGCACCTGTGACACCCAACAGACCGGACCATACCAAACTGCTCCCCCGGGTGAGTATAATAAAACTTATTTTTCTTATCTTGCAGGTCCGATCAGAGGCTTACCTACAGCACGATAGAATAAAAAAGAAAAATTATAGAAAAGTATACAGTAGTGTGGACAAAGAAACTATTTTTAATATAGTTACTTTGCCAAATCATGAAAAATACTCTTAAAGTCCTGAATACAAACTCCTTGTGGATTTTTGATAACATTGTTTTGAAATTAAGGTCAAACAAGCCGGTGAGATTTCTATATGAATTTCCAAATATTCAGTCAAGGGCAAGTTAACAAAAAATTGGACTCAATATAAGCATGCTAGATTTCGACATGGATACATTTGTGGGCTTCTATTTTGATTGCATTAACCAACCAGGAGCCACTGATCTAACTCTGCTAAGATAGATGATAAAGAAGCAAGAGCAGGACATCATCTGTGAGAGCTGAACATTTATGTTCAGTCTGTCAAAGGGCTCATGCAGATATTCTTGCAAATCAGTCCAAGGACTAATTACTAATGCATGAACTACCTGCGAGTCTCCCCACCCTAGTGTGACAGCTTCATGTATTTCTATGAGGCTGTCACTCTCATCTTGCAAGAGCCATGGCTAGTCCGTGCATTGTGGTCCGATCTTGGACCGATTTCCACACATGTCTGAATGAGCCCTTATGGTAATTCCTTTAATATTAGCATTTTCACAAATTTATGACAGCAGGTGGTCTATCACCAGGACATTTAGGAGTGGAAAAATGGGACAGCCCTACCTTATGCCATAGATGATTGTAAATTGTGCAAATAGAGTTTTATTCATCTTCAGCTTAGATGATAGGTTTCAGTAGAGGGCTATAATTTTAGCTATACAGGGGTATACAATGTTGAGTTTCTTAAAGAAGCACTTCCATCCAAATTTGTATCATCTTAATATATTGCAGAAATCATATTAGATAGCTCTGTGTACTGTGGTGTAGTGACCACTATGTCCGCTGGGGGGTGCTGTGTGGGTGTCCCAGGACGGGTGTACAGGCACATTCAGTGTGGTAACAGGAGCAGGGTCCTAAATGACCATTATGGGTCTCAAGGTGGGTGGCCTTGGGATGCAGGCTCCAGGGTGTATTGATCAGCAGAGGTACTGCTGATATTTCTGTTACACTGTGTCAGGGAAGCCTGTGTGTGTCTATGTGCATTAGAACCTTTAGTGATGTCATAGTGATGTGATCACCTGTGTGGGTGTGGTTACAGGGCTATGTAATTGAGGTGTTTGGCACATATGAGGGTGTGTGAGGGAGTCTGTCAGAGTGTGGACAGACTTCCCTGTGTCCAGGTGGGACACTACAGAGAGTGGCCTGTGTGGTAAGGAAGGAGAAGCCTTCCTGGGTCTGCGGCTGCAGATAGAGCGCTGCTCGGGACATTGCCCTGGCTTATGTATTCGTCGTATATGGGGAGGACTACACCTCCCAGCATGTGCTGAGGCTCTCGGTCCGAGTCTGAAGCCACGGACATTTATGATCTCTTTGCCTAAGCTAGAGGCTATGTTGGTGATATGCTGAGTTATGGTTTATGAATCAAATAAACCTCCTGAACTCTGGGAAGAACCTGCCTCATAATTGTCTCCCGCTGCACCTGAGTGAGTCGAATCACCACAATTAGCGGAGAATGCGGGCAGCGATTCCCAGAAGCACGTGTGGCAGTGCTGGCGATTCTGAGCCAGGAGAGCAGACGGTCTGACAACCATGAGTAATACTGACCGAGGTCAGAGAAAGTGACTGTATGAATATTGGGGGGATACCTCTGAGGAGAAGAGGCGTCCAAGGACCTGTGTGGGCAACACAGGAGAGACGGACTGGTGTTCGTGTGGTACTGACCTGGGTCAAGGAGTAAAACGGTGACCCGTGTGGCCGACACAGGTATCGGACAGGTGTTCGTGTGGTACTGACCTGGGTCAGTGAGGAAGACAGTGTACCTGGAGGGTTCAGTGAGGAAAGGTCCTGGAGGGTCAGCCCTGGGAGCAGAGTCGGATCCCAGGAGCACGTCTTGTGACCTTGGACCTGGTGAGGCGCGAGTGTTGGGCAGTCTCAGGCGGAGACCGATGTAATGAGGAGCACCCGCCGAGCCCCTGGACCTGGTGAGGCCGGTGTGTGGGGAGACCCTGGGAGGAGGAACGCTCCCTGAATTGCACCCGGTACACCCTGTGTGTTGGACAGTCTCAGGTGGAGACAGGAGCGTCCTGAATAGCACACAGACAGGACACGTGAGTTTTTTTGGAGTTTTTCGTGCATGTGTTTTTTTTTCCGTTTTCCTCTGCAAAATCTGAAGGTGCTTGCTGTGGCTCAGTGGGGTCACGAAGGTCTCGCAGCACAGGGACCTGGTGTTTTCTTGTTGGGATCTGCCCTGGGAGCATTGGTAGCAGACGCTGTCTGTCTACACCATCCTGCTGCAGCTTTATGGAGTGTAACTAAGCGGATACAGTAGTTGTGGCTTTACACAACTATTAAGGGTGAGTACCCTGTATTATTTCTTTGTACCCATTATACCTGCACTGGTAAGGTCCTATGGGCGCGCTTTTGTGGTTTTTTTTATCTTTGAGGGTGACAAGCGGCTTCCAGTAACCCGGCGGGGTTACGAAGGGGACAAGCGGCTTCCGGTGGACTGGCGGGTCCATGAAGACGGCGCAGCAGGAGCTGCAGTGACACCAGCCGCTGTGTGTGTGTGAACAGCAGCCGGAGGTGCCGGTGGTTTGTGACAGCTGGAGCTGTGGCAGTGCCAGAAGGAACTGGTGTGGTGTTGTGCTTAAAGGGCCAGTACCAGCCTGAAGGAAAAAACTGTGTGGTGTGAATGGTGGTCTGAGAAGACCGGTATAACGGACATGGGGAGATCCCGAAAGGGGGTGGAGTCCCAAAAGGGGGCGGTGACTCAAATCGGGGTGGTAGCCCAAAAGGGGGTGGAGTCCCAAATTGGGTGGTAACCAAAAAAGAAGTGGAGTCCCAAAAGGGGGTGGTGTCCCAAATTGGGGTGGTAACCCAAAAAGGGTTGGAGTCTTAGAAGGAGGAGGTGACCCAAATTGGGGTGGTGGTCGAGAAAGGGGCCGAGTGTGAAGAAATGGCAGCACTGGTTGGCTCAGTGGGTATGTCTGGGAAACCGCAGTGTGCGTGTATGTCGTTTCCAGAATGCGGGTTATACTTTCTGGAGCATGACGGACCGCAAGTGTGTACTGTGATGCTGCATCGGGAAGGAATCTCGGGATGGTTGGACTCCAAGAGTCAGGTGACTCTGGTAGGAACTCCTCTGACTTTTTGTCTGACTGAGGAAATGTCCCAGGTTCGCTGTAAACATGGGGTCGCGGTGAACTATGTGCTAGACAGAGTGGTGTTTGAGGGGCCCGGAGGCAGTGAGTGCCAAGTTGGCTGGATACCACCAGACTTAGTGTATACCTTGGAGGGGGGACCGGGATTTTGTCATGTTGGATGACCTATGGTACGAGGATGGAGACGTTCCTACTGTTGGACTAACCAATACGAAGATGCTGACGCCTCCTAACGTGGACAGGCCAGACGTAGGGGCGACCAGAGAAAGAATTGCGTCAGATGAATTTACTGACCTGATGTCACCTGAAGGGTACCACAGTGTGAATGAGAATGTTGTGGTAAACAAAAAGAGCGGAGCTGACACACGGATAGAGAGTGTCTTGGGGGTTCACCATACCATGTGGTGTGACTGTGACGTGTTGTTGCCAATAGCCACCACTAGGACAGAATCTAGTGCTGTGCTGACTAAAACTCGTGACAAAACTGACGCTGACCTGGTGGATGAGAAGGCGGAAGTAGTCACATGGTTAGTGAGCAACTGGAGGGATGACTTAATCTCTGGGGGTGACTGTGGCTCTGAGAGATACAGGGAGCACAGACTAGAGGAGCTAGAGAAAGAAGTCTCTGTGCTCAAAGGTCACATGGTAACGTGGCAAGGACTGAATCAGGCCCTCAGAGAAGAGGTGGATGAACATGTCAAACGAGAAAGCGTACTGAGACAAACGGCCGAGCACAGGGTCGAGGAGCTCGAGAAAGAAGTCTTGGAGCTCAGAGGTCACCTGTCCACCTGACAAAGTGTGAACAAAAACCTCAAGGAAGAGATGGAGGAACTCAGAGGAGTAGTTAACAGTCTTCTGCGGGAGAAATTGGACGAAGACTTACCGCGGGTGAGCGCGAGTGAGAATAAGACAACTGCCCGTAGCCATCTTAGAAAAGGGTGCTGAAGACTGTAAATCTCAGGAAGATGGTGAGCCAAGAGCTGCACCAGACAGTCACCCGGTCTTGGCAGATACCTTGAGGGAAGTGTCCGTGGGGAACCCATAGCCATCTGTCCAGGATGAGAGCAAGTCCATGACCTTCAAGTGCGTGATGGAGGTACCCAAAGACGTGCGAGAAGCGTGTGCCAGCGAAGGTGTGCATGAGACCTTTAAAAAGGCAGTAAAAGCCTATAGTGTGAGCTGGGCACCAGAAACAGACCAGTTGGTGATACTGGCAGAAACGGAAGACATAGAGAGAAGTGTGGCTGTCCTGAAGGAGATGCACCTACAATGTCTCCGCACGAAACAGATGCTTGTGGAGCGTAATAGGAAAGCCGCTCGACGTCTGCAGCTTGCAAGGGAAGCTCAAAGTCGGCTGGGCTTGGTGGAAGACATAATTCCGGTACCCAGAAATCTGGTGGGGAAAGTCGATGGCAGACTTGGAAATGTGATGCAGGAGATGGTAAATCGATCCAGTGTTTGAATAGAGTGAGGATCCCACCTGCTGGTGAAATCCAAGTCGCTGTTGAAGATGACATGGTTCCTGTCCTTGTGGTTGGTTCGGTGGAAAGCATTGGGAAGCTTCGCATGCTCCTGGAATATCGGGTAGCGTACCTGAAGGAGATTGAGCAGCTAAGACAGGATCGACTGCAGGTGAATAAGCAGATACAGAATGTCAGGTGGCATCCACCTCCAACCCAAGGTGTAAAGACCCGAAGGGATCCTCCAAGGAATGAAAGGACAGGTAGTCGAAGGCAAGAACGTCGAGAGTCCGCAAGTGGCCATTCTAATCTTAGTGACATAGGCGCGAGACCCGGTGGTGGACATAGCGACAGAGGGTCAGACTCAGACCAGCCAGTTAGCCCAACTGGACGTGGGACTCATGACCGTACGAACTGTGAGAGCTGGCCAGTGAGAGAAAGGTCGGGTGACGGAGCGCTCGGCAGACAGGTGGAGACTAAAGAGTGTCTGGTCACACTGACGGACGTTGACGGGAAGGCCAAAGCCCAAGGCCGAGATACTGACCGCTGGGGGCAGGGGAGGCCTAACGTAAATATAATGCAGTATGATTACCGAACAGACGGAGATGGTCCTCTCTACTTGTAGGGCAAGGTGACATGGGTGCCCGGACTCAAGATCCCTGGGTGATGTCATGTGTTCAACCCCACAAGTTTGAACAGAGGGGGGAGGTATGTGGTGTAGTGACCACTATGTCCGCTGAGGGGCGCTGTGTGGGTGTCCCAGGACGGGTGTACAGGCACATTCAGTGTGTTAACAGGAGCAGGGTCCTAAATGACCATTATGGGTCTCAAGGTGGGTGGCCTTGGGATGCAGGCTCCAGGGTGTATTGATCAGCAGAGGTACTGCTGATATTTCTGTTACACTGTGTCAGGGAAGCCTGTGTGTGTCTATGTGCATTAGAACCTTTTAGTGATGTCATAGCCATGTGATCACCTGTGTGGGTGTGGTTACAGGGCTATGTAATTGAGGTGTTTGGCACATGTGAGGGTGTGTGAGGGAGTCTGTCAGAGTGTGGACAGACTTCCCTGTGTCCAGGTGGGACACTACAGAGAGTGGCCTGTGTGGTAAGGAAGGAGAAGCCTTCCTGGGTCTGCGGCTGCAGATAGAGCGCTGCTCGGGACATTGCCCTGGCCTATGTATTCGTTGTATATGGGGAGGACTACACCTCCCAGCATGTGCTGAGGCTCTCGGTCCGATTCTGAAGCCACGGACATTTATGATCTCTTTGCCTAAGCTAGAGGCTATGTTGGTGATATGCTGAGTTATGGTTTATGAATCAAATAAACCTCATGAACTCTGGGAAGAACCTGCCTCATAATTGTCTCCCACTGCACCTGAGCGAGTCGAATCACCACAGTACTTATAAGTGCTCATTTTGCCTTTCTACACAGTTAGTTCTTCTGTTTTACGTTAGGTCTATGACATCACATAATTACATATAGACTAGCTGAATCTTTTTAAGCGCTATGTAGAAACAAGGTCACTCTTCCCTGCATGAGTCATCAATCCAAAAATCTCTGGCAGGGTTGAGGATTTGGGCAGCTGGGTCTAGAGTTGAAGAGGGGGATAATTAATGCAGGCAAAATAAACTTCTTGTTTCAACGTAGAGAAAAGAGAAGAATGAACTGGATAGAAAGTCAAAATGATCAATTGTAAGTACGCCATGCTATATGATATGATGATTGCAATCAATATATTAAGAGGTTAAAAACTTTGATCGTTGTGCTTCTGTAAGGAAGCTTTGTATGGTGAACCGTGACACATGGTCAAATACCTTTTCCGCCTCAATAGAGAGTATCATTAAAGGAAATCCCTGTATTAAGCATATCGTATGATTATTATTGTTTTAGAGTGTTGGATACCAAATCCAGATGATTGTTCTCACCAAGTAGAGGTTGTAGCTTGTTCACCAGCATTATGGCATTGATTTTCAGATAAACTTTTTGTGTTTATCGACTAAAGTATGTGGTGATGGGAGTGTGTGTTTTTTTTTTTTAAATTTAATTAAACCGACACAATGGGTAACAAGAACCTTCATATTCCACCAATGGAATGGGCAACTCCCTGCATAATCAAAACCTACACAATTTCAGAGCTTCCAGCCCAACATAAACCAATATACAAAGATGTACAATATAAAATATATATTTTATTAGAAGTCATATAAAAAACACAATGTTCACAGTAATTACAGATGAAGTAGTTTTTAGAGGAAACAAAAAATAACACAGTTTGCAACTACAGACAGTTTTGAGTAAATTGGAGATTTGGGCTGAAAAATGGCAAATGAGGTTTAATACAGATAAGTGTTGTGAGTTCATTTTCCCCTTCACCATTGAGGTCTGATGAACTCCCTCTTCTGGTGAAGAAAGGTAGTGAGGCTCATTACCAAGCACCTGGGCAGGATGATGATGACTGGGTGACTGGAATTGCTGACTGGATATAAGGCAGCCGACGCCCTTCTGCCTTGCTGGTGGTTTCTCAGAGGGATTCTAGGAGACCAGTCTGATTCCTGCTCCTCAAAAGCTAAGTTTTCTGCTCTGCTTTTTGCATTTGTGTTTTGGTTTTGTTTTGCCTTGTTTTTCTGGATTTCTGCCATTCCCTGCTGGGGTGAGCTGAATTCCTTTTTGCTCTGTCTTCAGAAAATACCTGAGTACTGATATAGTCTTTTTGAAGCCTAGCGTCTTCAGGGCTTTTTTCCCTATCAGTCTGTTGGCTCTTGTTTTGATAGGGTTTTGGCGGATTGCAGACAGCAGCTTTTCTGTCCTGTCCTATTTAGTTAGCTTGGGCCCCATCATTTGCTCAGCCTATCTTTCTATCTGTGTGAGTGTTTTTTCATCTTGCTTCACCGTCATATGTTGGGGGCTGCCTATTGCTTTGGGGTCTGCTCTGGGGCAGTTTAGATTTCCCTTTCTGTCTTTAGGCTATTTAGTTCTCCGGCTGTGATCGAGGGGTCTAGGGCACCGTAGGAACCCCCCACGGCTACTGCTAGTTGTTGTTGATAGGTTCAGGGGTCTGCAATCCGATAGGTGCCAACTTCTCTGGTTTTCTGGACTTAGCTAGTATTTCTGTTTTTGCCTCCTACGGTGACTCATTCATAATAGAATCACCAGCCATACCGCAGATCCTAGCGTACTCAATAGCAGGAAAGAATTGTAAAAAAAAAGTGTGTATATTTTTTCCTCTATATCTCTGAGGCCGTAGGGGGAATTTTTTTTTCTCTCAATGGAGATAAAGCAATTGTCTGATCATGTGGAGCAGCTCGCTGCGGAAGTGCGGGGAATTTCCGCCTACCTTGCTCATTCACATGCTGCTGAACCAAAGATCCCTACTCCTGATGTGTTTTTTGGGGATCGGTCTAAATTTTTGAATTTCAAAAATAATTGTAAATTATTTTTTGCCTTAAAGCCTAACTCGTCAGGGAGCTCCGCGCAGCGGGTTAAAATTATCATCTCTTTGCTGCGTGGCGATCCTCAGGATTGGGCATTTTCTTTGAAACCAGATGATCCTATTCTGACTAATGTGAACGCATTTTTTCAAGCCTTGGGGTTGTTGTATGACGAACCTAATGCTATTGATCAGGCTGAAAAGACCCTGTTGGCATTGAGCCAGGGTCGAGTCTCTGCAGAATTGTACTGTCAAAAATTCCGAAAGTGGGCGGTCCTTACTACCTGGAATGATAATGCCTTGGCAGCTCTCTTTCGGAAGGGTTTGTCAGAAGCCGTAAAAGATACTATGGTGGGATTTCCTGTTCCCTCTGGTCTTGACGATTCTATGTCATTAGCCATTCAGGTTGATCGGCGTTTACGTGAACGCAGGACTGCACGAGAGGTGTTGCCACCTGTTGAACAAGTGTCTGAACCTATGCAATGTGATAGAGTTTTGTCCAGGGAGCAACGTCAGGAGTTCAGAAGGTGTAATAAGCTGTGTTTTTTTTGTGGAGATGCCTCGCATATTATTTCTGTCTGTCCTAAACGAGAGAAACGTTTTGCACACACGTTTTCTGTGGGTGGTGTTCAACCTAAGTTTCTTCTGGCAATTACTCTGATCTGCTCCCTGTCCACATTTTCCGCCAAGGCTTTTGTGGATTCGGGAGCAGCCCTGAACCTAAAGGACTTGGATTTTGCTAAACGTTGTGGATTTCCGATGACACCTCTGCGGACGCCTATCCCTTTGAGGGGGATTGATGCTACTCCTTTGGCGAAAAATAAACCTCAGTTTTGGACCCAGGTGGTAATGCGGGTGGCCCCAGACCATCAAGAAAATTGCAGATTTTTGGTGTTGCATAATTTGCATGATACCATTGTTCTGGGGTTTCCCTGGTTGCAAATCCATAATCCAGTTTTGGATTGGAAATCTGTGTCTGTGGTGAGTTGGGGTTGTCGGTGTGCCCTTAGTGAGGCTCCGGTTTTTTCCACCTCTCCTCAGTCGCATGATGTTCCTGACTATTTGGCTTACTTTTATGATGTATTTAGTGAGAATGAGTCTGCGTCTTTGCCTCCTCATAGGAGTTATGACTGTGCAATTGAACTGAGCCCAGGGTGTAAATTTCCCAAGGGTCGGCTCTTCAATTTATCTGTACCCGAGCACGAGGCTATGCGATCCTATATTAAGGAGGCGTTGGAGAAGGGTCATATTAGACCATCCTCTTCACCCTTAGGTGCCGGGTTTTTTTCGTGGCCAAAAAGGATGGTTCATTAAGGCCTTGTATTGATTATCGTGCCCTCAACAAAATTACTATTAAATATCAGTATCCGTTACCCCTGATTTCAGATCTATTCTCCAGAGTTAAAGGTGCTTGCTGGTTTACCAAGCTTGACCTCAGGGGGGCGTATAATCTTATTCGCATCAAGCACGGGGATGAATGGAAGACGGCGTTTAATACTCCGGAGGGACATTTTGAGTACCTGGTGATGCCTTTTGGGCTCACTAATGCCCCTTCTGTCTTCCAGTGCTTCATGAACGACATTTTCCGGGACTTTGTCGATAAATTTTTGATTATCTATCTGGATGATATTTTGATCTTCTCCAAGGATTGGGATTCTCATGTGGAACATGTTCGGACTGTGTTCCGGATCTTGAGGGAGAATTCCCTGTATGTCAAAGGATCGAAATGCCTTTTTGGGGTACAGAGGATTTCATTTTTGGGATTTATTTTGTCTCCGTCAACTATTGAAATGGACCCGGCCAAGGTGCAGGCCATTTATGATTGGGTTCAGCCCACTTCTTTGAAGGCCCTCCAGAAGTTTTTGGGTTTTGCTAATTTTTATCGGAAATTTATAGCAAAATGTTCTAGTATTGCCAAGCCATTGACTGATCTGACTAAGAAGGGTGCTGATGTGTAGAATTGGTCTTCGGAGGCTGTTTCTTCCTTTCAGGAGCTGAAGCGAAGATTCACTTCTGCCCCGGTTTTGCGGCAACCTGATGTCTCACTCCCATTCAAGGTAGAGGTGGACGCTTCTGAGATTTGTGCAGGAGCTGTTTTGTCCCAAAAGGATCCTGTAACATCTAAAATGAATCCCTGTGCTTTCTTTTCCCGAAAGTTCTCTCCATCTGAACGTAACTCTGATGTGGGGAATCGGGAACTGTTAGCCATGAAATGGGCATTTGAGGAGTGGAGACATTGGTTGGAGGGAGCTAAACATCAAGTCATGGTCCTCACTGACCACAAGAATTTGATTTACCTGGAGTCGGCCAAACGCTTGAACCCTAGACAGGCTAGGTGGGCCTTGTCTTTTACACGTTTTGATTTTGTGGTCTCTTTTCTTCCTGGCACTAAGAATGTCAAGGCTGACGCTCTCTCTAGGAGCTTCTTTGCTGATTCTCCTGTGGTGACCAAGCCTGCTACCATCTTAGGCGAAGGGGTAGTTCTTTCTGCCATCTCGCGCGATTTGAGACGTGCTCTGGAAGAGTTCCAGGAGGACAAACCTGAGCGTTGTCCCAGTGGAAAGTTGTATGTTCCTGACCAGTGGAAGAAGAGAGTGATGTCTGAAGTTCATTGCTCTCCATTGGCTGGTCATCCAGGTATTTTTGGTACTAGAGATCTGGAGAGTCGGTCTTTTTGGTGGCCCGCCTTGTCTCGTGATGTCAGGAATTTTGTGCAGTCCTGTGGGACTTGCTCCCGGTCTAAACCTTGTTCTCGCTCTAGTGGGTTGTTGATGCCTTTGCCGGTCCCCAGGAGGCCATGGACCCATATTTCAATGGATTTCATCTCTGATATGCCTGTCTCTCAGAGAATGACTGTTATTTGGGTAATTTGTGATAGGTTCTCTAAGATTGTTCATCTTGTACCACTCCCTAAGTTGCCATCTTCCTCTGAGTTGGTGCCCCTGTTTTTGCAACAGGTGGTTCGCTTTCACGGGATTCCTGAGAACATTGTATCTGACAGAGGAGCTCAGTTTGTGTCTAGATTTTGGAGGACTTTCTGTTCCAAGCTGGGAATTCAGTTGTTTTTCTCCTCTGCTTTTCACCCTAAGAACAATGGGCAGACGGAGAGAACAAACCAGACCTTGGAGTCGTATTTGAGATGTTTTATTTCCGCTGATCAGGATGATTGGGTTTCATTTTTGCCCTTGGCCGAATTTGCTTTAAATAATAGAGCTAGTTCGGCCACTTTGATGTCACCTTTTTTTTGTAACTTTGGGTTTCATCCTCGATTTTCTTCAGGGCAGGTGGAGCCTTCTGCCTGCCCAGGTGTTGACACTGTGGTGGAGAGAATGCACCAGATCTGGGACCAAGTGGTGGATAAGTTATCTCTCTCCCAGGAAAAGGCCCAGCGGTTTTCCAACCGACATAGGACCATTGGTCCCCAGTTTAAGGTTGGTGATATGGTTTGGTTATCATCAAAAAATATCGCTATGAAGGTGGCTTCTCCTAAGTTTAAGCCTAGATTTTTTGGACCTTACAAGATTTTGGAGATTATTAATCCGGTCTCTTTTCGTTTGGCTCTTCCTGTCACATTTAAAATCCATAATGTGTTTCATAAGTCCTTGTTGAAGAGGTTTGTTGAACCAGTTGTTTCTGGGGTGGCACCTCCGGACCCCGTATTGGTTGAAGGTAACATGGAATATGAGGTAGAGAAGATACTGGATTCCCGTCTGGCTAGATGGAGACTCCAGTATTTGGCTAAGTGGAAGGGTTATGGTCAGGAGGATAATTCCTGGGTCTCTGCCTCTGATATTGATGCCAAAAGATTGGTGCATGTCTTTCATCGGGCTCACCCTGATCGCCCTGGTGGCATGGATGAGGGTTTGGTGACCCCTCCTCAAGGGGGAGGTACTGTTGTGAGTTCATTTTCCCCTTCACCATTGAGGTCTGATGAACTCCCTCTTCTGGTGAAGGAAGGTAGTGAGGCTGATTACCAAGCACCTGGGCAGGATGATGATGACTGGGTGACTGGAATTGCTGACTGGATATAAGGCAGCCGACGCCCTTCTGCCTTGTTGGTGATTTCTCAGAGGGATTCTAGGAGACCAGTCTGATTCCTGCTCCTCAAAAGCTAAGTTTTCTGCTCTGCTTTTTGCATTTGTGTTTTGGTTTTGTTTTGCCTTGTTTTTCTGGATTTCTGCCATTCCCTGCTGGGGTGAGCTGAATTCCTTTTTGCTCTGTCTTCAGAAAATACCTGAGTACTGATATAGTCTTTTTGAAGCCTAGCGTCTTCAGGGCTTTTTTCCCTATCAGTCTGTTGGCTCTTGTTTTGATAGGGTTTTGGCGGATTGCAGACAGCAGCTTTTCTATCCTGTCCTAGTTAGTTAGCTTGGGCCCCATCATTTGCTCAGCCTATCTTTCTATCTGTGTGAATGTTTTTTCATCTTGCTTCACCGTCATTATATGTTGGGGGCTGCCTATTGCTTTGGGGTCTGCTCTGGGGCAGTTTAGATTTCCTTTTCTGTCTTTAGGCTATTTAGTTCTCCGGCTGTGATCGAGGGGTCTAGGGCACCGTAGGAACCCCCCACGGCTACTGCTAGTTGTTGTTGATAGGTTCAGGGGTCTGCAATCCGATAGGTGCCAACTTCTCTGGTTTTCTGGACTTAGCTAGTATTTCTGTTTTTGCGTCCTACGGTGACTCATTCATAACAGATAAGTGTAAGGTTATGCACATGGGAAGGAGAAACAGATGCGACAATTACTTACTAAATGGGAAACTGCTGGGGAAATCAGACATGGAAAAAGACTTAGGCATCTTAGTCAACAAGAAGCTAAATTGGAGTGCCCAGTGTCAGGCAGCTGCCACCAAAGCGAATAGGGTCATGGGATGCATTAGAAGAGGTCTGGGGACACGAGATGAAAACATAATCCTCCCTCTGTACAAATCACTCGTCAGACCACACTTGGAGTATTGTTTGCAATTTTGGATGCTGGTGCTCAAGAAAGACATTACTGAACTTGAAAGGGTTCAAAGGCGGGCTACTAAAATGATAAATGGAGTTGGTTCACTACAATACCCAGAAAGGTTATCAAAATTAGGTCTATTTACTCTAGAAAACAGAAGACTTAGGGGAGACTTAATATATATGTACAAGTATATCAGAGGGCAATACAGAGATCTCTCCAATGAACTGTTTGTACCAAGGACTGTGACAGGAACAAGGGGGCATTCTCTTCGTTTGGAGGAAAGACAATTTCTGCACCAGCATAGAAGAGGGTTCTTCATGGTAAAAGCAGTGAAGCTCTGGAATTCTCTTCCTGAGGAAGTGGTGACGGCCAACTCACTGAATGAATTTAAGAAAGGAATGGATGCTTTTCTTGTGAGTAACAGTAAAGAAGGTTACAAATAACATAATATTATAGGTAGATGGTTGACCCAGCTTAGGGGAAGGAATTTTTTTCCCTATGGAGAAAATTGGCTTCTACTCTGTGGGTTTTTGCCTTCCCCAGGATCAACAATGCAGAACAGCTGCACTAAAAATAGGCTGAACTAGATGGACATAAGGTCTTCCTTCAGCCTTCAAAACTATGTTACTATGTTACTATGTTACCTAGAACCCACTCAAAGTGGACACTAACAAAGCACCACAAATCCTAAGAAAAACTGCCCACGGAATAAGGATATCCTAAGTAGACAAACTGCAAAAAGAGCCTCATTAGTTAATACTCCACTATTTCATTGGGTCTTGTAAACTGTGGTGTCTGTTCACATGGGATGCATATTGATAGCGCTGGGCAGCCCGCCTGATCTAATAGAAGGGCGTAACTAATAGGCTGTTAACCTGGATGCTATGCATTGTCATAGTGTGAAGAGCGCCACATGCAAGTTTTCATTGTGCATTTATATACTAAGCAGCCACCCCCTCCATGGATTGGTAGGATGGGAGAGGCTGTCTCATTGGTATTTTTGCACCTGTGTTGCCGCAATCTTAACTATATGGGTCCAATGCAGCCTGATTAGTGCATTTGTTTGGAGGCCTTGGCAGGTAAGCATCTCTGCCTTTTTTGCTGTATTTTTAATATTCCACTTTCCCAAAACAACCCATGCCATAATATATATTTTTATTATCTTCAAGTGAATAACATAAACACTAATAGGAGCTAAAAGTCGCAGAGTTGTGATGGAGTATTTAGTGGCATGGCCCTAGCAGAGCGAAAATCCCCAGGGAGAGTTGTATAAGAAGTGTCAGCCGACACCATACAAAACTGACCAGATTGGTCAGACAATCCAGTAAAGTGGCAGGAGGAGTGCGGGTTAAAGTGCCACTAGTGCTTACCCATCTGGGTGAGTATACGGATTCCAGGAGCGTGCCCTGACGCACGTTTCGCCGGTCTGCCCCCCGAAGAAGCAAGTAACCTATTTTACCTAATAGGTGCAGAAAAGGCACAGAAAATCTTCAACATCAAAAACTCATTGTGGGAACCAAAGTTTAAAGTTAGTTGGAAATGTAAAATTATGTTTCCACGATGCGCGTTTGGTGAGTTTTTTACACTGCGCATTTTTAAAAAAACGCAAGTGACCTCTTTTGCGTGATCGGTGCAGAAATAGTTCAGAAAATCTGCCACATCAAGAGCTCATAGTGGGAATATAACCTTACGAAATTATCAGAATGTTCTCTTATAAGGCTACGTTCCCACGATGAACTTTTGGTGAGTTTTTGATGTTGCAGATTTTCTGCACACATTAGCCTCTTAATGACCAGGGGTATTTCAGTTTTTGCATTTTATTTCTTGCTCCCCTTCTTCCCAGAGCCATAACTTTTTTTTAAAATTTTTTGATCAATATGGCCATGTGACTTTCCCATGATGCTACACAATGAAGCAGTGTGTTTCAGGAGTGCATTAACAAATATCCACAGGTGTGTCTCTAATTAACTAAGATGTTGCCAAAAAATCAGAAGCTTCCAAGCACATAACATCATACAGGCAGTCCAGAATTGACTAAAGGCATAGTAATTTTAATGTATATAAACTTTTGACTTTGCAGTAATAAAAATGCCTTAAAACATTCGCTCTCTCATTAGTTTGGCATTTGGCAAATATTAATAATTATGGAAATCCTAACTGACCTAAAACGGGAAAAGTTTATTCTGATTTCATGTCAGATATTGAGGAAAACACGCATATGTGTATTTTTATATAGTGTATGTAAACGTCTGGTTTCAACTGTATACCGTAATAAATTGGGGAGTGAGGTCGGATGCTATTAGAGACTTTGCATCTTCAACCCTGAATTAATTTTAAGGCTCTATACAGCATCCTCCCCACCCCATAATTCATTATATAAATCTTTGTATAATGTCGTATGTACGTACGTACGTATGTATGTATGTATGTACTATAATGTTCCACACTATGAGTGGACGGGGAGTACTCACTTGGCTGGTCTTGAGGTAGATACCAGGACACTTAGGGTTAAAAAAGGTCCATTCAGTTTATTAAATACAACATAAACAGCTCATCAGGAACTTAGTACCACTACAGCAGCCAGCACACAGTCCGTTATACACTCACTGGCCACTTTATTAGGTACACCTGTCCAACTGTGTGTTAAGACTTAATTTCTAATCAGCCAATCACATGGCGGCAACTCAGTGCATTTAGGCATGTAGACATGGTCAAGACAATCTCCTGCAGTTCAAACCGAGCATCAGTATGGGGAAGAAAGGTGATTTGAGTGCCTTTGAACGTGGCATGATTGTTGGTGCCAGAAGGGCTGGTCTGAGTATTTCAGAAACTGCTGATCTACTGGGATTTTCACGCACAACCATCTCTAGGGTTTACAGAGAATGGTCCGAAAAAGAAAAAAAATCCAGTGAGCGGCAGTTCTGTGGCCGGAAATGCCTTGTTGATGCCAGAGGTCAGAGGAGAATGGGCAGACTGGTTCGAGCTGATAGAAAGGCAACAGTGACTCAAATTGCCACCCGTTACAACCAAGGTAGGCAGAAGAGCATCTCTGAACGCACAGTGCGTCGAACTTTGAGGCAGATGGGCTACAGCAGCAAAAGACCACACCGGGTACCACTCCTCTCAGCTAAGAACAGGAAGCTGAGGCTACAATTTGCACAAGCTCATCGAAATTGGACAGTAGAAGATTGGAAAAACGTTGCCTGGTCTGATGAGTCTCGATTTCTGCTGCGACATTCGGATGGTAGGGTCAGAATTTGGCGTAAACAACATGAAAGCATGGATCCATCCTGTCTTGTATCAACGGTTCAGGCTGGTGGTGGTGGTGTCATGGTGTGGGGAATTTTTTCTTGGCACTCTTTGGGCCCCTTGGTACCAATTGAGCATCGTTGCAACGCCACAGCCTACCTGAGTATTGTTGCTGACCATGTCCATCCCTTTATGACCACAATGTACCCAACATCTGATGGCTACTTTCAGCAGGATAATGCGCCATGTCATAAAGCTCGAATCATCTCAGATTGGTTTCTTGAACATGACAATGAGTTCACTGTACTCAAATGGCCTCCTCAGTCACCAGATCTCAATCCAATAGAGCATCTTTGGGATGTAGTGGAACGGGAGATTCGCATCAGGGATGTGCAGCCGACAAATCTGCGCCAACTGTGTGATGCCATCATGTCAATATGGTCCAAAATCTCTGAGGAATGCTTCCAGCACCTTGTTGAATCTCTGCCACGAAGAATTGAGGCAGTTCTGAAGGCAAAAGGGGGTCCAACCCGTTACTAGCATGGTGTACCTAATAAAGTGGCCAGTGAGTGTACATTCGGCTCTATAGAACAAATACACTCTCACTGACCCCGGTCAGCATACCATGGATTTCTGTCCGTTACCTGTTGGTGTCAGCCACACAGGTTCCTGGATACCTTTTATCATCAGAGGTATCCCACAAACGTCTGTCACTGACCCCAGTCAGTATCACTCATGGTTATCAGACCGTCCACTCTGGAGGTATCTCACAGGCCTCCTTCTTTTGGCTCAGACCAGCCAGCACATGCACATGTGCTATACACACAGGCTCCATTAGGTAGCCTTAACCACTCCCAGGTACCTATCACATGGCTAGTCAGGTGATTGTGACATCACTGCAGGTCCTCAAACACACAATCACATATAGGCTTCATCTTGGGTATTCAGACGCACACCCCTTGGGTGGGTATGTTGGTGACTGGATCCACCCATCTCTCCAAGTCACTTGGAAGCTGTTGCACCCCCAGCGCTCACCTGGGGTCCTCCCCTTTTCGGTGCCATCCCTCAACGCTCTCGCGCCGTCCCCTGTCTGGCTTTGCAGGGTCTCGGCGTGTCAGAGGTCCACGCATGCGCGCTCGCCCTTCCTCAGCCGCTGTGCATCCTGGGGGCACGTGACCCGGTGGCCCCGCCCCATCATGGCGGCGCCCACCGGGTATATCTGCTTGGCGTCTGGGACAGGTAAGACGCCTGTTTGTCATAGTCCGTGGCGCCTGCAATCCTTGCGCAGCGTCACCCTTGGCTATCAGGTCCCCGCGCAACCCCTGTGCTGCGCTCTGCTCTCTGTCTTGTTCCCCGTCTGGAAGCCTGTTCCTGTGTCTCCCTGCTATTGCCTACCTCCCTCTCCTGTTCCTCTATTTTGTCCTCCTGTGTTTCCTTGTTCCAGTTCCCCGCCTGTCCTGCTGCCTCTATAATTGCCTGCCTCCTGTGCATTACGCTCCTTTCCCTATCTTGTGCTCTGTCTTTACCCCTAGGCCAGTCTTCCCTAATCTCCTTGTGCTCATCTTCCTTTTCAGCTTTTGGTCCCGGCTCCGTCCTGATCCTTCTGACTTCCTCAGCCTGTTTCCTCCTGCCTTGGATCCACTCAATCCCTCGTACACCCTCCCACACTCTGATCTGCTCTCCTGTATTCACCCCGGGTCGTCCCTTTGGTTCCGGCTGTCGTGGTTCCATCTCCCTTGGGCCTGCCCCTAACACTCCTTGTATAGGGGGTGGTCATCATCTGGTCCGCTCGCCCTCGGGGGCTCTGGAGCCACGACCCAGAGGGTCCACTCTCGGGTTTCTACCTAGAACCCTAACAGAACAAACAGGCCATGGACCCCGCCGGAGCCGCTGCGGCTCAAAAGGAGCTGCTCTTTTTGCGGGAGAATCAAACCCGTATCATGGCTTTCATGAAGTCCATGAATTCCCGTCTCTCTGCGCTCCAGACCTCTGACCCTGGGAACGCTTCTCAATTGGCTGGCCTGCAACAAGAGCTGGCACAGCAGAGAGATTCCCAGACCCATATTCTTAGTTATATGGCCTCTGTTGACGACCGCTTGCACTCCCTGCAGGCGGCCGCCGCATCTCCCGTCCCAGCTTTGGCTCCTCATCCACCGCCCCGCCTGGCTAGGCCACCTCGTTACAACGGGGACCACAAGCTGTGTCGGGGTTTCCTAAACCAGTGCCGCCTCCACTTCGATCTCCTACCCCAGCAATATCCCACGGAGAGGTCCAAGGTGGCTTTTATTGTCTCCCATCTCGAGGGAGACGCTTTGGCATGGGTTAACCCTCTCTGGGAGCGGGATGATCCTGTGGTCTCCCAGTTAAGTGCCTTTTTCGAGACGTTTCGTCGAGTATTCGACGAGCCGGGCCGTCTGGCCTCTACCACGGAATCTTTATTCAGCCTCCGCCTAGGGTCCCAAACCGTGGGTCAATATGCCATCCGGTTTCGGACCCTATCCTCTGATTTAGGATGGAACAACGAGGCATTGGTAGGGGCCTTCTGGCGAGGTCTCGCGGGTCGTATTAAAGACGAATTGGCTGGACGTGATACACCCACCGCCTTAGAGGAACTGATTTCACTGGCCACACATATTGAGCTACGATTCCAGGAACGGGCTCGTGAGAGGAGGCTTCCGCATTCTTTCCCAGCCATCCGTGGACCCCCCTGCTCTTGGTCCGGGATATCCGCTTCAGCTTCTATGCCAGAACCCATGCAGGTAGACCGGCTTAAACTATCGGGACAACGCCGGGAGGAGAGGCGCACCCAGGGTCTCTGTTTTTTACTGTGGCAGCGACTCACATCTGGTCCGTGCCTGCCCGGAACGTTCGGAAAACTCCTCCGCCTAGGTCAGGTAAGAGAGGCCTCCCTAGGTGTATGTGATACCTCTCTACCCCTCACTCTGTACGTTTTGTTGCACATTGGTGGTAAACGTTTTTCTTTGGCAGCCTATGTAGATTCCGACGCAGCAGGAAATTTTATTAGGCTTAAGGAGGTTCTCAAATTTTCTGTTCCGGTTAAGACTTTAGAGACTCCACGGATCCTCGCTTCCGTGGACGGTAAACCTCTTCAAGAGGCAGTTACTCTGGTCACCCATGAGGTAGAACTCCAGGTAGGTGCCTTGCACAAAGAGAAGATCGCCTTTTATGTTCTAGCAGGCATCTCGCATCCTATTCTTCTTGGTCTTCCCTGGTTACGGGCCCACGAGCCTACCTTAGACTGGCATAAGGGCCATATCCTGCGCTGGGGAGAGTCCTGTGGGGCGGGGTGTCTGCTGCCGGTGCGTCCCATGGGTGGTTCCCGTTCCCTTCCCCTGGTCCCCGGGTTGCCCATCGTTTACAGCTCTTTTTCGGACATCTTCAGCAAGAAGGAGGCCGAGAACCTCCCGCCGCACCAACCCTACGATTGCCAAATCGATCTCGTCCCTGGAGCCATTCCCCCGAGGGGTAGGATTTATCCGCTCTCGCCGGCAGAGACGCAAGCCATGTCGGAGTACGTTCAGGAGAACCTGGCCAAGAGTTTCTTAGAGAAATCTTCCTCTCCTGTGGGCGCAGGCTTCTTTTTTGTCAAGAAGAAGGACGGGTCGCTCCGCCCGTGCATCGACTACAGAGGTTTAAACAGCATCACGATAAAGAACAAGTACCCGTTGCCCCTCATCCCCGAACTCTTTGATCGCCTTAGAGGAGCACAAATATTTACCAAACTTGATCTACGAGGAGCCTATAACTTGGTCCGAATTCGCGCTGGGGATGAGTGGAAGACCGCATTCAATACTCGTGACGGTCACTACGAGTACCTGGTTATGCCTTTTGGCCTCTGTAACGCACCTGCAGTATTCCAGGAACTCGTCAACGATATTTTTCGAGACCTCCTCTATTCCTGTGTCGTGGTTTATCTAGACGACATCCTGGTCTTCTCCCCGGATCTCTCTACCCATCGGCGGGACGTACGGCAAGTGTTACTACGTCTAAGGGAGAACCACCTGTTTGCCAAGTTGGAGAAATGCGTCTTCGAGCAACCGCCCCTGCCGTTTTTAGGGTACATCATCTCCAGGTCTGGTCTGAGATGGATCCTGAGAAAGTGTCCGCTGTCCCGGACTGGCCTCGTCCACTTGGACTCAAAGCCATTCAACGCTTTCTCGGCTTTGCTAATTATTATAGGCAATTTATTCCTCACTTCTCCACCTTAACCAAGCCTATCTCTGCTCTCGTACGCAAAGGGGCAAATCCCCACCTCTGGCCTCCTGAGGCAGAGGACGCCTTTCAAGCTCTGAAGAAGGAATTCTCTACAGCGCCTGTCCTACACCGTCCGGATGCCGATAGACCCTTTATTCTCGAGGTCGATGCATCATCTGTTGGAGCAGGAGCAATTCTCCTGCAAAAAACCTCCACTGGTCGGACTGTCACATGTGGATTTTTCTCCAAAGCCTTTTCCCCGGCCAAGCGCAATTATTCCATTCGGGACAAGGAACTACTTGCGATAAAACTGGCTTTGGAGGAATGGCGTTACCTTTTCGAAGGAGCTGTCCATCCCTTCACCATATTTACCGACCACATGAATTTGGCCTACGTCCAGTCTGCTCAAAGGCTCAATCCTCGGCAAGCCAGATGGTCCTTATTCTTTGGACGCTTTGATTTTGAGCTCCACTTTCGGCCGGGTAATAAAAATACCAAAGCAGATGCGCTATCGAGGTCATTCCTCCCTACTGATGAAGAGGAGAGTCCTGCTCACATCATCGATCCAGCGAAGATCGTCACTTTAGCTCCTCTAAGTTTGGTTAATCCACCACCTGGCAAGACCTTGGTATTGGACCATGACAAAGTAAGAGTTCTGCGTTGGGGACACTCCTCTAAAGTCGCCGGGCATGCTGGAGCCAAGAAGACTCTGTCCCTCATCTCCCGCCATTATTGGTGGCCATCGCTCCGCCAGGACGTCTTGGAGTTCACCGCTTCGTGTCCCTCCTGCGCCCAAAATAAAGTCCCAAGACAGCTACCCTCTGGTCTCTTACATCCGTTGCCTATACCTTCAGTCCCTTGGAGCCATATCGCCATGGATTTTGTCACGGATCTACCTCCATCCTCCGGTTGCACTGTCATTTTGGTAGTAGTGGATCGTTTCTCCAAGATGGCCCATTTTATCCCTCTGCCTGGCCTGCCTTCGGCGCCCGAGTTGGCAAAGATCTTCTTGCATCATATTTTCCGACTTCATGGTTTTCCCCAGCACATCGTGTCTGACCGTGGTGTTCAATTCACCTCTCGTTTCTGGAGAGCCCTCTGCGGCTCAATGGAGGTAGCCCTGAATTTCTCTTCTGCCTACCATCCGCAGTCCAACGGCCAAGTGGAGCGAATCAATCAGGTGTTAGCCTCTTATCTTCTGCATTTTTCTGATGCACACCAGAGCAACTGGGTCTCGCTGCTTCCTTGGGCTGAATTCACCCACAACAACCACCCCAACGAATCCTCTTCCAAGTCCCCCTTTTTTGTGGTTTTTGGACAGCACCCGGGCATTCCCCTTCCCGTTTCCCCCGCCTCGGGCGTGCCGGCGGCGGACTCCTTGTCCTCAGAATTCTCTAAAATTTGAGAGGAGACAAAAGGGGCCCTTGAGAGAGCTAGCGATCAGATGAAGAGGTACACCGACAAGAAATGCCTTGACGCCCCTCCTTATCAGCCAGGCGATAAGGTCTGGCTATCCTCGCGTTTCGTCCGACTTAAAATCCCCTCTTATAAATTGGGCCCGCGTTATATTGGTCCCTTTGAGTCGCATTAATGATGTGGCCTATAAACTCAAGCTACCTGCCTCTCTGCGAATTCCCAATACCTTCCACGTCTTGCTCCTCAAACCTACAGTATTTAATCGCTTTCACCCAGCTTCATCCCACGCCCCTCAACCTAGCACCGCTGAAGACATCTTTGATGTCAAGGACATCTTAGCAAAGAAGACCGTCAGGGGTAGGACCTTTTTTCTTATTGATTGGAAAGGGTTCGGTCCTGAGGAGAGGTCATGGGAACCCCGAGAAAACATCAATGCCCCTCATATCATGAGAAAACTTTTGTCCCGCCTTAAGAAGGAGGGGAGTAAGAGAGGGGGTACTGTTGTACCCCCCAGCGATCACCTGGGGCCCTCCCCCTGCAGGCACCCTCCCTCTCCGCTCTCGCGCCATCCCCTGTCTGGCTTTGCAGGGTCTCGACGTGTCAGAGGTCCGCGCATGCGCGCTCGCCCTTCCTCAGCCGCTGTGCATCCTGGGGGCACATGACCCGGTGGCCCCGCCCCATCATGGCGGCGCCCACCGGGTATTTCTGCTTGGCGTCGGGACAGGTAAGACGCCTGTTTGTCATAGTCCGTGGCGCCTGCAATCCTTGCGCAGCGTCACCCTCGCCTATCAGGTCCCCGCGCAACCCCTGTGCTGCGCTCTGCTCTCTGTCTTGTTCCCCGTCTGGAAGCCTGTTCCTGTGTCTCCCTGCTATTGCCTACCTCCCTCTCCTGTTCCTCTATTTCATCCTCCTGTGTTTCCTTGTGCCGGTTCCCCGCCTGTCCTGCTGCCTCTATAATTGCCTGCCTCCTGTGCATTACGCTCCTTCCACTATCTTGTGCTCTGTCTTTACCCCTAGGCCAGTCTTCCCTAATCTCCTTGTGCTCATCTTCCTTTTCAGCTTTTGGTCCCGGCTCCGTCCTGATCCTTCTGACTTCCTCAGCCTGTTTCCTCCTGCCTTGGATCCACTCAATCCCTCGTACACCCTCTCACACTCTGATCTGCTCTCCTGTATTCACCCGGGTCGTCCCTTTGGTTCCGGCTGTCGTGGTTCCATCTCCCTTGGGACTGCCCCTAACACACCCTGTATAGGGGGTGGTCATCACCTGGTCCGCTCACCCTCGGGGGCTCTGGAGCCACGACCCAGAAGGTCCACTCTCGGGTTTCTACCTAGAACCCTAACAGAAGCCTCCCAATGTAAAGCAAAAACCCTCAGCAGTAGATCTGCTGAGCAAAACACGCCCAGGCTTCCATCACAGGGCCACCCACCTCTGTGATACATACCGCCCATCAATCACATGACCAGTCGCCATGCCACATATTTCCGCCCTCTGCCTAAAGCCGTGGGGCTTGGCACTTTCTATTACTCAACCAGAGATCCTTGTCGGTCGTCTCTGCCCATCAAACCATCTGTCAAAGTCGGGCCCTACTACTGAACCCTTTTGTAGATACCCATCATCTGTCACATCTTTTGATAGAAATGACCCCTTATGAGACCACCCACACCCCTGGCAGTCAATCCGGCATCGCAATTCCCTTGCACCCATACCATCTGTCTGGTCCAACTCTTTGTCAACTTGTCCACTACAGAGTCTCCTGCCTAGGTCAATCAGCCCTGAGCTATCTGAGGCATCACTGCTACTAGCATGGGCGGACACTGACAGCTTGGGGCCCCTGTGCAAGAAATGTGTGTCGGCCCCCTTCCTTTTATGGTGACAAAGCTACACACACACACACACATATATATATATATATATATATATATATAATAGCCACACACACATACATGTATATATATTACATAGTCTCCTTTATTATGTATATTGCTGTCACTTATACAGTGACCGCTCTTGTTATGTACAGTACCGTCCCTTACATATTGGATTATATAGAGCCCTGGTTTTTTTATTACATACCATCCTGTCTTGTTAGCTGTATAATGCAAAGATGGCTGATGGAGCATGGGAAAGCTTCCTTTCTAATGGATGAGCTGATGGCCTGGTAGTCTGGTCACCGGCTGCTCCATCAGCAGTCATTTTATATCTAAAAAGAGAGGGGACTGTGTATTAAAAGAAGGTGCTGTGAATAACAAAATTAACAAGAATACGCTATGTAAGAGAAAGCACTGTACATAACAGCAGAGGAAGCTACAGTATATAATAAGGGACAGCACCATATATAACTAGAAAGGATGGTACGTAATTAGGGACGGTGTTTTACATAATAAAATAAGAAACTATGTAACTAAGGATGGTGTTATACAGAATCAGTGAGTACACTATATACTAAGGGACTGTGTTATACATAATAAGTACGTACACTATATACTAAGGGACTGTGTTAGACATACTGTAATAAGTGATAATAATGTCTTCCTCCACCTACCCATGTTCCTAAGTCCATTATAAGGCCCCCTTCCTCCCATCCTAATCCCCCACATCCCTCATTGTCCTCCTCCCGCCACATCCCATTATTGTCCTCTACCCCACCCCATCATTGCACTCTTCACCACCTCCATCATTGCCTTCTCCCCCTACCACTATCACTGCTTTCTCCCCTGCCACCCCAACATTGCCCATTCCACCACCTCCATCATTTCTTTCCCATCCCATCATTGTCTCTTCCCCACCACTCCCATCATTGCCCATTCACTACATCCATCATTTCCTCCTCCCCACCACCCCATTATTGCCCTTTACACCACCACTACCATCATTGCATTCTCCCCCACCACCCCATCATCATTTCTTTTTCCCCACCACCCCATCATTGCCCTTTTCACCACCTTCATCATTGTTTTCTCCCCTACCACCCCATCATTGCCCTCTCCATCACCCCCATCATTGCCTTCTCCCCTACTACCCCATCATTGCCCTTTCCACCACCCCCATCGTTGCCTCCTTTCCCACCACTCCCATCATTGTCTTTTCCACTACCACCATCATTCCTGTTAGGCGTCGGATTTCTGCGCTTTCTCTGCAGGGATCCAGACCCTCACATTCTGCACTCTCCTGCTGTTTACCCACTGCAGAGGAGATTGCAGAGGAGATTGCCTTGCAGCAAATCTCTCCTGAGGCTAAGTTCTTCTGTCCTCCTACTGAGCATGCTCATTGGAAATCGGGAGTCAAGTGCTCAGGTCCTGCTCCAAATCTCATTTGTCCATCTCAGAGATCGTGCGGAAGGTCCCGGCTGCTTTAAAAGGCGCGCATGGCTTTTCAGCCATGCGCTAGTATAGTCATACTTGCTCCTGTGTGAATAAGGATGGATGCATGATTCTGGTGAATGACTCATTTGAAACCCCTACCCTCTGATATTACGTTTGTGGTCAGGGATTGAGTTTAGTACCAGTGCCAGCACGCCTCTGCTTCATCATCACAGTTGCTAGCGTCCGACATTGCGCTTGCGTATAGCATTGTCGTGTAGCGGCAGTGTCCCACACCGCGCTGCAGTAGCACTCCTTGGTGTCCACAGTTGCGACGTCGCACACACGGTAGGTCTAGAAGGACGCAGCTCCTCTGCCTTGGGTCCTGCTCCTGTGACCTGATACCGTGTGTGCATGTACCTGAGGCTTGTGATACTAACAGGCTCAGTGTTTTTGTATGTTTATTTTGCGGCACCTCTGTGTGTGAACAAAGCCCGCTTTGCGCACTTTGGGTGAAGTCTAACCTGTGTGCATTATACCGCCATATTGCTTGTCTGTTGTCACCTAGCAGCAGTGTAACATCTACTGCACGGTGGACCCCGAGCGGCGAACGCACTTTATTATTATTTTTATTTAGTGCGTTATGCCGTTCCTAACATTATACTAGCACCAGGGTCTGGCTAGTGATAGCAGAACAGCAGCAACTCTTACAGTGTATTCGGCAGCTTGAGGGCCGGTTGGCTACTCTTGAGAGGGCTTTCTCAGCTGCACAATCCACTGAAGCTGCTGTAAAGGCAATCACAGACGCGGTTTCCCGTATGTCCACGTCCTCCAGCGCTCCAACAGTTACCCGCCTCCCGTTGCCCAATAAATTTTCTGCCGATGGTGCCTCCTGTAGGTGTTTCATCAGCCAGTGCTCTATCCAGCTGGAGTTACTGGCTGCGCGATTCCCTACAGAACGGGCCAAGGTGGGGTTTATTGTTTCCCTGCTGTCGGGCAAGGCCTTGGAGTGGGCTATGCCTCTATGGGAGCGTGGTGACCCAGAGGTTCGGACCGCTGCCCTCTTTTTAACAGCTATTAAGCAGGTCTTCCTCGGTCCAAGGGTCACCCACGACACCTCTCTTCAGCTGCTCGCTTTGATCCAGGGTTCCCTCTCAGTTAGGCTAATTTCACACTTGCTTTTTTTTGCAGCGCGTTTTTCCCGCAAAAAAACGCATTGAAAAAACGCATACAAACGCATACAAATGCTGCGTTTTTTTCAAGCATTTTTATGAGCATGCATGAAAAAAACGCAGCGTTTTTATGCGTTTGTATGTGTTTTTAGTGCGTTTTTACCGCGTTTGCGTTTTTTTCCAACATTAGGTGGCCCCTCACACTAACCCAAACCATGACTTTACTAACCCTAACCCTAACCCTTAACCAAACCATACTAACCCTAACCCTGACCCTAACCCTGACCCTGACCCTAACCCTAACCCTGACCCTAACCCTCACCCTAACCCTGACCCTAACCCTAGCCCTTAACCAAACCATACTAACCCTAACCCTGACCCTAACCCTAACCCTTAACCAAACCATACTAACCCTAACCCTAAACCCCCTTAACTGACCCTAACTCTAACCCAAACCCCTAAATTCCATTGTCAAACTAATGGTAAAAAAAAAAACGCATTCGCAAAAAAACGCATACATAAGCATGCCAATGCGCACATATGCGCACCCATAGACTTATAATGGGTGTCCTGCTGTAAAAAAACGCATTGCGCGCGCATGCATTTTTTTGAGGCAAGTCGGACGCACAAAAAACGCATGCGCGGAAAAACGCATACAAACGCATGTGTATGCGCACATAAGCGCATCCCATGCAAAGTATAGGAAAAAAAATCGCATGCGTTTTTTAGCGCTAAAATCCCGCGAAAAAAACGCAAATGTGAAACCAGCCTTAGTCAGTATGCCGTCCGTTTTCGGACACTGGCTTCTGAGCTGGAGTGGTCTGACAAAGCCCTCATCCCTGTGTGTCAGAGAGGTTTGGCAGAGCATGTTAAAGATGCGCTCTCTACTAGAGAGGCTCCTGCAAGTTTGAAGGAGCTGATTGCCATTTCCACCCGCATTGACCTCCGTTTTTCGGAGCGCGGTATGGAGCGTGCTCAATCCAAGCGCAATGGTGCCTCAGCTCCCAATTTCTTTGAGCCTCTGGAACTTGCCAAGCTAGAGGTTCCACCCCAAGAGCCCGTGGAGGTGTCTCTCGCCATTCTCCAGGCGTGTTCGGCACAAGACTCCAGTTGCAGTCATATTTGTCAACACGCGGTGTCTCAGAACAACAGTGCCCCACAATGGCCAAATTCTGTGCCGCCGGGTAAGACCTTTGTTCCTCCTCACCTTCGGCCGAAGGTTCTTGCGTGGGCTCACGCGTCCAGGAGGGGTGGTCACTGTGGCTATATGCAGATCACAAAACTGGCAGTGTCTTACTGGTGGCCGCACAGAACTCGGGATGTTAAAAAATATATTCGGGACTGTGCCTTTTGTGCTCGGAATAGCCTCAGTAAGCGAAGGGTGGAGACGCCTGCCGACACTCGGTGGCGTTCCACTTAAACTTCCACTCCCCTTGACTGCCACGGTTCCCTTCTCAGACCTGGCGGCATCACCGTCCCTGATGCCTTCCTGTTATGAATGGGTCACCGAGGAGAAAAAAGCAAAACAAGCTAAGCCACAGAAAACCAGAGTAGTTGGTAACTCTGCAGATTGCAGATCCCTGATCTTACCACACAACTAGCAGTAGCCATGGAGCGTGCCTACAATGAACCTAGACGCCTTGTCACGGCCAGAGGACTACTTAAGCTTAAAGCAAGAAAAGGGAAAACTAACTGCCCCAGAGCAGACCCCAAAGGAATAGATAGCCCCCACACATGTATTGATGGTGAAACAAGATGAAGGCACAAACACAGGCAGGAAAATAGGCTGAGCAAATGATGGGGACCAAACTAACTAGACAGGAAAGGAAAGGGAAGACACTATCTACAACCTGCAAAAAACCCTACAAAAATAATGTCCAACACTTCTGATAGCAAAATTAACCCTTAAGTTACTAGACTTCTCCCACTATATCAGCACTCTGAAATATTCTGAGACAGAGCAAAAAGAGACCGAACTAGTAAGGGACAAAAAGACAATTGGCAAAATACTGATAAATAAGAGTGGAAATTCAGCTCAGCCCCCAGCTGGGGCTGACAGACCACACAAAAAACTGAATAGACCAACAAAATCAAGTGTGAACATTAGCAGAAAAACTTAGCTTTAGATGACTGGAACAGAACTGAAAACCAAGAGCTGACAAGCCAGAAGGAATCACCAACAACTGAATAGGGCGTCGGCTGTCTTAAATCCAATCTGAGAATCCTGAGATCCAATCGTCATCCTCATTCTCAGGTGAAGATCTCCACCGATCAAACCAGCTGCAAAACCTCCCGTCACCACCAGAGGAAGTCCAGAAGGGGAACTCACAACCGGTGAACCCGAGAATGAACTCACAACAGTACCCCCCCCTTGAGGAGGGGTCACCGAACCCTCATCCACGTCACCAGGCCGATCAGGATGGGCCCGGTGAAAAGGATGGGCCCGGTGAAAAGCATGAACCAATCTATTGGCATGAATATCAGAGGCAGAGACCCAAGAATTATCCTCCTGACCATAAACCTTCCATTTGATGCAATACTGGAGTCTCCGTCTAACCAAACGAGAATCCAATATTTTCTCTACCTCATATTCCACATTGCCTTCAACCAACACAGGGTCAGGAGGTGCTGCCATAGGAACCACTGGCTCAACAAACCTCTTCAACAGAGATTTGTGAAATATGTTATGGATCTTGAACGTAACTGGAAGAGCCAATCGAAACGAAACAGGATTAAGAATTTCCAAAATCTTATAAGGACCAATAAATCTTGGCTTAAATTTAGGAGATGCAACCTTCATAGGAATATTCTTAGACGACAACCAAACCATATCACCCACTTTAAACCGGGGACCAATGGTCCTATGCCGGTTGGAAAATCACTGGGCCTTTTCCTGAGAGAGTGACAACTTATCCACCACTTGGTCCCATATCTTGTGCATTCTGTTAAGCACAGTGTCCACACCTGGGCAGGACGAAGATTCCACTTGCCCTGAAGAGAATCGAGGATGAAACCCAAAATTACAGAAAAAGGGTGACATCAAAGTGGCAGAACTAGCTCTGTTGTTCAGTGCGAATTCGGCCAAGGGCAAAAATGAGACCCAATCATCCTGATCAGCAGATATAAAACATCTCAAATAAGACTCAAAGGTCCGGTTTGTTCTCTCAGTCTGTCCATTGGTCTGTTGATGAAACGCGGAGGAGAAGGATATCTGAATTCCCAGATTGGAACAAAAGACTTTCCAGAATCTGGAAACAAACTGGACTCCTCTGTCGGACACAATGTTCTCAGGAATCCCATGTAACCAAACCAACTGTTGTAAAAACAAGGGCACCAACTCAGCAGAAGATGGCAACTTTGGGAGTGGTACAAGATGGACCATCTTCGAAAATGTATCACAAATCACCCAGATAACAGTCATTCGCTGAGAGACAGGAAGATCAGAAATAAAATCCATTGAGATATGGGTCCATGGCCTCTTGGGCAGCGGCAAGGGCATCAGCAACCCAGTAGAACGTGAACAGGGTTTAGACCGAGAACAAGTCCCACAGGACTGTACAAAATTCCTGACGTCACGAGATAAAGCAAACCACCAAAAGGACCGACTCACCAAATCTCTGGTACCAAAAATACCTGGATGACCAGCCAATGCGGAGCAATGAATTTCAGACATCACTCTCTTTCTCCACTGGTCAGGAACATACAATTTTCCCATAGGGCAACGCTCAGGTTTATCCTCCTGAAATTCCTCCAGGGCGCGTCTCAAATCGGGCGAAATGGCAGAAAGAACTCACCTAGGATGGTAGTAGGCTCGGTCACACTAAGAGAATTGGCAAAGAAACTCCTAGAAAGGGCATCTGCCTTAACATTCTAAGTGCCCGGAAGAAAAGAGACCACAAAATTAAAACGCGTGAAAAACAAGGTCCATCTAGCCTGTCTAGGATTCAAGCATTTGGCCGACTCCAGATAAATCAAATTCTTGTGATCAGTGAGGACCACAACTTGATGTCTAGCTCCCTCCAACCAATGTCTCCACTCCTCAAATGCCCACTTCATGGCCAACAATTCCCGATTCCCCACGTCATATTTGCGTTCAGATGGGGAGAACTTTCGAGAAAAGAAGGCACAGGGATTCATCTTAGAAGTCACAGGGTCTTTTTGGGACAAAACAGCTCCTGCACCAATCTCAGAAGCATCTACCTCCACCTGAAATGGAAGTGAGACATCAGGCTGCCGTAAAACTGGAGCTGAAGTAAATCTCTGCTTAAGCTCCTGAAATGCTAAGATAGCCTCAGGAGACCAATTCAGCACATCAGCGCCCTTCTTGGCCAGATCAGTCAGTGGTTTGACAATACCAGAAAAATTACCTATAAATTTACGACAGAAATTAGCAAAACCCAAAAACTTCTGGAGGGCCTTCAAAGAAGTAGGCTGAACCCAATCATAAATGGCCTGTACCTTGGCCGGGTCCATTTCAATAGTCGATGGAGATAAGATAAATCCCAAAAATGAAATCCTCTGTACACCAAAGATGCATTTTGATCCCTTAACAAACAGGGAATTCTCTCTCAAAATCCGGAACACAGTCCGGACGTGTTCCACATGAGAATTCCAATCACTAGAAAAGATCAAAATATCATCCAGATAGATGATCAAAAACTTATCCACAAAGTCACGGAAAATATCATTCATAAAGGACTGGAAGACAGAAGGTGCATTAGTGAGCACAAAAGACTCAAAATGTCCCTCCGGAGTATTAAACGCCGTCTTCCTTTCATCCCCGTGCTTGATGCGAATAAGATTATACACCCCCTGAGGTCAAGCTTAGTAAACCAGCAGGCATTCTTAACTCTGGAGAATAAATCAGACATCAGAGGTAACGGGTACTGATATTTAACCGTCATCTTGCTAAGGGAACGATAATCAATACACGGTCTTAATGAACCATCTTTCTTGGCCACAAAAAAAACAGCACCTAAAGGTGATGAGGATGGTCTAATATGACCCTTCTCCAATGACTCCTTAATATAGGATCGCATTGCATCATGTTCGGGTACTGATAAGTTGAAAAGCCGACCCTTGGGAAATTTACACCCAGGCATCAACTCAATTGCACAGTCATAACTCCTATGAGGAGGCAAAGACGCAGACTTGCTCTCACTGAATACATCAGAAAAATCGGCTAGATAATCAGGAATATCATGAGACTGAGGAGAGGTGGAGAAAACAGGAGCGTCCCTAAGAACACACTGACAACCCCAACTCACCACAGACCCAGATTTCCAATCCAAAACTGGATTATGAGTTTGCAACCAAGGAAAACCCAGAACAATAGTATCATGCAAATTATGCAGCACCAAAAATTTACAATTTTCTTGGTGGTCTGGGGCAACCCGCATCGTCACCTGGGTCCAAAACTGAGGTTTATTCTCCGCCAAAGGAGTAGCATCAATACCCCTCAAAGGAATAGGCGTCCACAGAGGTGTCATGGAAAAACCACAACGTTTAGCAAAGTCCAAATCCTTCAGATTCAACGCTGCTCCTGAATCCACAAAAGCCTTCGTCGAAAATGTGGATAAGGAGCAGATCAGTGTAATTGCCAAAAGAAACTTAGGTTGTATACTGCCCACAGCAAATGTGTGTGCAAAACGTTTCTCTCGTTTTGGGCAGACAGAAAAAATATGAGAGACGTCTCCACAGAAAAAACACAGCTTATTACGCCTTCTAAACTCCTGACGTTGCGCCCTAGACAAAACTCTATCACATTGCATAGGTTCAGACATTTGTCCAAAAGGTGGCAACTCCTCTCATGTAGTTTTGCGTTCACGTAAACGCCAATCAATTTGAATGGCTAATGACATAGAATCGTCAAGACCAGAGGGAACAGGAAATCCCACCACAGTATCTTTTGCGGTTTCTGACAAACCCTTCCGAAAGAGAGCTGCCAAGGCACCATCATTCCAGGTAGTAAGGACCGCCCACTTTCGGAATTTTTGACAGTATAGCTCTGCAGAATCCTGACCCTGGTTCAATACCAATAGGGCTTTCTCAGCTTGTTCAATAGCATTAGGTTCATCATACAACAACCCCAAGGCTTGAAAAAATGCATCCACATTAGTCAGAATAGGATCTTCAGGTGTCAAAGAAAACGCCCAATCCTGGGGATCGCCGCGCAGCAAAGAGATGACAATTTTAACCTGCTGCGCAGAGCTGCCCGATGAATTAGGCTTTAAGGAAATAATTAATTTACAATTATTCTTAAAATTCAAAAATTTAGACCGATCCCCAAAAAACACATCAGAAGTAGGGATCCTTGGTTCGGCAGCATGTGAATGAGCGAGATAGGCGGAAATTCCCCGCACTTCAGCAGTGAGCTGCTCCACACGATCAGACAATTGCTTAATCTCCATTTAAAAAAAAATCCTCCTATGGCCCCAGAGAAGAGGAAAAAATATACATATAAAAAAAAAATTCTGACACTTTTTTTTTTTTTTTGTTACAATTCTTTCCTGCTTTTGAGTACCCTAGAATCTGCGGGTATGGCTGGTGATTCTGTTATGAATGGGTCACCGAGGAGAAAAAAGCAAAACAAGCTAAGCCACAGAAAACCAGAGTGGTTGGTAACTATGCGGATTGCAGATCCCTGATCTTACCACACAACTAGCAGTAGCCGTGGAGCGTGCCTACAATGAACCTAGACGCCTCGTCACGGCCGGAGGACTACATAAGCCTAAAGCAAGAAAAGGGAAAACTAACTGCCCCAGAGCAGACCCCAAAGGAATAGATAGCCCCCACACATGTATTGACGGTGAAACAAGATGAAGGCACAAACACAGGCAGGAAAATAGGCTGAGCAAATGATGGGGACCAAACTAACTAGACAGGAAAGGGAAGACACTATCTGCAACCTGCAAAAAACCTTACAAAACTAATGTCCAACACTTCTGATAGCAAAATTAACCCTGAAGTCACTAGACTTCTCCCACTATATCAGCACTCTGAAATATTCTGAGACAGAGCAAAAAGAGACCGAACTAGTAAGGGACAAAAAGCCAATTGACCAAATACTGATAAATAAGAGTGGAAATTCAGCTCAGCCCCCAGCCGGGGCTGGCAGACCACACAAAAAACTGAATAGACCAACAAAATCAAGTGTGACCATTAGCAGAAAAACTTAGCTTTAGATGACTGGAACAGAGCTGAAAACCAAGAGCTGACAAGCCAGAAGGAATCACCAGCAACTGAATAGGGCGTCGGCTGTCTTAAATCCAATCTGAGAATCCTGAGATCCAATCGTCATCCTCATTCTCAGGTGGCAGATCTCCACCGATCAAACCAGCCGCACCACCTCCCGTCACCACCAGAGGGAGTCCAGAAGGGGAACTCACAACTGGTGAACCTGAGAATGAACTTACAACGCCTTTCACTTGTCACGGGTATCCCTGTCACCTACCTGGACATCAGACTCGCCTTCGGACAAGTCTGAGGCCTATATCTCTGATGGGCACAAGTTGGTGGATCACAAGGCTCAGGGAGGGGGGTCCCTAGGAGGGGGGGTAATTTTAGGCGTCGGATTTCTGCCCTTTCTCTGCAGGGATCCAGACCCTCACATTCTGCACTCTCCTGCTGTTTAACCACTGCAGTGGAGATTGCAGATGAGATTGCCTTGCAGCAAATCTCTCCTGAGGCTAAGTCCTTCTGTCCTCCTACTGAGCATGCTCATGGGACGATCTCCCATTGGAGATCGGCAGTCATGTGCTCAGGTCCAGCTCCAAATCTCATTTGTCCATCTCAGAGATCTGGAGGCGTGCGGAAGGTCCCGGCTGTTATAAAAGGCGCGCATAGCTGTTCCGCCATGCGCTAGTATAGTCATACTTGCTGCTGTGTGAATGAAGATGGAAGCATGATTCTGGTGAATGACTCATTTGAAACCCCTACCCACTGATATTACGTATGTGGTTAGGGACTGAGTTTAATGCCAGCACCAGCGCACCTCTGCTTCATCATCCATAGTTGCTAGCGTCCGATATTGCGCTTGCGTATAGCATTGTCGTGTAGCGGCAGTGTCAAACACCGCGCTGCAGTAGCAGCACTCCTTGGCATCCGCAGTTGCGATGTCGCACACACGGTAGGTCTAGAAGGACGCAGCTCCTCTGCCTTGGGTCCTGCTACTGTGACCTGATACCGTGTGTGCAATTACCTGAGGCCTGTGATACTAACAGGCTCAGTGTTTTTGTATGTTTATTTTGCGGTGCCTCTGTGTGTGAACAGAGCCTGTTTTGCGCACTTTGGGTGAAGTCTAACCTGTGCGCATTATACCGCCATATTGCTTGTCTGTCATCACCTAGCAGCAGTGTTACATCTACTGCACGGTGGACCCCGAGCAGCGAACGTACTTTATTATTATTTTTATTTAGTGCGTTCCGCCGTTCCTAACAATTCCCTTCTCCCCATCTCCATCAATACCTTCTCCTCCACCCCCATCATTGCCCTTTACACCACCTCCATCATTTCCTCCTCCCAACATCCCGATCCTTGCCTATTCCACCACTTCCATCATTTTCTCCTCCACCACCATCCTCATCATTGCTTTCTCTCCATCATTGCCTTTTCCCCATCACCCCATCATTACCTTCTTCCCATCACCACCACATTGCCTTCTCCCCATCACCCCCATTATTTCCTTCTCCCCATCACCCCATCATTGTCTTCTCCCCAACACCCCCATCATTGCCTTCTCCACCTACACACAGACACACACAGTACCATTCACCTCTCTGCACATTCCCCCGCAGCGCTACGCATGCACACACACCACCACTCATCTCTACACACACACAACACACGTACATACAAAAAAAAAACACACACACAGCACCTGTCACCTGTCCGCAAGCTCTCCCGCAGCCGCAGCCTCACAACCTCTGGCTGCTTTCTCTCTCTGGCACAGCCGGCCACTGAATGATGACGTCATCCAGTGGCGCTGCTTTCTGTGTCAGAGACAGAAAGCACAGGCGCCGGGCAGGAAGCAGGACGGATTCCTGCAGCTCTGCTCCACTGCTATTTTCTCTTGTAGGCAGCAGAGCTGCTGGGATCACTCCCTGCCCGCTGCACATGAGGGCCATCTGGCCAGGGGCACCCTGGAACCTCGGGCCTGGAGAAACAGGCCAGATTGCCCTCATTATTAGCCGACCTGCAGGGGCACCCTGGAGCCTCTGGACCCCGGTACAGCCGCACAGGCTGCACAAGCGGTATGTCCGCCCATGGCTTCTACCTCTTCCATCAGACCACCTTCTATAATCTCTCTGCTGGGCTGGCTATTTCTCCCATGGTCTTTATTGCCTGGAGAGCAGTCCTTCCATCTGTCGCTATGTCCTCTATTAGGCTACTTTCACACATCAGGTTTTCGGCGTTAGGCGCGATCCGGCGTCGTGCCGGAACGCCGGATCCGGCAAATGTTTCGTAAAACCGGATGTGACGGATCCGGTTTTCTGCCGGATCCGTCTTTTTCTTGACAGACAAAACCGGATCCGTCTCATCCGGTTCATCCGTTTTTCTATCCGTTTTTCGACGGATTACGCCGGATCCGGTTTTTAAAATTGACCCTTGTGGCCTTCCGAACGGGATTGGCTACTGGAAAACTATATATAGCATGTTCCTACAGCCCTTCTTTGACAGGTTGTAGAGGAGAAAGTGCAGGTTGGAGAGAAGAGCAAGTTACTGGCGAAGATGGATGTTGTCATTGGAAATATTTTGAAGAATTTGGCGGATTTTATAGCGGAGGCGAATCGTTTGAGGGTGATTGTTCTGGAGAAGGAGAGAGCGAGACAGCAGCGCATCAGGCATCGTAGACGACGTTTGTGGATCCACCCCATCACAGCCAAGAGAATGACGCATGGGGTCTATTCTACACTCTGCATGGACCTTCGACGAAACCCGGATAAATTTTTTGGATATGTTAGGATGAAAATGGAGAATTTTGATTACTTGGTGGAGCGCATTGCACACCTCATAAGAAAAGCGGACACCTATTGCCGCTTCTCTGTTTCACCCGCAGAGCGTCTGATGGTGACTTTAAGGTAAGCCACATTTATTGGATATGCTCGCATCAGAGCACACTTTCACTGCAATCTTGTTGGTGGTAGTTTGTATCTCCAAGTGTTATAGGTCAGTTTTGGTATGTAATGCTGTGATTTAAAACTAATTTATTGTTTTTTAATTCCCCACAGATTTCTTGCAACTGGAGAATCCCTTTCGTCACTGCATTTCCAGTACAGACTCGGGATTTCCACCATATCTGGAATTGTGAAGTACACATGCCGTGCACTGTGGGACTCCTTAGCTGAAGAGTTTTTACCAGAGCCCACAACAGAGAGGTGGATTGAAATTGCTGACAAGTTTCAACAGATATGTCAGTTTCCAAACTGCTTGGGCGCTGTGGACGGGAAACATATCCGCATTGTAAAGCCAGCTGGATCAGGATCGGAATATTTCAATTACAAGAAATATTTTTCAATTGTCCTCATGGCCATCGCTGACGCGGAATACAAATTTATTGCGGTTGATATTGGGGCCTATGGCCGCTCCAATGACTCTCAAGTTTTCAAACTGTCTGCCATGGGGCGTAAACTGTATGGAAACACCTTCCAGTTCCCACCACCTAGACCGCTGCCGCAAACATCTGGTCCACCTATGCCATTTGTCTGTGTAGGGGATGAAGCCTTCCAGCTGTCAGAACACCTTTTGAAACCGTACTCTAGCAGAGGATTGACAAGACCAAAACGCATTTTTAATTACCGCCTCACAAGAGCAAGAAGAATGGTTGAATGTACCTTTGGTATTCTGACAGCCAAATGGCGGGTCCTATTGACTGAGATCAACCTCAAGACAGAAACTGTGGACGAGGTGATCAAAGCGTGCGTGGTACTCCACAATTTTGTTATCTGCAAGGAACCCATTTCCATTGAGGACACCTCTGAAGAAACCACCTTGCAAGATTACCATGACATTACCACTAGAAGTTCTGTGACGGTTTCAGTAATGAGGGACAATTTTGCAATATACTTTATGTCACCTCAAGGCAGAGTACACTGGCAGGATGACAGAGTGTGAAAGATTTGTGCCCTAACCAAACTTGTGTACCTTCTGGACCAACAGTATATACCTTTGCAAACCAAAGTTGGCTATCTTGTCATGGTCTTACTATTTTTAGCTTTAGGCCACAGGTGTGTACCTGGTTGTGTTTTATGCAAAGTATTTCACCTTTTAACAAAAGTTGTGTACATTGTTAGGAAATCACCAACAATAAACACAACTTTTTAGGTGAAATACTTTGCTTCAAACACAACCAGGAACACAACTGTGGCAAAAAGCTAAAATTTACCCACAGTTATATACCTAGTTTTGAATACCATTTCACCTTTTAAATACCCTGTATTTAACCTTTTTCGCCGCAGAAAGAAATGACAGACAACCAGTGTAAAATAATTTAACTTTTATTGAAAAATGTTTTTTTTAGTAAACTTTTTTAAAATTTTAATAAACTTGTTTAATAAAGCTTTGAAACCATAAAACTGGTCATTTTTATTTAAATACACACATTATAAATCTGTGTAGTGTGTGGTGGAAATACTGCTGGAGGGGCTGCGGGACACTTCGACACTGGGAGTGTGGAGAGAGGACTGGGATCGTGGTGGGGAAGGAACAGTTAGAGGTGAAGGTGTGGAAAAAACTACAGAATGGGTGGACATGTGGGAAGCAGAAGAGGTGGTGGGTGGTGGAGTGGAGGGTTGGGCAGGGACTGTAGGAGCAGATGATGTTGATGGCAAGTTGTATGGGGAAGGAGTTTGGTACGGGGCAGGTTGCTGGAAGTGGGGAGATGTCTGGTACGGGGCAGGTTGCTGGAAGTGGGGAGATGTCTGGTACGGGGCAGGTTGCTGGAAGTGGGGAGATGTCTGGTACTGGGGAGGTTGCTGGTACTGGGGAGTTTGCAGGTACTGGGGAGGTTGCTGGTACTGGGGAGGTTGCTGGTACTGGGGAGGTTGCTGGTACTGGGGAGGTTGCTGGTGCTGGGGAGGTTGCTGGTGCTGGGGAGGTTGCTGGTGCTGGGGAGGTGGATGGTGCTGGGGAGGTGGATGGTGCTGGGGATGGTATGTAATAGGAGGGGGAGGATGGAAAGTGGCTGGAGGGGGTGTAGATGTAATAGGAGGGGGAGGATGGAAAGTGGCTGGAGGGGGTGTAGATGTAATAGGAGGGGGAGGATGGAAAGTGGCTGGAGGGGGTGCAGGTGGAGGAACTACTGTGGTGGGAGGAGGAGGTTGGGAGGTAACTTGCTGGAGAGCAGCGTGGCATGAATGCATTACATGCATCTGCTGGGCAGGAGAGAGCGTTTCCATGCGCTCCACAACAGACCTGAAAAAGGTGTGGTTTGGCGAAGATCTTGCTTCTGAATGCATGGTTTGCAGAAGTGTCTTCACCTCCAGAATGCTGGAGTTGATCTGCTGATAGCCTGCGGAGATTTGCTCTGACAAGACTTTTAGACAGTTCTGGAAAGATGCATTCAGATGCAAGAACTCTGGCGCATAAGTCTTTTCCTGACCCCTCTGCCGCTGCCGCCCAGTACCCGCAGGTGTACTAGAGGTGGCAGGGGCAGAAGGGTGGGGTAAAGGGAAAGCGATCTCCTCACCAGCAGCTTCATGTAATGTAGGCGGCCACGATGCTCCTGTGCTGGTGGATGGGACAGATGGGTCGAATGTGTGGGAAGGCTGGGAAGGTGCAGATGTACCGGGGCGGTCGAAGTGTCCCTCGGTGCCGGTCTCCTCAGGGATCGCCTCAGAAGGGTCCAATCGTGCAGGCTCCCGAGTGCTGCTCACCGTGCTGTGGAATAAAGAGAAAAAAAAACAATTAAAATACTGACATGGTATGGCCCTGGCTGAAAAAAAAAATTTACATCTAACATTTTTTTTCACATATGGTGTGTAATATTTACCTTCTAGTGACCATTGTTTCCCGGAGGAACGACAGGGCTTCTGCGTACTTGTACTTGCTCCTGCGTCCTCCAGATCCACTCGGGGCCCGCATCTCTTTATTGAACTCCTTCTTGAAACGATCCCTCAAAGACCGCCACCGATTCACAATTCTGTTCCCTGAAACGAGAAAGGACAAAGTGGTTAGTATACAACATCAGTGTTTCCCAAACTCCAGTCCTCATGGTCCCCAGGGGTCATGTTTTCAGGATTTCCATAGTAAATAGAAATCCTGAACACATGATCCGTGGGGACCACGAGGACTGGAGTTCGGGAAACACTGGTTTACATCAAGCAACCGGTACTGTATATACTTACGCTCTTTAATCTGGGCCCGAACATCGAGGTCCTCCCAGCGGCCCACAAGAAGCGAACAGATTTCCTCCCAGAGTCGTCGGGTAACGATAAGGTCAGCGTGGCGGCGGTCAGCCATATTCCAGAGCGGCTCCCTTTCTCTGACGAGATCGATGAGGTGGTCCACATCGAGTCCTCCATCCTCACCGTCAGAGTCGGGAGCACGCTGTGAAGGCTGTTAAAGAAAAAGACAAAAATAACATAATTAGCCTCCACAAAAGAAATGAAATAAAAAGTGCAAAAAAACAAAGCAAAAATATTTATACTTACACACTGGTGACCGCCGCGTTGCTGTCGCCGACGACCCTGGGAGGCACTGCGAGGACCTCTTGGCCGAGCACCAGATTGGGAAGACTAGAGAAGAAAACAAAAAATGTTATGTCTTTGGATGTAGGCATTTGTTTGCTGTGTGTGGTCTGCAGAACATTGTTTTCTATGTGTTGTGTGTAGTGTGATGTTGTGTTTCTGCGTTTGATGCAAAAAACTTACCAATTGTGAGCCCACTCCAAGTGTCTGTCCACCCCTTCCTTCTTCTTCTGGGAGCTCCTCTTCATCTTGTGAATCCTGTTTTGAAATAAAAGGCAATGAATAGACATATATTACAGAGATGATGGATTTTGGAAATAAAAACTTACCGTCAAACGCTGACGATGCGAGGGAGGGCTCCCAGAAGATGATGTGCTGTCTTCCTGGTGGCCACACTCCATGCCTGTGGGTGGTGTTCCACCTGCTGCCATTGCTGCTGCTGCTGCTGCATCTATTGGGCGGCTGTTGAATAAAGAGAAACAAAGGGCCAATGAATATCTTGATATTCAATAGCCCTAGTTTGGAGGAATGGGGGATTTGATAATTACCGTCTCTCATCTGCTGCTGGCCTCCCCTCCTCAGCATGTTCCATTTGCTGCTCCATTTGGGGTGGTGGTGGTGCTGATGGTGCTGCAGTGGTCTCCTGCCTTCTCCTGCTGCGCTTGGTTGCTTTCTTGGGTGGCATGTTGGGTGTGGCTGTGGGTCCCACTGTCTTGCTTTTATATATGTCTTGTGGGCAGAGCTACTGAGCATGCTCAGACCAAAAAAACCGGATCCGGCCACCGGATCCGGCTTTCGCCGGATCCGGCGCATTGCGGCGCTCATAGGCTTTCATTGTGTGAAAAAGCCGGACACGCTGGATCCGGCGTGTCCGGCTTTTACGCCGGAGACAAAAAACGTTACAGTAGCCGTTTTTTCCAGATGCCGGATCGCGACACATTGCCGGATCCGGCGAAAACCGGATGAAACGCATGGCCATCCGTCGCGATCCGGCGCAAATGCAAGTCAATGGGGGGGAAACCGGATCCGGCATTGCATTTCGCCTGATCCGGTTTCTGTCAAAAGCGCCGGATCGCGCCTGACGGCGAAAACCTGATGTGTGAAAGAGGCCTTAGCTACAGCTTAAGGACTTCCACAACAACTTCGCCTCTCTATACCAAGAGTTGAAGGTTGTGGCCATCTTCTTCCCATTTCCTGCAGCTCTCTGTTGATCTGCTCCCTCTCAAGTCTTAGCTGCTCTACTTCCTTCAGGTACGCCACGCGATACTCCAGGAGCATCCGGATATTCCCAAGGCTCTCCATGGATCCCACAATGAGGAATGGAATCATCTCATCTTCACCCACGACCTGGGCTTTGTCATCAGCTGGAATCCTCACTATCATGACACTGGACCTATTCACCATCTCCTGCATTAATTCCCAAGTCTTCAGATGACTTTCCTCACCAGACCTCTGGGCACTTGAATGATGTCCTCCACAAAGCCCAGCCGACTTTGTGCTTTCCTCGCCTGCTCCAGATGTCGAGCAGCTTCCTTATTCCTCAACAGGATCATCTGCTTTGTGTGGAGGCATTGTAGGTGCATGTCCCTCAGTATAGTCACTCCCTTCACTGTGACTTCCTTAGTCGACAGTATGACCAACTGCTAAGTCTCTGGGGCCCAGTGCACACTACACGCTTGTATTGCCTTTCTAAAGGCCTCATGCACATCCTCAATGGCACACGCTTCTCGCATGTCTTTGGGTACCTCTGTTATGCACTTGGCCATACTGTTGGACTTCCAGGTCCTGAGAGTCAGCGCAGTTTTCCAAGATATCGACGTCCCTTGCGTGGCCATCTGCGTGGCACTTCCCCTGCTGGATTTCTTCCTCCGTGGAGGCCCCTTCTTTGGTCAGCCTCTCCAGCTCACTCTCCTTCATTGCGGTCAGATCGGGAAAGCGCGACAGTTCGACTTCCCGGTCATCCGTGTATTTCTGGAACTAGGCATTAGCCGCCTTCTCCTTCTCGAGCTCTCACAGAACTTTATCCCGCTCCTCTGCGAGACAGCAATGCTCATCCTCTCTCCGGAGAAGCTCCTACTGATGCTTCTCTTGAGCCTCTCTGAGCACCTCCGCATCTTCCAATAAGGCCTTGTCCATGGTTTGACACGCTGACAAGTGACCTCTGAGTTCAGAGACTTCCTTCTCCAGCTCATCCACTCTGTGCTCAACCGCTTGTCTCAGGACCCTTTCACATTCGACTGTCTCTTTAAGCAGCTCTATGGACTCTGCAGGGCTCTCTGGCCTTTCACTCTTAGGTACGTCTCGACTCTTGGTAACTTCAGAGAACTCTAGCTCTTCAGCATCAGGTACTCTGGAGCCTTCACCATACTGAGCCACTTCACCCTTTCCTGGCATTGCAGATGTGAGTCTACTACAGGTCTGTTGTAATTCCAGCCCGTCACCAACTACCTTTGTGCTGGGGTTTGTCAGAGATAAATTGATCTTCTTATCAAGGAAAATAACCTGATCTACACTTGACCCTGTCTCTTCCTCATCCTTCTTCTGAGAGGGTGTAGCCTATCCCGCCTTTCCGCGGCCCCTGTGATGAGAGGAAGATCTGCCATTTTTAATCGGTTCCACCTTACTGCACATGCTTTCTCTTGCATTCGAGTCACAGTCTGAATTAGAGTCACCCCCACTCACCTTGTCATCCTGGAACAGCAAGTCTCCACTTAAACAGGTGTCATACCCCTTCCCTGGACTTCCCGCACTTCCCACAGTCACACGTTTGGTCACCCCAGCTAAGTTGGTCAGACCCACACTTTCTTCCAGTCACCCCGAACTCTGGACTATCTCCTTTAGGTGGCACTACCTCCTCCTCCTTATACATCTCATTAACAGGAACCCCCACAGCCGGCTGCTGTAGTGGGGCTTCCATACTATGGTTCCATCCCCCCTCTCAGCAACCAAACACTTCATCAACTTCCCATAGCTCTTCAAAGAACACAAAGTCCCGGCCCCTCTCAAAGGGGTACAGTAAGTTCGGTGTTATTCCGCCATCTTGGCACGCGACACTTTTGGACATATCAATCATCACTCTGTCCACAGTATAGTCCACAGTGACCCCATGGATGCAGCGAATCTTGACCTTTTTCTTGGTCAGACAGAGAACGAGAGGAGTTCCCGTCAGAGTCACCTGACTCTTTGAGTCCAGCCATCCAGAGACTCCTTGACGGTGCAACATCATAGTACACATCTGCGGCCTGTTGTCATGGGGGAAGTCTATGCTGCATGCGGAATAAGAATAACACAAACACCACTGTTCCTCAGACATGTCCACTGAGGTAACCGGTGCTGCCCCTTTTGACAGCTCTGCCTCTTTTTTGGCCATTATCCCCTTTTGGGACTCCTCCCCTTTTTGGGCCCCCGTCCCCTTTCGGGATATCCCCATGTCCCCTCTACAGGCCCCTCACCGCCTGTGCCCAGCAGTCTATCTGCCCCAACAGTACCACAGTACACTTAGGTCTTTCTGGGCTTGTACTGGCCCTTTAAGGGTTTGTGTGACCTGGTTCACACTGTCCTCTTACAATACCTCACCAGCTCCTGCGGTGTTATGAATGGGTCACCGAGGAGAAAAAAAAGCAGAACAAGCTAAGTCACAGAAAACCAGAGAGGTTAGTTATTATGCAGATTGCAGATCCCTGATCTTACTACAACAACTAGCAGTAGCCGTGGAGCGTGCCTACGATGTTCCTAGACACCTCGTCACGGCCGGAGGACTAAATAAGCCTAAAGCAAGAAAAGGGAAAACTAACTGCCCCAGAGCAGACCCCAAAGGAATAGATAGCCCCCACACATGTATTGACGGTGAAACAAGATGAAGGCACAAACACAGGCAGGAAAATAGGCTGAGCAAATGACAGGGCCCAAACTAACTAGACAGGAATGGAAAGACACTGTCTGCAACCTGCATAAAACCCTACAAAAATCATGTCCAACACTTCTGATAGCAAAATTAACCCTGAAGTCACTAGACTTCTCCCACTATATCAGCACTCTGAAATATTCTGAGACAGAGCAAAAAGAGACCGAACTAGTAAGGGACAAAAAGCCAATTGGCAAAATACTGATAAATAAAAGTGGAAATTCAGCACAGCCCCCAGCAGGGACTGGCTGAACACACCAAAAAACTGAATAGACCAACAAAATCAAGTGTGACCATTAGCAGGAAAACTTAGCTTTAGATGACTGGAACAGAACTGAAAACCAAGAGCTGACAAGCCAGAAGGAATCACCAGCAACTGAATAGGGCGTCGGCTGTCTTAAATCCAATCTGAGACTCCTGAGATCCAATCATCATCCTCATTCTCAGGTGGCAGATCTCCACTGATCAAATCAGCCTCTCTACCTCCTATTACCACCAGAGGGAGTCAGGAAGGAGAACTGTTGTGAGTTCATTTTCCCCTTCACTGTCGATGTCTGATGAACTCCCTCTTCTGGTGAAGGAAGGTAGTGAGGCTGATTACCAAACACCTGATCTGGTAGATGATGACTGGGTAACAGGAAATTCTGACTGGTTATAAGGCAGCCGACGCCCTTCTGAGTCGCTGGTGATTTCTCTGCTGGATTCTTGGAGACCAGTCTGATTCCTGCTTCCCAAAGATAAGTTTTTGCTCTGCTTTTGAACTTATTAGTTTTGTTTTGTTTTCCTTGTTTTTTGGTGTTCAGCCATCCCCGGTCGGGGGTGTGCTGAGTTCCATTTTTGTCTCTGATGAGTTTGTCTCTTTGCTCTGTCTTCAGAATTTACCTGAGTGCTGATATAGTCTTTTGAAGTCCTAGCGACTTCAGGGCCTGTTTTTCCTATCAGACGGTTGGGACATTTTTTGGTAGGATTTTTTACGGATTGCAGACAGCAGCTTTTTTATCCTGTCCTTTTTAGTTAGCTTGGGCCCCATCGTTTGCGCAACCTATCTTTCTATCTGTGTTAGTGTTTTCATCTTGCTTCACCGTCATTATATGTTGGGGGCTGCCTATTTCTTTGGGGTCTGCTCTGGGGCAGTTTAGATTTCCCCTTTCTTTCTTTAGGCCTATTTAGTTCTCCGGCTGTGATCGAGGGGTCTAGGGCATCGTAGGAACCCCCCATGGCTACTGTTAGTTGTTGTGGATAGGATCAGGGATCTGCAATCCGATAGCTACCAACCTCTCCGGTTTTCTGGACTTAGCTTGTATTTTTGTTTTTTCCTCCTTCGGTGACTCATTCATAACAGAATCACCAGCCATAACGCAGATCCTAGGATACTCAATAGCAGGAAAGAATTGTAAAAAAAAAAGAGTTTGTCAGAATTTTTTTTTTTTTTTGTGTATATTTTTTCCTCTATGTCTCTGAGGCCGTATGGGGAATTTTTTTTTTCTTTCTCAATGGAGATGAAGCAATTGTCTGATCGTGTGGAGCAGCTCACTGCTGAAGTGCGGGGAATTTCCGCCTATCTTGCTCATTCACATGCTGCTGAACCAAAGATCCCTACTCTTGATGTGTTTTTTGGGGATCGGTCTAAATTTTTGAATTTTAAGAATAATTGTAAATTATTTTTTGCGTTGAAGCCTAACTCGTCGGGGAGCTCCGCGCAGCAGGTTAAAATTGGCATCTCTTTGCTGCGCGGTGATCCCCAGGATTAGGCGTTTTCTTTGAAACCTGATGATCCTATTCTTACTAATGTGAACGCATTTTTTCAAGCCTTGGGGTTGTTGTATGATGAACCTAATGCTATTGATCAGGCTGAAAAGGCCCTGTTGGCATTGAGCCAGGGTCGGGATTCTGCAGAGTTGTACTGTCAAAAATTCAGAAAGTGGGTGGTCCTTACTACCTGGAATGATGGTGCCTTGGCAGCTCTCTTTCGGAAGGGCTTGTCAGAAACCGTAAAAGATACTATGGTGGGATTTCCTGTTCCCTCTGGTCTTGACGATTCTATGTCATTAGCCACTCAGGTTGATCGGCGTTTGCGTGAACGCAAAACCGCACGAGAGGTGTTGCCACCTGTTGAACAAATGTCTGAACCTATGCAATGTGATAGAGTTTTGTCTTGGGCGCAACGTCAGGAGTGCAGAAGGCGTAATGAGCTGTGTTTCTTCTGTGGTGATGCCTCGCATATTATTTCTGTCTGCCCTAAACGAGAGAGACGTTTTGCACACACATTTGCTGTGGGTGGTGTTCAACCTAAGTTTTTTCTGGCAATTACTCTGATCTGCTCTCTGTCCACATTTTCCGCTAAGGCTTTTGTGGATTCGGGAGCAGCTCTGAACCTGATGGACTTGGATTTTGCTAAACGTTGTGGATTTCCTATGACACCTCTGCGGACGCCTATCCCTTTGAGGGGTATTGATGCTACTCCTTTGGCGAAGAATAAACCTCAGTTTTGGACCCAGGTGGTAATGCGGGTCGCCCCAGACCATCAAGAGAATTGCAGATTTTTTGTGTTGCATAATTTGCATGATACCATTGTTCTGGGGTTTCCCTGGTTGCAAATCCATAATCCAATTTTGGATTGGAAACCTGTGTCTGTGGTGAGTTGGGGTTGTCGGTGTGCCCTTAGTGATGCTCCTGTTTTCTCCACCTCTCCCCAGTCGCATGATGTTCCTGACTATTTGGCTGATTATTTTGATGTATTTAGTGAGAATAAGTCTGCGTCTTTGCCTCCTCATAGGAGTTATGACTGTGCAATTGAGCTGAGCCCTGGGTGTAAATTTCCCAAGGGTCGACTTTTCAATTTATCTGTACCCGAGCACGAGGCTATGCGATCCTATATTAAGGAGTCGTTGGAGAAGGGTCATATTAGACCATCCTCTTCACCCTTAGGTGCTGGGTTTTTTTTCGTGGCTAAGAAAGATGGGTCATTAAGGCCTTGTATTGACTATCGTTCCCTCAACAAAATTACTGTTAAATATCAGTATCCGTTACCCCTGATTTCTGATCTATTCTCCACAGTTAAAGGTGCTTGCTGGTTTACAAAGCTTGACCTCAGGGGGACATATAATCTTATTCACATTAAGCATGGGGATGAATGGAAGACGGCGTTTAATACTCCGGAGGGACATTTTGAGTACCTGGTGATGCCTTTTGAGCTCACTAATGCCCCTTCTGTCTTCCAGTGCTTCATGAATGATATTTTCCGAGACTTGGTGGATACATTTTTGATCATCTATCTGGATGATATTTTGATCTTTTCCAAGGATTGGGACTCTCATGTGGAACATGTTCGGACTGTGTTCCGGATTTTGAGGGAGAATTCCCTGTATGTCAAGGGATCGAAATGCCTTGTTGGTGTACAGAGGATTTCATTTTTGGGATTTATTTTATCTCCGTCAACTATTGAAATGGACCGGGCCAAGGTACAGGCCATTTATGATTGGGTTCAGCCCACTTCTTTGAAGGCCCTCCAAAAATTTTTGGGTTTTGCTAATTTTTGTCGTAAATTTATAGCTAATTTTTCTGGTATTGCCAAACCATTGACTGATTTGACTAAGAAGGGTACTGATGTGCTGAATTGGTCTCCGGAGGCTGTTTCTTCCTTTCAGGAGCTGAAGCGAAGGTTCACTTCTGCTCCGGTTTTGCGGCAACCTGATGTCTCATTCCCGTTTCAGGTAGAGGTGGACGCTTCTGAGATTGGTGCAGGAACTGTTTTGTCCCAAAAAGATCCTGTAACATCTAAAATGAATCCCTGTGCTTTCTTTTCCCGAAAGTTCTCCCCATCCGAACGTAACTATGATGTGAGGAATCGGGAACTGTTAGCCATGAAATGGGCATTTGAGGAGTGGAGACATTGGTTGGAGGGAGCTAAACATCAAGTCGTGGTCCTTACTGACCACAAGAATTTGCTTTACCTGGAGTCGGCCAAACGCTTGAATCCTAGACAGGCTAGGTGGGCCTTGTTTTTAACACGTTTTGATTTTGTGGTCTCTTTTCTTCCGGGCACTAAGAATGTCAAGGCAGAAGCCCTCTCTAGGAGTTTCTTTGCTGATTCTCCTGTTGTGACCAAGCCTCCTACCATCTTAGGTGAGGTGGTAGTTCTTTCTGCCATCTCGCCCGATTTGAGACGTGCTCTGGAAGAGTTTCAGGAGGACAAACCTGAGCGTTGTCCCATTGGAAAATTGGATGTTCCTGACCAGTGGAGGAAGAGAGTGATGTCTGAAGTTCATTGCTCAGCATTGGCTGGTCATCCAGGTATTTTTGGTACTAGAGATTTGGTGAGTCAGTCTTTTTTGTGGCCCGCCTTGTCTCGTGATGTCAGGAATTTTGTGCAGTCCTGTGGGACTTGCTCTCGGTCTAAACCTTGTTCTCGCTCTAGTGGGTTGTTGATGCCTTTGCCGGTGCCCAGGATGCCATGGACCCATATTTCAATGGATTTTATCTCTGATATGCCTGTCTCTCAGAGAATGACTGTTATTTGGGTGATTTGTGATAGTTTCTCTAAGATGGTCCATCTTGTACCACTCCCTAATTTACCATCTTCCTCAGAGTTGGTGCCCTTGTTTTTGCAACAGGTGGTTCGCTTGCACGGTATTCCTGAGAACATTGTATCTGACAGAGGAGTTCAGTTTGTGTCTAGATTTTGGAGGACTTTCTGTTCCAAGCTGGGAATTCATTTGTCCTTCTCCTCTGCATTTCACCTTCAGACCAATGGGCAGACGGAGAGAGCAAACCAGACTTTGGAGTCGTATTTGAGATGTTTTATTTCCGCTGATCAGGATGATTGGGCTTCATTTTTGCCCTTGGCTGAATTTGCTTTAAATAATAGAGCTAGTTCTGCCACTTTGATGTCACCTTTTTTTTGTAACTTTGGGTTTCAGCCTCGATTCTCTTCAGGGCAGGTGGAGCCTTCTGCCTGCCCAGGTGTTGACACTGTGGTGGAGTGAATGCACCAGATCTGGGACCAAGTGGTGGATAAGTTGTCTCTCTCCCAGGAAAAGGCCCAGCGGTTTTCCAACCGGCATAGGACCATTGGTCCCCAGTTTAAGGTGGGTGATATGGTTTGGTTGTCATCAAAGTATATCGCTTTGAAGGTGGCTTCTCCAAAGTTTAAAACTAGATTTATTGGACCTTACAAGATTTTGGAGATTCTTAATCCGGTCTCTTTTCGATTGGCTCTTCCTGTTACATTTAAGATCCATAACGTGTTTCATAAGTCTCTGTTAAGGAGGTTTGTTGAGCCAGTAGTTCCTGTGGTGGCACCTCCTGACCCGGTATTGGTTGAAGGTAATGTGGAATATGAGGTTGAGAAGATAATGGATTCTCGCCTGGCTAGACGGAGACTCCAGTATTTGGTTAAATGGAAGGGTTATGGCCAGGAGGATAATTCTTGGGTCCCTGCATCCGATATTCATGCCGAAAGATTGGTTCGTGCCTTTCATCGGGCCCATCCTGATCGCCCTGGTGGCCTGGATGAGGGTTCGGTGACCCCTCCTCAAGGGGGAGGTACTGTTGTGAGTTCATTTTCCCCTTCACCGTCGATGTCTGATGAACTCCCTCTTCTGGTGAAGGAACGTAGTGAGGCTGATTGCCAAACACCTGATCTGGTAGATGATGACTGGGTAACAGGAAATTCTGACTGGATATAAGGCAGCCGACGCCCTTCTGAGTCGCTGGTGATTTCTCTGCTGGATTCTTGGAGACCAGTCTGATTCCTGCTTCCCAAAGATAAGTTTTTGCTCTGCTTTTGAACTTATTAGTTTTGTTTTGTTTTCCTTGTTTTTTGGTGTTCAGCCATCCCCGGTCGGGGGTGTGCTGAGTTCCATTTTTGTCTCTGATCAGTTTGTCTCTTTGCTCTGTCTTCAGAATTTACCTGAGTAATGATATAGTCTTTTTGAAGTCCTAGCGACTTCAGGGCCTGTTTTTCCTATCAGACGGTTGGGACATTTTTTGGTAGGGTTTTTTTCGGATTGCAGACAGCAGCTTTTCTGTCCTGTCCTTTTTAGTTAGCTTGGGCCCCATCGTTTGCTCAACCTATCTTTCTATCTGTGTTAGTGTTTTCATCTTGCTTCACCGTCATTATATGTTGGGGGCTTCCTATTGCTTTGGGGTCTGCTCTGGGGCAGTTTAGATTTCCCCTTTCTTTCTTTAGGCCTATTTAGTTCTCCGGCTGTGATCGAGGGGTCTAGGGCATCGTAGGAACCCCCCATGGCTACTGTTAGTTGTTGTGGATAGGATCAGGGGTCTGCAATCCGATAGCTACCAACCTCTCCGGTTTTCTGGACTTAGCTTGTATTTTTGTTTTTTCCTCCTTCGGTGACTCATTCATAACAGAGAACTCACAACTGGTGAACCAGAGAATGAACTCACAACACTGCGGGCACTGCCACAGCTCCTGTTGCAGCCACAAACCACCGGCACATCCGAATGCCGATCACCAGCCGCTGCTGCTGCAACTGCAGCTCCTGCTGCTGCAGAACCTCTTGCTGCAACTGCAGCTCCTCTCCGCAAGGCTCTGCACATCAGACTTTGTAAACTCGCCGATCCACAGCGAAACTTCATAACCCCGCAGAGTTACTGCCAGAAGCTTTCAGTCTTCGTGGCCCCGCTGAGCCACAGCAAGCTGACTTGAGGAGAAGAAAAATAAATTCTTTGTGACCCCACCGAACCACAGTAATCACCTCCACGTTTACTTAGTGGACCATTGCCCATAGTCTAGCACCAATTGTAACATTCACCACTATGAGTGGACGGGGAGTACTCATTTGGCTGGTCTTTGAGGTAGATACCGGTACACTTAGGGTTAAAAAAAAGTCCATTCGGTTTATTAAATACAACATAAACCACTCCTAAGGAACTTAGTACCACTACAGTAGCAAGCACAGAGTCCATTATACATTTGGCTCTATGGAACAAATACAGTCTCTCACTGACCCCTGTCAGCATAGCATGGATTCCTGTCCGTTACCTGTTGGTGTTGGCCACACAGGATCACGGATACCTCTTATCCTCAGAAGTATCCCACAAATGTCTCTCACTGACCCCGGTCAGTATCACTCACGTTAATCAGACCGTTCACTCCGGAGGTATCTCACAGGCCTCCTTCCTCTGGCTCAGACTAGCCAGCACCCGCACATGTGCCAAACACACAGGCTCCATTAGGTAGCATTAACCACTACCAGGTACCTATCACATGGCTAGTCAGGTGATCGTGAGATCACCGCAGGTCCTCAAACGCACAATCACATATAGGCTTCATCTTGGGTATTCAGACACACACCCCTTGGGTGGATATGTAGGTGACTGGACGCATCCATCTCTACAAGTCACCTGGAAGCCTCCCATGTATAGCAAAAACCCTAAGCAGTAGATCTGCTGAACAAAACATGCCCAGACTTCCATCACAGGGCCACCCACCTCTGCGATACATAACGTCCATCAATCTCATGACCAGTTGCCGTGCCACAGTACATATGTATGTATGTACATATGTATGTAAAGTATGTGTGTGTGTCAGGCCACACCCACTCCGCATAGCCACAGTCACTCCACACACAAAGCCCTGTCCATATGGCCCACTTTGTTAGTGCACATAGATGGAGATGTCCCAGCCTCTGCGAGCTACAATCAGGGCCGCCGCCTTCAGAGTATCAGTGCACGGCAGGCACATTACACATCTAGCTCAGTCACGTCTAGAATGGCGTTGCTCCTGTGAGGCATGATGTCAAGGAAAAGGGAGGAGCCTCATGGATGACACTGCTGTGCTCATAACAGGAAATTGGGGGGAAAATGAGAGGCGCGAGGGGGAAAAATTAGAGGCGCGAGGAGGAAATATAATTTGTTATTACTAACCACAGTTAGTTACTATGGCAGGGCAACGCCAGTCTCTTCAGCTAGTTGTGAAATAAAAACAAAAGTCACAATGGAAGTAAGAATGGCAGTATGGGGAGTGGATAGGTAATTAGATAATTTTTTATGTAACATATTTAAAGAAGTCCTGACTTTCACTGCTTCTGCTTAGAAAAAGTTGCACCTAAAAAAGCTGCCTGTCAGTTGGACGTGGTTGATGAACAGGAATGTTTCACACACTACATGTTACACCCACAGACTGCATGTTACATACACACTACATGTTACACACACTGCATGTTACATACTGTAGCAAAGTCGCTGGCAATGTACTAGAGGGTAAAGATGTTTCAATGAGGCTATTAGCTTCCTTAATTTGAAACCTAGAAGTTTTGCTCCAGCACACTAAGCGTTGAGAGGGGTTAATCAGCCATGTTTAAGTGCTAGTTTGTTGTTGTGGACAGCTAATGTATAGGTGGAAGACTGTCCACTGTCTCTCCAACTCAGGTTGGGGTTTAAGATATAGATAGTCAGTATTCAGTGTTCAGTGTTCGGTAGGCCTGTAGAGACGAACTCCAGTGCTATGTGTCCTGATAAGGAAAGCTGAACCATTGTATGTTGATTTTTCCTCAGCGGGCAATTCTCCGAAATAAAACAGACTATGCTGAATCTTATATTTTGTTTTTCCTTGGGCCAGAAAGACTCTATTTATTTTTGCTAATTCTGCATTGGCTTATGTAGCACCCTTAATAAACCAGTGAGAGACTTAAGCCCCCGTCACACACAGCGAGATCGCTGGCGAGATCGCTGCTGAGTCACAAGTTTTGTGACGCAACAGCGATCTCACCAGCGATATCGCTGTGTGTGACACGTATCAGCGACCGCCCCCCCTGCTGGGTATCGCTGATCGTGCTCGAAAGCCCTGGACATTTTTTGATCGTTGGTCTCCCGCTGGCCAGCACGCATCGCTGCGTGTGGCAGGTGGAAGACCAGCGATCAGCGAGCTGGAGCTGGTATCCAAGGTAAACCGCAGGTAACTAAGCGCGCGGGTCACTTAGTTACCCGCTGTGTACCTTAGATACCAGCGTGCTGGTGCTGGGAGCTGGTATCCAAGGTAAACAGCGGGTTTCTAAGCGCAGCGTGACAATAGGCTAATCCCTGCTCATGTGTGCACTTCATACTTATGCTAATAGGTTAATCCCTTATGCAATACAGCACTAGTGCACTTTTTGCCTATGACAATAGGCTAATCCCTGCTCATGTGCGCACTTAATACTTATGCTAATAGGCTAATCCCTTATGCAATACAGCACTAGTACACTTATTCCAGCACCAGAGACTTTACTCTTTTGTTTCCTCACTTGAGGTCAAATGCCTATATTGGGCTTTAAATGTAAAACGGGGGTGTTTTATTAATTTTTTTGTGCTTGAACTGATTTAATATGGATTATCTCAAATGTAAGGTGTAATTGTTGTTATTTATGCCCTTTTTTGCCTGCATTAGCAGTAATGCTCTGTTAATTCATTTTAATGTAATAAAATTTATTTGGTTTGCAAAAACTCTTTATCCCTAGTTCTTGCTTAATTGTCTTGACAGAGGGATTTGGGTGTATTTATTATTATTATTATTATTATTATTATTATTATTATTATTAATTCTTATTGCAGATCTGCAGCGTTTCTGCACCTAGTGACTTCCATTGAGTCAGTCAAATTCACAGCAAAACCGCAGGTGTAAAAAGGTTTGCGGATTTGCTGTGGATATGTGTGCGAAAAATGCTGCAGAAAGGCAGGAGGAAGAGTGTGTGGGAAGAGACTGTGTGAGCAGAGAATATGTGCAGGTCTGTCTGCGGGTGTCTGTTTGTATCTGTGTGTGTCTGCCTGTGTGGGCGTGTGCGCTGCTGTGTGCTGGTCTGTGTGTGTGTGTGGGTGTCTGTGTGTAGGCAGGCATCTTCTGATGGGACTTCTACTCCCATCTGGCTATGTCTGCTATGTCTGGCTATGTCTGCTTTTTTTTTTTTTTTATTTTTAATTTATTTTTGCTTATCTTATTGTCTGGTGCAATCCCCATTAGGATGTGCTCCACTATTGCCAATGCCATCCAGTGCACGTCTTGCCGCATGTATGAAATCCTTGAACAGCCGGTCGAGGGTGCATACTGCTGTGCAAGATGTGAGCACGTTGTGCATTTGGAAGCCCAGATACTGGATCTAAATGTGCAGCTGGCAACACTGAGATCCATAGACAATACGGAAAGGAGTCTTCTGCTCACTGAGCAGACGCTCAATGGGATAGATGAGGGGGGGGATGCTAGGTTGGAGCTGCAGGACAATGAAGCAGCTAGCTGGGTGACAGTTAGAAGGCGGGGTAGAGGGAAGAGCACCAGGGAGGCTAGTCCTGATCTGGCACACCCCAATAAGTTTGCTAAGTTGGCAGATGAGGGGAGTGTTAGTGCAGGAGTAGCACTGCTGCAGCAAGGCATGTCCTCTGAAAGCCGGAGGAGTGTCTGCTCCAGTAAGGGGGGAAATAGGAGAGCAGGGCAGGCCAGACAGGTTCTGGTAGTGGGAGACTCAATTATTAGGGGAACAGATAAGGCAATCTGTCACAAAGACAGGGATCGTCGAACGGTGTGCTGCCTACCTGGCGCTCGAGTCCGACACATCGCTGATCAGGTTGACAGATTACTGGGAGGGGCTGGAGAGGATCCAGCGGTCATGGTGCACATTGGCACAAATGACAAAGTTAGAGGTAGGTGGAAGGTCCTTAAAGATGATTTCAGGGAATTAGGCTGTAAGCTTAAAGCAAGGACCTCCAAGGTGGTATTTTCGGAAATACTTCCTGTACCACGTGCCACGCCAGAGAGGCAACGGGAGATTAGGGAGGTTAATAAGTGTCTCAGGAATTGGTGTAGGAAGGAGGGGTTTGGGTTCCTGCAGAACTGGGCCGACTTCTCAGTTGGCTACAGGTTCTACGCTAGGAACGAGCTGCACCTCAATGGGGAGGGTGCAGCTGTGCTGGGGGAGAAAATGGCTAGAAGGTTGGAGGAGTGTTTAAACTAGGGACGGGGGGAGGGTATTCCTTTTATAGGAGGGGAAGACAGTGCAGATAGAGACCTGGGCACAAATAATGACATTGGGGGTGGAGGTGGCATGGGGGGTGGGGTTAGAACAGTTAATAATTTAAGAAAGAATAGAGGTACAGAGAGATACATAAAGTGCATGTATACTAATGCCAGAAGTCTCGCCAACAAAATGGAGGAATTGGAGTTAATCTTGTTGGAACATAATTATGACATGGTGGGGATATCTGAGACATGGCTGGATGAGAGCCATGACTGAGCGGTTAATTTACAGGGCTCTAATCTGTTCAGAAATGACCGTACAAATAAGCGAGGGGGAGGCGTGTGTTTATATGTAAAATCATCCTTAAAACCCATCCTTCGTGATAATATATATGAATCTAATGAAAATGTAGAGTCCCTGTGGGTAGAGATAAGGGGAGGGGGGAAAAATAATAAATTACTGATTGGGGTTTGTTATAAATCTCCAAAAATAATGGAAGCTACAGAGAATATCCTCATAAAGCAAATAGATGAAGCAGCGACTCAAGGAGAAGTCATTATTATGGGGGACTTCAACTACCCTGAAATACATTGGGGAACCGAAACCTGCAGTTCCAGCAAAGGTAATAGGTTTCTGACAACGATGAGAGACAATTACCTTTCACAACTGGTTCAGGACCCAACAAGAGGGGGGGCACTGCTAGACCTAATATTAACCCACAGGCCAGACCGCATATCAAATGTAAGGGTTGAGGGTCACTTGGGTAATAGTGATCACAAATTAATAAGTTTTCATGTATCCTTTAATAAGATGTGTAGTAGAGGGGATACAAGGACACTAAACTTCAGGAAGGCAAATTTCCAACGGATGAGAGATGATCTTGGTGCAATTAACTGGGACGATATCCTGAGACATAAAAATACACAAAGAAAATGGGAGACGTTTATTAGCATCCTGAATAGGACCTGTGCACAATATATACCGTATGGGAATAAACATGCGAGAAATAGGAGGAAACCATTATGGCTAAATAGAGCTGTAAGGGGCGCAATAAGAGATAAAAATAAAGCTTTTAGAGAATTAAAGCAAGTAGGTAGTGATGAGGCATTAAATAAATACAGAAGATTAAATAAATTCTGTAAAAAGCAAATCAAGACTGCAAAGATTGAGACAGAGAGACTCATTGCCAGAGAAAGTAAAAATAATCCCAAAATATTCTTTAACTACATAAATAGTAAGAAGCTAAAAAATGATAGTGTTGGTCCCCTTAAAAATAGTCTGGGTGAAATGGTGGATGAGGAAAAAGCCAATATGCTAAATGACTTTTTTTCAACAGTATTTTCACAAGAAAATCCCATGACGGATAACATGATCAGGGATAAAAATTCTCCATTAAATGTCACCTGCTTAACCCAGCAGGAAGTACGGCGGCGTCTACAAATCACTAAAATTGACAAATCCCCGGGCCCGGATGGGATACACCCCCGAGTACTGCAGGAATTAAGCACAGTCATAGATAGACCACTATTTTTAATCTTTAAAGATTCCATAATAACAGGGTCTGTACCACAGGACTGGCGTATAGCAAATGTGGTGCCAATATTCAAAAAGGGGACAAAAACTGAACTTGGAAATTATAGGCCAGTAAGTTTAACCTCAACTGTGGGTAAAATCCTGGAGGGTTTTCTAAGAGATACTATACTGGAGTATCTGAAGAAGAATAACCTCATGACGCAATATCAACATGGGTTTACAAGGGACCGTTCCTGTCAGACTAATCTGATAAGCTTTTATGAAGAGGTAAGTTCCGGACTGGACCAAGGGAATGCAGTGGACGTGGTGTATATGGACTTTTCAAAAGCTTTTGATACGGTGCCACACAAAAGGTTGATACATAAAATGAGAACAATGGGGATAGGGGAAAATATGTGTAGGTGGGTTAAGAGCTGGCTCAGGGATAGGAAACAAAGGGTGGTTATTAATGAAGCACACTCGGACTGGGTCACGGTTAGCAGTGGGGTACCACAGGGGTCAGTTTTGGGCCCGCTTCTTTTTAACATATTTATTAATGACCTTGTAGGGGGCATAGAGAGTAGAATTTCAATATTTGCAGATGACACTAAACTCTGCAGGGTAATTAATACAGAGGAGGACAATTTTATATTACAGGAGGATTTATGTAAACTAGAAGCTTGGGCTGATAAATGGCAAATGAGCTTTAATGGGGATAAATGTAAGGTCATGCACTTGGGTAGAACGAACAAGTTGTATAATTATGTGCTTAATTGTAAAACACTGGGCAAAACAGTCACTGAAAAAGACCTGGGTGTATGGGTGGACGACAAACTCACATTTAGTGGCCAGAGTCAAGCAGCTGCTGCAAAGGCAAATAAAATAATGGGATGCATTAAAAGAGGCATAGATGCTCTTGAGGAGAACATAATTTTACCTCTATATAAGTCACTAGTGCGACCACACTTAGAATACTGTGTACAGTTCTGGTCTCCGGTGTATAAGAAAGACATAGCTGAACTGGAGCGGGTGCAGAGAAGAGCGACCAAGGTTATTAGGGAACTAGGGGGTCTGCAATACCAAGACAGGTTATTACACTTGGGGTTATTTAGTTTGGAGAATCGAAGGCTTAGGGGTGATCTTATTACAATGTATAAATATATGTGGGGACAATACAAAGACCTTTCTAATGATCTTTTTACTCTTAGACCTGTGACGGGGACAAGGGGGCATCCTCTACGTCTGGAGGAAAGAAGGTTTAAGCATACTCACAGACGCGGATTCTTTACTGTAAGAGCAGTGAGACTATGGAACTCTCTGCCATATGATGTTGTAATGAGTGATTCACTACTAAAATTTAAGAAGGGACTGGATGCCTTTCTTGAAAAGTATAATATTACAGGGTATATACACTAGTCTCCTTAATATTGCGTTGATCCAGGGAGCTAGTCTGATTGCCGTATGTGGAGTCGGGAAGGAATTTTTTTCCCCAATGTGAAGCTTACTGTTGCCACATGGGTTTTTTTTGCCTTCCTCTGGATCAACATGTTAGGGCAAGTTAGGATAGGATATGGGTTGAACTAGATGGACTTAAAGTCTCCCTTCAACCTTAATAACTATGTTACTATGTTACTATGTTACATATACAGTGACAGCATGAGCCGATAGTGGGATAGTAGTACCATCAGCCGGCGACTGTTGAATTGTAGATAAAAAAATTCATACTCACCAAACACCTAGTCCCGGATTCCCTCGATATCCTGTAATAAAAATAAAATAATAAACCACCATAAATACTCCCTGGTCCGCCATAGTCCTAAATAAGTCTCCCACAATGATCTCATGTGTTGTACAGTCACATCGAGAGATGTGACTGATCTACAGGGCCTACAGTGACAAGTATTTGTGTTGGTTTATTATTTTATTTTTGTTGCAGGAGATTGAGGGCGTTGGGGAATTAGGCTAGGTCATAAGTATTAGGAATATTAAAGGAGTCTGTGTCTTTATTTCCATTAAAGGATTTTTTACTGGGTGTCTGTGTTTTATTTACAACTAGCTGAAGAGCCCGGCGCTGCCCGGGTATAGTAACTAACTGTGGTTAGTTATAGCAAATTATAATTATCCTCCATCCCATAGTCCCGTGCCCATATACCCATCACACATCCTCCATCCCATAGGCCCGTGCGCATATACCCATCATACATATCCTCCATCCCATAGTCGAGTGCCCATATACCCATCACACATCCTCCATCCCATAGTCCCATGCCCATATACCCATCATACATATTCTCCATCCCATAGTCCCATGCCCATATACCCATCATACATATCCTCCATCCCATAGTCGAGTGTTGTGAGTTCATTTTCCCCTTCACTACTGATGCCCGAGGAACTCCCTCTTCTGGTAAAGAAAGGTAGTGAGCCTGATTATCAAACACCTGAGGCTGATGATGATGACTGGCTGAGTGGAGTTACTGACTGGATATAAGGTTGCCGACGCCCTTCTGCCCTGCGGGTGATTTCTCTGTGGGATCCTTGGAGACCAGTCTGAATTCCTGCTCCTCTAAAGCTAAGTTTGCTGCTCGGCTTTTTGCATTTGTGCTTTGACTTGTTGGCTTATGTCTTTGATAGGGTTTTTGCAGATTGCAGACAGCAGCCTTCCTGTCCTTTCCTATCTAGGTAGTTTTGGGCCCCGGCTTTGCTCAGTCTAACTTTCTGTCTGTGTTAGTGTTTTCATCTTGCTTCACCGTCATTATATGTTGGGGGCTGCCTATTGCTTTGGGGTCTGCTCTGGGGCAGTTTAGATTTCCCCTTTCTTTCTTTAGGCCTATTTAAATTCTCCGCCTGTGATCGAGGGGTCTAGGGCATCGTAGGAATCCCCCACGACTACTGCTAGTTGTGTTGATAGGTTCAGGGGTCTGCAATCTGATAGTTGCCAACTTCTCTGGTTTTCTGGACTTAGCTTGTATTTCTGTTTTTGCCTCCTACGGTGACTCAATCATAACAGAATCACCCGCCATACCGCAGATCCTAGGGTACGCAATAGCAGGAAAGAATTGTAAAAAAAAAAAAAAAGTGTGTATATTTTTTCCTCTATATCTCTGAGGCCGTAGGGGGAATTTTTTTTTTTTTCTCTTAATGGAGATAAAGCAATTGTCTGTCTGTGGAGCAGCTCGCTGCGGAAGTGCGGGGAATTTCCGCCTACCTTGCTCATTCACATCCTGCTGAACCAAAGATTCCTACACCTGATGTATTTTTTGGGGATCGGTCTAAATTTTTGAATTTCAAAAATAATTGTAAATTATTTTTTGCCTTGAAGCCTAATTCGTCAGGGAGCTCCGCGCAGCAGGTTAAAATTGTCATCTCTTTGCTGCGTGGCGATCCCCAGGATTGGGCGTTTTCTTTGAAACCAGATGATCCTATTCTGACTAATGTGAACGCATTTTTTCAGGCCTTGGGGTTGTTGTATGACGAACCTAATGCCATTGATCAGGCTGAAAAGACCCTGCTGGCATTGAACCAGGGTCGTGATTCTGCAGAATTGTACTGTCAAAAATTCCGAAACTGGGCAGTACTTACTACCTGGAATGATAGTGCCTTGGCTGCTCTCTTTCGGAAGGGGTTGTCAGAAGCCGTAAAATATACTATGGTGGGATTTCCTGTTCCCTCTGGTCTTGACGATTCTATGTTATTAGCCATTCAGGTTGATCGGCGTTTGCGCGAACGCAAAGCTGCACGAGAGGTGTTGCCACCTGTGGAACAAATGTCTGAACCTATGCAATGTGATAGAGTTTTTTCCAGAGAGCAGCGTCAGGAGTTCAGAAGGCATAATAAGTTGTTATTTCTGTGGAGATGCCTCTCATATTATTTCTGTCTGTCCTAAACGAGAGAAATGCTTTGCACACACGTTTTCTGTTGGGGGTGTTCAACCTAAGTTTCTTCTGGCTATTACTCTGATCTGCTCCCTGTCCACATTTTCCGCCAAGGCTTTTGTGGATTCGGGAGCAGCCCTAAACCTAATGGACTTGGATTTTGCTAAACGTTGTGGATTTCCGATGACACCTCTGCAGACGCCTATCCCTTTGAGGGGGATTGATGCTACTCCTTTGGCTAAAAATAAACCTCAGTTTTGGACCCAGGTGGTGATGCGGGTCGCCCCAGACCATCAAGAAAATTGCAGATTTTTGGTGTTGCATAATCTGCATGATACTATTGTTCTGGGGTTTCCCTGGTTACAAATTCATAATCCAGTTTTGGATTGGAAATCTGTGTCTGTGGTGAGTTGGGGTTGTCGGTGTGCCTTTAGTGAGGCTCCGGTGTTTTCCACCTCTCCTCAGTCGCATGATGTTCCTGATTTTTTGGCGGACTTTTATGATGTATTTAGTGAGAATGAGTCTGCGTCTCTGCCTCCTCATAGGAGTTATGACTGTGCAATTGAACTGAGCCCGGGGTGTAAATTTCCCAAGGGTCGGCTCTTCAATTTATCTGTACCCGAGCACGAGGCTATGCGATCCTATATTAAGGAGGCGTTGGAGAAGGGTCATATTAGACCATCCTCGACACCCTTAGGTGCCGGGTTTTTTTTTGTAGCCAAAAAGGATGGATCATTAAGACCTTGTATTGATTATCGTGCCCTCAACAAAATTACTGTTAAATATCAGTATCCATTACCCCTGATTTCTGATCTATTCTCCAGAGTTAAAGGTGCTTGCTGGTTTACCAAGCTTGACCTCAGGGGGGCGTATAATCTTATTCGCATTAAGCATGGGGATGAATGGAAGACGGCGTTTATTACTCGGGAGGGACATTTTGAGTACCTGGTGATGCCTTTTGGGCTCACTAATGCCCCTTCTGTCTTCCAGTGCTTCATGAACGATATTTTCCGAGATTTTGTCAATAAATTTTTGATTATCTATCTGGATGATATTTTGATCTTCTCCAAGGATTGGGATTCTCATGTGGAACATATTCGGACTGTGTTCCGGATCTTGAGGGAACATTCCCTGTATGTCAAAGGATCTAAATGCCTTTTTGGAGTACAGAGGATTTCTTTTTTGGGATTTATTTTGTCCCCGTCAACTATTGAAATGGACCTGGCCAAGGTACAGGCCATTTACGATTGGGTTCAGCCCACTTCTTTGAAGGCCCTCCAGAAGTTTTTGGGTTTTGCTAATTTTTATCTGTAATTTATAGCAAAATTTTCTAGTATTGCCAAGCCATTGACTGATTTGACTAAGAAGGGTGCTGATGTGTTAAATTGGTCTCTGGAGGCTGTTTCTTCCTTTCAGGAGCTGAAGCGAAGATTCACCTCCACCCCGGTTTTGCGGCAACCTGATGTCTCACTTCCATTCCAGGTAGAGGTGGATGCTTCTGAGATTGGTGCAGGAACTGTTTTGTCCCAAAAGGATCCTGTAACATCTAAAATGAATCCCTGTGCTTTCTTTTCCCGAAAGTTCTCTCCCTCTGAACGTAACTATGATGTGGGGAATAGGGAACTGTTGGCCATGAAATGGGCATTTGAGGAGTGGAGACATTGGTTGGAGGGAGCCAAGCATCAAGTCGTGGTCCTCACTGACCACAAGAATTTGATTTACCTAGAGTCGGCTAAGCGCTTGAACCCTAGACAGGCTAGGTGGGCCTTGTTTTTTACACGTTTTGATTTTGTGGTTTCTTTTCTTCCTAGAACGAAGAATGTCAAGGCAGACGCCCTCTCTAGGAGCTTCTTTGCTGATTCTCCTGTGGTGACCAAGCCTGCTACCATCTTAGGCGAAGGGGTAGTTCTTTCTGCCATCTCGCCCGATTTGAGACGTGCTCTGGAAGAGTTCCAGGAGGACAAACCTGAGCGTTGTCCCAGTGGAAAATTGTATGTTCCTGACCAGTGGAAGAAGAGAGTGATGTCTGAAGTTCATTGCTCTGCTTTGGCTGGTCATCCAGGTATTTTTGGTACTAGAGATCTGGTGAGTCGTTTTTTTTGGTGGCCCGCCTTGTCTCATGATGTCAGGAATTTTGGGCAGTCCTGTGGGACGTGCTCCCGGTCTAAATCGTCTTCTCGCTCTATTGGTTGTTGATGCCTTTGCCTGTCCCCAAGAGGCCATGGACCCATATTTCAATGGATTTCATCTCTGATATGCCTGTCTCTCAAAGGATGACTGTTATTTGGGTGATTTGTGATAGGTTCTCTAAGATGGTTCATCTTGTACCACTCCCTAAGTTGCCGTCTTCCTCTGAGTTGGTGCCCCTGTTTTTACAACAGGTGGTTCGTTTGCACAGGATTCCTGAGAACATTGTATCTGACAGAGGAGTCCAGTTTGTGTCTAGATTTTGGAGAACTTTCTGTTCCAGGCTGGGAATTCAGTTGTCCTTCTCCTCTGCTTTTCACCCTCAGACCAATGGGCAGACAGAGAGAACAAACCAGACCTTGGAGTCATATTTGAGATGTTTTATTTCTGCTGATCAGGATGATTGGGTTTCATTTTTGCCCTTGGCCGAATTTGCTTTAAATAATAGAGCTAGTTCTGCCACTTTGATGTCACCTTTTTTTTTGTAACTTTGGGTTTCATCCTCGATTTTCTTCAGGGCAGGTGGAGTCCTCTGCCTGCCCAGGTGTTGACACTGTGGTGGAGAGAATACACCAGATCTGGGACCAAGTGGTGGATAAGTTATCTCTCTCCCAGGAAAAGGCCCAGCGGTTTTCCAACCGACATAGGACCATTGGTCCCCAGTTTAAGGTTGGTGATATGGTGTGGTTATCATCAAAAAATATTGCTATGAAGGTGGCTTCTCCTAAGTTTAAACCTAGATTTATTGGACCTTACAAGATTGTGGAGATTATTAATCCGGTCTCTTTTCGTTTGGCTCTTCCTGTCACATTTAAAATCCATAATGTGTTCCATAAATCTTTGTTGAAGAGGTTTGTTGAACCTGTTGTTCCGGGGGTGGCACCTCCAGACCCTGTATTGGTTGAAGGTAACATGGAATATGAGGTAGAGAAAGTACTGGATTCCCGTCTGGCTAGACGGAGACTCCAGTATTTGGTTAAGTGGAAGGGTTATGGTCAGGAGGATAATTCCTGGGTCTCTGCCTCTGATATTCATGCCAAAAGACTGGTGCGTGCCTTTCATCGGGCTCACCCTGATCACCCTGGTGGCGTGGTTGAGGGTTCGGTGACCCCTCCTCAAGGAGGAGGTACTGTTGTGAGTTCATTTTCCCCTTCACTACTGAGGCCCGAGGAACTCCCTCTTCTGGTAAAGAAAGGTAGTGAGCCTGATTATCAAACACCTGAGGCTGATGATGATGACTGGCTGAGTGGAGTTACTGACTGGATATAAGGCTGCCGACGCCCTTCTGCCCTGCGGGTGATTTCTTTGTGGGATCCTTGGAGACCAGTCTGAATTCCTGCTCCTCTAAAGCTAAGTTTGCTGCTCGGCTTTTTGCATTTGTGCTTTGACTTTGTTTTGCTTTGTTTTTCTGGATTTCTGCCATTCCCTGCTGGGTGTGCTGAATTCCTTTAGCCCTGTCTTCTGAAAATACCTGAGTGCTGATTTAGTTTTTGAAGCCTAGCTGCTTCAGGGTCTTTTTCATATCAGCTTGTTGGCTTATGTCTTTGATAGGGTTTTTGCAGATTGCAGACAGCAGCCTTCCTGTCCTTTCCTATCTAGGTAGTTTTGGGCCGCGGCTTTGCTCAGTCTATCTTTCTGTCTGTGTTAGTGTTTTCATCTTGCTTCACCGTCATTATCTGTTGGGGGCTGCCTATTGCTTTGGGGTCTGCTCTGGGGCAGTTTAGATTTCCCCCTTCTTTCTTTAGGCCTATTTAAATTCTCCGGCTGTGATCGAGGGGTCTAGGGCATCGTAGGAACCCCCCACGGCTACTGCTAGTTGTGTTGATAGATTCAGGGGTCTGCAATCTGATAGTTGCCAACTTCTCTGGTGTTCTGGACTTAGCTTGTATTTCTGTTTTTTCCTCCTACGGTGACTCAATCATAACAGTCGAGTGCCCATATACCCATCACACATCCTCCATCCCATAGTCCCATGTCCATATACCCATCATACATATTTTCCATCCCATAGTCCCTTGCCCATATACCCATCATACATATTCGCCATCCCATAGTCCCGTGCCCATATACCCGTCATACATATCCTCCATCCCATAGTCCAGTGCCCATATACCCATCACATCCTTCATCCCATGGTCCCGTGCCCATATACATATCCGCCATCCCATAGTCCCATGCCCATATACCCATCATACATATCCTCCATCCCATAGTCCAGTGCCCATATAACTATCACACATCCTCCATCCCATAGTCAACCATTATGACATCATAATGAGTGGCAGCAGGGCTTGCAACCTATGATGACATCAGCGTCGCCATGGCAGCATCGCCTTGATACGCACACACTGTTTCCCCAGTATGCAAATAGGGGCATTATGACATCACAATGAGGGGCGGGGCTTGACGCGCACACACTTTTTCCCCAGTATGTAGATGGGGGCAAATTTGTTTGGTGAATTGGAACGCGCGGGGTTAAAATTTCGCCTCACAGCATAGCTTAGGACACTCTCGGGGTCCAGACGTGCGACTGTGCCAAATTTTGTGGCTGTAGCTGCAACGGTGCGGATGCTTATCCCGGACATACACACATACATACACACATACATACACACTTTGAGCTTTATATATTAGATTTGAATATTGGGATACTAATAGGGGCATCTTATTGATGCCTCGCCATTACTAACCTCGGGACTTGATGTTACAAAGGTGACATCAAACCCCCCCAACTATTACCCAACTTGCCACCACTACAGGGCAAGTGGGAAAAGCAAGATGCGCTCTTTCTGGGGCAGCTGAGAGCTGATGTTTTTAGCCAGGGGGGCCGATATCCATGGCCCCTTCCTAGACTATTAATATCAGCCCGCAGCTGTCTGCATAGCCTTTGCTGGTTATTAATTATAGTGGGACCCCACATCATTTTTGAGGGGCTCCCCTATTTTAATAGTAAATACTAAGTATACAGCTGTGAGCTGATATTAATAGCCTGGGAAGATCCATGGGTATTACCACCTTCCCAGGCTATAAACTTTAGCCCCCTTTAGCCCCCAGTCATCAGCTTTCCCTCAGCTGGTTAAGAAAATTATGTGGGGGCCTACACAATTTTATTTTACAAATTTGGATGAAAATTAAACAGATATTGTGTTTCATGCATATTTTGTGTGTGTCTTTATGTAAATCTTTGTGTACCAGTTTATTACGTTCATTAACCCCTTACTGACATCGGATGTACTATTACGCCGATGTCGGTATCCCCCGCTTTGATGTGGGCTCCGGCGGTGAGCCCGCATATTTCCCAGGACATGTCTGCTGACATGTACCTGCCATAGCCGTGGGTGGAATCGTGATACACCCGAGGCTATTAACTAGTTAAATGCTGCTGTCAAACACTGACAGCAGCATTTAACAAGCGCTGGCGGCCATTGGGCCGGAAATACACTCACCGGTGACCCGGGTCACTTGATCTCAGGTCACCAGTGTGTCGGCATGATAACTGGAGGTCTCCTGGAGACCACTATGGTTGTTAGTGCCGAATTGCTATGACGCAACGGGTATCGGAAAATGGAGCAATATTTTTTTTTCTTTAGCAAAGTTTGGAATTTTTTTTCACCACTTAGATAAATAAGAACCTAGACATGTTAGGTGTCTATGAACTCATAATGACATGGAGAATCATAATGGCAGGTCAGTTTTAGCATTTAGTGAACCTAGCAAAAAAAACAAGTGTAGGATTGCACTTTTTTTGCAATCTCAGCGCATTTGGAATTTTTTTCTCGTACAAGACATGGTATAACCAATGGTGTCATTCAAAAGTACAACTTGTCCTGCAAAAAATAAGCCCTCACATGGCCATATTGACGGAAAAATAAAAAAGTTATGGCTCTGGGAAGGAGGGGAGTGAAAGCGCTAAACCGAAAAAAAAGCCCAGGGGGTTAATAATCCTCGGGTTTGGTATTATCTTGGGGTCAGAACCAGAACGCTGAGTGAAATTGCCCTAACTTCCATACCAATGATCTCTTTAATAGAAGCCTGGGGTCAGAATCAGAGCACTGAAGGATTTGCCCTGACTTCCATACCAATGATCCCTTTAAGCGAGGCCTGGGGTCAGTATCAGAGCGCTGGATGGATTTGCCCTGATTTCCATACCGGAGATCCCTTTAAGAGAGGTCTGGGGTCAGTATCAGAGCGCTGGATGGTTTTGCCCTGACTTCCATACCAATGATCAATTTAATAGAAGCCTGGGGTCAGTATCAGAGTGCTGAGGGATTTGCCCTGACTTCCATACCAATGATCCCTTTAAGAGGGAAGATGTGCCTATAGCATGGAGGATGTGTGATGTGTATATGGGCACGGAAGGGGTGATTAATTTCTGTCATGTGCTCTCTGCTCCTTTTTGGGGGGCAGACAATGGCTGGGAGCTTATATTTCCGGGAATGCTAGATTTCTCCCACCATGTCAGTGTCTGCTGAAGTGTTTTCTGGAGAGGGAAAACTGTTGCTCATAGCAACCAAAACAGCTCTGGTGAAATGAAAGATGCTTAGTGATTGGTTGGTGATACCCACACACACACACACACACATTCAGAAATATATATATATATATATATATATACACAGTATATATATATATATATATATATATATACACACACATATTTATATATATATATGTATTATATATATGTCATAATATATTATATACGTTATATGTTATTTTATAATATATTTTACATATATATTCACTTATATTTGTTTTGTGTGTGTAAACATTATATTTGAACATGGTATGTAATGATATTATGGTCTTCAATGGAGAATGTAAAAGAAGAGGTTGGACAAGAAAATGACATCACAGTTCTTTTTTTTGTTACGTACTATATCTTTATGTAGCTTACAATTCCGCACACAAATCTGCATCAAATCCGCGTAGATTTTCATCTGCCTTTTCTGCCAAGAGAGGAAGAATCCGTGCAGATTTTTACAAAAGCAAATCTGTAATGTGAGCACATACCCTTAAAGATTCAGCATTCCTGTACCTACCTCCTGACGAGTGAACTGATCTACCACAATAAAATGGGCCGATGCAAAAGATTGAGCACCCTTGGGGATTTTTGTGCTCAGATAACTTTGACCAAGGTTTCAGACCTTTATTAGCCTGTTGGTATTTTGGCTTCTTCACTATTATTTTTAGGATGTTAGGAATGCAAATTTCCCAACCTTATCAAAATCCAGCCTACTAACCCAGCCATTGCTTTTTCTAAGCAGCTGCTTAGCACTCTGAAAATGAAAATGGTGGAGGCCCACAAAGCAGGAGAAAACTTGACAGAAGATAGCAAAGCATTTTAAAGTTGCCCTTTCCTCAGTTCAAAATGTAATTAAGAAATGGCAGTTATCAGGAACAGTGGAGGTCAAGATAACATCTGGAAGACCAAACAAAATTTAAGTGACAGTTGCTTGTAGGATTGCTAGAGAGGAAACCCCGTTTGAAAGCAAAAGACTTTCAGAAAAATTTAGCAGACTCAGAGTTGTGGTACATTGTTCTACTGTTCAGAGACACCTACACAAATATGGCCTTCATAGAAGATTTATCAGAAGAAAACCTCTCCTGCGTCCTCATAATAAAATTCAGCATCAGAAGTACGCAAAAGAACATCTAAACAAGCCTTATGCATTTTGGAAACAAGTCGTGTGGACCAATGAGGTTAAAATGGATCTCTTTGGCCACAATGATTAAAGGTATGTGTGGAGAAAGGCCACAGAATTTCAGGTAAAGAACATCTCGCCAGCCATTAAGCAATTATGCTTTAGGGCTGTGTTGCAGCCTATGGCACAGGGAATATTTCTCTGGTAGAGAGAAGAATGAATTCAATGAAATGTCAACAAATTCTTGATGCAAACACCAATATTTGTAAAAAAGCTGAAGTTAAAAACAGTATTGCTTTGACAATACACACATCAAAATCTCAAAAGATGCTAGCTGAAGGTTTTACAGTGGCCCTCTCAGTTCCCTGATTTGAACAACATTGAAAATCTGTGGCTAGACCTGTAAATAGCAGTGTGTGCAAAACGACCCAGGAATCTCACAGAACTAGTAGAATTTTCCAAGGAACAATGGATGAAAATCCGTCAAACAAAAATTGAAAGACACTTGTCTGACTACAAAAAGTGTTTAAAAGCTGTGGTACTTTCAAAAGGGGGGTGTAACTAGGTACTAACCATGCAGGCTGCCCAAACTTTTGAATCTGCCCAATTTCCTTTATGTCATTCTTAAAATGTAACTTTTATTTTTTTGGCCTAATATGCAAAGGAAATGTGTGGCTTTTAGCTTCAAGCCTTTTAGAGATCATTTCATCTTCAACTTGCTTAATTGTTCACAATAACAATAATTTTTAACGGCAGTGCCCAGACTTTTACATGCCACTGTACTTACAGTTTGATAACATATTTTTCCTTGCTCATTTTCTTATTGGAAGCGTGAATATTTGTGCTATATATTCAGCAAAATTAATATCAAACCTTTAATCTTTTGGGCACACTACAGTTAATTTATCGTTCCATTTGATAGGCAGCCTCAACTCGGCAACTTCTTCTTTACTGCCAAAGTGCACCATATAAAATAATGAAAAAAAATACAACATAGTAACATAGAAAATGACATTCCTTTAGTGTCAATGCTGTGTCTGTCAACAGTAATGGCTGGACCATCATTGTAAATACATAATTGTAAATACACACCTGTACTTTGTATCTCCCCCACCTCATTGTAGATTGTAAGTTCTCACGAGCAGGGTCATCTTATCTTATTTTGCTTTAATTATTGTATTGTTAACATTGTCACTTATGACTTATGTTTGGAACTATTAAACTGTAAAGCGCTGCGGAATGTTGGCACTATATACAGTGGGGAAAAAAAGTATTTAGTCAGTCAGCAATAGTGCAAGTTCCACCACTTAAAAAGATGAGAGTCGTCTGTAATTTACATCATAGGTAGACCTCAACTATGGGAGACAAACTGAGAAAAAAAAATCCAGAAAATCACATTGTCTGTTTTTTTTTTCATTTTATTTGCATATTATGGTGGAAAATAAGTATTTGGTCAGAAACAAGCAATCAAGATTTCTGGCTCTCACAGACCTGTAACAACTTCTTTAAGAGTCTCCTCTTTCCTCCACTCATTACCTGTAGTAATGGCACCTGTTTAAACTTGTTATCAGTATAAAAAGACACCTGTGCACACCCTCAAACAGTCTGACTCCAAACTCCACTATGGTAAAGACCAAAGAGCTGTCAAAGGACACCAGAAACAAAATTGTAGCCCTGCACCAGGCTGGGAAGACTGAATCTGCAATAGCCAACCAGCTTGGAGTGAAGAAATCAACTGTGGGAGCAATAATTAGAAAATGGAAGACATACAAGACCACTGATAATCTCCCTCGATCTGGTGCTCCATGCAAAATCCCACCCCGTGGGGTCAGAATGATCACAAGAACGGTGAGCAAAAATCCCAGAACCACGCGGGGGGGACCTAGTGAATGAACTGCAGAGAGCTGGGACCAATGTAACAAGGCCTACCATAAGTAACACACTACGCCACCATGGACTCGGATCCTGCAGTGCCAGACGTGTCCCACTGCTTAAGCCTGTACATGTCTGGGCCCGTCTGAAGTTTGCTAGAGAGCATTTGGATGATCCAGAGGAGTTTTGGGAGAATGTCCTATGGTCTGATGAAACCAAACTGGAACTGTTTGGTAGAAACACAACTTGTCGTGTTTGGAGGAAAAAGAATACTGAGTTGCATCCATCAAACACCATACCTACTATAAAGCATGGTGGTGGAAACATCATGCTTTGGGGCTGTTTCTCTGCAAAGGGGCCAGGACGACTGATCCGGGTACATGAAAGAATGAATGGGGCCATGTATCGTGAGATTTTGAGTGCAAACCTCCTTCCATCAGCAAGGGCATTGAAGATGAAACGTGGCTGGGTCTTTCAACATGACAATGATCCAAAGCACACCGCCAGGGCAATGAAGGAGTGGCTTCGTAAGAAGCATTTCAAGGTCCTGGAGTGGCCTAGCCAGTCTCCAGATCTCAACCCTATAGAAAACCTTTGAAGGGAGTTGAAAGTCCATGTTGCCAAGCGAAAAGCCAAAAACATCACTGCTCTAGAGGAGATCTGCATGGAGGAATGGGCCAACATACCAACAACAGTGTGTGTCAACCTTGTGAAGACTTACAGAAAACGTTTGACCTCTGTCATTGCCAACAAAGGATATATCACAAAGTATTGAGATGAAATTTTGTTTCTGACCAAATACTTATTTTCCACCATAATATGCAAATAAAATGAAAAAAAAACAGACAATGTGATTTTCTGGATTTTTTTTTCTCAGTTTGTCTCCCATAGTTGAGGTCTACCTATGATGTAAATTACAGACGCCTCTCATCTTTTTAAGTGGTGGAACTTGCACTATTGCTGACTGACTAAATACTTTTTTTCCCCACTGTAAATAAAGATTATTATTATTATTAATGTCGCATAATTATGTCACATGGTTACTGCAGTCAATTAGCGATCATCATTTGGCTGCTGCCTTCAATATTCCATCAGAGTGGACGTCCTGTATGGGTGGCGAGTACAGTATATGTTTTGGGTTTCTTTCTATTTTATGAGGGACACTTAAGCAGTTAAGTAAACAGTTTAATGCAGCATCCTCTACTTTTTATATAGCTTACTTACTGAATAATTCTATTCTTTATATATTGGATCTCTTCTTTTCTTCTTTGCTTGCAAATACTATAAACTTTATAAGGTCATTTGTCATTGACAGTATTGAATAGTTGAACTTTTAGAGGTTTCACCAGATTATCTTTCAGGTCACCAGTAGTAATCAACAAAAAAATCACCTAGAATAATGTTATAAAATTATCCTCAGTTGCATACTAATGGCGTATTGATTCATCAGTGTTTACGTCTTGCATCTAGTTCTTCTAGAAAATTATTAAAAACCACTAATCTTTGAATCATAGAGATCCTGAAGATTTTGACAGTCAAGGAGATGGCAGTCAACCTGATACAATATCAATTGCATCCAGAACATCACAAAACACTTTAGACAGTGATAAGGTAAGTTATAAAAATTACTTTTTGACATTTCTAATTACCGTATTTTAATTAAATTGAACCCATCTGCTCTCCTGATTTGTCTGTTTTATTAAAAATAATTCCTTTCTCTTGGTGAATGAGGAGTGGCCAGAAATCTTCTTTCATTATTGGCAAAGTGTCTGTTTCTATTTTTTATGTATCCATATTCAAATATGTTATGTTACATTCTAGGAAAATGCCACCTCTTTAAGGCTAGTTTCACACTTGCTTTTTTTTGCAGCGCGTTTTTCCCGCAAAAAAACGCATTGAAAAAACGCATACATAAGCATACAACTGCTGCGTTTTTTTCAAGCATTTTTATGAGCATGCATGAAAAAAACGCAGCGTTTTTATGCGTTTGTATGCGTTTTTAGTGCGTTTTTACCGCGTTTGCGGTTTTTTCCAACATTTTTAGGTGGCCCCTCACACTACCCAAACCATGACTTTACTAACCCTAACCCTGACCCTAACCCTAACCCTAACCCTGACCCTAACCCTAACCCTAACCCTGACCCTAACCCTTAACCAAATCATACTAACCCTAACCCTGACCCTAACCCTAACCCTGACCCTAACCCTAACCCTAACCCTAACCCTAACCCTGACCCTAATCCTTAACAAAACCATACTTAACCCTAACCCTAACCCTGACCCTAACCCTAACCTGACCCTAACCCTAACCCTGACCCTAACCCTGACCCTAACCCTTAACAAAACCATACTTAACCCTAATCCTGACCCTAACCCTGACCCTAACCCTTAACAAAACCATACTTAACCCTAACCCTGACCCTAACCCTAACCCTGACCCTAACCCTAACCCTAACCCTGACCCTAACCCTAACCCTGACCCTAACCCTAACCCTAACCCTGACCCTAATCCTTAACAAAACCATACTTAACCCTAACCCTAACCCTAACCTTAACCCTGACCCTAACCCTAACCCTAACCCTGACCCTAACCCTTAACAAAACCATACTTAACCCTAATCCTGACCCTAACCCTGACCCTAACCCTTAACAAAACCATACTTAACCCTAACCCTGACCCTAACCCTAACCCTGACCCCAACCCTAACCCTAACCCTGACCCTAACCCTTAACAAAACCATACTTAACCCTAATCCTGACCCTAACCCTGACCCTAACCCTTAACCAAACCATACTTAACCCTAACCCTGACCCAAACCCCAACCCTAACCCTGACCCTGACCATAACCCTAACCCTAAACCCCCTTAACTAACCCTAACTCTAACCCAAACCCCTAAATTCCATGGTTAAAAAAAAAAAACGCATATGCAAAAAAACGCATACATGAGCATGCCAGTGCGCACATATGCGCATCCATAGGCTATAATGGCCATTTTTAGCGCAAAACGTGCGCATATGTGCGCATGCGCTTTTTTGCAGGGCCAAAAAATGCAACATGCTGCGTCTGGAAAATACCAACGCACACCCCAAAAAAACGCAGCGCATGAAAATCGCATACATGCGCTTACCAGCGCGCAGGTATGCGCACCCATGTTAAATATAGGGGAAAAAACGCATGCGCAGGTATGCGTTTTTTTCCAGCGCTAAAAAACGCAAATGTGAAACCAGCCTAAGCAGTGCATTGTATTGGTAGTTACTCTACTAAGCAACCTGTTTGTTCAGTTTTTCTCTTTTGATGAACATACTTGCAGCTGCTCTGTAGCACAACGGCACTTTACTATATCTGTTGACAACCACTGACAGTGGGTGACACTATAGCATAGAGAATCTATGTTAAAGAGCATGTGCATTAGTACATTGGAACAGTTCCATCTTTAGCACTATGTTTATATTATAGACTTCTCCATATCTGTCCTTCATAAATATTCTTTTTTTACAAGGAATTCATAGTCCATATTGTTACACAGGTACACTTTTAGCACAGTAGCACTTTACTTTTTGATAGCGATTGAGATTGTATGATAGCCTTACTTTGATATCCTTTAATAAAAAATTTTGTAACTTGAGAAGTTTTCTATTTTTTAAAATAATTTCATATGTCTAGGATCTCAGAAGTACATGTCCACATTAGTGTTTTTTCTGTAACTGTGTTTTCTTTTATATTCTTACTAGCTGAAGAGCCCGGCGTTGCCTGGGCATAGTAACCAACTGTGGTTAGTTATAACAAATTATAATGATTATATTGCGCATAAAAACCGTGCATCTGGGGGCGTGGCCTGGCTGTTCTGGGGATAAGACATGGAGGACAGGAGCTCCTGAAAAACTTGGTCTAAACTACGAAAAAAGTGAACCCTCTGTTAAGAAGCAGACCCTCAAAGCTGATTGAAGCCTGTCCTGCACCAGCTCGAGGCAAAATTAAGACCACAGAGTAACATCCTGCCATCCCTGGCTGAGCAACATGACAGCGAGTGGGATTTTGACAGAGAGGGGACAGATGCCATTTGTCAAGGAGAGCTGTGGAACAGGACTAGGATTTCTGAAACAGAGGTACCATCCATTAGACCCCCAGGCTCCTACATCCGCCACCCCCCCCCGTGACCAGACTGACTGGTTCAGTTGTCGCCCGCTATCTCCAAATCAACCCTCGGTGATTAGAACCTGAACACAGCAGGACTATCAGCTCTTGCACGCTTCCCTCCTCTTCCCTGCCTGAGCGGGAGGCTGTGGGGCACATATATCAACGAGTGCTCCTTGGTCTGTACTCACCACTGTGAGACGCAGATCTCTCTGTCTGACTCCCGCACTGCTCTGCACTTGAGATGGGAGCCTGGGGAATCGGGCCCTGGACAGTGTTGGGGAAGTTTTTTCCTGCCCTCAGCCATCTTGATTAGAGTGGGGCGGCGCAAGAGGCCTAGGCAGTGAAGACCAGAGCTGCCGAGAGGTGCGAGGTGATCCCCTAGGGGCTGCAGCAGCTCAAAGATCCTTTGTATGCAGTGATTGGCTGGCCCCCTCCATTCTTTGTGCTGGGCACCAGAAGCATTAAGTGAAATCAGTGAACACAGAGAAGAAACTGTTGTGAGTTCATTTTTCCCTTCACCATTGAGGTCTGATGAACTTCCTCCTCTGGTGAAGGAAGGTAGTGAGGCTGATTACCAAACACCTGGGCAGCAAGATGATGACTGGGTGGCTGGAATTGAGGACTGGATATAAGGCTGCCGATGCCCTTCTTCCTGGTTGGTGATTTTCCTGCTGAATTCTTGGAGACCAGTCTGATTCCTGCATCTCAAAGCTAAGTTTTTCTTCTCTGCTTTGTACTCTTCAGTTTTGTTTTTGTTTTGCCTTGTTTTTTGGGAGTTCTGCCATCCCCGGCCGGGGGTGAGCTGAATTCCATTTTTGTCTCTGATCTGTTGATCTTTTGCTCTGTCTTCAGAATATACCTGAGTGCTGATATAGTCTTTTGAAGCCTAGCGACTTCAGGGCCTGTTTTTCCTATCAGTCGGTTGGCCCATTTTGATAGGGTTTTTGCGGATGTCAGACAGCAGCTTTCCTATCCTGTCCTATGTAGTTAGCTTGGGCCCCATCATTTGCTCAACCTATCTTTCTATCTGTGTTAGTGTTTTCATCTTGCTTCACCGTCATTATATGTTGGGGGCTGCCTATTGCTTTGGGGTCTGCTCTGGGGCAGTTTAGTTTTTCCCCTTTCTGTCTTTAGGCTATGTAGTTCTCCGGCTGTGACTGAGGGGTCTAGGGCACTGTAGGAACCCCCCACGGCTACTGCTAGTTGTTGTGGATAGGTCCAGGGGTCTGCAATCCGATAGCTGCCAACCTCTCTGGTTTTTCTGGACTTAGCTGGTATTTTGTTTTTTCCTCCTTCGGTGACTCATCATAACAAGAAACACACTGTGCTGCAGCGCTTATGCAAATATCCTGTGAGGGGATAGTGGAGTCTCCCTGGAACAGTTGAAACACTATCACTAGCATATATTAATGCTAAAATAGCAGGACTCAGCTGACATCTAGTGTCTGTTTAAAGAATTTATCCGACTCAGACATTATTTTTAGAGCTGCTGTGAACATCCTTCCAGCCTCTCTCACCCTAAATAACATCAAACCACTGACAATAGCAGCAAAGCCAGGCTTACGACACCCCAAAGTCGCACTGTTAAAAAGATATTAACAAAAATCCCTGGACGTGAATTTCTTTTATTACCAACCCCACAATCCTCATAGCAACCCTCTGAACGCTCTCCCATATAAAAAGGACTGCATATTCTAGGCGTATTGTACTCTTCTCTCACCACAGAGGAACAAGCTGTGGCATTCCCCTCTAAAACACAACGCCACAGGGCATTCGCAGTTTGCTACCCGTGCGCAGGCCTCTGTCACTTGGGGGCGTGGTGCTCCTGTGCCGGCCGGGTCCGGGTTGCTGGCGCGGTCGGTGCTGGTGATCCCCGCCCTACATCACATAAGTAGCATTATCTACAACCTCTGGGCCGGTGCCTGGATCTTACTCACCTCCTGTGACAAACAAAGAAAGAGGGAGAAGGATATTATTTATCTTTGTTGCCACCTAGTGGCCCCTTTAGACATAACCTGAGGAATCCACTTCTAATGTAAATCACCTCTCCATGACCAGTTGTCTATGAGATTATGAATAATTTCTAAATGACTTGATCTTGCCATACTTCCTGATTGAGTTACATTCAAACCAGATTTAAAAAATGGGTAAATCTACCAAAATGCAAACTGAAGAGGTAGCCAAAACTGCGAAAACCCCCAAGAAGGGCCAAGACAAAAAGAGATCTAGAAAACAACTCTCTCTGGATATTCACTCCAGTAAATCAAATTCTGCACATAAAAAAAGTTCTTCTCTCGCGCAATGGTCTGATAGCGACGAGGAAGAGGACAATGCATGTGAAGAAACAAGCCTTAAAGATTATATTAAAACCTTACCTACTACAGAATGCATAAGGAATCTCTTTAAAGACTTTACCCAAACCATTAAAGCAGAAATAGCAGATCTTAGAAAAGATGTCAAGCAGGTACTGTATACACAAGAGTGCAGACTTTGGAAGGCACATGTGATCAGATAACCACACACTCCGAACGTGTTACCGAAATTCTAATTGAAAATCAAAAGGAGAGCTTCCTACAAAAAATTCATATAGATGACCTAGAGAACAGGTCAAGAAGGAACAACTTGAGAATCAGAGGGCTTCCTGAAAAAATTCTGGATAAGGACATTACATCTACAGTCATGGCCAAAAGTTTTGAGAATGACACAAATATTATATTTTCACATGATCTGCTGGCCTCTGGTTTTTATGTGTTTGTCAGATGTTTTTATCACATACAGAAATATAATTGCAATCATATTATGAGTAGCAAAAGGTTATATTGACAGTTCGAATGAGTTAATGCAGCAAGTCAATATTTGCAGTGTTGACCCTTCTTCTTCAGGACCTCAGCAATTCTCCCTGGCATGCTCTCAATCAACTTCTGGATCAAATCCTGACTGATAGCAGTACATTCTTGCAAAATCAATGCTTTTATTTTGTCTGAATTTGAAGGTTTTTGTTTGTCCACCCGTCTCTTGATGATTGACCACAAGTTCTCAATGGGATTAAGATCTGCGGAGTTTCCAGGCCATGGTCCCAAAATCTCTATGTTTTGTTCCCTGAGCCATTTAGTTATCACCTTTGCTTTATGGCAAGGTGCTCCATCATGTTGAAAAAGGCATTGTTGATCGCCAAACTGCTCTTGGACGGTTGGGAGAAGTTGCTCTTGGAGGACATTCTGGTACCATTCTTTATTCATGGCTGTGTTTTTAGGCAAGACTGAGAGAGAGCCCATTCCCTTGGCTGAGAAGCAACCCCACACATGAATGGTTTTAGGATGCTTGACAGTTGGCATGAGACAAGACTGGTGGTAGCGCTCACCTAGTCTTCTCCGAATAAGCCGTTTCCAGATGTCCCAAACAATCGAAAAAGGGATTCATCAGAGAAAATGACTTTACCCCAGTCCTCAGCAGTCTACTCCCTGTACCTCTTGCAGAATATCAGTCTGTCCATGATGTTTTTCCTGGAGAGAAGAGGCTTCTTTGCTGCCCTCCTTGAGACCAGGCCTTGCTCCAAGAGTCTCCGCCTCACAGTGCATGCAGATGCACTCACACCTGCCTGCTGCCATTCCTGAGCAAGCTCTGCACTGCTGGTAGCCCGATCCCGCAGCTGAAACACTTTTAAGAGACGGTCTTGGCGCTTGCTGGTCTTTCTTGGGCGCCCTGGAGCCTTTTTGGCAACAAGGGAACCTCTCTCCTTGAAGTTCTTGATGATGCGATAGATTGTTGACTGAGGTCCAATCTTTCTAGCTGCGATACTCTTCCCTGTTAGGCCATTTTTGTGCAGTTCAATGATGACTGCACGTGTTTCTTTAGAGATAACAATGATGCCAAGCACCAGCCTCCTTTTAAAGTGTCCAGTGGTGTCATTCTTACTTAATCATGACAGATTGATCTCCAGCCCTGTCCTCATCAACACCCACACCTGTGTTAATGGAGCAATCACTGAAACGATGTTAGCTGGTCCTTTTATGGCAGGGCTGCAATGATGTTGAAATGTGTTTTGGGGGATAAAGTTAATTTTCTAGGCAAATATTGACTTTGCAAGTAATTGCTGTTAAGCTGATCACTCTTTATAACATTCTGGAGTATATGCAAATTGCCATTAGAAAAAATGAAGCAGTAGACTTTGTAAAAATTAATATTTGTGTCATTCTCAAAACTTTTGGCCATGATTGTACTCTCATTAACATATTTAGGGATTTGTTGTGCAATGAAGATTCTAATATTTGCATCGAAAGGGCCCACAGAGTCTACAGGCCCAAAAATATAAGCCCAGACAAACCTAGGGATGTTCTCTGTTGTATACAAAGCTTTAAAATTAAAGAAGAAATCTATCACAGATCAAGGCAAGCAGCTAAAATTGAAAATGAAGACAACGAGATCCAAATTTTTCAAGACCTCTCAAAACTCACTCTGGATCTCAGGAGACAACTTCAGCCCCTAACTAGGACCCTCAGAGATAGAAACATAGCCTATAGATGGATGTTCCCATTTGGACTCGCTATCTTCCTGGACAGCAAAACTTTGATTATAAGAACACCGGAGGATTTACCTTTTGTTCTAAATAAGCTGGAACTTTCTCAACTTCAACTACCAGACTGGACAACTGCAGAAGAATTTCTCAAATTCCCGCCACTACCAGTACATGAAAAATGGTCTAATACTACACCAAATAAGCCTAAGAAAATCAGAAGTTTGAATGCGGACATTAACAAAATGCCCAATGGAAACAACAAAGATGGTGAAGGCTGAAAAGCTCCAACTCCAGAAGGAATGGCCTAGCTCTTGGAGTCACGAACTCTTCACCAATTTTGAATAATGTGTTTCTATGCTTGACCACCTTTTCTTTTTTTTCACAATTTATTGCGTTTAATAACATAAGCTAGTTAACAGGAAATGTTTAACACTTGATATATTCTGGTTTTAGTCCTTCTATAAGTAAGACTCAGTCAGGATTGGTACCTGCATTTTCTCTGTCTTTTCTTTACTGCGTCCTTCTCTTATCTTTTGCCCTGTCTTCTCTTTTTCTTTTCCCCCTTTCTTTCTTCAAACTGTCTCTCCCTTTGGGACTTTCACCGTCAGATCCACGCCCCCCCAGATCTGGTGATCTTTATTTGCTATCTCTTCTGGTTGGATACCATCTGGTACTTATCCAACCAGTAGCAAACTGTGAACTTAAGTCGGGTCAGTAATCCGTCCCGATTCTCATGTTTTCTTCAAACACGTTAATAACTGTTACCCCCAGTTTTAGTTTTTTCTCTTAAGTCCTTTTGGTAGCCTCTTACACAATGTCTCCAAATACAAACCATACATATGGCCAATCTAAACATAGCAACCTTCAATGTTAAAGGCATAAATGTCCCACAGAAAAGATCACAAATACTGAGACATTTAGAGAAAAATAAAGTAGATGTAATTTTTTTTCAAGAAACCCATTTCAGGAAGACATATACTCCTATAACCAAAAGTAAAACATATACTAAATGGTACAATTCCACCTGTCCAAATAAAAGAAATTAAGGGGTTTCCATTGTAATTAGCAAGAATCTCCCTTTTGTATTTAAGGATGCTTTACTTGATGGAAACGGGAGATATCTTTTTCTGAAATGTATGATCTACAACAAGACTTACACTTTAATTAATATATATGCCCCAAATGTGAATCATCTTCCCTTTTTCAAGAAAATATTTCGGCTTTTTAACAATTTTAACAATTTTGCTGAAGGTGTACCAATTTTGGGGGGCGATTTTAATATTCCCCTACACCCCCCTCTCGATACCTCTAATGGGCAATCATCCATACCACATAAAACAATTAGATACATAAAAAAAGCACTGATGGATCTACTCCTGCTGGATATATGGAGAATAATACACCCCTCAAAGAGAGATTATTCTTTTTTCTCGTCAGTACATAAAAAATATTCCAGAATCGACTATCTATTCATACCACATGACTTAATAAGCTCGGTTAAAAAGACCTCTTACGATAATATAATATACTAGGACCTATTGCTCACCATCATCACATTAAGTAACACAAAAAAACACGCTTTTAATTGGAAACTTAATAATAATTTAATTTACGATACTGAGTCTCAAGAATCCATAAGGAAAAATATTAAACAATTTTTTTGGGAGAACAGTAGTAGCGACATCTCTGATTATAATGTCTGGGAAGCACACAAAGCGGTGCTCGGGTTATTTTTTAGAATTGGGCTCTAAGAAAAAAAAGAAAAAGAGAAACTCACAACCTCACTACTCTCCCAAATTAAAGTATTAGAGGAGAAACATAAAACCTCTCAAGAAGCCTCCTTAGAAAAAGATCTTTTTAGACTCAGAGCAGAAATCAGAGAACTGTTGATACAAGAATCTTAAAAATACTTGCAATACTCAAGATTCAAAATATACACCCAGGCGAATAAGTGCGGTAATAATCTGGCAAACTTGGTTAAAAAGAAAACTAATTCCGTTTATATACAAAAGATTATATACAAAACTCCATTTCCTCCCTATATAGTCTGAATTTTATACCTCTAATTCGCAACCTGGAGCAAGACATTTCCACATGGAGGGATCTGCCTATTTCCTGGTTTGGTAGAATTAATATCGTGAAAATGATCACTCTACCCAAAATACTTTATTTCCTTCAAGTGTTACCTATCGATATTCCACAATCCTTTTTTCAAAAAATCAAAACCCTAGTTTCCAAATTTATTTGGCAAAACAAAAGTAGTAGGATCAAACACTCAACATTAATAAAAAGGAAATGCAAAGGAGGGCTGGGTTTACCCGACTTTGAGAAATATAGACACGCCTCGCATATGGCCAGAATAAGAGAAACAAAAATTCTCCCCCCTAGGAAATTATGGGTCGACATTGAACTAAATGTTTTAAATAAGAATATTGACCATTATCTTTGGTCAACGCCATATAATAAATTTAAATACAGTAAGATCGAGAATCCTTTAACTAAACTTTCAATATCTATTTGCAGCAAAACTAACAAAAAATACAATTTTGTTCCTAATATTTGCACATATACGCCATTATTGCACTTGATCCCGAATAGATACAGAGCCATCTAATATATAAAGCTCAAAGTGTGTATGTATGTATGTGTGTATGTATGTGTGTATGTCCGGGATAGGCATCCGCACCGTCGCAGCTACAGCCACAAAATTTGGCACAGTCGCACGTCTGGACCCCGAAGAGCGTCCTAAGCTATGTTGTGAGGCGAAATTTTAACCCCGCGCGTTCCAATTCATCAAACAATTTTGCCCTTATCTACATACTGGGGAAAAAGTGTGTGAGCATCAAGCCCCTCCCCTATTTATGATGTCATAATGCCCCTATTTGCATACTGGGGAAACAGTGTGTGCGTATCAAGCCCCTCCCCTCATTATGATGTCACAATGGTTGCCATGGCGACACTGATGTCATCATAGGTTGCAAGCCCTGCCGCCGCTCATTAGGATGCCATAATGGTTGACTATGGAATGGAGGATGTGTGATGAGTATATGGGCACCGGACTGTGGGATGGAGGATATGTATGACGGGTATATGGGCACGGGCCTATGAGATGGTGGATATGTGTATGATGGGTATATGGGCACGGAACTATGGGATGGAGGATGTGTGATGGTATATGGGCACTGGACTATGGGATGAAGGATGTGTGATGGGTATATGGATACTGGACTATGGGATGGAGGATATGTATGATGGATATATGGGCACGGGACTATGGGATGGAGGATGTGTGATGGTGGTATATGGGCACTGGACTATGGGATAGAGGATATGTATGATGGGTATATGGGCACGGGACTATGGGATGGCAGATATGTATGATGGGTATATGGGCACGGGACTATGGGATGGATGATATGTATGATGGGTATATGGGCATGGGACTATGAGATGAAGGATGTGTGATGGGTATATGGGCACTCGACTGTGGGATGGCGAATATGTATGACGGGTATATGGGCATGGGACTATGGGATGGAGAATATGTATGATGGGTATATGGGCATGGGACTATGGGATGGAGGATGGGTATATGGGCACTCGACTATGGGGTGGAGGATATGTATGATGGGTATATGGGCACGGGCCTATGAGATCGTGGATATGTACAATGGGTATATGGGCACGGGACTATGGGATGGAGGATAATTATAATTTGTTATAACTAACCACAGTTAGTTACTATGCCCGGGCAGCGCTGGGCTCTTCAGCTAGTTAAAAATAAAATAAAAAAATTAGGGACTCTCTCTTATATACATATTGGCCACTTTAGTCAAAATAATAGCATTGTTTCTACAAAAGAGCTCAGTACCATATTTAGAGGTGTTGCAATGTCAGAGATAGAGTTTGTAATTATAAGAGAAACAATTAATAATAATAATAATCTTTATTTATATAGCACCAACATATTCCACAGCGCTTTACAGTTTAACAGTTTAAAAACACAAGTCATAAGTAACAACGTTAACAATACAATAATTGAAGCAAAATAAGACGAAATGAGATGACCCTGCTCGTGAGAGCTTACAATCTACAATTAGAACTTAGATACCTAACATCTCCAATAAATTTATCGATAAATATACTCATGATACCTTTTTTGACTTTAAAACAAATAAAAAAATTATATAAAAAATTTACAAATTACTCTGTGATACAATAGAACCTCCTATCTTCATTAGTAAATGGGAGAAAGAATTAAATATATCATTATTACCAGAAGAAATTTCTAGACTCTGGAAAGAGATTCACTCCATTTCTCCCTCAACAAGATACAAAGAGCTAAATTATAAGATTATTTCTCGTTGGTATAAAACCTCAGATACCCTCTCTAGGATTGACAAATCTTACTCTTCTTATTGTTGGAGATGCAATTTAATGCCAGGTACGCCTGCTCATATATGGTATGAATGCACCAAAATTATACCCTTCTGGGAACTGATATATAGTCACATAAAGAAGGTCTTTCGAACAATACCCCCTCTGACATCTAAACAGGTCCTTTTGAATGTCCGTCCTGGGCTCAAATGTGTAAGTGACTACATTGTAAGCTCTCACTTACTTAACGCAGCTAAAATCCTCATTGCTAGGCATTGGAAGGATACTGACCCACCTTCCTTATCAGAATGGGTAAACGAGGCTAACAATATATACTCCCTTGAAAAAATTCGACTGGCTCACTGCAAACAAGACAATTTAAATGGAAGATGGCACCAATGGTTTATTTATCAAAACAATATTAAGCTCTAAAGGAAGCATTAAAAATGCAATGTACTATTTATGCTTTATTTGAATATATATATTCTGGTTCTCTTCAACTGTGACTCTAAAGATGGAGGCTTTCATCCAGTAGGACTTCCACTCCCACCCCCTCCGTTCCTTCCCAACTTTACCTGAATCCATGTTCTCCCCTTCCTCCCTCTTTCCCTATTCTCCTCCTGAACCCCTTCATTTAAAATAAAAAAATTGAGTGTTGATTATACTGATTTGTATTCTGATGATATCTCTGTAACAACATTCTTAAATAAAGAGTTTATAAAAAAAAAAACACGTGCATCTAATCCTATCCTGTGTGATACCGTCTGCTGAGCCGTGTATCTAATGCTATTCTGTGTGATACTGTGTGCTGAGCTGCATATCTAGTCCTATCCTGTGTGATACTGTCTGCTGAGCTGTGTAGCTATTCCTATCCTGTGTGATACTGACTGCTGAGCTGTGTATCTAATCCTATCCTGTATGATACTGACTGATGAGCTGTGTATCTAATCCTATCCTGTATGATACTGACTGATGAGCTGTGTATCTAATCCTATCCTGTGTGATGCTGACTGCTGAGCCGTGTACCTAATCCTATCCTGTGTGATACTGGGCTCCCCCTGCAGTCTGTGTCAGAGGGTGGCCTGTGTTGGCACGGTAATAAATTGTGTTATTTCCAGCTTTACAGAAGGACGATAACACCATAGAAATGATAAGAATAATAGGCCTCAGTTACCACAACTGTCTACAAAGAAAACTGTTGCTGATAGCAACCAATCACAGCTCATTTTTCAACTTTTAAACAGCTCTGGGACAGCGTGGCGAGTTTTGAGTGGCAACTTTTGTGTTTTGACTTTTATGTGGCGAGGTTGGTGTATGTGACCCGACCCGGAGGCAGTAGGATACTCGGTGCCGGGCCCGTTGATTTCAATAGAAGATGTCACAGTGGCAGTGACCCGGTCCGTGGACTCAGGCAGTCAATGTAAAAGGGGTAGAGTGATGGGATAAAGTTATTGAGATGATTTGTGACGCCACCTGTGGTTTCTGGTCAGTTTGACCAGCGCTGCAGGGTAGCTTCTCTGGGACAGATGGTGTGGTGCAGCAATGATGTTGAAGCTCCCCATAGATGGAGCTGTAGTCCCAGGGCAGTAGTAATAGGTGTTGAGGGAGAGGGTGCAGTGTTAGGCTCAGAGATGTAGCAGTGCTGAAGGAGTTGCAGGAAGAAGGCAATGACACAACAAGGCACAGTTTCCTTTACTGTGCTTTGTCAGTGCAGTCCAGGATTCAGATCACAGATGGAACAGGAGTTGATTAGCCTGGAAGCAACTTAGGAATCTCTCCGTGCAGATGGGTTGTGTAGTCTCCTTCCTAGCACTTATCTGAGGTACTTGCAGTTCTGAGTTACACTGAAGTTCCCCTTGCTTGCTCTCTTTAGAACGCCCCTCATATGGCATGCCGCCGTAGCCTCTTATTTCCTCTGGCTCACACACGTTACTGCTGTGCCTCCGAGTCTGAGTTGGGAACAGAGCATTTACAGCCTTCTGTTCCTCCGGTTTCTGCTGCAGGATCATCAGCATCCATACAACTTTGGATACCGGACTCCGAACCATGTGCTACAGCTAGAAGTGAGCCTGCATTCTGCTCAATCCTCCAGCTCCTCTTTTCCACATCCACACACTTTGCCCTCCTCACAGAACTGACTAAATTCCCCTTCCCGGCCCCCAGAGAGCAGCTCCTCCCCCAGTTTGGTTCAGAGCTCCCTCTGCTGGCCTTGAGTGGGAACTGTGCTGTGTGTTGTATTTACCTGATAGAGACCCTTTCATTGCTTCCAAGCATGACATCACCCTCCCTAGGAGGAAGGTAATGCCACTGTGGCGACCATACTCCTGGGGGCGCCACATATGTGTGGTGAAAAGAGTGCTGAGGGTGGTATATGTGTTGAAGCACGTGGTAGTGTGTGGCGCATTTTGTGTGTGTGTTCATATCCCCGTGTGTGGTGAGTATCCCATGTCAGGACCCCACCTTAGCAACTGTACGGTATATACTCTTTGGCGCCATCGCTCTCATTCTTTAAGTCCCCCTTGTTCACATCTGGCAGCTGTCAATTTGCCTCCAACACTTTTCCTTTCACTTTTGCACCATTATGTACATAGGGGTAAAATTGTTTGGTGAATTGGAACGCGCGGGGTCAAAATTTCACTTCACAACATAGCCTATGACGCTCTCGGGGTCCAGACGTGTGACTGTGCAAAATTTTGTGGCTGTAGCTATGACGGTGCAGATGCCAATACATACATACATACACTTTTGCCCCATTATGTAGATAGGGGCAAAATTGTTTGGTAAATTGGAACGTGCAGGGTTAAAATTTCGCCTCACAACATAGCCTATGAAGCTCTCGGGGTCCAGACGTGTGACTGTGCCCAATTTTGTGGCTGTAGCTGTGACGGTGCGGAAGCCAATCCCAGACATACATACATACATACATACACACCCACATTGAGCTTTATATATTAGATTGAACATATACTGTATTTGTGTTTTATATAGTGGAAAAACAGGGTTTTGAGGGACAGCCTACGATGAGTGGGGGCGAGAAGTCGAAATTATAGAGTGCCAACTAGTGATGAGCGAGCTTGCTCGGATAAGGTGTTATCCAAGCATACTCGAGTACTAATAGAGCATCTTCGGTGTGCTCTAATACTATCTTTGAGTCGCCGTTGACTGCATGCATGTCTGGCAACTCTTTGACAGCCGCAAGCATGCAGGGATTATCTGTTTGTTAGGTAGTCCCTGCATGTGTTGCGGCTGTTGAACAGCCGCAAGACATGCAGCCACGGTGACTCAAACATAGTCATAGTCATTCCGAAGATGCTCTATTAGCACTCGATCATGCTCGGATAACACCTTATCCGAGAACTCTCACAAATCACTAGTGCCAACCTCCGCTGTCAAGTAAGTGATAAGCAATATAGGGCCTACTAGGGTAAGGCTAGGGTCACACTGCGTTAAAGCAGTCTGTTCAACGCATAGCGTTGACGGGCTGCGTTAACACTAGAGCATAACGCGATCACGTTCTGCTATACCGTTAGCGCAGATGCTTCATCTGCGGTAGCGGTGACGGAGCCTCAGATGTTGCAGTCCGCATCCGAGGCTCCATCACAGAATGACAGCACATCACTAGCGCATGCTGATTATGGCATGCGTTGGCGATGCACCTGATAATAGGTGTTAATGGCAGCGTTAACAGACTGCGTTACACCGCGTTATGCCGCGGTGTAACGCAGTCCGTCTAACAGACTGCCATAACGCAATATATAAAGTAGATATGACAGGCTCAAACCCCAACTTAGGTGCTCTGGGAAAAAACAAGACTAAAGTATAGGATGTGATTGGTGAATAATGAACTAACCTTAAACCTTTCGTTACACTATGCATATAAGTGGGTGACTATTTGAGAAGAGTAGGTGTTGATTTCTCTAGAATACACATTCCTCTCATTATGTGAGTACGCTCCTGTGGGCATGAGTGCGTGATTTGCAGGAATGACTTCACTGCTGAGTTTGAGATAAGCAGATCACTTTGTGGAACCATGGTCTAGGTCAGTGCTCTTTTTTTGTGGACAAGAGCTTCACAAATTTCTAAAGCTTCTGGGTTTCCCTGTGCGGCATTTGAATAGCCAACCTGGCGTAATGTTTTCTGTGTGTCGTACAGGTGACATCTCCTCAGCATGGCTAATCATAAGTCAAGGATGGGATCACGGAGGGTAAGAAAATTTGCACAGCTCCTGTCTATGGCCAGAAAGCACTGACCTGGATCGGGGCTGCACAAAACAATCAACTCATCTCTAAGTGCCCCGTCACACATAGCGACTCACCAGCGATCCCGACAACAATATGAACTTGTCAGGATCACTGGTGTGTCACTACATGATCGCTGGTGAGCAATCAACACCAGCGACGACGAGCTGGCGCGTCGCTGTGTACCTTAGTTACCAGCGCGCTGATGCAGGGAGCTGGTAACCAAGGTAAACAGCGGGTTTCTAAGCGCCGCGCGGCACTTTGAAACCCGCTGTTTAACTTGGTTACCAGCTCCCTGCACCAGTGCGCTGGTAACTAAGGTACACAGAGGGTTTCGAAGCGCCGCTCGGCGCTTAGAAACCCACTGTTTACCTTGGTTACCAGCTCCTGCTCGCTGGTCGTTGCTCTCCCTCCTGCCACACGCAGCGATGCATGCTGGCCAGCGGGAGACCAACGACCCAAAAAAGTCCAGAGCTTTCAAGAACGATCAGCGATACCCGGCAGGGGGGCCGGTCACTGATGTCACACACAGCGATCTCGCTTGTGAGATCGCTGTTGCGTCACAAAACTTGTGACTCAGCAGCGAGCTCCCTAGCCAGATCGCTGTGTGTGACGGGGGCTTAACTGCAAGCCATTGTAGCATGTTCAGGCCATTTAGTTTGTTCACCGTTTTGCGAGCAACATGCAGACTTGTGTTGTGTTGCAAAACACGTCCTGAAACACTTTTGCGTTCCCTCATCACGTCCAATCTCCAGCTATCAATCAATCCAAGACAAATGTAAGACTTGTTGCTGAAGAAGATAAACTTCCATTCAAGCCTCTATTACTGTCTTGTTCTGCAGAATGATGGCTTTTGATAGTGGTGGCATTAAGTCAACAGGACACCTGTACTTGTACATCTGTCTCATTGTCCAATGTCTTGCAAATGCCTTCCTACAGTTTGTGTAGATAATGTTTGACACCTTAGGTTTGATATGTGGCATCTCATTTCACTTGTGTTGCAGAATGGTTCCATAATCATCACTCTAATGTATAATAGCCACATGTCTTTAACTTTTAATTCACACCAATAACTTGACGTTACATTGATTTGGTTGTGGAATCAATGGTACATCCATTTCTGCAAAGTGTCCCAGGTACTGTTTTTCATTACAACAATCTCAGTCTGCATGTTGCTTGTGTTCTGTGAGTAAACTACATGGCCTAAACGTGCTACCATGGACTGCAGCATCTCCAGACTTATCTTCCATAAAGCACAACTGGGACATCATTGGTTGGCAATTGCAAAGCAAGTTGACAGCAGAAGATCTTGATGAATTGTAAGCCCAAGCCCATTCGACATGGCAGATAATTTTTCAGGACCATTTATAACCTCATTGATAACATGCAAAGGCGTGTAAATGCATGTATTTTTGCATGTGGCCCTCATTATTGATGCTGAAAACCTTTAGCTGTGATATCGGTGGCCGTGTCCGCTGCCGTCCCATCAGCGGCAGCATCCGCCGCAGTCTCTTCTTCCCCACGCTCCTCCACTCGTGCGCTCCTTCGCTCTGCCTTCCGCTCTGCTGCGGTCCCGTGCACGCGCCCTAGGCCGAGGGCGCGCGCCCGACAGCTTCCTTAACCTGGCGATGGGCGTCGCTGAGGGGCAGGGTCTGTGATCCACTTCCAGGCATGAGGTATATCAGGTGTCTCCCATAAGGGGAAGACGCCTGGTTATTGTTTGCTACTCCCTGCACTGATCTGACCGCCTATAGTTCGTCTATAGTCTTCTTGTCTGGTGTTTTCCCCTGATCCTGCCTGCTTCGTCTCTGCCGCTGGTTCTGTTACCTTCCTTCCTGTCCGCCTTTCGTCCTCCCTTGTCCTTGTATTCCACTCTGTGTCTTCCCTGGCTCCCTTTTGGTGTACGTGCCCCTGTGCCTGTCTTGTTCCATGTCCTGGTGCTCCTGTCTGTGGTCCATCCATTGCTATACCTGTTCATACGGCTATCAAGTCTGCTTCTCTCCGCGTTCTGTGGCCTAGTCCTATTGCCCCCTGCGGGTATTTGCTGTCTGGTTCCCCTATACCTGTCCTCTTCCGATACCCCCTGCTCAGGTACCTTAGTCTCTGTCCGGTATCCCAGTCTCGCTCATAGCCGTGCTAGTCCTTCGAGCCGCCCCTCTTGGTTCCAGCTGTCTCGGTTCTGACCCCTGCGGTCCTGCTCCTAACGGTCCCTGTATAGGGGTCGGTTTTCACCTGGCGCACTCGGCCCGGGGGCTCCAGATCCGTGATCCAGAGGGTCCACTCTCGGGCACTGCCTCTCCCTGAGCGTCACATTAACAATGGTGTTTAGCTATATAAAGAAATCTATATATATAAAAATGAGTGTATGTATGTGTGTGTATCGGACACGCCCACTCCACATAGCAACCAATCACTAAGCATCTTTCATTTCACCAGAGCTGTTTAAAAGAAGCTGGCCTGTGATTGGTTGTTATGAGCAACAGTTCTCCTTGTAGACCGTTGTGGTAACTGAGGCATATTATTTTTATCATTTCTATGGTGTTATCGACCTTCTGTAAATCTGGAAATAACACAATTTATTACGGTGCCGACACAGACCACCCTCTGACACACACTGCAGGGGGAGCTCAGGGTGAGCCCAGTATCACACAGGATAGGATTATAAAAAATGGGTAGATTGTGAATTTAATCTGCACTGCTGAATGATTGTGGTGTTCCTGATGAAGAAGTCGTGTACTTTGAAACGCGTTGAATAAATCCACAATTGAATGGCTACATGTTTTGGACCTTGAATCATCCAGGAGAGCAGATTAAATCCACAATCTAGTATAGACTGTAGGTGGCGCTAGTAATTGTAGAAAAAATAGAGTAACGCTTCAAATTAGGAACACATACCACCAATGTGATCAATAAAATATAAATAAATTATTAAAATTTGCGCTTAATAATGAATCCCTTTAGCTTGTAGTGAACTAAAAAATACACACAAATGAATTGGATTGCTCCAAGTTAGGTAGTTATTACCTTAAGGTGTAATCTGAGTGGATGTCTGGACTCCAGAGGACCAGTAAAGAGCGCTGTATATCTTGATGTGAAGTCAGATTGAATGATATTTGCCAGATAAACATGGGTTAATACCATGGCTCTTCAGGAGTGCAGTCCCGGCCGGTGACAGACACTCCACGCTCCCCTCTTCCAGCAGTGTGCCAGCATGCAGTGTGCATGATGTGAAGCTGTGGCGTGAGTTGAGCCAACAGGACCTTCGTGATGTCACGTAATAGATTACTGGGAGCACAGTGGACCAATTCCTCTCCGACTAGTTTCGGAAAAAACACGGTTTCCTTCATCATGGATGGTCCAATGGAGGAATTGGTCACCTTAAATATCTTCTGGTACAACCCTTAATTGAATCCAAATAATTCAACCTCACAGTTTAACCCCTTAGGTGCAAGACTGTCCATATTAAAAATCCACTGACTCTCCATGCGAGACATTTGCTTAATATAGTCTCCTTTTCTCCAACTTTTGCACACAACTTGGAGACCTGTGATTGTCGTTCCCATAGGGGATCCCCCATGATAATCGCAATAGTGTTTAGACAAGGGATGTCCTAGGAATTTTTTATTTATATTCCTAAGGTGCTCATTCACCCTTACTCGTAATGGACGCTTTGTGCGTCCTATATATAGTTTATCACAGGGGCATCTTAATGAATAGATAACCCCTGCTGTGTTACACGTAATAAAATCCCGGATTTTAAATATTTAATTTCCGTTGGATATGATAAACTGTTTTTCTGTTTTTAATGTTTTACAAATCCTGCAACTGCGGCATGGGTAATAGCTGGGTCTCTGACCAAAGGGACCAGATTGGGGTACTTTTCTTCGATTGGCTATAGGTACTGTTGGTGCCACTAGATTCCTCAAATTTCTTGCCTTTCTATAAATGAATTTTGGCTCCATTGGTAATAGATCCCCTATGGTGTTATCTTCTCGTAAAATCCCCCAGTATTTTTTTTACAATTTTTCTCAGAATATGAGTATTTGCTCTATACTGGGTTATGATTGGAACATCATCATTCATATCATATTGTGAATCATGGTTATGTTTATCTTGGAGTAAGTTATCCCTAGGAATATTATTTATTTTTTCTCTTTCATCCAGAAGGAAATCCTCTCTATATCTTTTCCCCTTAAATTTATAAATTAGTGTATTTGTTTCATCAAGAAAATCTTGTTTTCGTGAACAATTTCTATGTGCTCGTAAAAATTGACTCTTTGGGGCATTGATGAGCCAAGTGGATAAATGACAACTGTTCAGCGAAATATAGTTATTAGAGTCAGTCAGTTTATGATATGTTTTAGTGTGAATAGTTCCACTGTCTATAAAAATATTAAGATCTAAAAAAATTATTGACACCCTACTCGCCACTGCATTAAAATTTAAAAAATATTGATTTTTATTTATGTCCGTTAAAAACTGTGTCAATGTATCTGGACCCCCTGACCAAATAAAAAGAACATTGTCTAAACACTATTGCGAATATCATGGGGGATCCCCTATGGGAACGACAATCACAGGTCTCCAAGTTGTGTGCAAAAATTGGAGAAAAGGAAACTATATTAAGCAAATGTCCCGCATGGAGAGTCAGTGGATTTTTAATATGGACAGTCTTGCACCTAAGGGGTTAAACTGTGAGGTTGAATTATTTGGATTCAATTAAGGGTTGTACCAGAAGATATTTAAGGTGACCAATTCCTCCATTGGACCATCCCTGATGAAGGAAACCATGTTTTTTCCGAAACTAGACGGAGAGGAATTGGTCCACTGCGCTCCCCGTAATCTATCACGTGACCGGTGACATCACGAAGGTTCTGTTTGCTCATCTCATGCCACAGCTTCACATCGTGCATGCCGTCACCGGCTGGGACAGCACTCCTGAAGAGCCGTGGTATTAACTCACATTTCTCTGGCAAATATCATTCAATCTGACTTCACATCAAGATATACAGCGCTCTTTACTGGTCCTCTAGAGTCCAGACATCCACTCAGATTACACCTTAAGGTAATAACTTCCTAAATTGGAGCAATCCAATTCATTTGTGTGTATTTTTTAGTTGACTACAAGCTAAAGGGGTTCATTATTAAGCACAAATTTTAATTATTTATTTAAATCCACAATCTACCCATTTTTTTATCTTTGGTTGGTCACAAGTTGACAGGTGGATCTGCTGCAGCAGATATCTCTACAAGCCTGTTTTATGGCTCAATCTGGTGATTACAATACTATCATTTCAATCATTTGTTTATCAGATAAGACCATATTGTGTTATTTTATCCAGCAGAATACACAGGATAGGATTAGATACACGGCTCAGCAGACTGTATCACACAGGATAGGATGAGATACACAGCTCAGCACACAGTATCACACAGGATAGGATTAGATACACGGCTCAGCAGACAGTATCACACAGGATAGGATTATAGACATAGCTCAGTAGACTGTATCACACAGGATAGGATTAGATACACGGCTCAGCAGACAGTAACACACAGGACAGGATTAGATACACAGCTCAGCAGACAGTATCACACAGGATAAGATTAGATACATAGCTCAGGAGACAGTATCCCACAGGATAGGATTAGATACTCAGCTCAGCAGCAGGATGTGCACAGGAAAGGACATTTTCATTCCAAGGATTCCAGTCATTCCATCTGATTTGCCGTTTGATTTTAAACGCCTCCAGTTTGAACTTCGACTGGCATTTGCAATGTCCATTAACAAGGCTCAGGGACAGTTTTTGAAAGTAATAGGGATTGATTTGCAATCTCCATGCTTTTCTCATGGTCAGCTTTACGAGGCCTGTTCAAGAGTTGGAACTGCCAAAAATCTGTTCATATTTGCACTGAAAGGAAAAACCAAAAATGTTTATCAAAAGTGAGTGAGTGAATGAGTTGAAAATAAAATACTATCAATACATAGGTAATTGTTTAGTTAATTTGTGTTGCCAATCTGTAGTGTTGAATATATGATGTTAAATGATTTTATGTGCAATATAATCATTATAATTTGTTAAAACTAACCACAGTTAGTTACTCACAGTTAGCTACTATGCCCGGGTAACGCCGGGCTCTTCAGCTAGTTGTATATAAATAATCAATCTCACCATATGATAATTCTTGCCAGGGCATGCATAGTCATCTCAAGTGTAAAATACAGTAAGCTCAGTGCTTTAGTAGTGGTTTTGAGTCCTGCCATTATGGCAGAAACAGGTCACTTCGGCTAGTAGCGCTCCTGGTATAGAAGTATGTGAAGTCTGATTGTTGGTAGGTGACGTCACGTGCTAAAAGTTCAGAGGTCTGTTAAAAAGCAAACAGTTAAATTTCATGGTTCTGACCGTTAGGGGCTAATTAATTCAAATTTAAATTCCACTTGGATCGAATCCTTGACATCTTAAATCGTCTCCTCCTCCCCACGCTTTTGGAACCATTGTGTCCCACAAACATATATACCAAAACATGACTTATTCTTTCACACATTAACTTCTCCATGGTGGTGAGAAAGGGAGTTAGTGTTGACATGTATGGTTGTAGTGGGGAGAACTCATTTAACAATTGTGGTGTATTTCTAGAGCAATTTGACTTTGTGAGAATAGATTTTGTGTTTTTTTGGCACCATGTCACTTTTAGACTTACTAGTAAAATGGAAGCCCTGAGAACTGAAACCAAATACATGCACTATATTTATGGCTTATGGATTTATGGCTTATGGATTTATGGCTGAGGTTATTGTTCTAAGCATTTACTGTAAAACTAAATATTGGTTATTTTTACTGTAGTGTTTGCATTTTGCTCCCTATGCTTTATGTATTCAGTGTCCAATGAGAAACTCTGCAAAGAGATTGTTGCATCATGAGTTCTGTTGTCAGAATTTATCCGTTTTTTAAAATTCTGCCTTTTAATTAAAATGTTTTCTGTATTCATTTCCAGCTTTCAGGAGGTTGTGAATTGACTGTAGTCATACATGATTTTGCAGCATGCAACATTAATGAATTGACAGTGCGTCGGGGGCAGACTGTGGAAGTTCTCGAGAGACAACACGATAGATCTGAGTGGTGCCTAGTAAGGACAACTGACAAATCGCCAGCATCAGAAGGCTTAGTTCCTTGCAGTTCTCTCTGCATAGCGCACTCAAGGAGTAGCATGGAAATGGAAGGGATATTTAATCATAAAGGTAAATGGCTTGTTAAAAAGGTCACTGGTATAAAAAATGCAGACATTTTCGAAGGAGTACCGCAGTCTTTTATAGATTATGGACTATTTTCTCTCATCACTGGATGTCTAGCGTTGTAGCCAAAAGTTTTGAAACTGACAAATTTTACTTTTCACAAACTTTGCTACTTCAGTGTTTTGAGATCTTTTAGTCAGATGTTTCTCTGCCTATGTAAGTACAATCAAAATAATTTTATTTGTCATCTTTTAATAACAAATACATCAAGCTTATGCAAAGACTCATCTACCAAGAGGACCCTTATTTTTCAAGACCTCTGCAATTCACCCTGGCATGCTGGATATCTTCTTCTCAGACAAGAATTGGTTGCATCAGTCAAGATTTGTCAAAGTGCTTGGAGTTTACCATAATTTCTGCGTTTTTGTTTGTAACCAAAATTTGTGTCAGTCTTAAAACTTATAGCCACGACTTACATTGACCATTATAAATGCCGGAAAATTTTCTGCTGAAGACTTCATTCATGTTATGCTTGGACTATGTAGTTTATGTGATCTTTATTTTTAATCAAGGGTTGATTCTTTAAAGTATGCATTTATGCTTGTAAGCACTTGGTATTCCAGCAGGAAACAAAGATTGGGCTGCTTCTTGACACCATTCGCATATAACCTGAAAAAAAATGAGAGTCCACAAAAAAAAATCTAATTTTAAAAAAATACTGAAAGCATAAAATTTAAATAAAACATATTTTAAATAGTTAAAAAAAGTAAATTGAAATGTCCCTTAAAGGTTAAATATCAAGAATCTAGATTTAGTGCAAGGAATTGATCCATCGGCCAGATCATTGATATGTGGCCATTAGAAGGGAGCCTTGAAAACCACCTCATACCTGACAGAAAAGAAGAGCTGCAGATGTCTTAAAGGGGTTGTCCACTACTATGACACCCCCTTCTTGATCTGAATGTTTGCCCTTGTTAAAATAATAACACCTAAACTTGCCTCCCGTGCCGGTGCTGTTCCAGCGGTGTCGGCACTCACGTTCCATGGGCTCACAAAAGGTTGTTGTTACTTAATGCAAACCTTGTGTGCAATCATCACTGGCATCACAGTCTCCGCTTTCAGATGTATAAGTAAACAAGAGGAAGTGAGAGCCATTACTGGCCGCTTACTACCTCTAGATTACTTACATGTTCGAAGGCGGAGACATTGACTCCAGCACTATAATAATAATAAATTTTATTTCTATAGCGCCGACATATTCCGCAGCACTTTACATTTCGGAGGGGATTGGGCGCACTGATTGGGCGCAGGGCTCACGTGAAGTAACAGCTTCAAGTGAGCATTGGGAATAGAGGAGCCTATACCACTGGAATGGCACCAGCATGGGAAGTGAGTATAAGTGTTTTATTTTAGCAGGTGCAAACATTATGATCGGGAAAGTGTTGGCCTTGTAGTATAGAGCCCCTTTCAGGTTGTGAGGTGGTTCTTAGGGCTCCTGTCTGATGGCCAGTGATTGACAGAACTCAGTACATCTGTCATATCTGTAATGAATTTTCACCAACTCTACCAGAATGGGAGTCCTTATTGTGGTAACCCAGCTGTCGGTCAGTTTCAGCTGTTACTTATATGGGCATAGCTTCTGTTGCCTTGCTATTTAACTGATATTAGTGTGTGTCCGGCAAGTAACATTGCAAAAGGACTGTCAAGTACCATTTAAATTGGAGGCTTAAAGAGACTGTCAAGAGCTTTTTGCTACCTCATCTGAGAGCAGCATAATGTAGAGGAAGAGACCCCAATTCCTGCACTGGGTCACTTACTGGGCTGTAAAGAAAATAAATATGTTCCAGGTCCTCAAAGAAAAAGAAAGAATTTGAACTTTTTATCCAAGGGAACTTAAATTCATAGAATACACTAAGACCAGCATAACATAGGGGAAGAATATGAAGTTTTTATCCAAGGGAACTTCCATTCATAGAATGCACTGAGAAGAACAATATGTTTCATATGCAATCTGATAATCTTCCTCTAAGCTTCACATACTGGGCTGCTTGCTGTAGTTTTGATAAAACAATATGTCAAGAGAATTTAATTGGAGAGGACTTTCTTCCACAAATTCCTAATATCAGAGGCCGGGAAGGTCACGAGTACCACCCGCTGTGATCCTTGGAGCAAACCGCTCTCTGCTGCCCCCTATCATCCAAACAATTACACGATTGGCCGACGATCAACGGAGAAGGCCACAGCCTGTTCACAACACTAAGCCAGCTATCGGAGATTTAATGGTGAGCGTATGGCATATACACCTCCGGATGCCAACACCTGGAATATGTGTATACACCCCATTACGGTCAATGCTAACTTCACGATAACCCTAGACTACTCGCCACCACCAATCTCTCTTGGTCAAATAGACACCACTTACGGTAGCTTATGCCTTTGAGGCGTAGTTTACAGAACAGAAGGAACAAAACTATTACATTTTATATGTAATCCAAAGGGAGGCAGTGTTTAAGAAAACTATACAAAAGATTTTACAAGGGGGACAAAACAATACAGCATAAACTGTTACAGAAAATAAAAGGGATTAAAAGGAGAACTTACTACACCGATTGTAGAGACGATTCAGTTTAGCCGAAGGAGAGCGCCTCGATTTGGCCGTCAATAAACAGGATCCCTGCATTCAGGATATGTAACTCTCTGCACGAACACAGATCATAATTGGGATTGATCTTTTACCAGACCCTGAGTCCCACCTACACACCCCTCTGTGATGACCTCACAAGGGCCCAGTTGTGGGCTAGTCTCAGCCCTTCATGATTTTATGAAATCCCAACTTATTCAATAACTCCTCATACTATGATCACAGAAGTTTGAGACTGATGTAATCTTTTGTATCAGGATTTTATCTACTTTTAGAGACCAAACATGGCTTACATGTTGGCGGTTATATGGCCCCTGTGAGTTTGAGGCCTTTTGGCAGGTATTATAATTAAGAGAAAATATGTGTATTTTTGCGCAGTTATCCCGGTGCCAGTAATATACATCTCATTAATATTGAAGGGATACAAACTCCAATATTCTGTATTTTCACCCAGAGATATACTGTTTGCATTGCTCATTGTAACTGGAGTTACTATGGCTATTTGTAAAGGATGTGAGATCTTCTTTGATCCACTCAAAATCTAATAAGAAATTCTGTTTCTATCTCTGAGGACAGTACACATCCTCTTCAGTCACCTGGGCATAAAGAGGAATCCTTGCATTTTAATTAAGCTGCTTCTCATCTCTGTACACTGCATTTTACAGAAAGGCAAGTTTTAGTGCTAGCCCCTGTCTCCTCATAAGAAATGGTAGAGAAAAGAAAAAAGGGAGAGGGAATATGAGGGACATCAAGGATTTTTAATATTTTCTATGACACAGTAGATTTTCACTTAGAGCACTAGTAAACTTGTGGCATGGTTGTCCTTGATATTCATCATCTTGTGCATCTCCAATGCCTACCACTGATTGCCAGCTTCTGCCTATGCAGAGTGTAGATGGAAAACTATCAATCAGTGATGTGGACAGCTTTATTCAGGGCTCAGCATTGAAAGAACTGATATATCTAAAGCAGATAAAACAGTTATTTTATCAAAACTACAGAAAGCAACCAAATAAATGATCAACCACTGTAATCAAGGTTATTTGGTCCTTTATTATGCTACACTCAGTTAGGGCAGCAAAACCCTGTTGACAGATAACCTTTAACTTTGGTGAACCTAGACTTATCTGTATGTGTTTGAAAAATATACGAATAGTTGCTTCCTAAGATTATTTTATTATTTTTTAACAATTGCAACTAACTGTTGATTACAAGTTACATTTTGATTTAAGAAGTGAGGCACAAAGGATCTAACACGTAAAGAGTAAGACTATCAATAATAATAAAAAAATACCTGCTAAGTGGGGATTACAGTCATTAGAGTGAAATTACCGTATTTTTCGGAGTATAAGACGCACCAGACCATAAGACGCACCCCTATTTTCAGAAGGAAAATAGGGAAAAAAATAATAATGTGTCAAATGGGGGTCCGTCTTACAGTCCGAATTCAGCTTACCTGGGAAGGGATCCGGCACAGGTGGAGAAGTAGTCACAGGGGTCATTCAGTGGTCCAGGCTCGTGCGGTGGCGGCGGCTCTGTGCTGGGGCAGCTGCACTGGGGCTGGGGCGGGTGGGCTGTGCAGGGGCAGCTGTGGCAGGGGCTGCTGTGCTGGAGCAGGGGCAGGTGTGGCAGGGGCAGGTGTGGCAGGGGCAGGGGCAGCTGTGGCAGGGGCAGCGGTGCTGGGGCAGGTGGGCAGGGGCAGCGGTGCTGGGGCAGGGGCAGCTGGGGCAGGAGCAGCTGTGGCAGGGGCAGGTGGGCAGGGGCAGCTGTGGCAGGGACAGGTGGGCTCTGCGGTGGTGGCAGCGGGCTGTGCTCCGGTGCAGGGGCGGCGGCTCCGCCGGCGTTTCTTCGCAGCCGGGAGCATGGACGCCGGCAAGATGGCCGCCGGTCCGGGGACGGCGCATGCGCAGCTTCAGATCTCGTGCCGAGATCTCGGGGGGCGAGATTCAAATTATAAATAATAAGGCAACTGAGGAAGGTAGTAGCTAAGGGTAGATAGTTATGTGAAAAAATGTTTGCCCCCTTCCAGATTTGTAATTCTTTTGCATGTTTGTCACACTTAAATGTTTCAGATCACCAAACAAATCTCAATATTAGACAAAGATAACACAAGTAAGCACAAAATGCAGTTTATAAATGAAGGTCTTTATTATTAAGGGGAAAAGAAATCCAAACCTACAGGGCACTGTGTGAAAAAGTGATTTCCCCCTAAACCTAATAACTGGTTTGGCCACTCCTAGCAGCAACAACTGCAATCAAGCGTTTGCAATAACAGGCAATGAGTCTTTTACAATGGTATACAGGAATTTTGGCCCACACATCTTTGCAGAATTGTTGTAATTCAGCCACATTGGAGGGTTTACGAGCATGAACTGCCATTTTAAGGTCATTCCACCACATATCAATCAGATGAAGCTTAGGACTTTGAATAGGCCACTCCAAAGTCTTAATTTTGTTTTTTTAAGTCATTCAGAGTTGGTCTTCCTGGTGTGTTTTGAATTATTGTCCTGCTGCATAACCCAAGTACGCTTCAGCTTGAGGTCACAAACAGATGGCCGGATATTCAAGATTTCTTGGTAGACAGCAGAATTCATGGTTCCATTTACCACAGCAAGTCTTCCAGGTCCTGAAGCATCAAAACAGCCCCAGACCATCACACTACCACCACTATATTTTACTGTTGATATGATGTTCCTTTTCTGAAATGCTGTTACTTTGACACCAGATGTAGTGGGACACTAAAAGTTCAACTTTTGTCTCATCAGTCCACAGAGTATTCTCCCAAAAGTCTTGGTGCTCATCAAGATGTTTTCTGGCAAAACTGAGATCAGCCTTCATGATCTTACTGCTCTCCCGTGGTCTTCATCTTGAAACTCTGCCATGCAGGCCATTTTTGCCCAGCCTCTTTCTTATGGTGGAGTCATGAACACTGATCTTATCTGAGGCAAATGAGGCCTGCAGTTCTTTGGATGTTGGATGTTGTTGTGCGGTCTTTTGTAACCTCTTGCATGAGTCGCCGCTGTGTTTTTGGGGTAATTTTGGTCAGCTGGCCACTCCAGGGAAGGTTTACCACTGTTCTATGTTTTCCGCATTTGTGGATAATGTCTCTCACTGTGGTTCGCTGGAGTCCCAAAGCTTTAGAAATGGTTTTATAACCTTTTTCTAGACTGATACATCTCAATTACTTTCTTTCTCAATTGTTTAAGAATTTCTTTGGCTCACGTCGTGATGTTTAGCATTTGAGGACCTTTTGATCTACTTCATTTTGACATGCAAGTCCTATTTCAGTGATTTTTTGATTGAGAACAGGTGTGGCCTGGGTGTAGCTAGAGAATTTGAACTCAGCTTCTGAAATATGTGATAAACCACAGTTCATTTATGTTCTAAGGAGGGGGCAATCACTTTTTCATACAGGGTCCTGTAGGTTTGGATTTCTTTTTCCCTTAATAATAAAGAGCTTCATTTAAAAACTGCATTTTGTGCTTACTTGTGTTATCTGTATCTAATGATTCAATTTGTTTTGTGATCTGAAACATTTATGTGTGACAAACATGCAAAAGCATAGGAAATCAGGAGGGGTAAACACTTTTTCACACAACTGTATTTTTATGAATTAAGCCGTTAACCTTTTGATACACAACGTATTATTATAAAGGAAATTTATTTGTTAAAAATTATAAATAATCTAAAATACTTTTTTTTTCCATACAGACTCCACTTCTGTTAATGATGCTAGTCCCCCGGCTTCCTTAAATTCGTTGCAACCGCATATGGTTAATATACAAAGCTCACCAGGACCTAAGAGGCCTGGTAATACATTGAGGAAGTGGCTGACAAGCCCTGTGAGGAGACTCAGCAGTGGAAAAGCTGATGGACATGTAAAAAAAATGGCTCATAAACATAAAAAAAGCAGAGAGGTGCGTAAGAACGCAGATTCCAACTACCAAAAAGATTCTGATGACAGTGCAGCAACACCTCAAGATGAGACCATTGAAGAGGTAAGTGAGTGGCAAACATGATATAATAAAGCGGTTGTTTATGATATTGAAAAGTTCACCTTGGCTTGGTGTAGTTAAAAAAAAAACAAAAACAAAACAAACTAAATGATACTTACCTACCAGCACCCACCTGAATCCAGCTTAAGGCCGCTGCTGGTCATTGCTGTGTGCTAACACAGGAGGATCAGAACACACCGTTTCAGTAGCAGCAGGACTGCCAAGGTGTGTGATTGGCTGGAGTGGTCCGGTCACTTTAGCATTTATAATATATATATATATTGTAGGGATTTGACTCGCTTAGGTGCAGCGGGAGACAAACATGAGGCACGTTCCTTTAAAATTTCACCAGGTTTATTACTCCATAAACCATAGACAGCATAACACTGAAATGTAACCTTCACTTCAGGCAAAGGAACAGAAATGTCTGTGGCTTCAGACTCGGACTGAGAGTCTCAGCACATGCTGGGAGCTGTAGTCCTCCCCATATACACTCTCTGTAGTGTCCCACCTGGACACATGGAAGTCTGTCCACTCTCAGACAGACTCACTCTCACATGTGCCAAACACCTCAATTACATAGCCCTGTAACCACACCCACAGGTGATCACATGGCTATGACATCACTAAAGGTTGTATAGACACACACAGACTTCCCTGACACAGTGTAACAGAAAGATCAGCAGTACCTCTGCTGATCAATACACCCTGGAGCCTGCATCCCAAGGCCACCCACCTTGAGACCCATAATGGTCATTTAGGACCCTGCTCCTGTTACCACACTGAATGTGCCTGTACACCCGTCCTGGGACACCCACACAGCGCCCCCTAGCTGACATAGTGGTAACTACACCACATACCTCCCCCCTCTGTTCAAACTTGTGGGGTTGAACACATGACATCACCCAGGGATCTTGAGACCTGGCACCCATGTCACCTTGCCCTACCAGTCGGGAGGACCATCTCCGTCTGTTTCGGTAGTCATACTGCATATTTACGTTAGGCCTCCCCTGCCCCCAGCGGTCAGTATCTCGGCCTTGGGCTTTGGGCTTCCCGTCAACGTCCGTCAGTGTGACCAGACACTCTTTAGTCTCCACCTGTCTGCAGTGTGCTTCATCACGCGACCTTTCTCTCACTGGCTGGCTCTCCCAGTTCGCACGGTCATGAGTCCCACGTCCAGCTGGGCCAACTGGCTGGTCTGAGTCTGACCCTCTGTCGCTATGTCCACCACCGAGTCTCGTGCCTATGTTACTAAGATTAGAACGGCCACTTGCGGACTCTCGACGTTCTTGCCTTCGACTACCTGTCCTTTCATTCCTTGGAGGATCCCTTCGGGTCCTTACACCTTGGGTTGGAGGGGGACGCCACCTGACGTTCTCTATCTGCTCATTCATCTGCAGTCGATCCTGTCTTAGCTGCTCAATCTCCTTCAGGTACGCTACCCGATATTCCAGGAGCATGCGAAGCTTCCCAATGCTTTCCACCGAACCAACCACAATGACAGGAACCATGTCATCTTCAATAACGACTTGGATTTCACCAGCAGGTGGGATTCTCACTCTCTTCACACAGGATCGATTCACCATCTCCTGCATCACCTTTCCAAGTCTGCCAACGACTTTCCCCACCAGATTTCTGGGCACCGGAATTATGTCTCCCACAAAGCCCAGCCGACTTTGTGCTTCCCTTGCAAGCTCCAGACGTCGAGCGGCTTTCCAATTACGCTTCACGAGCATCTGTTTCGTGCGGAGACATTGTAGGTGCATCTCCTTCAGGACAGCCACCCTTCTCTCTGTGTCTTCCGTTTCTGCCAGTATCACCAACTGGTCTGTTTCTGGTGCCCAGCTCACACTATAGGCCTTTACTGCCTTTTTAAAGGTCTCATGCACACCTTCGCTGGCACACGCTTCTCGCACATCTTCGGGTACCTCCATCACACACTTGAAGGTCATGGACTTGCTCTCATCCTGGACAGATGGCTCTGGGTTCCCCACGGACACTTCCCTCAAGGTATCTGCCAAGACCGGGTGACTGTCTTGTGCAGCTCTTGGCTCACCATCTTCCCGAGATTAAGGCCTCTTTCACACATCAGGTTTTCGCCGTCAGGCGCGATCCGGCGCTTTTGACAGAAACCGGATCCGGCGAAATGCAATGCCGGATCCGGTTTCCCCCCATTGACTTGCATTTGCGCCGGATCGCGCCGGATGGCCATGCGTTTCATCCGGTTTTCGCCGGATCCGGCAATGTGTTGCGATCCGGCGTCTGGAAAAAACGGCTACTGTAACGTTTTTTGTCTCCGGCGAAAAAGCCGGACACGCCGGATCCGGCGCGTCCGTCTTTTTCACACAATGAAAGCCTATGAGCGCCGCAATGCGCCTGATCCGGCGAAAGCCGGATCCGGTGGCCGGATCCGGTTTTTTTGGTCTGAGCATGCTCAGTAGCTCTGCCCACAAGACATATATAAAAGCAAGACAGTGGGACCCACAGCCACACCCAACATGCCACCCAAGAAAGCAACCAAGCGCAGCAGGAGAAGGCAGGAGACCACTGCAGCACCATCAGCACCACCACCACCCCAAATGGAGCAGCAAATGGAACATGCTGAGGAGGGGAGGCCAGCAGCAGATGAGAGACGGTAATTATCAAATCCCCCATTCCTCCAAACTAGGGCTATTGAATATCAAGATATTCATTGGCCCTTTGTTTCTCTTTATTCAACAGCCGCCCAATAGATGCAGCAGCAGCAGCAGCAATGGCAGCAGGTGGAACACCACCCACAGGCATGGAGTGTGGCCACCAGGAAGACAGCACATCATCTTCTGGGAGCCCTCCCTCGCATCGTCAGCGTTTGACGGTAAGTTTTTATTTCCAAAATCCATCATCTCTGTAATATATGTCTATTCATTGCCTTTTATTTCAAAACAGGATTCACAAGATGAAGAGGAGCTCCCAGAAGAAGAAGGAAGGGGTGGACAGACACCTGGAGTGGGCTCACAATTGGTAAGTTTTTTGCATCAAACGCAGAAACACAACATCACACTACACACAACACATAGAAAACAATGTTCTGCAGACCACACACAGCAAACAAATGCCTACATCCAAAGACATAACATTTTTTGTTTTCTTCTCTAGTCTTCCCAATCTGGTGCTCGGCCAAGAGGTCATCGCAGTGCCTCCCAGGGTCGTCGGCGACAGCAACGCGGCGGTCACCAGCGTGTAAGTATAAATATTTTTGCTTTGTTTTTTTGCACTTTTTATTTCATTTCTTTTGTGGAGGCTAATTATGTTATTTTTGTCTTTTTCTTTAACAGCCTTCACAGCGTGCTCCCGACTCTGACGGTGAGGATGGAGGACTCGATGTGGACCACCTCATCGATCTCGTCAGAGAAAGGGAGCCGCTCTGGAATATGGCTGACCGCCGCCACGCTGACCTTATCGTTACCCGACGACTCTGGGAGGAAATCTGTTCGCTCCTTGTGGGCCGCTGGGAGGACCTTGATGTTCGGGCCCAGATTAAAGAGCGTAAGTATATACAGTACCGGTTGCTTGATGTAAACCAGTGTTTCCCGAACTCCAGTCCTCGTGGTCCCCACGGATCATGTGTTCAGGATTTCTATTTACTATGGAAATCCTGAAAACATGACCCCTGGGGACCATGAGGACTGGAGTTTGTGAAACACTGATGTTGTATACTAACCACTCCTTTCTCGTTTCAGGGAACAGAATTGTGAATCGGTGGCGGTCTGTGAGGGATCGTTGCAAGAAGGAGTTCAATAAAGAGATGCAGGCCCCGAGTGGATCTGGAGGATGCAGGAGCAAGTACAAGTACGCACAAGCCCTGTCGTTCCTCCGGGAAACAATGGTCACTAGAAGGTAAATATTACACACCACATGTGAAAAAAAATGTTAGATGTAACTTTTTTTTTTCAGCCAGGGCCATACCATGTCAGTATTTTAATTGTTTTTTTTTTTCTTTATTCCACAGCACGGTGAGCAGCACTCGGGAGCCTGCACGATTGGACCCTTCTGAGGCGATCCCTGAGGAGACCGGCACCGAGGGACACTTCGACCGCCCCAATACATCTGCACCTTCCCAGCCTTCCCACACATTCGACCCATCTGTCCCATCCACCAGCACAGGAGCATCGTGGCCGCCTACATTACATGAAGCTGCTGGTGAGGAGATCGCTTTCCCTTTACCCCACCCTTCTGCCCCTGCCACCTCTAGTACACCTGCGGGTACTGGGCGGCAGCGGCAGAGGGGTCAGGAAAAGAGTTATGCGCCAGAGTTCTTGCATCTGAATGCATCTTTCCAGAACTGTCTAAAAGTCTTGTCAGAGCAAATCTCCGCAGGCTTTCAGCAGATCAACTCCAGCATTCTGGAGGTGAAGACACTTCTGCAAACCATGCATTCAGAAGCAAGATCTTCGCTAAACCACACCTTTTTCAGGTCTGTTGTGGAGCGCATGGCAACACTATCTCCTACCCAGCAGATGCATGTAATGCATTCGTGCCACGGTGCTCTACAGCAGGTTACCTCCCAACCTCCACCTCCCACCACTGTAGTTCCTCCACCTGCACCCCCTCCAGCCACTTTCCATCCTCCCCCTCCTATTACATCTGCACCCCCTCCAGCCACTTTCCATCCTCCCCCTCCTATTACATCTGCACCCCCTCCAGCCACTTTCCATCCTCCCCCTCCTATTACATACCAGCAACCTCACCAGTACCAGCAACCTTCCCAGTACCAGCAACCTCCCCAGTACCAGACATCTCCCCACTTCCAGCAACCTGCCCCGTACCAAACTCCTTCCCCGTACCAAACTCCTTCCCCATACAACTTTCCATCAACATCATCTGCTCCTACAGTCCCTGCCCAACCCTCCACTCCACCGCCCACCACCTCTTCTGCCTCCCACATGTCCACCCATTCTGTATCTTTTTCCACACCATCACCTCTAACTGTTCCTTCCCCACCACGATCCCAGTCCTCTCTCCACACTCCCATTGTCGAAGTGTCCCGCAGCCCCTCCAGCAGTATTTCCACCCCACACTATACCGAGTTATGTTTTTTTTTTAATAAAAATGCCCATTTGGTTGGTTTCAAACCTTTATTAAAAAAGTTTTTTTAACTTTAAAAACAGTTTACACAAAAAAAAATATTTTAAATAAAAGTTAAATTATTGTTTACACTGGTTGTCTGTCATTTCTTTCTGCGGCGAAATATGTTTAAAAAAAAGGTTAAATACAGGGTATTTAAAAGGTAAAAAGGTATTCAAAACAAGGTATATAACTGTGGGTAAATTTTAGCTTTTTGCCACAGTTGTGTTCCTGGTTGTGTTTGAAGCAAAGTATTTCACCTGAAAAGTTGTGTTTATTGTTGGTGATTTCCTAACAATGTACACAACTTTTGTTAAAAGGTGAAATACTTTGCATAAAACACAACCAGGTACACACCTGTGGCCTAAAGCTAAAAATAGTAAGACCATGACAAGATAGCCAACTTTGGTTGGCAAAGGTATATACTGTTGGTCCAGAAGGTACACAAGTTTGGTTAGGGCACAAATCTTTCACACTCTGTCATCCTGCCAGTGTACTCTGCCTTGAGGTGACATAAAGTATAGTGCAAAATTGTCCCTCAAACCGTCACAGAACTTCTAGTGGTAATATTTCCAATGACAACATCCATCTTCGCCAGTAACTTGCTCTTCTCTCCAACCTGCACTTTCTCCTCTACAACCTGTCAAAGAAGGGCTGTAGGAACATGCTATATATAGTTTTCCAGTAGCCAATCCCGTTCGGAAGGCCACAAGGGTCAATTTTAAAAACCAGATCCGGCGTAATCCGTCGAAAAACGGAGAGAAAAACGGATGAACCGGATGAGACGGATCCGGTTTTGTCTGTCAAGAACAAGACGGATCCGGCAGAAAACCGGATCCGGCACATCAGGTTTTACAAAACATTTGCCGGATCCGGCATTCCGGCACGACGCCGGATCGCGCCTGACGCCGAAAACCTGATGTGTGAAAGTAGCCTAAAAGTACAACTCGTCCCGCAAAAAAAAAACATGGCCATATTGAGGGAAAAAAAAAAGTTATGGCTCTGCGAAGAAGGAGAGCACAACAGGAAATGGAAAATGGCCTTGGGGTGAAGGGGTTAATGCCAATAAAATAAGTGTAATTGACAGGTTTTCATGCTAATTTGCATATTTTAGCTTACTCAGAATATTTTACTTTTCCATATAGCGAGTACGAAATGAGGCTCTCAGTAGTGGCACACTGTCTAAATCATCTTCATCTGGTATGCAAAGTTGTGGAGAGGAAGAAAGTGAGGAAGGCCCAGATTCAGTCCCCCTACCACCTCCAATGGCTATTCAACAGCACAGTCTTCTTCAGTGTGATTCTCATGATGACAAGGTATTTTAAACATTTTTTCACAAGTACAGTAGTAGCAGATATTTAATATGTCTGTGATATTTTTAAATCAACTTCAGTGACATTACTATTACCGCATACCCCCATTTCAATAGTGTCATGTTTTTCTAACATTGTATTCTTTTGACATAGAATAATGTACAGTTTTCAGTACATGCTTTTAACCCTTTTGAAATACCACCAATTGTTATCAGTGTGCAGCGTATATATATATATAGAGAGAGAGAGAGAGAGAGAAAAAGAATACAGCAGCACATGTACATGAATCTAGGCCATGTGAAAACACAGAAAAACATTAAAGCCATTCAATTTAGATAATCCTTTTTTCAAAAAAAAATTTTTACTTACAGTAAGATGAAAATGAAGGCTCTTATTGCACAAATTGGCCAATTCATGTAAGCCCATCAACCACGGCAAGGTGACCTCCCCCTGATGGGTCTCTGCTCTACCTATCTATATTGTGCAGTTTTGGCAACTTGCACGTGTTCACACTAGGAGGTGCTGGTCGGTTTATATGTATGTGTGTATATATATATATATATATATATATATATATATACTCAGCCTTGGCAATAGTTAAGAGACCACTGCAAAATTTTCAGTTTGTGTGATTTTTTTCTTTATAGGTATATTTTTTAGTAAAATGGAAATTGCTCTTTTATTCTATAAACTACTGACAACATATCTTTGAATTTCCAAGCACTAAATTTTGTTTTTATTTTCAGAAAATGAGAAATGGTTAAAATAACAAAAAATGCAGTGCTTGCAGACCTCAAATTATCCTAAGAAAACAAGTTTATAATCACTTACAAACAACCATACTAATGTTTTAACTCAGGAAGAGTTCAGAAATCAATATTTTGTGGAATAACCATGATTTTTAATCACAGCTTTCATGCGTCTTGGCATGCTTACCACCAGTCTTTCACACTGCTTTTGGGTGACCTTACGCGACTCCTGGTACAAAAATTAAAGCAGTTCTTCTTTGTTTGTTGGCTTGTGACTATGCATCTTCCTCTTGATTCCATTCCAGAGGTTTTCAATGGGGTTCAGTTTGGGAGATTGGGCTGGCCATGACAGGGATTTGAAGTGGTGGTCCTTTATCCACACATTGATTGACCTAGCTGTGTGGCATGGCACATTGTCATGCTGGGAAAAAACAGTCCTCACAGTTGGGGAACATTGCCTGAACAGAAGGAATCAACTGTTTTTCCAGGGTAACCTTGTATGTGGCTTGATTCATACGTCCTTCGCATAGATCAGCCTGCCCAATTCGAGCCTTGCTGAGCCATCCCCAGATCATCACCGAACCTCCACCAAATTTCGCAGTGGGTGCAAGACACTGTGTCTTGTATGCCTCTCCAGGTCTCCGTCCAACCATTAGATGACCAAGTGTTCGGCAATAGATGACCAAGTGTTCGGCAAAGCTGAAAATTAAACTCATCAGAGAAGATTACCTTACTCCAGTTCTCTATGGTCCAATCTTTATGGTCTTTGGCAAACTTCAGCCTGGCCCTCCTTTGCTTCTCATTGATGAAATGCTTTTTTCTAGCTTTACATGACTTGAGCCCTGCCTCTAGGAGCCTGTTACAAACTGTTCTTGCCATGCACGTCACCCCAGCTGCCATTTGCCATTCCTTTTGTAGGTCATTTGATGTCATCCTGCGGTTTCTGAGTGACATTCGAATAAGATGATGGTCATCCCGGTCATTGGAGAGTCGTTTTCATCTTCTGCCGGTCTGTAGCTTTGTTGTCCCCAAAGTCTGCTGTTGGACCTTGTTGTAATGGACTGCCATCTTAGAAATTTTAAGGATGGAGGTAACATGATGCTCACTGTATCCCTCTGCTAGTAAAGCCAGAAATGAGCCCTTATTTTCCTCAATCATGACGTTTCTTTTCAACTCCTTTGCATGGTTGAAAGTTATTTTTTTCATTCCTATTACAACCCCTGGCAAAAATTATGGAATCACCAGCCTTGGAGGATGTTCATTCAGTTGTTTAATTTTGAAGAAAAAAAGCAGATCACAGACATGGCACAAAACTAAAGTCAATTCAAATGGCAACTTTCTGGCTTTAAGAAACGCTAAAAGAAATCAAGAACAAAAAATGTGGTAGTCATAATGGTTACTTTTTTAAACCAAGCATAGGGGAAAAATTATGGAATCACTCAATTCTGAGGGAAAAAAATTATGGAATCATGAAAAACAAACCAACAAAAAAACACTCCAACACATTACTAGTATTTTGTTGCACATATACATTTAATATGAAATTCACCTTTGTTTTCGGACTGCCCCTTTAAGTTCAGCCGATTGGTTCGGCCCTCCACAGCAGTGCCAGTTTCTCATGTGGCCCCTTGGGAAAATTAATTGCCCATCCCTGATACAGATCAATGTTTGGTCAAGATATCCCTAATATTGCACCATTCATGATTATATGTAATGATGAACCTAATTGTATCCAAACGTCTATCTTTCCCTTGATTACGTGTCGGGTATAGTAGGTCATTTCGTGGAGTATGTCTGACTCTGTAAAAGCCTCGTTTGATGCTCCTATGGCTATAGCCACGTGATTCAAACCGTGACATGAGGTTAGCAGCCTGAGCAAAGAACTTATTATCAGAGGAGCATATCCATCTAATTCTCAGAAACTGCCCAACCGGCACAGCCCTTATAGTAGCAGGATTATGAGCTGAGTCTGCGCTGATCAAAGTGTTGACTGCAGTTGACTTTCTGTAGACGTCAGTCTGGATACATTGCATGGTGTCAATTTCCAGAGTGACGTCCAGTAAGTCTATTTTTTTAAAATCATACTGGTGTGTCAATTGAATATTGTAAGAATTCAAATTAAGTTGATTCATGAATGTCTCGAGCTGCTGGGTCGTCCCACCCCACATGAAAAAACGATCACCGATATAACGTAGCCAGCACAGCATATGGTCGGCGACCAGTGCGTCCTTCGTCACCAAAAACAAATCTCTCCCAGTGATCCAGGAAGAGATTAGCATATGAGGGCGCACAGGCCTCCGCAATGTCTTTCTAGCCTTCTGAGCCCGACTGGGAAATTTCCTTTCCAAGCGTGTGTGCAGTTGTGCTTGACGCTAATGCCGACACAGGACCTGCCGATCACACTGCGCATGCGCCATTTAAACCGATATTATTGGTCGGATCTGATCATGTAACTGGTTTCCTTAGTAACCACTAATGCACAATTGTGCCTGATACTTGTGTTAACACAGGACATGTCGATTTTACTACACATGTGCCAACTGAACTGATACTATTGGTCGGATCTGATCATGTGAACAGTTACCCTTGTAACCACTAATTTACAGTTGTGTCTGATACTTGTGTCAACGCAAGACCTGTTGATTCTACTGCACATGTGCCAACTGAACTGATGTTATTCGCCAGATCCAACCATGTGACCGGCCACCCAAGATATATAAAGGTCATTGTCTTTCATTACTACACATCCCCTTGAGAAAGTATCTTTGCAAAAAAGCAAAACGTACTTTGGGGTTTTTTTCAGGTCCTGTCCGGTGCTGCTAACCCTTCAGCTTATATACTGGTAAGCGCTATTTATCTGCATCTATTTATACTATTTTTGGACTACTTTGTCACAATTACTGCTACTATTGAACTTATTAGATAAGCGTTCTCTGTTTACTGTTGGCGGGTGCAAAGCATCGGTGATTCTTCAGCATTGGTGATCCTTCAGCATTATCCTGTACCCTGTGTTTTTATTGTCTATATTTATTATTCACTTTTGTATACCAATTAATAAAGTATCTTTGAACCTATATATTCCTTTTTTCTCTGTATTTCTTTCTTATTATGGATTTGGTATTTTTTCTGATTTGGGGTCCTGTTAGCACAATTTAGTGCTTCCTGTCAAACTGTCATGTTGCCTGGTTTGTGTCACATGGAATAAACAAGTTGGTGTCATATTTCAACATATATCTTTTTCCATTCTTCAAGAACAACCTCTTTTAGAGGGTGGAAGGAGAGTGGTGCTCAGCTTGTCTCTTCAGGATTCATAGGTGTTCCCCATAGGGTTCAGATCAGGAGACATACTTGGCCACTAAATCACTTTTCACCCTGTTTTTCTTCAGAAATGCAACAATGGCCTTAGGCTAGTTTCACACTAGCATTACCAAGCGCAGAGCAGGGCCGCCGCTAAGCTCCGCCCCAGCCACGCCTCCTCCGGTCAGCTCCTATCGCCGCATGACGCCGCATGCGATCAGCGTACCCAATATTTAGCGGGAGGAGCTGACCGGAGGAGGCGCTGCCGGGGGAGAAGCTTAGCGGCGGCCCTGCGCTTGGTAACGCTAGTGTGAAACTAGCCGTAGATATTTGTTTTGGATGTTGGAAAAGTGCACTTCTACTAAGGGAATGGAGTGATGGTAGCATTTTCTCATTTGACATAAAGCTTGCATCTGTGAATTCACGATACCATTAACAAAATGTAGCTCCCCCACACCAGCAGCTCTCATGCTAGATTTGGGCACTGACACAGCCATGTTTCACTGTAGGCACCGTGCATTTTTTTAAATTTATTTTTTTAAAATTTAGAATTGTCAAGTCATTGATAGTTGTGAGGAAAGGGGAGAAAGTAACATGAGAAAAAAGTTTGAACAATACACATTAGTCGTTTTTCTGTGTTATTTGTGCCATTTTGTGTCCAAAATAAATGACAATTGATATTACAGATATTTCCTTTTCTATTCACTGCATAATTTTTGGCCCAGAATAACTGGGGCAAAAAAAATATCTGTACATTAATAAATATGGCATCAGTAATTTTTTGTGTTAATTCTTTCGCCCCACAGTATGTTTTTGCCTTCGTGATCAAGCCAATTTTTACAATTTACAATTCTGACCACTGTCATCATAACTCTGTAACACTTCAACGTATCCCACTGATTCTAAGACTATTTTCTATGACATATTGTACTTCATGATAGTGGTAAAAATAGGTTCAATATGACTTGCGTTTATTTCTGAAAATACCGTAAATTTGGCGAAACGTTTGAAAATGTCACAATTTTCAAAATTTTAATCGGCATGCCCTTAAACCATAGAGTTATTCCATACAAAATAGTTAATAAATAACATTTCCCACATGTCTACTTTACATCAGCACATTTTTTGAAACATAATTTTTTGTTACAAAGTTATAACGGTTAAAAGTTGATCAGCAATTTCTCATTTTTCCATAAAATTTGCAAAACCATTTTTATGGACCACATCACATTTGAAGTGACTTTGAGGGGCCCATATGACAGAAAATACCCAAAAGTAACACCATTGTAAAAACTGCATCCCTCTAGGTGCTCAAACCACATTCAAGAAGTTTATTAACCCTTTAGGTGCTTTACAAGAATTAATGGAATGTGGAAGGAAAAAATGAACATTTAATTTTTTCCCACAAAAATGTTACTTTAGCGACATATTTTCCATTTTCACAAGGGTATCAGAAGAAAATGCACTATAAAATTTGCTGTGCGATTTCTCCTGAGCACACCGATACCACATATGTGTAAAAAAACTATTTTTTGGGCGTATGGCAGGGCTTGGAAGGGAAGGAACGCCATTTGACTTTTGGAATACAAAATTGGCTTGAATGAATAGCCGACGCCATGTCGTGTTTGGAGAGCCCCTGAGGTGCCTAAACGGTAGAAACCCCCCACAAATGACCCCATTTTGGAAGCTAGACCCCTAAATTACTTTATCTAGATGTGTGGTAAGCACCTTAATCTCAGGGGCTTCACAGAATTTTATAATGTTGAGCCGGGAAAATTAAAAAACACATTTTTTCCACAAAAAAATTTTTTAGCCTTATTTTTTTATTACAAGGGTAACAAGAAAAAATGGTCCCCTAAATTTGTTGTGCAATTTCTCAACAAAAATTTTGATTCAACCCAATTTGTTTTAATTTTCACAATGGTAACAGGAGAAAAGCGATGCCAAAATTTGTTGTGCAATTTTTCCAAAGTACACAGGTACCCCATATTTGTTGAAAAATGGCTGCTTGGGCGCATGGTATAGCTAGAAAGAGAATGAGCGCTATTTTGTCTGCAATAGGTTGCGGATACCATGTCACATTTGAAGTGCCCCTGACATGCCAAAACAGCAGAAACCTCCACAGGTGATCACATTTTGTAAACTACACCTCTCAAGGAATTCATGTAGAGGAGTAGTAAGTATATTTAATATTCAACCTTCAAGCGATTTGCAAACTTCATAAAATTGGGCTGAGTAAATGAAATATTACCATTTTTTCCAGTAAAATGTCGCTTTGACCCCAAGTTTGCAATTTTCAAAAAGGGTAATAGGAGAAAACGAACAGTACAATTTGTTATGCAATTTCTCCACAAGATAAATAGACATGCTGCGGTCTGGAGTAGACGCACACCGCATGTGCGTCTACGCCGGGGAGCCGGAGGCGTCTGTGCACGCATTGTGGACATGGGATTTCATGAAATCCCATTCACTTTGCTGTAACCTCTGGCCACTGCGGATGTACGCATAGTCCAACCCGCTGTGTTTACTGACCGTGGGAACATACCCTAGATCCTTTCAGTCAACGCTGTAAAAATATTAAATAAAAAATGAGGCAAAAAACTGCTTTGTCATCTACCTCTGAACAAAAAGTGCAATAAAACGCAATTAAAAAGATGAATGTATATATAAATGGTACCACTGAAAACGTCATTTTGCCCTGTAAAAAATAAGCCATCATAAAGCTCATACTGTGGAAAAATAAAAAGTTATCAGACTAAAAAAATAATTATTTTTTATATAAAATAGTTTTTATTCTGTAGAAGCGCCAAAGCATAAAATAAAATATCAATGAAGTATCGCTGTAATGGTACTGACCTGAAGAATAAAGCTGCTTTATCAATTTTACCACACGTGGAACAGTATAGAAAAAAAAACAATTTCTGAATTTTTCTTTTGTTCATTCTACCTTCCTAAAATCAGAATAGAAAGTGATCAAAAAATGTTGTGTGCCCAAACATGGAACCAATAAAAACGTAAATTCGTCCCGCAATAAACAAGCTATGACAAAACCCTGTCGGTTGAAATATGGAAAAATTATAGCAGTTTAAATATGGGGATGCAAAAACTAGTTTTGGCAATATAAAGCATCTTTTAGTGTGTGACAGCATCCAAACATAAAAACCCGAAAACTCGATATACATCTGGTATCACTGTACTCAAACTGACCCAAAGAATAAAGTCGTCTAATCAGGAGGCTCTCTCCTGAGCCCCAGTGTGTCTGAAACACACTTGGCGCCCACATTTTTGTCATTTTTGTAGTGATGTGAGCCTGCCTAATTTACGGGTGCACATCTCCAGAAACGTGAGCTGGTCACTACAGCATACTGGTCACTTCAAAAGTATGCCACTACAATCACTACACTACAATGGCAGTTTCTGGAAAACACCCATGGAGTCAAAATCGTCTGTACACCTGTAAATAAATTCCCAAAGGGGTATAAATTTCAAAATTGGGATCACTTGAGGGGGATTCTGCTTTTCTAGCACTTATGGGCTCTGTATATCGAGTCCGCAAACTATTCTAGGAAAATCTGAGCTCCAGGAGGCAAGTAGCGCTCTGTCCTTCCAGAGTCTCGCCGTGTGGCTAAACTGTACTGTACAGCCACATAGGGGGTATTTCTACATTCATCAGAAATTGTGGGACAAATTTTGGCGTCATCTATACCCATTTCCCATTATGAAAATGTAAAGTTTGGGGCCAACAAACAATCTTGGTCGTTAAAATGTAAATTATTATTATTATTATTCATTTTAATAGCACCATTTATTCCATGGCGCTTTACATGTGAAAAAGGGGCTTACATAGACAAGTACAATAAACATTAGCAACACAAGGCTTACAGAAGGAGAGAGGACCCTGCCCGCGAGGGCTCACAGTAGAGCTCTTCGTGTAGCGGTTCAGTAGGCTTAGGATCACTGCAGGTTGTTGGCTCGTCAGAAGAGGTGGGTATTCAGGTTCCTTTTCAAGGTTTCCGTGGTATCTGAAAGTCTGATGTGATGGGGTATAGTGTTCCAGAGTATGGGGGAAGCACGAGAGAAGTCTTGTATGCGGTTGTGGCAAGAAGAGATAAGAGGGGAATAGAGAAGGAGATCTTGAGAGGATCGAAAGTTGCACTCCCCATAGGCCTCCATGTAGTTAAATGCACTCCCCATAGACAGACTCTATATAGTATAATGCACTCCCCATAGGCCTCCATATAGTATAATGCATTCCCCATAGGCCTTCATATTGTATAATGCACTCCCCATAGGCAGACTGTATATTGTATAATGCACTCCCCATAGGCCTCCATATAGTATATTGCACTCCCCTTAGGTCTCCATATAGTATAATGCACTCCCCATAGGTTTCCATATAATATAATGCACTCCCCAAAGGCAGACTCTATATTGTATAATGCATTCCCCATAGGCAGACTATTTATAGTATAATGCACTTCCCATAGAATATTGCACTCCCCTTAGGTCTCCATATAGTATAATGCACTCCCCATAGGTTTCCATATAGTATAATGCACTCCCCATAGGCAGACTTTATATTGTATCATGCATTCCCCATAGGCAGATTATTTATAGTATAATGCACTCCCCTTAGGTCTCCATATAGTATAATGCACTCTCCTTAGGTCTCCATATAGCATAATGCACTCCCCATAGTATATTGCACTCCCCTTAGGTCTCCATATAGTATAATGCACTCCCCATAGGTTTCCATATAGTATAATGCACTCCCCATAGGCAGACTCTATATTGAATAATGCATTCCCCATAGGCAGACTATTTATACTATAGTAACATAGTAACATAGTTTTGAAGGCTGAAGGAAGACCTTATGTCCATCTAGTTCGGCCTATTTTTAGTGCAGCTGTTCTGCATTGTTGATCCTGGGGAAGGCAAAAAACCCACAGAGTAGAAGCCAATTTTCTCCATAGGGAAAAAAATTCCCTCCCCTAAGCTGGGTCAATCATCTACCTATAATATTATGTTATTCGTAAACTTCTATACTGTTACTCACAAGAAAAGCATCCATTCCTTTCTTAAATTCATTCAGTGAGTTGGCCATCACCACTTCCTCAGGAAGAGAATTCTTCAGAGCCTCACTGCTCTTACCGTGAAGAACACTCTTCTATGCTGGTGCAGAAATTGTCTTTCCTTCAAATGAAGAGAATGCTCCCTTGTTCTTGTCACAGTCCTTGGTACAAATAGTTCATTGTAGAGATCTCTGTATTGCCCTCTGATATACTTGTACATATATATTAGGTCTCCCCTAAGTCTTCTCTTTTTTAGAGTAGATAGACCTAATTTTGATAACCTTTCTGGGTATTGTAGTGAACCAACGCCATTTATCATTTTAGTAGCCCGCCTTTGAACCCTTTCAAGTTCAGTAATGTCTTTCTTGAGCACCGGCGTCCAAAATTGCACACAATGCTCCAAGTGTGGTCTGACGAGTGATTTGTATAGAGGGAGAATTATGTTTTCATCTCGTGTCCCCAGAACTCTTCTAATGCATCCCATGACCCTATTTGCTTTGGTGGCAGCTGCCTGACACTGGGCACTCCAATTTAGCTTCTTATTGACTAAGATGCCTAAGTCTTTTTCCATGTCTGATTTCCCCAGCAGTTTCCCATTTAGTAAGTAATTGTAGCATATGTTTCTCCTTCCCATGTGCATAACCTTACACTTATCTGTGTTAAAACTCATTTGCCATTTTTCAGCCCAATTCTCCAATTTACTCAAATCTGTCTGTAGTTGCAAACTGTCCTCCTTTGTGTTAACTACCTTACATAGTTTTGTATCATCTGCAAATACTGATATTTTACTGTGTAAGCCATCCACTAGATCATTAATAAATATATTAAATAGTAGGGGGCACAATACAGAACCCTGTGGTACCACCTACTGAGAAAAAAGTATTTAAATATTTTCTTTTCCCACATCGCTCTCTATGATTTCACCCTCATTGTTCTTTAAAGGGCCGACACCATCAATTTTAATCATTTTAATGTTTATAAAATTAAAGAATAGTTTGGGGTTTGTTTTACTTTCCTTAGCAATGAGTCTCTCAGTTTCCACTTTTGCTAAATGTATTTGTTTTTTACACATTTTATTTTTTTCTCTATAACTTTTTAATGCTTCTTCATTGCCTTCTTGTTTTAGCTTCTTAAATGTCTTGTTCTTGTTATTTATTGCCCTTTTTACATCCTTATTTAGCCACATTGGTGTTCTCCTGTTCCTAGCCCTTTTATTTCTGTACGGTATGGCTAGCTTCCAGTGGGTGTGTAAAACTGATTTAAATATTTCCCATTTATTTTCTGTGCTCCTATTTTTGAGGACATTGTCCCAATCAATTCGGCGAAGGTCCTCTCTAAGCTGATCAAACTTTGCTTTCCTGAAATTCAGCGTTTTTGAACCCCCTTCCAGGGCACCTTACTGAAGGACAAGTGGAATTGTATTATATTGTGGTCACTGTTCCCTAGGTGCCCATTGACTCGTACTTCTGTTATTCTATCTGGCCTGTTGCTTAAAATTACGCCCAGAAGGGCTGGACCCTGCACAAGTTGTGACAGATAATTATCCTTGGTCACTGACAGAAATTGGTTTCCTTTCTGAGATACGCAGGTTTTAGTTTCAGTTTCCCCGTCTATGTTGGGGTAGTTGAAGTCCCCCATAATAATCACCTCATTGTGATTTGCTGCTTTGTCTATTTGTTTCAATAATAGATTTTCAGTGGCTTCTATTATATTTGGTGGCTTATAACAAACCCCTATGAGGATTTTATTACTTTTCCCTCCTTGTATCTCCACCCATAGAGACACCACCTCTTCATTTCTCTCTTGTATATGTTCTCTTAGTGTTGGCTTTAAAGTGGACTTTATATATAGACAGACTCCACCCCCTTTCCTTTTTTTACGATCCCTCCTAAACAAATCATATCCTTGCAAGTTAGCCGCTCAGTCATAGCTGTCATCTAACCATGTCTCAGTTATTCCTACTATGTCATATTTTTCCTCATACATTACCAACTCCAGATCTTCAATCTTATTGGTCAGGCTCCTTGCGTTGGTCAGCATGCAGGAAAGAAGTTTTGCTTCCTTTTTCTTAACTTCCTTCTGAGTACCCTGTCTTGGGTCCTCTGTACCACATCTAGTATCCTTGATTAGTTTGTCCTTCTGCCGCATGTTCTTGTCTGCTGTTTTTCCTCCCATCCCCTCTTCTTCTAGTTTAAAGCCCTCCTGATGAGTGTGGCAAGTCTTCTGGCGAATGTGTGTTTCCCAGGTTTTGTGAGGTGTATCCCATCTCTTGCGAGAAGTCCATCGTAGAGGTAATTCATGCCATGGTCCAAGAATCCAAATCCTTGCTGCCTGCACCACCGTTGTAGCCAGTTGTTCACCTCTAGTATCCTATTCCATCTTCTGATATGACCATCGACTGGGAGGATTGACGAGAAAATAACCTGTACGTTTCGTTCCTTTATTTTCTTCCCCAGAATTTCAAAGTCTTCGCAGATAGCTGGTATGTCATTTCTTGCCGTGTCGTTTGTGCGTACATGTATCAGTAGGAAAGGTGTTGTGAGTTCATTTTTCCCTTCACCAGTGAGGTCTGATGAACTCCCTCTTCTGGCGAAGGAAGGTAGTGAGGCTGATTACCAAACAGCTGAGCAGGTAGATGATGACTGGGTCACAGGAACTGAAGACTGGATATAAGGCAGCCCGCACCCTGCTGCCTTGCTGGTGATTTTCCAGCTGGATTCTTGGAGACCAGTCTGATTTCTGCTTCTCAAAGCTAAGTTTTGCTCTGCCTTTTGTACACTTTAGTTCTGGTTTTGTTTGCCTTGTTTTTTGGAGTTCAGCCATCCCCGGCTGGGGGTGAGCTGAATTCCATTTTTGTCTCTGTTCTGTTTATCTCTGGCTCTGTCTTCAGAATATACCTGAGTGCTGATATAGTTTTGAAGCCTAGCGACTTCAGGGCCTGTTTTTCCTATCAGTCTGTTGGCACATTTTTTGGATAGGGTTTGGCGGATTGCAGACAGCAGCTTTTCTATCCTGTCCTATTTAGTTAGCTTTGGCCCCATCATTTGCTCAACCTATCTTTGTTAGTGTTTTTCATCTTGCTTCACAGTCATTATATGTTGGGGGCTGCCTGTTGCTTTGGGGTCTGCTCTGGGGCAGTTTAGATTTCCCCTTTCTGTCTTTAGGGTAATTTAGTTCTCCGGCTGTCATTGAGGGGTCTAGGGCACCGTAGGAACCCCCCACGGCTACTGCTAGTTGTTGTGGATAGGTTCAGGGGTCTGCAATCCGATAGCTGCCAACTTCTCTGGTTTTCTGAACTTAGCTATTATTTTTGTTTTTTCCTCCTTCGGTGACTCATCCATAACAGAAAGGGTAGTCGTCCTTGGATTTGAGGATAGTTGGTATCCTGTTGGCCACATCCTTGATTTTTGCTCCTGGGAGGCAGCATACTTCTCGTGCGGTTATGTCCGGCCTGCAGATAGGTGCCTCCGTGCCTCGTAGTAGTGAGTCGCCCATAACTACCACTCTTCTTTTCTTTCTGGATGCACTGCTTGTTGCTCGTGAGTGTTTTTGCGTGTCATTTGTTTCCACCTTTGTTGACACAGTAACTTCTTTTGTTGATAGTGTGTCTTCTCTTGTAGATACGGTATCATCCTGAGCTGTGCCATTTTCGTTCTCCAGCATGAGGGCTTCATATTGGTTACTAAGCTGTGTGGGTGGTGATGACCACTTGATCCGTTTGCTTCTTTTCGTCACATGGCTCCACTTTTCAGCCTCTGTATGTCTGTATGTGCTCTGAAGCTTTTCTCACTTTCCGTATCCTGAATGGTTGCTTCTGCTTCATCCAAGAAGTCCTCAGGTTCTTTAATTACCTTCAATGTTGCTATTCTTTCTTCCAGTCCCTGCACCTTTTCCTCTAAGAGGGCAACAAGTTTGCACTTCTGACAGGTAAAGTTGAGTTTTTGGGCCGGAAGATCCATAAACATGTAGCATGTGTTGCAGGTGACCATGTGGATTTTCTTCTCTTCCATATTGCTATTGCAGTCTATGATGGGTGGAAACTCGCGCGCTGTCCATAAACAGCGAGACCCGGCAAGTCCCAGCGATCGATCAGCTTAAGGCGACTCTTCTCCTCTTCCCAGAATGCATCGGAAATATGCAGATGAGCTTCCTGCTTCTCCAATCCCTGGTTTTGCGATGTCCTCAAACAGCGAGACCCGGCAAGTCCCAGCGATCGACCAGCTTAGGGCGACTCTTCTCCTCTTCCCAGAATGCACCAGAAATATGCAGATGAGCTTCCTGCTTCTCCAATCCCTGGTTTTGCGATGTCCTCAAACAGCGAGACCCGGCAAGTCCCAGCGATCGATCAGCTTAAGGCGACTCTTCTCCTCTTCCCAGAATGCACTGGATGATGGCAGATGAGCTTCCTGCTTCTCCAGTCCCTGGTAATGCATTGCCCATAGTATAATGCACTCCTGTTATGAGTTCATTTTCCCCTTCACCATTGAGGTCTGATGAACTCCCTCTTCTGGTGAAGGAAGGTAGTGAGGCTGATTACCAAGCACCTGAGCTAGGAGAGGATGACTGGGCGACGGGGATCTCTGACTGGATATAAGGCAGCCGACGCCCTTCCTCCTCGCTGGTGATTTTTCTGTGGAATTCTAGGAGACCAGTCTGATTCCTGCTCCTCAAAAGCTAAGTTTTCTGCTTTGCCTTTTTGCATTTGTGTTTTGGTTTTAGTTTGCCTTGCTTTTCTGGATTCTGCCATTCCCTGCTGGGGTGAGCTGAATTCCTTTTTTGCCGGTTGCTCTGTCTTCAGAAAATACCTGAGTACTGACATAGTCTTTTTGAAGCCTAGCGTCTTCAGGGCCTTTTTCCCTGTCAGTCTGTTGGCTCTTATTTTCATAGGGTTTTTCGCGGATTGCAGACAGCAGCTTTCCTATCATGTCCTGTCTAGTTAGCTTGGGCCCCATCATTTGCTCAGTCTATCTTTCTATCTGTGTTAGTGTTTTTTCTTCTTGCTTCACCGTCATTATATGTTGGGGGCTGCCTATTGCTTTGGGGTCTGCTCTGGGGCAGTTTAGATTTCCCTTTCTGTCTTTAGGCTAGGCAGTTCTCCGGCTGTGATCGAGGGGTCTAGGGCATCGTAGGAACCCCACATGGCTACTGCTAGTTGTTGTTGATAGGTTCAGGGGTCTGCAATCCGATAGCTGCCAACTTCTCTGGTTTTCTGAACTTAGCTAGCATTTCTGTTTTTGCCTCCTACGGTGACTCATTCATAACACACTCCCCATAGGCAGACTCTGTATTGTATAATGCATTCCCCATAGGCAGACTATGTATAGTATAATGCACTCCCCATAGTATAATGCACTCCCCATAGGTCTCCATGTAGTATACTGCACTCCCCATAGGCAGACTCTATATTGTATAATGCATTCCCCATAGGCAGACTATTTATAGTATAATGCACTCCCCATGGTATAATGCACTCCACTTAGGTCTCCATATAGTATAATGCACTCCCCATAGGTTTCCATATAGTATAATGCACTCCCCATAGGCAGACTCTATATTGTATAATGCATTCCCCATAGGCAGTCTATTTATAGTATAATGTACTCCCCATAGTATAATGCACTCCCCATAGGTCTCCATGTAGTATACTGCACTCCCCATAGGCAGTCTCTATAGTATAATGTACTCCTCATAGGCAGGCTCTAGAGTATAATGCACTTCCCATAGGCAGACTCTATAGTGTAATGCAGCTCCTAATATAATGAACCCCCATAGGCAGACTCTATAATATAATGCAGCCGTTAATATAATGCACCCATCATAAGCAGACTCTGAAGTATAATGCAACCCCTAATATAATGCACTCACCATAGGGAGACTCTATAGTATAATGCAGCCCTTAATATAATGCACCCTCATAGGCAGCCTGTATAATATAATGCACCAACCATAGTCAGCCTGTATAACATAAGGCACCCCCATAGGCAGCCTCTATAGCATAAGGCAGCCCCCCATAGGCAGTCTCTATTGCATAATGCAGCCCCCCATAGGCAGCCTCTATAACAATGCAGCCCCCATAGGCAGCAGCCTCTATAACATAATGTACTCCCCATAGACAGCAGCCTCTATAACATAATGCAGACCCCCATAGGCAGCCACTATAACACAATACATCCTCTCATAGGCAGCAGTCTCTACAACATAATGCACCCCAATAGGCAGCCTCTAAAAAAATAAATATATACTCACCTCTCTTCCTCCTGGTTCCTATGTTGCTCCGAGTGCCCGCTCAACTTTGGACCGTAGCCGCCGATCAGTGACATCATCGCTCCTGCTGTCAGTGTCGGCGTCGGTGACGTCAGATGCTGACAGAGGGAATGATGGGAGAGGGAGCGTAGTGCTCCTTCTCTCAACAATATGGTCAGCTGTATTGGCATCTAGCCAATACAGCTGAACCTATGATAATGGGCAGGGGCCCACTGCTGGCACTGGGCCCATCCCCACCTGCTCAGGGGCCCCATAGCGGATGGGTGGCAGAGCAGGGAGATAAATTCTCCCTGCTCTGCCACAGAATGTAACTGTATCGGCTTGCTGTGCTCGCCAATACAGTTACAGTAGCATAGCTCTGAGTGGGCCCACTCTGAGTGCAGGGCCCGGGGCTGTGGCCCCCTCTGACCCCCCAGTAGCTACACTACTGCTCTGGACAATAGGAAGCCAGTGAAGGACTTGGCAGAGAAGAGAGGTTGGGGAATAATGGGGAGATGGGTGGATTAGTCGCACAGCAGAGTTTAGGATAGATTGACGTGATGCAAGAGTGCTAGAGGTGTTGTCAGGTCCAGATAGGTAGATCTGCGTGTCATCGGCGTAGAGATGATATTGAAAACCGTGAGATTCTATGAGCTGTCCCAGGCCGAAGGTGTAGATTTAGAAGAGTAGGGCTCCTAGAACTGAGCCTTGGGGAACACCGACAGACAAGAGGTGGTGTGGGAGAGGGAGACACTGAATGTGCGGTCTGTTAGATATGATGAGATTCAGGATAGGGCCAAATCTGTGATGCCAAGAGGTGAGAGAATCTGCAACAATAGGGAATGGTCCACAGTGTCAAAGGCAGAAGACAGATCCATGAGAAGGATAGAATAGTGTTGTTTGCTCTTGGCGGTTAGTACTTCATTAGTGACTTTAGTTAGGGCAGTGTCATGATCCAGATTGGATCATGACAGATTTTGCACAAGTAACCTTTTTTTTTTCTTTTAAGCTGTTTGCTTAAAGTTAGTTTTGCCCCCGGTGGCCATTAGGGTCATTACACTGTGGTTGTTTTAGTTCTAGTTTTGCCCCTGGTGGCCGTTAGGGTCATTGCACTCTGGTTACTTTGGTTCAGTTGCCCCCGGTGGCCACTAGTGTTATTGCACGTGATTATGTAGCAGGTGTGATACCCTGGCTCCTTTCTATAAGGGAGTAGCTGGTGGTCTCACTCACTGTTGGTGATATTGCTAATTTCCAACCAAGTCTGGTGAAGGAAGGAACGACAAAGAGGAGTTCCTTGCAGCTCAGGGGAGCTCTGGTGTAATTGCTTCAGGCGGAAGCTGAATTCAGGTGTCGAGCTTCAGGGGTGAAGCTGAACTTTGGTGTCATACTCTGTTGCTGGGAGCAATAGTAACAGGACTAAGCTAAGTGGTGTTTTCCCTGTTTGTTTCTTTCCTTGTTTGTGTATTAGTGCAGTGGTGGGACTAGTTTCTGCACCGTCCAGTTCACTAGAAAGGGATAGGTGCAGGGCGAGCTAGGGATTTGAGGTATCCAGCTCATTGCCAGGTGCGGAACCTGCCTAGGGATCGTCAGGAGTGTAGGGACACTGACTCAGGGGAGTGCAGGAGGTCTCCACGTCTCCATTCCCTATTGCAGGGCCCTCCATTGTAACGGTTTCCCTGGTGTTTCCCTTAACTCTGTTTAAATTCTCTCTGCTGGAGGCGGTGTATCCAGGGTCACGGGTGTTATAGAAATTCGCCCTGCTGGAGGCGGTGTATTCAGCCACACGTGACATCACATCACCAACCTTAACATTTTTCTCTGGTTAGCCATGGGCCAAGTTCAGACCGGTGAGCAGTTGCTGCTGGTCCTCACTGAGATGAGTGAGGAGCTGAATGATGTGTTTAAGCAGCACCTGCAGTGGAATTATGGGTCATAGGCCTACCTCTGCCTCAACTAGAGAGTCCATTTGCGGCTTTGGCGAAGATGCGCCTTGGAGTCCCTGCTGGGGAGCAGGACTTGCTTATACAGGCGGACGTACCCAGGCAGGTGGGAGGAGTTGGTGTCCCCATGGTTCTGCCTGGTGTTCCCCAAGGTGAAGGGGTACGTCCCTGTAGTGAGCAGACAAATGATTTAGTCCTTGGCACTCACGCCGAAACTTCGGTAATATCAGAGAAGCCGTGTCCCCCTGGTCGTGTGGAGGAAGACGACCTGGGAGTGTATATTTCCTCCTCGCCCTCAGAAGGTATTATGTCTGCAGAGGTGATGGTTGGCGAGGTACCTGAGGGCATACTGGTGCTTGTTAACAATGGAGCAGAAGTCAGTCCTGTGGATGCTCAGTTTGCTGGACTGAGGTGTGAGACCCCGGACAAACCCATAAGCGTCCAGGCCATTAACTCTGTTCCACTGAGCCAGGGGGGTTGAACCAATTCGTAGAAGCCATTGTGTTGCATAGTGGACATCATGATGAGCCCCAGTCATAGTACGTCTTGGAGGGATATCCAGCACCTATCGTTGTGGGCCCCCCTTGGTCTAAAAAACACAACCCGGTCTTAGATTGGCAGACTAGGGAAGTAGTCAGCTGGGAACAGTCGTGTGAGGGCTGCTGCCTAGGGGCTACTGTCTCTGCCATCTCTCTACAAACGTCCTCTTCCTCTCCAGTGGGAGCAGCTGAGGTGCTGCAGGAGAGTAGGGGCAAGGCTCAACCCTCGCCATTAACCAACCCTGAGAGGCGCAGACCTCGTAGTAGGAGGAGTTGGAGGGTGGTGTTTCCTTTGGTGAATTGCGGGGGTGTGAGTGTGGTGACACAGGGAGACGCCTCTGTTGTCAGTTGCAGAAAGAGTTCACCGTAATGTGACAAACTAATGTGTGGCAATAAACGTTCAGGTCCGGACCTATGTGTGAACGAGCATGTACGGCTGGCCACCAAAAACATCCAGTGGAAGTGTATTGTGGGGGTCTGGAATTCTCAGGTGATCGGGCCGTATCTGGTGTCGGCCATCATCGGCCCGGAGACTTACCAGCTGGAGTTACCCACAAACTTGCCCATACACCACTTGTTCCCCAGATCGGCGCTTTGGAGAGGGGTGGTGCCTCCGGGTCATACATTGCCAATACCAGTGGTGCTCGTTTGTCATAAACCTGAAGTTCAGGTAGTTGTTGGGGTGAACTCTGGATCTGGGCGTCCCCACTGTAGGTTTTTTTTTGGTGAACAGCGGTCTTGAGGGTCCAGAGGCCCCTCATTGAGGGAGGGTACTGTCATCATCCAAGTTGGATCATGACAGATTTTGCACAAGTAACCTTTTTTTTTCCTTTAAACTGTTTGCTTAAGGTTAGTTTTGCCCCCGGTGGCCATTAGGGTCATTACACTGTGGTTGTTTTAGTTCTAGTTTTGCCCCCAGTGGCCGTTGGGGTCATTGCACTCTGGGTACTTTGGTTCAGGTGCCCCCGGTGGCCGCTAGTGTTATTGCACGTGATTATGTAGCAGGTGTGATACCCTGGCTCCTATCTATTGAGGAATAGCAGGTGGTCTCACTCACTGTTGGTGATATTGCTCATTTCCAACCAAGTCTGGTGAAGGAAGGAACAACAGAGAGGAGTTCCTTGCAGCTCAGGGGAGCTCTGGTGTAATTGCTTCAGGCTGAAGCTGAATTGAGGTGTCGACCTTCAGGGGTGAAGCTGAACTTTGGTGTCGTACTCTGTTGCTGGGAGCAATAGTAACAGAGCTAAGCTAAGTGGTGTTTTTCCCTGTTTGTTTCTCTCCTTGTGTGTGTATTAGTGCAGTGGTGGGATTAGTTTCTGCACCGTCCAGTTCACTAGAAAGGGATAGGTGCAGGGCGAGCTAGGGATTTGAGGTATTCAGCTCGTCGCCAAGTGCGGAACCTGCCTAGGGATCATCAGGAGTGTAGGGACACTGACTCAGGGGAGTGCAGGAGGTCTCCACGTCCCCGTTCCCTATTGCAGAGCCCCTCATTGTAACGGTTTCCCCGGTGTTTCCCTTAACTCTGATTATATTCTCCCTGCTGGAGGCGGTGTATCCAGGGTCACGGGTGTTATAGAAATTCGCCCTGATGGAGACGGTGTATCCAGCCACACGTGACATCACAGGCAGTTTCAGTTGAGTGATGCAGTTGGAAGCCAGATTGTAACCGGTCAAAGAGGGATCAGGAGAAGAGGTGGGAGGACAGTTCAAGATGGACATGATTTTCCAGCAGTTTTGAGGCATAAGGGAGATCTGATATTGGGCCATAGCTAGATACAGAGGATGGGTCGAGGGAGGGCTTTTTGAGGATAGTGTGATTGAGGCATGTTTGAAGGATGAGGGAAAAACCATTTGTAAGTGAAAGGTTGAAGAGATGTGTTAGGGTTCGGATGAAGACTGTGGCGAGGTTAGGGATGAGGTGGGATGGGAGTGGGTCAAGCGTGCAAGTGATGAGATGTGATCTTGACAGAAAGGTGGAGAGATGATTTTCTGTCATGGTGGTGAAGCTGGTTTTGGAAGAACAGGGCTGAGTAGTTAAAAGAAGGGGCATTGGGGGCTGCGGGCTAAAGCTTTCGATGATGTTATCGATCTGCTTAAAGAGTCTTCAGCAGAAATGAGAGGAGAGGGAGGAGGTGCTGGGGGATGGAGTAGAGAATTGAAAATGTTGAAAACCTGTTTAAGGTTGTGAGACAGGGAGGATATGAGAGATGAGAAGTAATTTTGTTTTGCGGCAGTGAGCATGGACTTGAAGCTGGTGAGGGACTGCTTGTATGCGATAAAGTGCTTGCCAGAACGGGATCTCTTCCCTCTCCGCTCATGAACCCTGGAAGCCCGTCTCAGATCTTTGGTCAGGCTGGTCAGCCAGGGTTGCCTGTTGATTGTACGAGTTTTGCTGTGCATGAGGGGGGCGGCCGAATCGAGTGTTGCTGTTATTGTGGTGATATATAAAGTGGTAGCAGCATCTGTGTCATATAAGGAAGCTATGTCTGTAAGAGAGAGAAGGGACTCAGATAGTGAGTGTAAATCGAGGTGTTTGAGATTTATGTGAGGGTGAGTGAGTTTGTGGAGATGGGTTTGCGCACTAGGAGAGGGAAGAGGATGTCAGTAGGTTGTGGTCAGAAGGAGGGGTGAGTTAGTGAGATTAATAAGGGAACAGATGCAGGTGAAGATAGGGTCCATCGTGTGTCCATCTTTGTGAGTGGCCATGGAGGACCATTGAGTGAGGCCAAAGGAGGCAATCAGTGATAAAAGTTTAGAGACAGCTGAGGTGGAAGTGTCAATGGGGATGTTGACATTACTCATGATGATAGTGGGAATTTCAGTAGAAAGGAATTGAAGTATCCAGGTGGTGAAGTAGTCGAGAAAGGTGAAGTTGACTAGTTCTGGGTGCGGTAGATGTCAGCCAGCTGGAGGTTGGAGGGGGAGTAGATGCGGACAGAGTGCACCTCAAACAAGGGAAGAGTAACGGAGGGTGTTAGTGAAGTTGGGGTAAAGGAGCAGGTATCGGACAGGAGCAAGCCAAATCCTACACCACATTTGTTGCTGGGGCGAGGAGTGTGAGAGAGATTGAATCCGCCATAAGAAAGGGCAGCTGAGAGGCTGAGCCAGAGGGGGTGAGCCAGGTTTCAGTTATGCTTCAATGGGGATGTTGAAGTTACTCATGATGATAGTGGGGATGTCAGCAGAAAGGAATTGAAGTAGCCAGGTGGTGAAGTAGTCGAGAAAGGTGAAGATGACTAGTTCTGGGGGGCGGTAGATGACAGTCAGCTGGAGGTTGGAGGGGGAGTAGATGCGGACAGAGTGCACCTCAAACAAGGGAAGAGTAACGGAGGGTGTTAGTGAAGTTGTGGTAAAGGAGCAGGTATTGAACAGGAGCAAGCCAACTCCTCCACCACATTTGTTGCTGGGGCGAGGAGTGTGAGAGAGATTGAATCCGCCAAAAGAAAGGGCAGCTGAGAGGCTGAGCCAGAGGGGGTGAGCCAGGTTTCAGTTATGCCGAGGAAGGAGAGTTTGTTAGTGATAAAGAGGTAATGGATATACAACTGTTTGTTGCAGACAGAGTGTGTGTTCCATAGTGCTCCAGGTAGGGGGACCGGGGGAGTGGGGGCTGGATGAATGTGTATGAGGTTATCATGGTTGTGAAAATTACTTTTTCCTCACTACCCAATGGTATAAAAGTCTGTGACACTACTGTTGTGTCAATATGATCTCTGCACCCGGTGGTAGATCGGCTCACTAGGCTGCACACAGAGGTAGATATGGGTACACTGCAGATTTAAGAATTTCCTTTGGTTTATTTTAGGCAGCATAAACCAAGGTATAGTAAAGCAAATACAGCTCTCTGGGAAAAAAACAGGACAACAAAACAAAATGGTAGCAGAAAACACAGTTCTTCTGAGAGCGGCGTTCCTCCCACTTACCGCTAGCAGAACACACGGTTCAAGTTTTAGCATACAGCACATGCATGAACACTTTCCTGGAGTACTTCCTCTCCAGGCACACCGAACACTGCTGCCTTTGGAAGCCAAGTACTTAAGCCCCAAACCATGTGACTCCTACATCATATGACTAATCACATGATTAAAAGAAACAAAACAGGGCGCATCCACTGTGTGAAACCTTTAAAACACAATTGTAATGGTGAGGAAAGGAGAGACTCACCTGATAGGGTTGTGAAACTTTGGTCACAACACCTACAAACGCATGAAACAGCTGCTGCAGTCTGCATTGGGTCCAAGGACTTGTAAGTGAAGATGGCTTTAAGGTGCAATGATACACTGCGCTGCTGTAAGTATGATTCAAGGAAATTTATTGGTGCCTACGCGTTTCCTGAGCTGTCCCAGCTCACTGATGAAGTGAGCTGGGACAGCTCAGGAAACGCGTAGGCACCAATAAATTTCCTTGAATCATACTTACAGCAGCGTAGTGTATCATTGCACCTTAAAGCCATAATCACATGATTGTGAGTAGAGATAAGCAAATATTTCAATGTTCAGTTCGGATTACAATCGCCGAATTTGCAATATTCGCTGATTAATTCGTTGAAAATTTGTCGACCATAACTGAACGCCATTCATCTCAATGGGAGGCAAAAACAAATGTATGCACAACACCTTATAATGACCCCAAATGCCACCAAAACACATCAAATGAGGGACAGACACCACAAAAGTAGCCTCAATTCACCCACAGTACAAATTGCAGCAAGGCACAGCACCAATCAGCCAGGCATGAGGTATTGGGGTCTCGGACAACGTTTACAGCTTTCAATTGCATGTCACAGTAAGACAAGGTGGGTGAGGGATCGGTGAAGGCCTTCTTTGCTGGGAGCCTGATACCACATGCAACACCTCTACCTGCTTTCATGCTAGGCCACACTCAGGTGGCACAAATATCAGTTTTGTAGACTACCATTGTCAGAAAAGTTTAAGGATAGTAACAAGGGTAGTTGAGTCCAATAAAGTGGAGGCCTAACAGTCTTGGTCTTGGAGACTTACTGCTACAGGCAACATGCATGATGGACACCCAGCCAAGTGTGTTCACATTTCCAAAAATTGATGGCAGACACCATCAAAGTGTCATCAATTTCACCACAGTATAAATAATATCTCATCTGGAATATTGTGTCCAGTTTTGGGCACCACATATTAAAAAAGACATCAACAAACTGGAGCAACTTCAGAAAAGAGCAACCAGAATGGTGACCGGTCAGCAAACCCTGTCTTATGAGGAAAGGTGGCAGGATTTGGGATTGTTTAGTTTGCAAAAGAGAAGACTGAGAGGAGACTTAATAGCTGTCTACAAATATCTAAAGGGCTGTCACATTGTTGAAGGATCAACTTTATTCTCATTTGCACAAGGAAAGACTAGAAGCAATGGGATGAAACTGAATGGGAGGAGACACAGATTAGATATTAGAAAAAACTTTTTGACAGTTAGAGTGATCAATGAGTGGAACAAGCTGCCACGAGAAGTGGTGAATTCTCCTTCAATGGAAGTCTTCAAACAGAGGCTGGACAGACATCTGACTGGGATGATTTAGCGAATCCTGCTTTGAGCAGGGGGTTGGACCAGATGGCCCAGGAGGTCCCTTCCAGCTCTACGATTCTATGATTCTATGAATATAATAGAATGTTTTACCTGCTCAAGTTTTAATTGCAACTCGCTCACTAACATACAAGTTAGGCATAACTGAGGACAGTTTTTGAGGTAAAAAATAAGTTTTTTTTGCTAGGCTAACATTCTAGTGCATGTGTTATAGCTGAAAACATCCCATTAATAAGCATAAATCATAAAGTAAGCATCAATACATAACCGGATATTGTAGTATCACTCCGAGATCGGGGGACTTCAAAATGATCGCATCAGGAGGAACCGGGAAAACACTTGTCAGCGGGTCTGCTTGACCTCAAATTAAGTCCCGATTCCTTCCGGAAAGTCCCTTGCTTATATACATTATATAAATCAACCAGCATTTGCGTACTAAATATAACAATTCACGTTAGCGCAATCGCAATACGACCATCTGGAATATTCTAACCCATAAAAGGGAGCACCTCAATTGCATAAGAAATATATATAAACCACATATATGTATAATACAAAATTTGAATTTTTATTATTCACCAAACAATACATACAGAGACAGAACAAAACACATGTAGTGTAAAAACAATTAAAATTGCATCTATGTGCAAAGGAGACTCAAAAGCAAATGCAACACCTCAGTATAGAGGTAATGGCAAACCACAACAGGCTCCCATAAAAGGCGCTGAATGGATAAGTATAACTGGCTTATATAGATATAATATGTGCAAAGAGATTGCATATATAGAGAGTGAAAAATGACACAATTTAACATTGAATATACAGTACCAAAAGAGGGTCCAACAGCATTTGTAATCAAAAATTGGTTTGGAAAAATATCCAGTTGCTAAAATGAGATAATAGTAACACCTCAAAGGGGGAATTTTATCACTGAGTCAAATGTGAAGGACATATAACAAAGAGACATGTCCAAAAGATGGTAAAACTGAATAAGTGTGTAAAAACACACTGAGGTGCAGAAAAGCTGAGAATCGGGGCAATGGTATGTCCCAGAAGAATGAAAAAAAGCCAGCAGCGCCACCAGGGATAAAGGGAGCCAGTGTGTGGGATGAGATCCCACGTGTATCGCCACACAAGAGGTGGCTTCCTCAAGGAAAAATAGCATGGTGTGTTCAACGTTCTGAAGCCATATATACTCTTTCTGCATAATTAGCACATGGCTCACCTGTGAGGAGGAGGAGAGAGTCGGCGTTCAAGGTGCACAATAGCATATATGCAGGAAAATGACCACAGCCATCTTGTGCATGGAGAGAGGATTGAAATGAAGTTGAATCAAAACGCTTACTGCGCATCCGTCAGATTCTCGGACGCTAGTCTAAAGATGGCGCCGTTGTCTCGTGTTGGCATTCAAAGAACGCGATAATGCACATGGAAGGGAAGAGGCCGCGGCCATTTTGTACACAGAAAAGGATTGACAATAAAGCTACATTAAAAGTACTTGCGCATGCGTTGGTTTCTCTGCTGTTATGCTTTAAAGTAACGCTGTCATTCTATACACCTCAAAAGCACGGTAAAAAGATGCTCACTGCGCATGTGTGAATTAATCAGACAAATACTACCATATACCGCTATGATCTAATGTGTACAAGGGCGCAGCAACCAATATGCAAAAAACTATATAGTCCCTATTACAAATGCGTCATCATCAGAGTGAGTCCCGCAACCATCTTGGTCAAACAGAAATATTTAGGAGAACCTATGCACACATAAATCTTATAAGAATAATAATGACCACAAAACAGCAAAAATATATATAATCGCTGCGAGTGAGTCAAATGCTCAATCGCATAGTGCCATTATGCAATGTATACACAGAGGTGCAGACATCAAAAAATGATAATGGTCGCAAAACAACAGAGACATTTATCTCTGCACATATGTCAATTTTTCAGTCATATATTATCGCATAGTGCCGTTATGCAGTGTGTGCACAGAGGCGCTAACGTCCATAAACATGGTCTTCTATAGTCCCGGCGGAATTTCATAAAGAAACATAGCGCCACCATTTTGTTCAATCAAAGACAGGCAAAGGTATTGAAGGAATTACTCCACACAGATTTTGTTTAGGAAGTACATGTATTGAATGTTAAATACCACATATTATAAGCGCAAGCGCAAGGAAGAACTGTTATGAATTTTTTGAAGAATTTTTTAGAGTTTTATGAGATAACATAAGCCACATCTTAATGTATATATATAAACGCCTTATCATGACTGTCTGTAACCGAAATTGCGGGTCGCTGATTGGTTGCGGCTGCCAGGCCTCGCCCAATCAGCGACAGGCGCAGCTGTTTGTAACGGTAAGCTGCGGCCGCGACCAATCAGAGGCGGGCGCAGCGCTCACTGGGGCGGCAGGCCTTGATCTGTAAAAAAGAGAATTAAAATTTTAAAAAATGTTATTCTCACCTTCCGACGGCCTCCGATCTTCTTTCCACGCGCCCAGCCTCGCGGTCCCAGTAATGCCTTGCGCCTTAGACCGGAGATGACATCACTCTCGCGATAGTGCGACGTCATCAGCGGTGTTTCGCGCAATGCATTACTGGGACCGCGAGGCCGGGCACATGGAAAGAAGATCGGAGGCTGTCAGAAGGTGAGTATATAACTATTTTTTTGTTTTAACAGAGACCACGCATACCAGGAAAGGGGTGTGAGGGGGACCATGCATATCAGGAAAGGGGGGTGAGGGTGACCATACATACCAGCAAAGAGGGGTTAGGGGGACCATGCATACCAGCACTGGGGGGGTGAGGGGGACCATGCATACCAGCAATGGGGGGTGAGGGGGACCATGCATACCAACAATGGGGGGAGGGGGACCATGCATACCAACAATGGGGGGAGGAGGACCATACATACCAGCAATGGGGGGGAGGGGGACCATGCATACCAGGAAAGGGGGGTGAGGGTGACCATGCATACCACCAATGGGGGGGTGAGGGGGACCATGCATACCAGCAATGGGGGGGGAGGGGGACCATGGATACCAGCAATGGGGGGAGGGGGACCATGCATACCAGCAATGGGGGGGAGGGGGACCATGCATACCAGCAATGGGGGGAGGGGGACCATGCATACCAGGAAATGGGGGTGAGGGTGACCATACATACCAGCAAAGGGGGTGAGGGGGACCATGCATACCAGCAATGGGGGGGAGGGGGACCATGCATACCAGCAATGGGGGAGGGAGGGGGCCCAGGCATGCCAGGAAAGGGGGGTGAGGGTGACCATGCATATCATGATAAGGGGTTGAGGGTGACCATGCTTACGAGGAAAGGAAGGTGAGGGGACCATGCATACCAGGAAAGGGGGGTGACGGGATCATGCATACCAGGAAAGGGAGGTGAGGGGGCCATGCATACCAGGAAAGAGGGGTGATGGGACCATGCTTTCCAGGAAAGGGGGGGTGAGGGGACCATGCATACCAGGAAAGGGGGGTGACGGGACCATGCATATCAGGAGAGGGGGGTGAGAGGACCATGCATTCCAGGATTGGAGGGTGAGGGGACCATGCTTACCAGGATTGGGAGGTGAGGGGGGTACCATGCATATCAGGATTGGGGGGTGAGAGGACCATGCATATCAGGATTGGGGGTGAGGGGACCATGCATATCAGGATTGGGGCATGAGGGGACCATGCATACCACGAGAGGGGGGTGACGGGACCATGCATACCAGGAAAGGGGTGTGAGGGGGACCATGCATACCAGGAAAGTGGGGTGAGGGAACCATGCTTACCGGGAAAGAGGGGTGAGAGGACCATGCATACCAGGATTGGAGGGTGAGAGGACCATGCATTCCAGGATTGGGGGGTGAAGGGACCATGCATATCAGGATTGGGGGGGTGAGGGGACCATGCATACCAGGATAAGGGGGGAGGGGTACCATGCATATCAGGATTAGGGGTGAGAGGACCATGCATATCAGGATTGGGGGGTGCATTATTGAATTATTATTAAAACTTCATAAATAAACTACATACATATTCTAGAATACCCAATGCATTAGAAGCGGGCCACCATCTAGTGTAAGTATATTACTGCCTAAAATGTAGATCTCAAAGGACACAAACAAACAGTGCAATATATGTGCAAATTTTGCCATATATGAAAGATTATAATGTAGGCAAAGAGATAACCAAGATACGTACATTAGGGTAAAAATTAAACATTCACAGTATCACCCATAATTGAGTGTATGGTAAACCAAAAATCATTTGTGCCAACATAAGTCTGTGAATGATTGTCACCAGGTGGTATGGTGAAACAGATACCTATGGGTGATCATCACCAGATGGTATGGTGAAGAAGATCCACATAGTATAAGAATACACAAACATAGATATATTAATCTTAAATTAAGTCATCCTAAGAATGCATAAAAAATGCAGGATTCTTTATTATGTGGAAAATTATAAAACCACATATTGGATCAAGAGACCAAACAGGCGCAATTATAAAGAAGGACCAAATGGAAATCAAAGGCCAATAAGGTAAGCAACAAATTGTATGGCATGTGCCAAAAAGATTCAAAAATAATAATAATAAAAATAAATATGAAAAGATGGACTGTTCAGTTTCAAAATTTACATTTATAACGAAAAAATTTTTGCTAACAAGAATCACAAATGCTGTTGAAAGGGACCCAAGTATTAAACAAAAAATGGAAATTGTATATGTATATACTGGCCGTAAATAACAGCCAGGTATTATTTAGATTGTGAGCCCCATCGGGGACAGTGGTGATGATGCGTGCAAAATGTAAAGCGCTGCGGAATATGTTAGCGCTATATAAAAAATAAAGATTATTATTATTATTATGCCAAGAAAGTAACCATGGCATGACCTACATATTACAAAGGATTAACAAATGCTGTTGGAAAAGCCCATATTTAAGAATAGAATAAAACTGGTAATCATGATGATACATATCCTAACAGGTATTTTGTAAATACTAGCCGCAAATTGCGGCAAAGTACTCTATCAAGGTATGGCCATGTCATGGCTTTAATATTGGAGATGGAGAATCCTATTAAAAATGCACATATTCAAAAAGGCAATATACTGGCTACAATTACATTGCATATTGGATATTAAAAATGTGTCCCACACATGTGGACCTATTTTAGCTCCAAGGTCTATAAATGCAAATCACATTGGAGATTGATAATTCAATGGAACCAAAAGAGCAACTCATATTTAATTTCAAAATTTAAAAGGACCATATATTTATCCATAATCCGCAGAGAAATCTAACTGCATGATGATCAGATGTCAAAATATCAACTGTTAATAAAGAAGAAAAAAGAAATATATATATTTTTCTTTTTTTCTTCTTTCTTTACAGTATCCAGTATACAGAAACGTGATAATTTGCAACAGCGATAATATGGTTATTTTCCCATCTTTGATTGAACACCCCTGTGGAATGTATTTTCAAGATTTCAACATGGCGACGCTGGTTTCAACTATTAGGACTTCTGGAACTGTTTGTTGGAATGGACTATCTCCTTATAGACATTTTTTCAGTATATGCCCTGTTTTTGTTCAGGATTGGGCCTTCTTGTCTTGCTTAAAATATAGGTCTGCGTCCATTGTGGATTGTGTCCATTGATTTTTGTAATACTCACATTCTTCCCACGCAAGGATCATTTGTGTTCATGATCTGGCATCTAGGACAAACTTCATTAACAGTCCCTTGGGTCCCTTTCAACAGCATTTGTGATTCTGGTTAGCAAAGAATTTTTCGTTATAAATGTAAATTTTGAAACTGAACAGTCCATCTTTTTCTATTTATTTTTATTATTATTTTTGAATCTTTTTGGCACATGCTGTACAATTTGTTGCTTACCTTATTGGCCTTTGATTTCCATTTCGTCCTTCTTTATAATTGCGCCTGTTTGGTCTCTTGATCCAATATGTGGTTTTATAATTTTCCACATAATAAAGAATTCTGCATTTTTTATGCATTCTTAGGATGACTTAATTTAAGATTAATATATGTATGTTTGTGTATTCTTATACTATGTGGATCTTCTTCACCATACCATCTGGTGATGATCACCCATAGGCATCTGTTTCACCATACCACCTGGTGATAATCACTTATAGACCTATGTTGGCACAAATGATTCTTGGTTTACCATACACTCAATTATGGGTGATACTGTGAATGTTTAATTTTTACCCTAATGTACGTATCTGGGTTATCTTTTTTCCTACATTATAATCTTTCATATATGGCAAAATTTGCACATATACAGTATTGCACTGTTTGTTTGTGTCCTTTGAGATCTACATTTTAGGCAGTAATATACTTACATTAAGATGTGGCTTATGTGATCTCATAAAACTCTCTAAAAAATTCTTCAAAAAATTCTTAACAGTTTCTTCCTTGCGCTTGCGCTTATAATATGTGGTATTTAACATTCAATACATGTACTTCCTAAACAAAATCTGTGTGGAGTAATTCCTTCAATACCTTTGCCTGTCTTTGATTGAACAAAATGGTAGCGCTATGTTTCTTTATGAAATTCCGCCGGGATTATATAAGACCATATTTATGGACATTAGCGCCTCTGTGCACACACTGCATAATGGCACTATGCGATTATATATGACTGAACAATTGACATATGCGCAGCGATAAATGTCTCTGTTGTTTTGCGACCATTATCATTTTTTGATGTCTGCACCTCTATGTATACATTGCATAACGGCACTATGCGATTGAGCATTTGACTCACTCGCAACAATTATATACATTTTTGCTGTTTTGCGGTAATTATTATTCTTATAAGATTTATGTGTGCATAGGTTCTCCTAAATATTTCTGTTTGACCAAAATGGTTGCGGGACTCGCTCTGATGATGAAGCAGTTGTAATAGGGACTATATAGTTTTTTGCATATTGGTTGCTGCGCCCTTGTACACATTAGATCATAGCGGTATATGGTAGTATTTGTCTGATTAATTCACGCATGCGCAGTAAGCATCTTTTTACCGTGCTTTTGAGGTGTATAGAATGACGGCGTTACTTTAAAGCATAACAGCAGAGAAACCGGCGCATGCGCAATAAGTACTTTTAATGTAGCTTTATTGTCAATCCTTTTCTGTGTACAAGATGGCTGCGGCCTCTTCCCTTCCATGTACATCTTTGAATGCCAACATGAGACAATGGCGCCATCTTTAGACTAGCGTCAGAGCATGCACAGTAAGTGTTTTGATTCAACTTCATTCAATCCTCTCCCCATGCTCAAGATGGCTGCGGTCATTTTCCTGCATATGTGCTGTTGTGCACCTTGAATGCCGACTCTCTCCTCCTCCTCACAGGTGAGCCATGTGCGAATTATGCAGAAAGAGTATATATGTCTTCAGAACGTTGAACACACCATGCTATTTTTCCTTGAGGAAGCCACCTCTTGTGTGGCGATACGCGTGGGATCTTATCCCACACACTGGCTTCCTTGTGGCGCTGCTGGCTTTTTTTCATTCTTCTGGGACATACCATTGCCCCGATTCTCAGCTTTTCTGCACCTCAGTGTGTTTTTTCACACTTATTCAGTTTCACCATCTTTTGGACATCTCTCTTTGTTATATATCCTTCACATTTGACTCGGTGATAAAATTCCCCCTTTGAGGGGTTACTATTGTCTCATTTTAGCAACTGGATATTTTTCCAAACCAATTTTTGTTTACAAATGCTGTTGGACCCTCTTTTGGTATTGTATAATCAATGTTAAATTGTGTCATTTTTCACTCTCTATATATGCAATCTCTCTGCACATATTATATCTATATAAGTTTTTGTGATACATGCTCTTTCATTTGTAGGTATACATCTCTAAAGCCAGTTATACTTATCCATTCAGCGCCTTTTATGGGAGCCTGTTGTGGTTTGCCATTACCTCTATACTGAGGTGTGGCATTTGGTTTTGAGTCTCCTTTACACATAGATGCAATTTTAATTGTTTTTACACTACATGTGTTTTGTTCTGTCTCTGTATGTATTTTTGGGTGAATAATAAAAATTCAAATTTTGTATTATACATATATGTGGTTTATATATATTTCTTATGCAATTGAGGTGCTCCCTTTTACGGGTTTGACTTTTTCTTGCTCTGTTACATGTTTACTTGCATACCCTGGTGAGACCTCTTGCTCTTACATACAAATATAAAAAAAAATTTTTGGTGGTGCCCTTCGTTTACTGTGCACATCTGGAATATTCTGGCGCGTGATCACCTCATGTGATCATGCGCAGTTACTTTGTTTTTCAAGGGTCTAATCAGTCACTTTGTTCTTTTCAAGGATTTTATGCTCGTATTCAATGAGTCATAAGAGCTAGTTTCAAGTGGATTATTCTCCTTTTGCAGCCATATTTTGTCCTTTAATAACCTTGTACTCATACTTTAAAGCAAGAAACCATATTGATCAATATATATGTCTGGATACCTACTGTATCTATTACATTCATACAATCAATCTTGTCCCATTTGTATCATATAGGGACTGACAGGTCTTCCACTACACCCAATCCAACAGATGGACACCCAACCAGGAGTGTTCACATTTAAACAAATGAGGGCCTTACACCACATAAGTGTCATCAATTTCACCAAAGTATAGGTAGCATAATAGAAACTGACAGGTCTTCCACTACACCCAATCCAGCAGATGGACACCCAACCAGGAGTGTTCACATTTAAACAAATGAGGGCCTTACACTGCAGACGTGGCATCAATTTCACGTGAGTAGAAATAGTATAATGGGGCCAATAGGTCTTCCACTACACCCAATCTAACAGATGGACACCCAACCAGGAGTGTTCACATTTCCAAAAATTGCTGGCAGACACCACAAAAGTGGCATCAATTTCACCACAGTATAGATAGTATAATAGAGACCTACGGGTCTTCCACTTCACCCAGTTCAGCAGATGGGCGCCCAACCAGGAGTGTTCACATTTAAACAAATGAGGGCCTTACACCACAGGAGTGTCATGAATTTCACCACAGTAGAAATAGCATAATAGGGACCGACAGGTCTTCCACTACATCCAATCCAAAAGATGGACATGCAACCAGGAGTGTTCACATTTAAACAAAAGTGGGCCTTACACCACAAAAGTGACATCAATTTCACGAAAGTAGAAATAGTATAATAGGGACCAATAGGTCTTCCACTACTCCCAATCCAACAGATGGACACCCAACCAGGAGTGTTCACATTTTAAAAAATGAGGGCCTGATACCACCGAAGTGGAATAACTGTCACAAGAATAGAAATAGTATATTTGGGACCTAGACGCCTTCCACTACAGCTAAGCCAGCTGATGTAGACCAACTATGACTGTTCACATTTCCACAAATTAGTGTTAACATCAGCAGCAGCAGCCAAAGCAGGCACAGAAGCCACACTAAAGATAATAATCTTTATATAGCGCTAACATATTCCGCAGCGCTTTACAGTTTGCACACATTATCATCACTGTCCCCGATGGGTCTCACAATCTAAATTCCATATCAGTATGTCTTTGGAAAGTGGGAGGAAACCGGAGTACCCAGAGGAAACCCACGCAAACATGGGGAGAACATACAAACTCCTTGCAGATGTTGTCATTGGTGGGATTTGAACACAGGAGTGCTATCCACTGAGCCACCATGCTGCCTGATATCCCAGAGTGCAGTTACATGACATTAATGCATTACACTAAAAAATGCAATATCACTTAGTCTGTACAGTCTGGCATTGGGATGCAAAAGTCCTTGGAGATAAATGACTTGTTCATCTTGATGAAAGTTAGGCAGTCTACACTTGCAGTGGAAAACCAGCTGCGCTTATCCATCAGGACACCACCAGCAGTGCTGAAAACACGTTCTGAGTATAGTTGAGCGACTTTGCCTTTTTTTGGGTCGAGTCGGGTTTCATAAAACCCGACTTAAGCAAAATCTGCCGATTTTTGTGAAAAGTCGAAGGCCGACTGAAACACGAAACCCAATGCAATTCAATGGGGAAGCAAAGTCGGCAGTGAGTGGAGGCCAGGAAACACACCTGCCCTGCCCTTTTGAATTCCAAAAACATCAAATCTTATTACTGAAGCTTTTCAACCTTAATTTACTTCATAATACTAGTTATGCACTGAAAAATGTGGGTTATTTGACTAAATTTGTGGGGGGGTAGGGCTGGCTCCAGGTTTTCATGTGCCCTGGGCCAAAGAGCGCCCCTTTAACACATACCACAACTCATGATGCTCCGATACGGTAGAGAAATAGATGTATAGTACAATGAAAAATACTTCATTTTTTACATTTCATGACTGATATCCATTTTAAATTCTCCAATAGCTCCAAAAACGGACAGTATCTTACTCCTTACAGTATTATGGCCACCGCATAGTGCACTATACAGAGTAATGAGGCCCATATATTTCACCATACAGAATCATTGGTCCCATATAATGTTTGAAACAGTATATGATGAGCTCCACATAATGCTAGTCCCCATGGATGAAGCTGCACTGTCTTATGGGTCCAAATAATGCTCTATATATAATGGGTCCCATTTCTAATGCTCTAGTGTATAATGGGCCCTGTAAATGCAGCTCCAGTGTCTGATGTCCACCTTTGGAATGCTCCAGTGTATGGTGAGCCCCATATATCATTCTCCAGAGTATAGTGCTCCCCAAAAATTGCTGTCCCAACATTGAAAACAATTAAATAAGTCTCCTCAAATAAGTCTCCTCGCTAGGGAATCCCTGTACTAGTCTGGGCGTACAGACGTGATGTCATTGCGCTCTCCGATCAGAATATCACTGTCAGGAAACACGGAAGACGTCATGGCGGTGGAGCAGGGAGAGGTAAGTATTTCAACTTTGCAAGTGCTGTGATCCAGAGCAAGCAGGGGGGGCCCACTCGTTGGCGACAGCACTGGCACAGGGCCCCTCATAGTACGGCGGTGTGTCTGACGGCGGGTGGGCCGAACCTGCACTTTCAGCTGCACCTTCCTTTTTTGTCACCGTGTAAGGTGGTACAGTATATGGGAAGGGTAACCTGAGTTTCATCTGGGTCACATTCAGGCTGTGTAGAGTGCGAGGGGAATCTAGTGGTCTGGGTCAGTGTACCAGCAGAATCATCTAGCAGTGGCTGGGCCTCAGTGCACTTGTGGCGCCCCCAGGAGTACGGTCGCCACAGTGGCATTACCTTCCTCCTAGGGAGTGTGATGTCATGCTTGGGAGCAAAGAAGGATCTCTCTAGCAGTTAAACCAACACACAACACATTTCCCACTCCAGGCCAGCAGGGAGACCTCTGAACCTGACTGCTGAGGAGCTGCTGTCTGTGGTCGGGAGGAGGTAAGTTAGGGCAGTCTGTGAAGGGAAGGGGAAGTGTGTGGACGTGAGAAGGGGAACTGGAGGATGAGCAGAGTTATGGCTCACTCCTAGCTTGAGCGCATGGTCCGGATTCCGGTCTCCGAGTTTGTAGGGACACTGACGTTTCTGCAGCAGAAACCGGAGGAAGTAACAGCTGTAAATGCTCTGTACCCAACTAAGGCTCAGAGGCCCCAGCAGCGACGTGTGGGAGCCAGAAGGAAAAGGCTACGGCTGCCTGCCATACGAGAAAGTTCCAAGAGAGAGTCAACAGAGGGAACTTAATTTAACTCAGCACTGCGAGTACCTCAGATAAGCGCTAGAACGGAGGCCACACTACCTATCTGCAGAGAGAGAATTCCAAATTGGCTTCCAGGCTGACCAACTCCTTCTCCATCTGTACTCTGGGTCCTGGAAGGCACTTACCAAGTGCAGGTAAAGGAACTGCACGACTGTGTCTGTCCTCTTTCTCCTGCGCCTGGCGCACGGCTCTGCTACATCCTGCACTGCACACCATCTACCAACTCTTTCATGTGCCCTGCGACAATGGCCATACCTGTGCAGGGCTTCTACATCTTAGCTGCACCACAACTTCTGTCCCAGAGAAGCGCCACTGCAGCGCTGGTCAATCTACTCAGAAACCACAGGTGGCGTCACGTATCATTCACCTATAAACGTAATTCACCCCTTTGCATGGACGCCCAGGGCCACGGAACGGGTCACCACCACTGTGACACATCCCAGGGAGACAACGTCCCGATACCGATTAACCCCACTGCCCTGCCTGGCCACCCACAATCCATGTCAGATTCATCTTGGACTGGGGAATTCACGATTTGACTTAATAACCTATGCATGGTATGATAGAAAGAGCTACATGGACTAATGTGAAGTGTGGCCTGCTGCATCATTCACTTTGGGTGGGGGTGCAGGAGACAAGGAAAGGGGTTCTTCCTGACCAGGAGCCAGCACTTGACGACTCAGTGCTTGCATTTTTTGAAACTTCAGAAGAGGAGGGCATATTTGCTGGAGTCTGTTTCGGCAATGTAAGCCCAAACCAGTTCCTCATGCTCCGGCTTTAAAAACGGTTAACCTACTCCCAGAAAGGGTAGCCTTCCAGGCGTTCCGTAGACAGACCATGACGCAGGCTCAACACCTCCTGTCTTAGCTGCTATTGTGCTTTTGCCACTACCAGCAGATGCACCACCACCATCAGCACCAGCTGGCCCTCCCACGCCCACGTCCGCGGCCTCTTCCACCAAACTTCCAAATTTAGCACAAAATAGACACAAAATAACATCACATATATGGTACTGTATCAGAAGCGTACAGCTCTCTTCAGTCAAAGGATAATTGTAAATCTCCATATATATTCCATCAGTCACACAGAGACACTCCCATGCTCAGTATGGATTAGACAAGAATATAAAAAGTAGACAAAGTGTACAGTATCATCAGATAGCATGTATATATAGCATAGTTTAAACATTAACAATGTATGTCTATATATCATGAGTAGTGTTGAGCCACCTCGCTCGTGTTTTGGTTCGTCGCACAGGAGGCAAGTTCGTCTAATGTTCGTCGAACCATACTGAAAACAATGGCAGGCAAACACAAACACATACTAACACATACAAAACAATTACAAAACACCTTAAAAGGTGTCCCAAAGCCGACAAAATGCTCAGAAGCCGAAAATAACATATGGAAAAGGGCAACTACATTTACAAAAGAGGTGGATGAGTAAAAGGAGGAGGTGGAGGAGACACAGATCTAGGCTTGTCATGCCCTTAGGAAGTCAAGAAAGTCGGACTAAAAATGTAAAAAACAAACCCAAAAAAACAAAATCTGAAAACGAACACGATCATATACCGTCGTACTTCCCACCAATAAATTATGGCAACTGGCGATCCGGCGGCATTATTCCCATGAACCTCCAAACAGCGTCCATGAAGCCAAAGTGTTTGCTTTCCGGGGGCAGTATGATTGCAAAGCTGAACCTTAAAGGAATGCCCAAAAGGGCACCACCAGGAGTGGAGCCTGCGGCTTAATTGGACTCCACCCAGGAAACTACAACCATGCCACCTCAAAAAAGATGCACACATTGAAAGCTTTGTCGATTGGGTGTGTGTGGTGTGGTATGTCCGTTTGTAGTTGTGTTAGCAATTTGTCAGCTTTATTCCGTTAACGAACGAGACTCCGGCATGCCCCTGCGGTACGCGTAAAGCTTACTAGAGGGATACACGAGGCTCTGGCACGCGCGATCGAGCAATAACAGGGCTATCATGGCCTTCCATGTCCGGGGCTACATGCGCGCTACACTGAAAGAACCATCTTTTATCGCTTACAGGTGCAGATAACCCGCTGAACACCGTTAGTGATGTGGATCTGGGATTCCAATAATTCGCCGTGAACGATGATTTCCCAGTAAGTGTAGGTCAACAGCAATAACTGATTTCGGCCTAACCGCCATTCCAGAAAAAATGCAAAACATTACGTGTCCAAACCACAGGTGCTGTAGCTTGCTTAACAGCTCTGCAGCCGTTCTCAGGCACAGTATGGATTCGACAAGATTCTAGAAAGTTGATAAAGGGTACAGTTTCACCGGATAACACGTATATATGTAGCATAGTTTACACATTAAAAACCTATGTCTATATATCAGGAGGCAGGCTCAGACGGTCTCAGGCCCAGTATGGATTAGACGTGATTGGACAAAGGTGAGAAAGGGTACCGTATCACTGGATAACAGGTATGTATAGCATAGTTTACACAATAAAAACGTTCTCAGGCCCAGTATGGATTCTACAAGATTCGAGAAAGTTGATAAAGGGTACAGTTTCACCGGATAACACGTATATATGTTGCATAGTTTACACATTAAAAACCTATGTGTATCGATCAGGAGGCAGGCTCAGACGGTCTCAGGCCCAGTATGGATTAGACCAGATTGTACAAAGTTGAGATAGGGTACATTATCACTGGATAGCAGGTATATAGAGCATAGTTTAAACATTTAAAATCTCTGTGTTTTCTGCATGGATTACACAACAATCTAAAAACTAGAAAAAAGGAAATGTATTTCAAGCTTACAGCATGATACACTTTTGGTGGTATTTTTAAATCTTCATTTATATTTCTGTCTCAGTAAGACAGCCCAAACTCTCTGCAATAGGAAATTAGATGCATACAATTATTTACCTAAAGACTAGTGATTGCAGAAATCTACGAATTACTATTCACTGGAGCAACTTCCGTCACAATTCTCAGAGGCGATGCTGACCCTCAATTAATTAGTGTGTGGACACAGCAAAAACCTTGCTTTGTGAATAAAGTGTTGCTGTATCGCAGTACCGTTGATCCCATCGCCGTTACTCATATCCAATTTTAATCACAGGGAGAGATGTAAACATGGTGCTCACTGCCTATCATGATCTGTCATGTAACTTTGGAGTGCAAAACACAGAAGCCACAGGCCGTAGGCGATTCAATTGGATTGGCATGAGAGGGAGGGCACATTTAAAAATGTGCGCTGGAATGTCACACGTCTGTGGGTAGGAAAACTGTTAAAGCTGATGAGAAACCACCACTGCATCTCATTGTGAGTCGACGTCCATAAGAAATGGAAGCCATTGATCATCTGAAGCTGGATCCCGGCCAGCGGGACAGGGCATAGCTACGTCTTAACCATCATCTTCTATCAGTTCACCAAATTTGAAGTGCCAGTCCCAGTGATGGATTTGACAGCCCAGACTACACAGCGGAGGAGCAGGGAGAGGCAAACATTGCAAATGCTGGGGCCCTGCCCAAGCAAGGGGGGCCCACTCGTGGGCGTCGGCACTGGCACTGACCCCTCATAGTACGGCGGTGTGTCTGACGGCGGGTATGCACCACCACCGTCAGAGACACTTGATTGCACTATGAGGGACCCTGTGCCAGTGCCCGCGCCCACGAGTCTGCCCACCCACCTGGCAATGGCAGTCGCACGGTTGCGTGCCCTCGGTGGTGACCCCGGCCATTGGGGGGAGGAGGATGCCCAGTTAGAGAGGTTTACAAAATGGCATATGTTGATGTGGGACATTCACCTGCTGCTAAAGGCGAAATTGGTCAAGTCCCAGGAACAGGCGGACCAAAGAAAACAATTTTTCTGGCAACCTATGTGTCATCAGGGTAAGGTGGGACAAAATCCTTGGAAACCCATGCATGGTTCATTTTAATGAAGGTTAGATCATCCACATTTTCGGTCGACAGGCGAGTCCTTTTTTCTTTCAGTATTGATCCAGCAGCACTGAAGACTCTTTCCGATAGAACACTTGCAGCTGGGCATGCGAGCTCCTGTAAGGCATATTGTGCCAATTCAGGCCAGGTGTCCAGTTTAGCTGCCCAATAGTCAAATGGGAATGAGCTGTGAGGGAGAACATCAATATGGGAGGAAAAGTAGTTTGTAACCATACTTGACAAGTGCTGTCTCCTGTCACTTTCAATCGATGCAGTATTACCAGTCGTGTGAGCGGGACTTGAAAAATCAGTCCACAACATGGTCATGAAACCCCTGTCTCCAACGCCACTTCTGATGTGTCCACCACCAACACCGCTTCCAAGTTGCCTCCGGCCCCTACGGCTCGTGTGAGAACCATCACCGCTGCTGTGTGCTGGGAATGCCTCAACCAACCGGTTTACCAGAGTAGCTTGTTTGACCAATATTAGGTCAAGGTTCTCCTGTGGCATGATGTTTTGGAATTTGCCTTTATAGCGTGGATCCAGGATACTGGCCAACCAGTAGTCATCATCGTTCATCATTTTGGCAATGCGGGGGTCCCTTTTTAGGATCTGCAAGGCATAATCTGACATGTGGGCCAATGTTCCCGGTGTCAATGATGCACTGCGAGTGCTGGTTGGAGGAGCACTTTCTGGCAAATCCACATCCCTCCAGTCACGCACAAACCCTGTACCAGACCTTGCAAAGCCAACATTTTCTCTTACCCCACGAGAAGCATCCTCCTCCCCTAAATAATCATCCCCATCATCCTCCTCCTCCTCTTCCTCCTCATCAACCTCGGCTGCAGACGCCTGCTCCTTAATGTGCGTCAAAGTTTGCATGAGCAGACGCATAAGTGGGATGCTCATGCTTATGATGGCGTCGTCAGCACTTACCAGCCATGTGCATTCCTCAAAACACTGAAGGACTTTACAGAGGTCTTTCAGCTTCGACCACTGCACACCTGCAAACTCCATGTCTGCCCTCAAAGTGCCTGCCCGTTTATCCTCCCACAAATGCATTATGGCCTGCCTTTGTTCGCACAGCCGCTCAACCATGTGCAGGGTGGAGTTCCACCTTGTTGCAACGTCGATAATTAGGCGGTGCTTGGGATGGTGGACCAATCGCTGCAGCTTCTGCATACGACTGGAGTGTACCGGCGATCGGTGGATATGCGAGCACAGTCTTCGAACCTTAAGGAGCAGGCCTATTAAATCCGGATAATTAGTGAGGAAGCACTGCACCACCAGGTTCAAGGTGTGAGCCAAGCAAGGTATGTGTCTGAGTTTTGAAAGGGCTATGGCTGCCACAAAATTCCGGCCGTTATCGCTAACTACCTTGCCTGCCTCAAGATGTAGACTGCCCAGCCGTGACTCAGTTTGTCGCTGAAAGTAGTCGGCCAGTACCTCTGCGGTGTGTCTGTCGCCCAAACACATCATCTGCAACACAGCCTGCTGACGCTTTCCACTAGCTGATCGATAGGGGGACACCTCGTTTGCAACACTGTCAACTGCGGATGCAGTGCTCGTGTGACTGCGCTCTGTGGACCAGCTTTCGCTTCTGGAGGAGGAGGAGGGTCGAACGCCTACAGCCAACTGTTTCCTATACCGTGGGCTAGGCAGCACTGTGCCACCACCGCTGTCCCCTGTGGACCCTGCATCCACCACATTAACCCAGTGCGCAGTGATGGACACATAACGGCCCTGGCCATGCCTACTGGACCATGCATCAGTTGTGAGGTGCACCTTTCCACTCACTGACAGCTTGACTGCATGGACAATGCGGTCTTTCACATGAAGGTGGAGGGCTGGGATGGCTTTGCGAGAAAAGAAGTGGCGACTGGGTAGTTCATAGCGTGGAACTGCGTAGGCCATTAGTTCGTGGAAAGCTGCGCTTTCAACCAACCGATAGGGCATCATCTCTAACGAGATTAGTTTGGCAATGTGGGTGTTCAAAGCCAGTGTACACGAGGATGAGTACTTTTTTGTCCTACTCATAGTCTCTGGTAGGGTGAGCTGGACTTGAGAGCTGGATATGGTGGAAGTAGCGGTGGACATGGCGGACTGAGAGAGGGTTGATGATGGTGATGGAGTTGGTGTTCTTTCTGATGGCCTAGATTCAGTATTTCGTTGCAATAACAGTGTGATTCCCTGAATGATTTGCCCTTGCGACGACAACTCAACATTTGCTGCTGGTGGTGTGCTAACCGGTGGACTTACAGTGGGAGAAACAATGTTGCGTTGCTGACTACCTTCTTTGGGAGCAGTAGCACATGTGGTACATGAGTTTTGGTAGTCCATCCACGCTTGCAAGTGCATGGTGGTTAAATGTCTTAGCATGCAACTGGTATTCAAATTTCTCAGATTTTTCCCTCGGCTAAAGGTCTTTGCGCACTTCTTACAGATTACCTTTGCCTGATCATTAGGATTTTGTTCAAAAAAGTGCAACACTGCACTCATCCTACTAGGGAAGACAGTTTGAGGCCTTGAACGCTGTGCTTTTTTGACTGTCTGGCCAAGCTGTCATGCAATTTTTTGGGTTTTTGTAACCCGTTTTTGGACTGCTCCGGGCCTGCCAGATAACAACTGTTGCAATGTCGATGCCCGCTGCGGATGCTCCTTCTCCTCTTCTAAGCTATTGGCAGCAGCACACTCTACCCCCAATGGATGCCAATCTGGGTCAACAACTGGGTCATCCATCACCTCCTCTTCAATGTCATGTGCACCTTCCTCTGTGTCACCGTGTATGGTGGTATAGTATGCAGGAGGGGGCAACTGAGTTTCATCAGGGTCAGATTCTGGCTCAGTACACTGCGAGGACAATGTAGTGCTCTGAGTGAATGTACCAGCAGATAAATCTAGCAGTGGCTGTGCATCAGTGCACTCCATGTCAGATTCATCTTGGCCTGGGTAATTCTCGATTTGACTTGATAACCCCGGCATGGTATGTGAAAACAGCTCCATGGAGTAATCTGTAGTGTGGCCTACCGCATCATTCAATTTTGGTAGGGGTGAAGGACACAAGGAAAGGTGTGTGTTATGAATGAGTCACCGAAGGAGGAAAAAACAAAAATATAAGCTAAGTCCAGAAAACCGGAGAGGTTGGTAGCTATTGGATTGCAGACCACTGATCCTATCCACAACAACTAACAGTAGCCGTGGGGGGGTTCCTACGATGCCCTAGACGCCTCGATCACAGCTGGAGAACTAAATAGGCCTAAAGAAAGAAAGGGAAATCTAAACTGCCCCAGAGCAGACCCCAAAGCAATAGGCAGCCCCCAACAAATAATGACGGTGAAGCAAGATGAAAACACTAACACAGATAGAAAGATAGGTTGAGCAAACGATGGGGCCCAAGCTAACTAAAAAGGACAGGATAGAAAAGCTGCTGTCTGCAATCCGTAAAAAACCCTACCAAAAATGTCCCAACCGTCTGATAGGAAAAACAGGCCCTGAAGTCGCTAGGACTTCAAAAAGACTATATCAGCACTCAGGTAAATTCTAAGGACAGAGCAAAGAGGCAAACTGATCAGAGACAAAAATGGAACTCAGCACACCCCCGACCGGGGATGGCTGAACTTCAAAAAACAAGGTAAACAAAACAAAACTAATAAGTTCATTAGCAGAGCAAAAACTTATCTTTGGGAAGCAGGAGTCAGACTGGTCTCCAAGAATCCAGCAGAGAAATCACCAGCGACTCAGAAGGGCATCGGCTGCCTTATTTCCAGTCAGAATTTCCTGTTACCCAGTCATCATCTACCAGATCAGGTGTTTGGTAATCAGCCTCACTACCTTCCTTCACCAGAAGAGGGAGTTCATCAGACATCGACGGTGAAGGGGAAAATGAACTTACAACAGGTGTGGTTCATGACCATGAGCCTCCAATGACGACTCAGTGCTTTTATTTTTTAAAACTTCAGAAGAGGAGGCGATAGAGCTGGAGGCTAAGTCAGCAATGTAAGCCAAAACTTGTTCTTGAAGCTCCGGCTTTAGAAGCGGTTTACCTACTCCCAGAAAAGGGAGCCTTTGATGCCTTGTGGAGCCAGACGATGACGCAGCCTCAACACCTCCAGTATTAGGTGCTATTTTGCTTTTGCCACTACCAGCAGATCCACCACAAACACCAACACCATCATTACCAGCTGCCAACCCCCGCCCACTTCCACGGACTCTTCCACCACACTTCCTCATCTTTTGGAAAAACTTACCCCAACTCTCTGGTACTGTAAAACAAGGTACAAGGGGTATATATTACTGGGGAGAATTGGAATGTCTCTACACTTCAGGACACTGTGGGATTCAGTCAGGCCCTGTTTATTTAACACCGCAATATGACAGGCAGATTCTCTATGCTGTTAGAAAGGTTTATAGAGGACTGTGGAGAATTGGAATGTCTCTACACTTCAGGACACTGTGGGATTCAGTCAGGCCCTGTTTATTTAACACCGCAATATGACAGGCAGATTCTCTATGCTGTTAGAAGGGTGTATAGAGGACTGTGGAGAATTGGAATGTCTCTACACTTCAGAACACTGTGGGATTCAGTCAGGCCCTGTTTATTTAACACCGCAATATGACAGGCAGATTCTCTATGCTGTTAGAAGGGTGTATAGAGGACTGTGGAGAATTGGAATGTCTCTACACTTCAGGACACTGTGGGATTCAGCCAGGCCCTGTTTATTTAACACTGCAATATGACAGGCAGATTCTCTATGCTGTTAGAAGGGTGTATAGAGGACTGTGGAGAATTGGAATGTCTCTACAATTCAGGACACTGTGGGATTCAGTCAGGCCCTGTTTATTTAACACCGCAATATGACAGGCAGATTCTCTATGCTGTTAGAAGGGTGTATAGAGGACTGTGGAGAATTGGAATGTCTCTACACTTCAGGACACTGTGGGATTCAGTCAGGCCCTGTTTATTTAACACCACAATATGACAGGCAGATTCTCTATGCTGTTAGAAGGGTGTATAGAGGACTGTGGAGAATCGGAATGTCTCTACACTTCAGGACACTGTGGGATTCAGTCAGGCCCTGTTTATTTAACACCGCAATATGACAGGCAGATTCTCTATGCTGTTAGAAAGGTGTATAGAGGACTGTGGAGAATTGGAATGTCTCTACACTTCATGACACTGTGGGATTCAGTCAGGCCCTGTTTATTTAACACCGCAATGTGACCGGTAGAAATTGCCTAGTGTATGACAAACTACAAGGTGTATATAGAATTGGGCAGAACTGGAATCTCCCTACAGTGTAGTTCTGTAAGATTGGAACAACTCCTCGACTTATCCTTACAGAGTCACACACAGATAGCTTCACTGTGGCTGTGATAACAGCCGTTACGCGGTACTGATAGAGGAGCGTGCACGTACACCGCTGTCCAGTGTATGTAAAATTGTCAAGCTCCGTGTTTTATTATATGGACTGACACACGCTGTCTCTCTATAGTTTTGAATGTAATCAAACAGCAAATATACTAAACTGTTTGAAAACCAGACAAAACTATAAGGTGGAGGTCTGTAAGAACGGAACAACTCCTCGACTTATCCTTACAGAGTCACACACAGCTTCACTGTGGCGGTGATAACAGCCATTACACGGTACTGAGAGAGGGAGCGTGCACGTACACCACTGTCCAGTGTATGTAAAATTGTCAAGCTCCGTGTTTTAGTATACGGACTGACACACACTGTCTCTCTATAGTTTTGAATGTAATCAAACAGCACATATACTAAACTGTTTGAAAACCAGACAAAACTGTAAGGTTGAGGTCTGTAAGAACGGAACAACTCCTCGAATTATCCTTACAGAGTCACACACAGATAGCTTCACTGTGGCTGTGATAACAGCCGTTACACGGTACTGAGAGAAGAGCGTACACCACTGTACGGTGTGTGAAAAATGAACGCTCAGTAACTCACAAGGACAAAACAATAAAATCTGGATTGCTTTGAAAAAAGCAGTTTGCTCAGCAATGGGCACACAGCAATGCAGCTACCAGGTAGCCTTAAAAGGCAGCCTAATAACCAACAGAGCTGATGCACCAAAATATAGCCTCCCCTTGCACTGCACAGTGACTGGTGTGTTGTACAGGCAAAATCGCTAGCAGCAGAATCAGTTTTTGGTACTCTTCTTCCCTGCCTAGCACTCTCCCTACAGAATCAGCAGCAGCTCTCCCTATTCTGAGACCAGCATGAGTAACATGACGGTCGGCGTCCCCGCCCTTTTATACCCCCTGTGACGCCCCACAAAGCAAGCCAATCACTTGCATGCCCTTCTCCAAGATGGTGGTGACCGCTGCCTATGTCATCACGTTGCCCACAGTGTCCGTTCTTCCTGATTGGCTGCAAAAAGGGCGCTCAAGCATCTTTTGAAACGCGACTTTGGCGCTAAAGTCGCCGACCTCGTGGCCGACCTCGCGCTAAGGTCGGGTTTCGTTTCATGAAACCCAACTTTGGCGAAAGTCGGCAACTTTTCAATTTTTTCGACCCGTTTCGCTCAACTCTAGTTCTGAGAGATCGCTGGCAACTGGGCACGATAAAACCTCAAGGCATGTGAGGCGAGCTCGGGCCACTCATCCATTTTGGAAGACCAAAATGTGAAAGGGTCCAAACCCTCCCTGATGATATTTATATTCAGTTCTAGCTACTCTTTCATCATCCTCTCCATTCGTTCCCTACGTGTAAAACTTGGACTCTGTTGTACTGGTACACGAGTTGGTCTAAAAAATAAGTGTCAAAGGACTCACAGAAATTGCTTCTTCCACTTCCGCCACTGCTGCTGCTAATGTTTTGGCGTTGATGAACTGACGTGCCAGAGGTTGGAAGTCTAGAGCTGCGATGCGAACTGTGTGCTTCACTGCTGTCTTGGGGAAAAGCTCTGTTAAGGTTATGTAGAAGCGTGTTTCGATACTCCAGCATTCGAGAGTCCCTTTCCAGGGCGGGAATCATCTGGCAAAATGTGGTTTCATAGTGTAGATCTAACAGAGTGGCAACCCAGTAGTCAGTATTATTCCTAATCATAACTATACGGGGATCATGCTGCAGATAGTGCAGCAAGAAGGCATTCATATGTCGGGCTCTACCACAAGGTCCATGCCCATGCCCATGCTGTGTTGGTTGCTGGGTAACAATGAGGCTCATTTCCTTCATCCCCTCCCGCAAACCATGAACAACAGAGAGAGGAGGATTATCCTCTTCATCTGACAGTTGCTCGCCCATCACCTCTTTCCTCTTCCATTTGTAACTTGGATCTTTGCACCTTCGATAACAGTTTGTCTGTTATCACCAGCCCCCCAAGATCGCAGTAATCCACCCTGCCTTGGCACCTGCCTTGGCACCTGCCTGTGACGACAGTCTTGAACTTAGAGACAATGTTATCCTTTCCGCATCCTTCTCTGCTTCGTCCTCTTCTTCTGGGAATATCATCTCCTCCCGCAGGCTATTCAAAGTCTGTTCCATCATATAGATGACCGGAATAGTGATGCTGATGGCGTCGTCAGCGCTAACCATCTTAATAGCCATTTTGAAACTGTGCATAAGGGTGCAGAGGTCCTTAATCTGTGCCCACTCTGTAAACGTGATATGCACCACATCCATACTGCGTTGGCCCAGGCTATACGACATTACATACTGTGTCAGGGCTTGTTGCTGCTGCCACAGTCGCTGCAACATGTGCAGAGTGGAATTCCACCATGTCAGCACATCGCACATCAACCTGTTAACTGGCATGAACAAATACCTCTATATCAATGCAAGTCGATGACCAGAGGGGTGCGGACGGTGTAAATGAGCATACCGCTTACGTGCTTTCTGGAGCAGCTCACCCAGGCCATGATAGTGGTGGAGAAAACGCTGTTCCAACAGGTTGAGGACATGAGTCATGCAAGGCACGTCTGTGAGCTTGCCTCGCTGTAAGGCCACCACCAGGTTCACACCGTTATCAGACACGGCCTTCCATGGATGCAGGTTCAGCGGAGACAGCCATTGATCAAGCTCAGCCTGGAGAGCTGTACAAAACTCTTCAGCTATATAACTGCGATCTCCAAGGCATATCAATTTAAAAAAACTGCTTGATTGCGGTGAGCTCTGGCTCCGCATTGCAGAGGTGGTGGGGTTTTTTTCTGCACAGTTGGAACGCTTGTCTCATTAAGGCATAGATTGAGGGCGCAGGTGGAGGCTCTAGAGGAGATAGAGGAGGCATAAGCAGTGGAGGAAGTGTTAAATGTAGAGGTTTGTCCTGCAAGCCTTGGTGACTCCAAGAGTTGTGAAGCAGCACCTGTCCCTACAGCCACCAGGGTCATCCAGTGCCAAGTCAGCGAGATGTAAAGCCATTTTCCATGCTTACTCATGTAAGTATCTGTGGTGAATTGCACCCTGGCAGACAGAGATTTAGTCAAGGAATGGGTGATGTTTTCTGCATCATGCTGGTGTAGCTCAGTCACAGCTTTCTTAGAAAAGTAATGGCAACTGGGCAATTGGTACTGGGGGACTGCGATGACCATCAACTTTCGGAAACCGTCTGTATCTACCAGACGGAATGGCAGCATTTCTGTAGCCAACAGATTGGAGATGGTGGAGTTCAATCTCTTAGCTTTGCCATGCATAGGAGGAAACAATCTTTTGTGTGGTGACCACAACTGCGGAACCAAGGGCTGGCTGCAGTGCTGAGAGAGGATGAAGAACAGTGAACTGGACAAACTGCTGGACCGTGAGAGAGGTGCAGGCAGAGATGTTATTGTGGCATGAGAAACTTGTGGTGTTCTTGTTCTCTGAGATTGATCAAAAACAGCAGGCATGTCCACTTCCGTTACAGCTGACGGCGGGCTCTCAGTCAGCGTGACTGGAGCGGGTAAAGAACCCGAGGCTCTGCAGTCGAGCACCTGCATCTCAATAGTTGGCACGATAACAGAGGACAAGGAAGAAGCAGCAGATGCGATTGATGGGGCGACTGATAGGGAACTATAGGCTGATGAGTCTGACTTCCATACCTGGAAAGATCTTTGAACAAATTATTAAACAACAAGTATGTAAGTATCTGGATAAGAATGAAGTGATTAAATAGAGTCAGCATGGGTTTGTAACTAATAAGTCATGTCAGACTAACCTAATTTCCTTCTATGACAGAATCTCTGACTGGGTTGATCAGGGAAATGCTGTAGCTATAGTATATCTTGACTTGAGCAAAGCATTTGACAAAGTATGTCACACAATCCTTATTAAAAAAAATGACTAAATATGGAATGGACAAGGCAACTTTTAGATTGATTCATAACTGGCTTAGTGATTGGACCCAAAGAATGGTCGCAAATGGCTTCATATCCAGTTGGAAGAATGTCTTAAGTGGTGTACCACAGGGCTCTGTCCTGGGCCCTGTATTGTTCAACATTTTTATCAATGATTTAGACGAAGGAATTGAGGATAAACTGATTAAATTTTCTGAAGACACAAAGCTAGGAGGGAAAGCTAATACTAGAGAAGAGAGAGAGGATTCAAAAAAATATAAATAAACTGGAGCAGTGGGCAGCAACTAACAATGGTTTTTAACAGTGAAAAATGTAAAGTTCTAAATCTGGGCAATAAAAATGAAAAAACATTCAGAATGGGAGGAATAGGGCTAAGCAACAGCACATGTGAAAAAGACTTGGGTATACTAATATATCACAGACTGAACATGAGTCAACAGTGTGATGCAGCAGCAAAAAAGGCAAGTACAATTCTAGGATGTATTAACAGAAGTATACAGTCTAGATCACATGAAGTCATTATTGCCCTCTACTCCTCTTTCGTCAGACCTCAACTGGAATATTGTGTCCAGTTTTGGCCACCACATTTTAAAAAAGACATCAACAAACTGGAGCAAGTTCAGCGAAGAGCGACCAGAATGGTGACCAGTCTGCAAACCATGTCCTATGAGGAACGTGATTGAGAGGAGACTTAATAGCTTTCTACAAATTTCTGAAGGGTTGTCACATTGTAGAAGGATCAGCTTTATTCTCATTTGCACAAGGAAAGACTAGAAGCAATGGGATGAAACTGAATGGGAGGAGACACAGATTAGATATTAGAAAAAACTTTTTGACAGTGAGGGTTATCAATGAGTGGAACAGGCTGCCATGAGAGGTGGTGAGTTCTCCTTCAATGGAAGTCTTCAAACAAAGGCTGGACAGACATTTGTCTGGGATGATTTAGTGAATCCTGCTTTGAGCAGGGGGTTGGACTGGATGGCCCAGGAGGTCCCTTCCAACTCTACCATTCTATGATTCCATGACATATCTCCCCTCCAGTACTTAACCAGTGACTTTGTTACATATCCCCCCATCTGCCCAAAGCTTGGGGTTTTGTCATCTTCACTGGCTAAGCAGGGGACTCTTGACAGGATACCTGCGTTCCCATGCAACTTTTTTGGCCTGTGCTCCACATGAAAATTAAAATCCTGGAGTGCTAAAAACCATCTAGTCACCCGGGCATTCTTGCCCTTCCTTTCTTTCATCCATCTCGGGTGCACATGATCTGACACTAACCTAGATTTATGGCCTAGCAGGTAGTACCTCAGGGTGTCAATCACCTATTTGATGGCCAAGCACTCTTTTTTAATGATGGCATAGTTTTTCTCACAGGAGGAGAGCTTCCTACTTAGGTATAGGACTGGATGTCCGTCCCCATCTATCTCCTGGGACAACACAGCTCCCACCCCTACTTCATAGGCATCCGTCTGGAGTACAAACTCCTTAGTGAAATCCAGTGCAACCAAGACCGACTGTGTGCATAGGGCGAGCTTCAACTCCTGGAATGCCATCCCTGCTTCAGAGGACCACTTGACCATCGACGCCCTTGTGCCCTTGAGCAGATTTGTCAGGGGTGCGGCTGTCATGGCAAAATTTGGGATAAATCGCTGAGAATATCCCACAATTCCCAGAAACGCCCTAACCTGCGTTTTGGAGACCGGCTGCGGTCACTTTTGGATTGCATCCACTTTGTCTATTTGTGGCTTTATCTCGCCCCTTGCATCGATGTGGCCCAAGTACATTGCCTCTTCTTTCTTGGGGTTCATAGTAAACCATGCCTTCCTCAGTGCATCCAGTCCTGCCTGGACCTTCTGCAGGTGACTTCCCCAGTCTAGACTGAAGATCACAATGTCGTCCAAGTAAGCAGTGGTGTACTTCTTGTGAGGGACTAGTATTACCTGGTGCTCCTTGTAGTCTGAACGGCATCTGGGTATACTGAAGGCACCTGTCAAGTGTAGAGAAGGCCTTGGCACTTGTAAAACAGGAAACAGAAAAAGCGCAAATAGGGTCGTATCCAACAGATTATTTCCAATTAATTCCAAAAAACTGCTCACCTGATGGTGTAGAATGAATGCACGTATATATCAGCTGCTGCAGATCCACAAGTCGGCTACCGACTTTATGAAAGACGTTATAGTGGAGATATGTGGTTGTCCTTGTGGTATTTTCCTGAAGAAGAAGTCATATAGACTTTGAAACACGTAGAATAGACCACCTGAGTTTTTTCCAACTATATCTGGATTTGTATTATTATGGCAGCGCGGACATAATCCACATATCTCCACTATAATGCCATGGCACTTGGAGACAGGAGAATTTCTCAGTACCCTTTTGTCAGGTCTAGGGTGGCGATGTATCTGGCTGACCCTAACCTCTCAATAAGCTCATCGACCCAGGGCATTGTATACACGTCGAACTTGGACACCTCATTGAGCTTCCTGTAATCATTACAGAAGCGTCACTCCCCATTTGGCTTTGGCACCAGCACAATAGAGATGGACCAGCTGCTCTTTGACTCCTCGAGTTCACCTTGGAGTTCACCTCGCAGTGAGCTTCAGGAATCCAATATGGCCTTTGGTTGATCTTCACATACGGATCAGTCAGGATTTCCTGCTCCACAACCACATCATAGTAACTACGAAAACAGGTCTCAGTTCCGCTGAAGCAGATCATGGCATTGTTGTTTCTGGGCCAGAGACAGTGTCTTTGCCACTGTGACATCCTCGACCTTGGCCTCAGGATGGGCCCCTAAACATGTTGCTTCTACGGGATCCCTTTTTCGCCACAGTTTCAGCAGGTTGATGTGGTACACTTGTTACAGCTTTCTTCTCCCTAGTTGGTGGACTTTAAAGTTGACATCACTCAACTTCTCGACCATCTCATATGGCCCTTGCCACTTGGCCAGGAATTTAGTTTCAATGGTGGGGATCAACAGGAGCACTTGGTCACCATGGCTAAACTGTCTCAGTCTTACCGACCAATTGTAGATCTTTGCCTGGGCCTTCTTATGCTTGGAGAAGACTCTCTTTCACAAATGGCATCACACTCGTGATCCTGTCCTGCATTTGGGCCACATGTTCAATAATACTTTGGCGGGGAGTTACCTCCGCTTCCCAGGCCTCCTTTGCAATGTCCAGAAGACCCCGAGGGTGCCGTCCATATAGGAGCTCAAACGGCGATAACCTCGTAGAGGCCTGTGGGACTTCTCGGATAGTAAACAGTAGGTATGACAGGAGGCAATCCCAATCTCGGCCATCATTCTCCACAATCTTCTTTAACATGGATTTCAAGGTCTTATTGAACCTCTCCACCAGGCCATCTGTCTGCGGATGGTACATCGACATCCTAAGTTGGGTAATCTGGAGGGCTTTACACAACTCCCTCATCACCTTGGACATGAACAGTGCCTTGGTCTGTCAGGATCGCCTTTGGCAGGCCTGTCCAGGAGAAAATATGCAGTAGTTCCCGTGCTAAACTCCGGCTGTAGGAGTTTCTCAGTGGCACTGCCTCCGGGTATCGCGTAGCATAGTCCATTACTACTAGGATGTATTGATGACCCCTGACATACTTAACTAAAGGCCCAAATAGGTCCATGGCAATCTGGTCAAATGGGACTTCGATTATGGGTAATGGAACTTTGGGACTGCAGAAGTGGGATACGGGGTCAGTAAGCTGACAGGTAAGGCAGCACTAGCAGAAATTAACAATGTCCCTGTGACACCAAGGCCAGTAGAACCTCTGAAGGACTTGCTGTTGGGTCTTATCTATGCCTAGATGACCCCCCAAGACATGAGCATGGGCCAGATCTAGTACCTTATGTGTGTAGGGTCCCGGGATTAACAATTGCTCTTATTTTTCCCCTCTCTGTCTAGTGACCCGATATAGCAACTCCTCATTGACTGCAAAGTACAGGAACCTGGTGTCAGCCCCCCAGCTCTTGGGCAACCCCATTTATCACAGTCACATTTTCCAGTACATTTTTCAAAGTCCAAACCTGCATTTCTGCAGTCCACAAGTTCCAGCCAGAAACCCCCAGTTCAGGAATTTAAGCCACACTGGTCACCATTTCGTGCTCATCACCAGCCAGAACACACATGTGGAACTTATCCATCTCTGACTGTGATGGGGTTTCAACAGGGTTGAGCTGGCTCCCATCTGCATCCTTTGGTACCTCTGCCTTTCCCCACAAGTTCCAGAAAAGGCTAAAGTCCCACCCCGATTATCACGGTGTCATGGTTAGGACATGGTTAATGTCCTGTTCTCACAGGGTTAACTTTTGCTGGCCTCTCTTTGGATCTGGGAGGGGTATTTATACTCACTCCAGACTAGGATTCCCTGTCAGCTAAACTGTTATTCTGGCTGTTTGTCTGACCCCCCTGGTGTGTGTATATTGCATTGCTTGTTTGATTCCCGTGTATGACCCAGTATGTCCCCTCACTCTGAACTCCGTCTCTCGTTTTGGTACTATTGTCTTCTCTGGTTCTGACCTCCTGGCTTGGCTATTGTTACTCCATTACAGTTTGTCCCTTTTGTACCGTCCATTGCCTGTTCTGGTTTTCTGATCTATTGCTACGTCCTGACTATTCGCTCTGTCTAACCCTTTGGTACTGTCCTGCTATCTCGTGCTTTGACCCGGCTTGATCTGGTATACGTCCCTGTCTATGCCCCTTAGTAACTTGTCCCGTAGTTACCTTTCTAGGAGTTTCCCTGCAGCTCCTAGCTCTGTGGAGCTTAGGTCACGCCCCCAGCAGTCACGTGCTTTAGGTCCTGATAGTCTGAAGCACGCATCGTCACCGCTGCTGTCCCACTCCACAGGTATCTTTGAGGACTGTTTTTTTTACTCCGGACACGTGCACTGGCTCATTGAGCAAGTGCAGTGCGGTGTTCCTGACATTATAGCTGACCGTTTCAATTTTTTTTTTCCTCTGAAGGAAAAAAAAAGTGTGTTATCCTCATGGATCTCATACAAGCTTTGGCTAATCAGGTCAAGCACCTGACCCAAATGTTCCACAAACTTAATGTGGAACAGTGCACGATGGCCCATACCCAGCAACAGTTGCTGGATACTGTGCAGGGGGCTGTCGCTGCAGGGGCTCCTAGTGCTGGGGATAGAGATGTGTCATTGGCATCCCCCGAATCTCCGGTCAAATTGCCAGACCCTTTCTCAGGGGATAAAAGGGAGTTCAGGTCATTCAGAGAAGGATGCAAGCTTTTTCTTTCTCTGAGGCCCCGCTCCTCCGTGGATGAGTTCCAGAGGGTGGGGGTCGTCATTTTCCTACTTCGGGGGGCTCCACAGGCATGGGATTTCTCTCTCTCTTCCTCTGCTCCTGAACGTATGTCGTGAATTTGTTCTTTGAGGCTCTGGAGCACATTTATGATGAGCCTGATAGAGTGCATCTGGCAGAGGATATAGTGATGAGTGTGACACAGGGGAGGCACTCTGCTGAATGGTTCTGCTCAGAGTTTAGACGTTGGACGTCCAAAGTATCATGGAAAGACGCCGCCCTGAGGGGGTTGTTCCGCAGGGGCCTGTCTGACCGTCTGCAGGATGCTCTGGCATTACATCCTCCTCCTGATACCCTGGAGGACGCCATGATGCAGGTGGTCCATATGGACCGGAGACTCCGCGCTAGAGGAATGATGCAACGCGAGTCTCCCTTGTACCCCAAATTGTGTGACACTGCACCTATATCTGAGCCCATGGAGGTTGGGTCAGTCTCGGTTAAAGAGAAAATGAGAAGGCACCGTAGAGACAATCTACTATGCTTTTACTGTGGAGCCTCTGGACATTGGAAAAGGATTTGCCTCTCCTGTCCTTCTTCATAGAAACGACTGAGTCTGGGCAACAATCGAGGAGGTTGTCCAGACTCCCAGGTACATTTTTTCTTACGTACAAAAATGGTGCTCCAGGTTGATTTGGAACTTGCTGGCAGTCCTGTTATGACCACCGCCTTTGTTGACTGTGGTTCCTCCAATAATCTGATTGATGCCCAAGTTGTGACTCTTAATAAGATAGGGACAGTCAGGTTAAAAGACCCTGTTAAAATTGTGGCTGTGGATTCATCCTCTCTTACCCGGGATGGAATTTGTTTCATGTCTGAAGTTTTTTCTTTGAAAGTGGGTTCCAGTCATGTGGAAAATTTAAGTTGTTTCATTATGAATAATCTGCCTGCAGGACTGGTATTGGGAATGCCCTGGTTGCAACGCCACAATCCTCTTATTGATTGGGTGAAGGGGGAGATCACCCGATGGGGATGTAATGATAATGGTCTGTGTTGTAACCCGGTTCCTTTTGTCAATCCGATAAAATCTGTATCTGTGTCATCTGTCGGTCTGGAGGGTATTCCGGAGTACCTGAGAGACTTTGAAGATGTGTTTTCCGAAAGCGAGGCTGAGACGCTCCCACCACATAGACCATATGATTGTGCTATCGATTTAGTACCTGGAGCCAAATTACCCAAGGCTCATTTGTTTAACCCCTTACCTACAAATGACGTAATATTCCGTCCATGTGACCATGGACCTAATTACCATGGACGGAATATTACGTCATCGCGATCAGCGGCGCCCACGTGGTGAGCGCCGCTGATCGCGGCCGAGTGTCAGCTAATTATCATAGCTGACACCCGGCACAATGTGTCAGGGGCAGTCACGGACCGCCCCCGACACGTTAACCCCTTGCACACCGCGATCAAACACGATCGCGGTGTACCGGGGGTTAAAGGGAAGCATCGGCAGGGAGGGGGCTCCCTCCGTGCTTCCCTGAGCCCCCCACGGCAGCGCAATGTGCAGCGCTGCTGCGGGGGACTCCTTTCCTCCAGGCCCCCGAATCCAAGATGGCGACGGGGGCCTTCGGGGGCCTGCAGGAAGCTGGCTTCCTCAGTGCCTGCAAAGCGCAGGCATGAGGAAGCCTTCTGCAGTGCCTGTGTCAGATCGCTGATCTGTCACAGTGATCTGTGATGTGACAGATCAGCGATCTGTCACAGGACAGTGATGTCCCACCTGGGACTATTTAATAAAGTAAAAAAAAAAATAAAAAAAAGTGTAAAAATAATTTTAAAAAAATCGCCAAATATATTAGAAAAAAAAAAATATTCCCCCAATAAATCCATTTTTTGGAAATAATAAAAAAACAAAACAATAAAAGTACACATATTAGGTATCGCCGCGTCCGTAACGACCCGCCCTATAAAACTGTCCCATTAGTTAACCCCTTTAGCGAACCCCTTAAAAAATAAAAATAAAAAACCAAGCAAAAAATAATGATTTATTATCATACCGCCCAACAAAAAGTGTAATAACGCGCGATCAAAAAGACGCATATAAATATCCATGGTACCGCTGAAAATGTCATCTTGTCCCGCAAAAAACGAGCCACCACACAGCATCATCAGCGAAAAAATAAAAAAGTTATAGCTCGCTGAATAAAGCGATGCAAAAATAATTATTTTTTATATAAAATAGTTTTCATTGCATAAAACCGACAAAAACATAAAAAAACGACCTAAATGAGGTATCGCTGTAACCGTACTGACCCGAAGAATAAAACCGCTTTATCAATTTTACCGCACGCGGAACGGTGTAAACGCACCCCCCCAAAAGAAACACATGAAACGCTGGTTTTTGTTCATTCTGCGTCCCAAAAATCGGAATAAAAAGCGATCAAAAAATTTCACGTGCCCGAAAATGGTACCAATAAAAACGTCAACTCGTCCCGCAAAAAATAAGACCTCACATGACTCGGTGGGTCAAAATACGGAAAAATTATAGCTCTCAATATGTGGTGATGCAAAAACTATTTTTACAATAAAAAGTGTCTTTTAGCGTGCGACAGCCGCCAAACATAAAAACCGCCATAAATACAAACCCCCCGTTATCACCCCCTTAGTTAGGGAAAAATAATAAAATAAAAAAAATGTATTTATTTCCATTTTTCCATTAGGGTTAGGGCTAGGGTTAGGGCTAGGGGTGTGTTGGGGTAGGGTTAGGGCTAGGGCTAGGGTTAGGGTAGGGTTAGGGCTATGGTTAGGGCTAGGGTTAGGGTTAGGGCTAGGGTTAGGGCTAGGGTTAGGGCTAGGGTTAGGGGCGTGTTGGGGTTCGGGTTGGAGTTAGAACTGGGGGTTACCACTGTTTGGGCACATCAGGGGCTCTCCAAATGCAACATGGCGTCTGATCTCAATTCCAGCCAATTCTGAGTTGAAAAAGTCAAATGGTGCTCCTTCCCTTCCAAGCTCTGCTATGCGCCCAAACAGTGTTTTACCCCCACATGTAGGGTATCAGCCTACTCAGGACAAATTGCAAAACAATTTTTGGGGTCCAATTTCTCCTGTTACCCTTAGGAAAATAAAAAATTGGGGGCAAAAATATCATTTTTGTGGAAAAAAATGATTTTTTTATTTTCACGTCCGAGTGTTATAAACTTCTGTGAAGCACTTGGGGGTTCAAAGTGCTCACCACACATCTAGATAAGTTCCGTGGGGGGTCTAGTGTCCAAAATGGGGTCACTTGTGGGGAGTTTCAATAGTTTAGGTACATCAGGGGCTCTCCAAACGCACATGACATCCGCAGACCATTCCATCAAAGTCTGCATTCCAAAACGTCACTGCTTCCCTTCCGAGCCCCGACGTGTGTCCATACAGTAGTTTTCTCCCACATATGAGGTATCAGCGTACTCAGGACAAATTGGACAACAACTTTTGGGGGTCCAATTTCTCCTGTTACCCTTGGGAAAATGAAAAATTGGGGACTAATTGATCATGTTTCTGGAAAAAATACGATTTTTTTATTTTCATGCCCGGGCATTATAAACTTCTGTGAAGCCCTTGGGGGTTCAAAGCGCTCACCACACATCTAGATAAGTTCCTTAGGGGGTCTCGTTTCCAAAATGGGGTCACTTGTGGGGGTTTCCACTGTTTAGGTACATTAGGGGCTCTCCAAAGGCAACATGACACCCGCAGACCATTCCATCAAAGTCTGCATTCCAAAACGTCACTACTTCCCTTCCGAGCCCCGACGTGTGCCCATACAGTAGTTTTCTCCCACATATGGGGTATCAGCATACTCAGGACAAATTGGACAACAACTTTTGGGGTCCAATTTCTCCTGGTACCCTTGGGAAAATAAAAAATGGTGACTAAAAGAGCATGTTTGTGGAAAAAATACGAATTTTTTATTTTCACGCCCGGGCGTTGTAAACTTCTGTGAAGCACTGGGGGGTTCAAAGTGCTCACCACACATCTAGATAAGTTCCATGGGGGGTCTAGTTTACAAAATGGTGTCATTTGTGGGGGGTTTCCACTGTTTAGATACATTAGGGGCTCTCCAAAGGCAACATGACACCCGCAGACCATTCCATCAAAGTCTGCATTCCAAAACATCACTACTTCCCTTCCGAGCCCCGACGTGTGCCCATACAGTAGTTTTCTCCCACATATGGGGTATCAGCATACTCAGGACAAATTGGACAACAACTTTTGGGGTCCAATTTCTCCTGGTACCCTTGGGAAAATAAAAAAATGGTGACTAAAAGATCATGTTTGTGGAAAAAATACGAATTTTTTATTTTCACGCCCGGGTGTTGTAAACTTCTGTGAAGCACTGGGGGGGTCAAAGTGCTCACCACACATCTAGATAAGTTCCTTAGGGGGTCTAGTTTCCAAAATGGTGTCATTTGTGGGGGGTTTCCACTGTTTTGGTACATCAGGAGTTTTCCAAACGCGACATGGTGTCCGATCTCAATTCCAGCCAAAAACGTCAAATGGCGCTGCTTCCCTTCCGAGCTCTGCCATGCGCCCAAATAGTGGTTTACCCCACATGTGGGGTATCAGCGTACTCAGGACAAATTGCACAATAACTTTTAGGGTCCTGTTACCCTTGGGAAAATAAAAATTGGGGTGAAAAGATCATTTTTGTGGAAAAAATATGATTTTTTAATTGTACCTCTGTACGTTATAAACTTCTGTAAAGCCCTTGTGGGTTCAAAGTTCTCACCACATATCTAGATAAGTTCCTTGGGGGGTCTAGTTTCCAAAATGGGGTCACTTGTAGGGGGTTTCCACTGTTTAGGTACATCAGGGACTCTCCAAACGTGACATGGCGTCCAATCTGAATTCCAGCCAATTTTGCATTGAAAAAGTCAAACGGCGCTCCTTCCATTCTGAGCTCTGCCATGCGTCGTTCCCCCCACATATCAGGAATCAGTGTACTCAGGACAAATTGCACAATAACTTTTGCAGTACAATTTCTCCTGTTACCCTTGGTAAAATAAAAAAAATTGAACCTGAAGTATTTTTTTTATGAAAAAAAGTTAGATGTTCATTTTTTTTTAAATATTCAAAAAAATTCCTGTGACGCACCTAAAGGGTTAATAAACTTCTTGAATGTGGTTTTGAGCACCTTAAGGGGTGCAGTTTTTAGAATGGTGTCACTTTTGGGTATTTTCTATCATATAGACCCCTCAAAGTGGCTTCAAATGTGATGTGGTCCTAAAAATAAAATGGTGTTGTAAAAATGAGAAATCGCTGGTCAACTTTTAACCCTTATAACTTCCTAACAAAAAAAAATTTTGGTTCCAAAATTGTGCTGATGTAAAGTAAACATGTGGAAAATGTTACTTATTAACTTTTTTGTGTGTCATATCTCTGTGATTTAAGGGCATAAAAATTCAAAGTTGGAAAATTGCGGAATTTTCAAAATTTTCGCCAAATTTCCGTTTTTCTCATAAATAAACGCAAGTTATATGAATGAAATTTTACCACTAACATGAAGTACAATATGTCACGAGAAAACAATGTCAGAATCACCGGGATCCACGGAAGCGTTTCAGAGTTATGACCTCATAAAGGGACAGTGGTCAGAATTGTAAAAATTGGCCCGGTAGTTAACGTGCAAACCACCCTTGGTAGTGAAGGGGTTAATTTGTCCGGGCCTGAGCGTCAAGCTATGAAAGAGTACATAAAAGAAAGCCTTCGCAAGGGGCATATTCGGCCCTCGGTCTCACCCGTGGCAGCGGGGTTTTTCTTTGTAAAGAAAAAAGATGGTGGATTGCGACCGTGCCTCGACTTTTCGGGAACTGAACAAAATTACTGTTAAGAACACGTACCCTCTCCCGTTGATTCCTGATCTGTGCAATCAACTCACGGGGGCCAAATGGTTTTCTAAGCTCAATCTATGAGGGGCTTATAACCTTATAAGGATCCGGGTGGGGGATGAATGGAAAACAGTGTTCCTGACAACTGAGGGGCTGTTTGAAAACCTGGTTATGCCCTTCGGCCTCACTAATGCTCCTGCTGTTTTTCAGAACTTTATTAATGTTGTTTTTTCTGACTTGATTGGACGTTATGTAGTCATTTACCTGGATGACATCTTGATTTACTCTGAAGACAGTCAGTCACACTTACACCATCTACGTACGGTTCTTATGAGATTCCGGGAGAACCATTTGTATGCTAAGCTGGAGAAGTGCTCATTTTTTATGCAAGAACTATCTTTTCTGGGTGTAATTGTATCCGGGGAGGGATTCCGCATGGATCCAGGGAAGGTTCAGGCCATTACAGATTGGGTGCAGCCTCATGACCTGAAGTGGTTAAAGTGATTTCAGGGCTTCGCTAAATATTAAAGGAAGTTCATTAAAGGGTTCTCGCAGGTGGTGAAACCCTTGACGGACCTCACTCTTAAAGGGGCAGATGTAAAAAATTGGTCCGTGGCCGCAAAAAATTCCTTCCTTACATTAAAGAAATGTTTTACTACAGCCCCTGTGTTGTTACAACCCGATTCGTCAAGACCTTTTATCGTCGAGGTCAACGCTTCGGAGGTGGGGGCAGTATTGTCACAGGGCCCCCCTATTCTGACTAACCTCAAACCCTGTGCCTTTTTCTCTAAGAAGTTCTCTTTGGCCGAGAGAAACTATGAAGTCTGTAACAGGGAATTGTTAGCAGTTAAATTGGCCTTCGAAGAATGGAGGCATTTTTTGGAGGGGTCCGCTTATCCCATTACGGTCATCACTCATCATAAAAACCTGGCCTATATCGAGTCTGCAAAGAGGTTGACCCCCAGACAGGCTCGGTGGGCACTTTTTTTTTCTCTATTTCATTTTACCATCACGTTCCGACCAGGGTCTAAAAATGTAAAGGCGGATGCCTTATCCCGAAGTTTTGATTCTGTGTCCCCTCCAGAACCTCCTTCCTCCATTCTTCAACCATTCTTCAACCAGGAGTGGTTGTAGCCAAAATCTCCTCTGAGCTACAGAGAGAGATTCTGGAAGCACAAGCACAAGCTCCCAGGAATAAACCCCCAGGTAAATTGTTTGTACCCGAACAATTCCGTCTCACACTACTTCAAGAATTTTATGATTCTGTGTTAAGTGCACACCCTGGTATTGCAGCTACCCGGGGGGCAGTAGCTAGGGGTTTTTGGTGGCCCTCTATGGGTACTGATATAAAAATGTTTGTGAATATTTGTGGGGTGTGCACTCGCTCTAAAAGCTCTCAGGTCCAGCCGGCCGGGGAATTGATGCCTTTGCCAATTCCGGATAAACCATGGACACACCTGTCCATGGACTTTATCACTAATCTTCCAAGGGCAACTCAGTAGTATGGGTAGTGAGTGGTTGATAGATTTTCTAAGCAAGCCCACTTTGTGCCATTACCTGCATTACCATCTGCTGAAACCTTGGCCCGCTTGTTTATACAGCACATTGTTCGGCTGCATGGAGTGCCTGTGAACGTGGTGTCGGACAGGGGTGTGCAATTTGTAGCCAGGTTTTGGAGAGCGTTTTGTATGAAGTTGGGGGTCATGTTGGCCTTCTCCTCTGCCTATCACCCGGAATCCAACAGACAAACTGAACGCACCAACCAGTCATTGGAGCAGATTCTGAGATGCCTGGCCTCCTCCAGACAGGAAGACTAGTGTGAGGTATTCCCATGGCAGAATTTGCATTCAACTGTCGGATTGATCAGTCTACCGGAAAGTCTCCCTTTCAGGTCAATTATGGGTTTGTTCCGCAGTTTGGGGAATTTTCTTGTATGGATTCGGATTGCCCTGGTGTCGAGGGGATGGTGCAACAGTTAAAAAGCACTCTGGAAGGAGGTGCAGGGGAACATCTCCAAAGCCCAGAAGAAGTTCAAACATTTTGCAGACAGGAGGAGGGGGGTGGTTCCTGCGTTGACAGTGGGGGAAAAAGTCTGGTTGTCCACCCGTAACATCAAACTTAAAATACCCTTTATGAAGTTGGGCCCCAAATTTATTGGCCCTTACAAGATTGTAGAGGTGATCAACCTGGTGGCATACAGATTACAGTTGCCCACCTCCTTCAAAATCTCTAACGTCTTCCCCAGTTCCCTATTAAAACCTGTGGGGACAGTTAGAGAAGATCCCTCATCTGTGGCTCCACCAGTGTTGGTAGAGGGTCAACTGGAGTACGAGGTAGGACGCATCTTTGATTCACGGTGGGTGCGCCGGAGACTTCAGTACCTTATTCATTGGAAGGGATATTCCGTTGAGGATCGGTCATGGGTTCCAGCCAGTTCGGTGCACGCTGATCGACTGGTGCGGGCTTTTCATGCAAGATACCCTGAGAAACCTGGAGGTCCAGTGGCCCCCCATTAAGAGGGGGGTACTGTCATGGTTAGGACATGGTTACTGTCCTGTTCTCACAGGGATAACTTTTGCCGGCCTCTCTTTGGATCTGGGAGGGGTATTTATACTCACTCCAGACTAGGATTCCCTGTCAGCTAAACTTTTATTCTGGCTGTGTGTCTGACCCCCCTGGTGTGCATGTATACTGCATTGCTTGTTTGATTCCCGTGTATGACCCGGTCTGTCCCCTCACTCTGAACTCCGTCTCTCGTTTTGGTACTATTGTCTTCTCCGGTTCTGACCTTCTGGCTTGGCTACTGTTACTCCGTTACAGTTTGTCCCTATTTTACCGTCCATTGCCCGTTCTGGTTTTCTGATCTATTGCTACGTCCTGACTATTCGCTCTAACCCTTTGGTACTGTCCTGCTATCTCGTGCTTTGACCCGGCTTGATCTGGTATACGTCCCTGTCTATGTCCCTTGGTAAATTGTCCCGTAGTTACCTTTCTAGGAGTTTCCCTGCAGCTCCTAGCTCTGTGGAGCTTAGGTCACGCCCCCAGCATTCACGTGCTTCAGGTCCTGATAGTCTGAAGCACGCATCATCACCGCTGCTATCCCGCTCCACAGGTATCTTTGAGCACTGTTTTTGTACTAAGGACATGCTCACTGGCTCAGTGAGCAAGTGCAGTGCGGTGTTCCTGACACACTGGGTGTAGCAAACCTTTGACGACCTGACCTCATGTGCCTCTGTACCTTGGCTTATTTTGACCGACACTCTGGCAACGGGATAGTCTTTGGCATCCCCGTGTATACAGCAGATGCACACGTGTTTCCCTGGGACCAACTGGTGAGAAAGCCCTTATTAGGGTCACCAAACTCCCTGTGTCTATGAGTCCCAACACCAGCACTCCGTTTATGGTTACAGGACATGATTGTGGTCCCTCTCCGGGCTGATAGTCCACACTGCAAGAGGGGCATGCACAGTAGGAGCAGTGCCTCCCTAGGCTGCAGTCTTTTTCTTCAAGGGACAACAGGCGGCTATATGTACCGGACCACGACATCTTCCGCACAGCAAGTGTTTACCAATGGCCTTGGATAGCCCCTCAGTGACCCCTTGTGATCTAGGACTCCACCCTGTGGTGGCCCTACTACCCCTCTTTTGGGGCTCAGTTTCCCACTGGGTACCCCAGTATGGGGATGCACCACCCCCTGGCTTTCTTAGGGACCTTTCGACCACCTGGAACTGTTCCACTAGGTCCACCATTTTATCCGCATTTCAGGGATCTCACTGGGCAACTCAGGTCTGCACCAGCCTAGGAAGTGAGTGCACAAAGCCGTCCATGACAACGTGCTCGATCATCTGGGCTGTAGTGGAAAATTCTGGCTGCAACCACTTTTGCACAAGCTGCAGCATATCAAACATTTGGGATTCAGGTGGTTTGTCCTCATAATATGACCAGTAATGAACCCTTCGTGCCCTGACTGACATTGTCCCTCCTGTGCGTGCCAAAATTTCAGTTTTTAATTTGGCATATTCCTGTGCATTCTGTAATGCCAAATCATAATAGGCCTTCTGGGACTCACCAATCAAACAGAGGGCCAGCACCACTGCCCACTGTTCTGACGGGAGCTTCTCATGCTCCGCCACCCGCTCAAACACAGTAAAAAATGCCTCCACATCATCACCCGAGGTCATTTTTGCATAGCTTGTCGTCAGCTGGACTCGGGGGAGGGGCCGACGGCCTTCCACGAAGCACCTCTGCAAGCAAGTCAATCTGCTGCTCGTGTTGCTGGTGCTGCTGCATCTACTGTATAAGCAGCTTACTGGTATCCGGTTGCACCATCTGTTGCTGCTGTAATTATTGCTGGTGCTGTTGCTGCTGTGCTTGTAGCAGATGTTTTAGCAAGTCCTCCATCTTGCCTGACATATACGCTGGCTTGTGGCCATCATACGAGTTCACTGGGAACGCTGCCCACATTTCAAACACCACCTGTGGTAGATAAGTTCACTCAGCTGCACGTGGAGGTAGACACGGGTACACTGCGGCTTTAAGAGCGTAATTTGCTTTATTATAGGCAGCATAAACCAAGGTGTACAAGGTGTAGTAAAGCAAATACAGCCCTTTGGGCTAAAACAGGAAAACAAAACAAAATGGTCGCAGAAAACACAGTCCTTCTGAGAGCGGGGTTCCACCCACTCACCGCTACAAAACACACACGGTTCAGGTTTTAGCATACAACATATGCATGAACATTTTCCTGGAGTACTTCCTCTCAAGGCACAATGAACACTGCTGCCTTTAGAAGCCAAGTGCTTAAGCAGACCAAGTGACTCCTCCATCAAGTGACTGATCACGTCATTGTGACATCACACAGGTCCTGTCAGGACATGGTGGTTCTAGTTCTGCAAGTGGCGATAAGGTGGACATTCTCCCACTCGCTCTATGAATGGCCGCATAAAACCAGCCCATTTATGCAACTTTAGTTTAAGCCTCACGACACTTTTGTGTGCTGAAGGAAAATACTATAGTTTTATATCACTGACACCATTAAGCCTCGTGACTCATATCTCCCTTCCAGTACTTTACCAGTAACTTTGTCACAACGCCTAGATTCATTCATTGAGAGGTTTAGTTTGTAACATGGGTTCAGTTATTGGGGGTTCTTCTGTTCTGGCACCTCAGGGACTCTGCCAATGTGACATGGCACCCTCAAACCAGCAGCAAAACCTACACTGTAATATGTTTCTCCCTGCCTCAAAAGTAGTTTTCGACCACATATGAGGTATTGGTGAACTCAGGAGAAATTTCACAACAAATTGTATTGTGCAATTTCTCTTGTTAACCTCATGAAAATGCAAAGTTTGAAGCTAAAAAAAAACATTTTTGTGGGAAAGATTTGATTTTTTTAATTTTCATTGCTCAGTGTTATAAACTTTTGTGAAGCACCTTGGGGTTCAACGTGCTCAATACACATCTAGATAAGTTTCCTTAAGTATGTAGTTTCCAAAATGGTGTCACTTGTCAGGGGTTTCTACTGTTTAGGCACATCAAGGGCTCTCGAAACAGTACATGACGTCCCCTAATCATTCCAGCAAATTTTACAAGTAAAAGGTCAAATGCACTTCTTACCTTCCGAGACATGCCGTGCATCCCACTAGTGATTTTCCCCCAGATTTGGGGTAACAGCATGGTTAGGAGAAATTGCACAACAAATTGTATGGTCCATTTTCTCCTGTTACACTTGTAAAAGTAAAAAAAAATGATTCTACAGGAAAAAATTTTGTGAAAAAAGGTTAAATGTTTATTTTTCCTTCCACATTCCATTAAATCCTGTGAAGCACCTGAAGAGTTAATAAACTTCTTGAATGTGGCTGTGAGTACCTTGAAGAGTGCAGTTTTTAGAATGGTGTCACTTTAGAGTATTTTCTATCATATAGGTCATTCAAAGTCACTTCAAATGTGATGTGGTCCCTGAAAAAATGGTTTTGTAAATTTTGTTGTAAAAATGCGAAATTGCTGGTTAACTTTTAACCCTCATGCCTTCCTAACAAAAAAATATATTTCAAAAAATTGTGCTGTTGTAAAGTTGACATATGGGAAATGTTATGTATTAACTATTTTGTGTGACAAGACTCTGATTTAACCCCTTCCCGACCAATGACGCCTAGGCATCATGAAAACTCGTGCCAATACGACCGATGACGCCGACATAGTGGTCATGGTATAAACCGCGTTCCTACGGGTCGGGTGACCGGGGTCACTGAAAGGTCAACCAACCTGCAGGCACAGGAGGCTTTGTGCTTTGCCCCCTTGTGGCTACGATCGCTCTGAATGGCTGTTGAAAGTGAAACAGCCAATCAGAGCGATTGTAATATATCACCAATGAAACTTGGTGAAATATTACAATACAGCCATGGGCGATGCTGAAATATCATCGTCCATGGCTGGATACAGTAATCTGATCCCCCCACACCGACTGATGGGGGCGATTTGCCCCCGCCACCATCTGATGGCGGCGATCTGCCGCCACCATCAGCATCTGCTCCCCCTTCCCTCCGCTCCCCCCTGCCTTCCGATTTCCCCGTTACCTTCCGAGTGCCAGTGTCCCTCCTGCATGGGCAGCACCATCTTCCAAAATGGCGGGCGCATGCGTAGTGCGCCCACCGAATCTGCCGGCTGGCAGATTCATTCATACATTCATTCAGGGACATTTTGATCACTGTGATAGACCCTATCACAGTGATCAAAATAAAAAAAATATAGTAAATAACCTTTTATCACCCCCATAGGTAGGGACAAATAATAAAATAAAGAAAATATTTTTATTTTTCCATTAGGGTTAGGGTTAGAATTAGGGTTAGCGTTAGAATTAAGGTTAGGGTTGGAAGGGTTAGGGTTGGAATTAGGGTTAGCGGTGTATTAGGGTTAGAATTAGGGTTAGGGGTGTGTTAAGGTTAGGGCTGCGATTAGGGTTACACTTGTGGCTAACGCGACATGGCGCCACCATTGATTCCAGCCAATTTTGCATTCAAAAAGTCAAACGTTGATCCCTCCCTTCCAAACCCCGACGTGTGCCCAAACAGTGGTTTACCCCAACATATGGGGTATCAGCGTACTCAGGAAAAATTGCACAACAACTTAGGGGGTCTAATTTCTCCAGGTACCTTTTGGAAAATAAAAAATTGGGGGCTAAAAATTATTTTTGTGGAAAAAAAGTGATTTTTTATTTTCACGGCTCTGCGTTATAAACTTCTGTGAAGCACTTGGGGGTTCAAAGTGCTCAAAACACATCTAGATAAGTTCCTTGGGGGGTCTAGTTTCCAAAATGGGGTCACTTGTGGGGGGTTTCTTCTGTTTAGGCACATCAAGGGCTCTGCAAACATAACATGATGCCCGCAGACCATTCCATCAATGTCTGCATTTCAAAACGTCACTACTTCCATTCCTAGCCCCGCCGTGTGCCCAACAATGGTTCCCTCCCACATATGGGGTACCAGCGTACTCAGGACAAACTGTACAACAACTTTTGGGGTCCAATTTCTCCTGTTACCCTTGTAAAAATAAAAAAAATTGCGAGTTAAAAAATCATATTTTGAGGAAAAAAAATGATATTTTTAGTTTCACTGCTCTGCCTTATAAACTTCTGTGGAGCACTTGGGGGTTCAGAGTGCTCACCACACAACTAGATAGGTTCCTTGGGGGGTCTAGTTTCCAAAATGGGGTTACTTGTGGGGGAGCTCCAATGTTTAGGCACACAGGGGCTCTCCATACGCGACATGGTGTCCGCTAACGATTGGAGCTAATTTTCCATTCAAAAAGTCAAATGGCGCTCCTTCCCTTCCGAGCCCTGCCGTGCACCCAGTGGTTTATGACTACATATGATGTATCAGTGTACTCAGGAGGAACAACAAATTTTAGGATCCATTTTATCCTGTTGCCCATGTGAAAATGAAAAAATTGAGGCTAAAAGAAAATTTTTGTGAAAAAAAAGTACTTTTTCATTTTTACGGATCAATTTGTGAAGCACCTGGGGGTTCAAAGTTCTCACTATGCATCTAGATAAGTTCCTGAGGAGAAGTAACTATGGGAGCAATGAAAACGTCGGAGAGGTGAGTATAGAAGCCGGGAGAACAGCTGAGACGTGATGGGACTTGGGACTGAGCCTTCTTATCTGGACGGTTGGGAGCTATGTATATATATTAGACCTTTTCATTGCAGCCAGGGGATTATGCAGTTTGGTAGTTTTGCTAATACCTGTGATTAATATTCTTATGAGTACCAATACTTAGTGTATGGATGGATGTCTTGTTTCACACTTTTTTTATCCTTTGTGAATGAACTAATAGATTATTGTGATTAGGATTAGATTCCAATTTTTACATTTTATAAAGGCTGACCAAATGTTTGATGGAAATGGTGGTAGAATATTGAAATATTTAATTATATTAAGCCTTTATGACAGTTGTCCCAGCAAATTTTGTTTATTCATCCATACTTTAGGAAAGTGTTTAAAAGGTTTTTGTTTTTTGTTTTCAAGACTTCCAGATTGCTAGTACGCCCAACTAGTTCAGAAACTCCAAGTGCTGCTGAACTAGTCAGTGCTATAGAAGAACTTGTTAAAAGCAAAATGGTAAGTGGCATTTTATTATTGTAAATTTACACTTAAAACTGAGAAAAAATATTTTTTCTATAAGCAGAATTTGGTCTGTGATGCATCAGATCTAGCAGTGTCTGCTGTTCCAAGAGCATCATGTGATCTGTGACATACTGTTTTTGTTATGGGGCCTGGGGGGATTAAAGACACTCTCAGGGAAACAAAACAAAAAAATTCTACCTTTGGCCAAAGTAAAGGCTACACAAGGAATACCCCATGGAGGACACTAAATGGACACCAGTGAGAGTGAGATTTGGATAATGTTATAGGCTATGGACACCATTGCTGTAAAAAATGTTGAAATTCATCTATTTTCTGATGTCTGAGTTTGCACTGTGTTCCCTTCATTTTGAGGTTTGGTGGGAGAATCATAATAATATGCCATCACTTTATCAGATGGGAATACATTTTAAGATGTATAAATCCCTTAGTTTTATTTCAGTCAGTCTCCACAATATATCCCTTGTAACGCCCAGTATACTGTCCTCATACACAGTAGCACGGTGTGTAGTGAGACATGTAGCTAAACCTCCTGTCTTCTTTTAGAAAAAGAGGCTGTAAGTTGTAACCTTCTTTTATTGATTGCAGATGTGACAGGAAAGGGTGAAATTATAGGATGCAATAACAGGAGCATTTCAGAATATATAACTGCACACAGCATAAAATACAGATAGTCTGCAATACACAGTAATATGAGGTAATATACAGGTGATGATTACCTACTTAGTACAGCAAACGTATTGATAAACACAGGACAGTAACACATAGATAGTGCTTACCAACTATGCTTAGAGCAGGCTGTTTAAGGAGCATGAAGAACACAAATGGTGAGGTTTCTCCTCAGACGCATGGAGGAACAATGGCTTCTGTTCCCTTCACAGTGTCATAATAAGACCACAATGCAACAGGAACAATCCCACAATGCCCTTGGAACGTCCCATAATACATTGCAAATTAAACTAGAATCTATACATTAAACCGCCAGCAGATGGTGCTGTTATCTTACAATATGAAATATAGGAAGGATTAAAACACACAAAAATACAATGTCTGTAATAACGGAGACATAAAAAATGTGACTAAACTAACTAGACAGCAATTATATGGCTGGACTGAACACCCAGTCTTAAGAATCTTAGTGGAGGAAAAGGTTGTGTGTAGGCACATACTGTATATCCAGGTTATAAGTAAAATCTTTCTTTATTGAAAAAAACACACGAAAATTGAGCTTGGTTTGAATTGGTATACATGCAGCACATAAAACGCATGTTCATATTGGCCATAAAGCATACAAAGCCTACAAGAGACAAAATGAGCAAAAAACCTGCTGTAACTAAATAAGAAAAAATGCTATTTTAGATCAAAAACAGTATTACTAAAAACTCTGTACTATTTAAATGCACTTTTGCTTTTTACTTATTTAATTACAGCAAGGTTTTTTTCTCATTTTGTCTCTTGTAGGTTTTGTATGCTTTATGGCTAATGTGAACATGCGTTTATGTGCTGCATAAATGTGGGGGGAACCACTGTTTAGGTGCATGGGAGAGCTCGGAAGGGAAGGAGCGCCATTTTGGAATGCAGACTTTGATGGAATGTTCTGCGGGCCTCATGTTGCATTTGCAGAGCCTCTGATGTGCTTAAACAGTAGAAACCCCCACAAGTGACCCCTTTTTGGAAACAAGGAGCTTATCTAGATGTGTGGTGAGCACTTTGAACCCCCAAGTGCTTCACAGAAGTTTATAACGCATCGCCGTGAAAATAAAAAATCCTTATTTTTTCACAAAAGTGATTTTTTAACCCCCGATTTTTTTATTTTCCCAAGTGTAGCAGGAGAAATTAGACCCCCAAAGTTGGTAAATAGTGGAAACCCCTCAATTCTAGCTCCAACCCTAACCTCAACACACCCTGAACCCTAATTCCATCCCTAACCCTAATCCCAACCCTATCCCTTATGCTAATCCTAATCCTAACCTTAACTTCAACCCTAATCCTAACCCTAAACCTAACCCTAATCCCAACCCTAACCCTAATCCTAACCCTAATTCCAGCCCTAACCCTAATTCTAACCCTAACCCTAATTCCAACCCTAATTCTAACCCTAATTCTAACCCTAACCCTAATTCTAACCGTAACCCTAATTCTAACCCTATCCTTAATGGTAAAATGAAAATATTTTTTTTGTTTCATTATATTTTCTTAACTAAGGGGGTGATAAAGGGGGGGTTATTTACGATTTTTCTTATTTTGATCACTGTGATAGGGTTTATCACAGTGATCAAAATGCACATTGAATGAATGAAATCTGCTGGCCAGCAGATTCGGCGGGCGCACTGTGCATGCACCCGTCGTTTTCTTCCCAGAGGCAGGAGGGCCCGAGGACCACCAGGAGGTACCGGGGGATCGGGGACCCTATTTCTCTATCTTCTGATGTGCCATCACATCAGAGAAGAGAGAAATTAAATGCAAAATCGCAGCTTTTTTTTTTTGCGGTCACCGTTATACGGTTAATAAACGACGATTGCAAAAGCGGGACTGGTTTCCAGTGGTTGGGACCCGGTCTTTTTGTCTGCCCTTATTCAAACACTGAGGTCAACTTTGACACATGGTAACATTTTTAATATTAGACAGTGTAGGACCGCCCCGATCAGAGTTACTTTGCCAACGGTGGGACGGCTTTCATGCTATTTTTGATCAAAAACAGTATTACTAAGAAGTCTGTATTATTTAAATGCACTTTTGTTTTTTACTTATTTAGTTACAGCAGGGTTTTTGCTCTTTTTGTCTCTTGTAGGTTTTATTGAAAAATAAATAAAAAAATGGTTAAATGAAACCTCTGGGAACCTGACACATTTCTGGTGTATACAACATTCTTATTCATAGGAGAACTGTGTTGTATACACCAGAAATGCGTCACTTGGGCAATAAATTGTGGGGCCCAGCTAGATTAATTCCTTAAAGGCATTGCACACTGCTAGGACAACCCCTTCTTAAACTAAAATAATAAAGCCTATAGTCACCTCCTGTGACATCTCCGTTCCAGCAGTGTCGGCACTCACGGTCCTGGGACTGTGACCGCTGCCATCACTGTCTCCGCCTTCAGACAAACTGAACATGAAGAGGAAGTCCGGGCTACAGCTCATCCTTAGCTTCCTCTTGTTCAGTTTGTCCAAAGGCGGAGACTGTGACACCAGTGCTGATTGTGCACCAGCGACACGTGTCACAACACTGCATTACAGCCCTAGACCCAGAGTATGTTTTTACTCCACGGAAACGGTGCTGACACGAGAGGTGAGTATAGGCTTTATTTTATCTGGTCCGAACATTTAATTTAACAAGGGGTTGTCTTAGAAGTGGACAACCCCTTTAAACAGTGAAGTTTCCGATATGTGTCACTTGTGGGGATTTCTGCTGATCTGGCACCTCATGTGCTCTGCTAATGACTCCTTCCCATCCGATCTCTGCCGTGTGCTAAAACAGTAGTGTATAACCACATTTGATTACCTCCACGTTCAGTAAAAATTGCAGAACAAAATATGGCGTCCATTTTTTACTAATACCCATCATGTAAATTATAAATTTGGTGCTAAAACAGTATTTTAGTGCAAAAAATGTAATTGTTTGTTTTCACATCTAAATGGTATAAAGTTTTGTTAATCATCTGTAGGTTAAAAATGTTCAGTACACTCCTAGATGAATTCCTTATGGGGTCTTTTTTCTAAAATGAGGTCACCTGTGGTGGGTTACTCCTATTTTTGCATGTTAGGGGCTCTAATTCGACATGGCATTCACAATCTATTCCAGATAAATTGACTCTCCAAAAATTAAATACCACTTTTTCCTTTCTGAGCCCTGCCATGTACCCTAACAGCAGTTTTTCATCACAGATGTGGTATCATCAAGTTTGGGGAAATTGCGTAACAAATTATAGAATCCGTTTTCTCCTTTTATCCATTGTGAAAATTACAAATTTGGGGATAAAACATAATTTTATAAGGAAAAAAGTTATTTTCGTTTTCACGTTTACATTTTAAAAAAGTTCTGTGACGCACCTATGGGTACAACTTTCTCAACACACCCCTAGATAAATTCCTTGATGGGTCTAGTTTCCTAAATGGGGTCACTTGTGGGGGATTCTGCTGTTGTACCTCAAGGGCTCTGCAAATCAGAAATAGTGCCTGCAATCTATTCCAGCCAAATTTACATTCCAAAAACCAATTGTCATCTTCTACATATCAGGAATGGGCACTCTCAGATGAAAGTGGTTAATAAACAATGGGATCCACTATTTTGTTTGTCCTATTGCAAAAGTGAAAAATGTGGGCAAAAAGTAAAATTTTTGTGAAAAAAATTGAGTCACTTATTGGGGGTTTCTGCTGTTTAGGAAACTTAGGTGCTTTTCAAATATGACATTGCACCCTCAATCTATTTTACCCAAATTTGTGCTCCAAAAATCAAATGGTGCTTCTTCCATTATAAGCCCTGTCATTTGTCCAAATAGAAGTTTCTAACCACATGAGGGGTATCAGCATGCTCAGAGGAAATTGGGTAATACATTTTGTGGTCCATTTTCATGTGCTGTTCCTTATAAAAGTGAAAACATTGCTGCTAAAGTAACATTTTAGAGGAAAAAGTTATTTTTTCATTCCAATTTGCAGTAATTCCTGTGTAGCACCTGAAGGGTTATAACAGTATTTGAGGGGTTTCAATTTTTAAAATTGTATCACTTTTGGGGATTTTTCCAATATATTAGCCCATCAATGTCCATTTACATCTGAACAGGTCACTAAAAAAAAACAGGTTTTGTAAATTTTGTTGAAAAAATGAGAAATTACTCGAAAACTTCCTGCATAGTCCAGATTTATTTGAATCCCCAAGGAGGAATGACTTGTTGAAAATTCAAACTTCTTGGTTGGAGAAAAAGGGGCCACTAAGCATCTTGCTGACTATATGATGACCAACTGAGGGTCACCCAGATAAATTATGGAGGATAAATGTCTTCTCATGTCCGTAGTTCAGTGCCTCAGATGTACTTTATTAAGACCACCAACATTGGTCCGAGAATGGGGGTCTTGACAAAAAATGCAGACAGATAATATACAGTAAGTCCAATCTAAGAAATAAGAAAAATATATAGGGTGAGATAATAAACACACTATCATAGAATGGTTGAGTTGGAAGGGACCTCCTGGGTCATCTGGCCTAAGCCCCTGCTCAAAGCAGGATTCACTAAATTATCCCAGACAGATGTCTGTCCAGCCTCTGTTTGAAGACTTCCATTGAAGGAGAAATCACCACCTCTCGTGTCAGCCATTTCCTCTCATTGATCACCCTCACTGTCAAAAAGTTTTTTCTAATATCTAATCTGTGTCTCCTCCCATTCAGTTTCATCCCATTGCTTCTAGTCTTTCCTTGTGAAAATGAGAATAAAGCTGATCCTTCTATAATGTGACAGCCCTTGAGATATTTGTAGACAGCTATTAACTCTCCTCTCAGTCTTCTTTTTTGCAAGCTAAACATTCCCAAATCCTGTAACTGGTCCTCATAGGACATGATTTGCAGACAGGTCACCATTCTTGTCGTTGTTCTCTGAACTTGCTCCAGTTTGTTGATATCTTTTTTTAAAATGCGGTGCCCAAAACTGTACACAGTATTCCAGATGAAGTCTGAGCAAAGAGGAGTAGAAAGGGATAATGAGTTCACGTGATCTAGACTGTATGCTTCTGTTAATGCATCACAGACAGGGCTTTTTTTGTAAAAAAATATTTGCCGGTACGCAATATTTGCTCCGACCTCCTGTGTGCAGCCCCCGACCTCCTCTGTGCAGCCCCCCGACCTCCTCTGTGCAGCCCCCGTCCTCCTCTGTGCAGCCCCTGGCCTCCTCTGTTCAGCCCCCGTCCTCCTCTGTGCAGCCCCGTCCACCTCCTTCATACTCACCCTGCTGTGCTGTCCCTGAATCCTGCGTTGTCAAGCGCTGACAGCTTCTTCCTGCCTTCAGTGGTCACGTGGTGCCACTCATTAAGCTCATGAATATGCTTCCACAGCCATGGGCATCCATATTCATGAGCTTAATGAGCCCATGTGACCGCTGAAGGCAGGAAGAAGCTGTCAGTGCCGGGACAAGAAGGATGCAGGGGACGTTCAGGGAGGCACGGGAGGGGTGAGTATGACTTCCCAGCCACTGGCTCCTGCCGCCGCTCCCCCGCTGAAGCACCTTCAGATTTCCGGTACGCCGTACCGTCACGTACCGGCGCAAAAAAAGTGCTGATCACAGGATTGTATTTGCCTTTTTTGCTGCCGCATCACACTGTTGACTCATGTTTAGTTTATTATCTATTAGTATATCCAAGTCTTTTTCACATGTGCTGTTGCACAGCATTAATAATAAAAAAAAGCCACAGACTGTAACAATAAAATGCCACCGTATAAAAGAGAAGGGTCTGCTCAATAGTTATTTCACAGCTTTGTAACAGTTTCCACGGGTTGATATTAATTAAGTTAATATTTCTAAAATCAGCAGTCCTCAAATTCTTTAAATTCTTTATTCCTCCCATTCCGTATATGTTTTTTTCATTTTTATTGCTTGGTAATCAGCCTCACTACCTTCCTTCACCAGAAGAGGGAGTTCATCAGACCTCAATGGTGAAGGGGAAAATGAACTCACAACAGTACCTCCCCCTTGAGGAGGGGTCACCGAACCCTCATCCACGCCACCAGGGCGATCAGGGTGAGCCCGATGAAAGGCACGCACCAATCTTTTGGCATGAATATCAGAGGCAGAGACCCAGGAATTATCCTCCTGACCATAACCCTTCCACTTAACCAAATACTGGAGTCTCTGTCTGGCCAGACAGGAATCCAGTATCTTTTCTACCTCATATTCCATGTTACCTTCAACCAATACAGGGTCCGGAGGTGCCACCCCAGGAACTACTGGTTCAACAAACCTCTTCAACAAGGACTTATGAAACACATTATGGATTTTAAATGTGACAGGAAGAGCCAAACGAAAAGAGACCGGATTAATAATCTCCAAAATCTTGTAAAGTCCAATAAATGTAGGCTTAAACTTAGGAGAAGCCACCTTCATAGCGATATTTTTTGATGATAACCAAACCATATCACCAACCTTAAACTGGGGACCAATGGTCCTATGTCGGTTGGAAAACCGCTGGGCCTTTTCCTGGGAGAGAGATAACTTATCCACCACTTGGTCCCAGATCTGGTGCATTCTCTCCACCACAGTGTCAACACCTGGGCAGGCAGAAGGCTCCACCTGCCCTGAAGAAAATCGAGGATGAAACCCAAAGTTACAAAAAAATGGTGACATCAAAGTGGCAGAACTAGCTCTATTATTTAAAGCAAATTCGGCCAAGGGCAAAAATGAAACCCAATCATCCTGATCAGCGGAAATAAAACATCTCAAATACGACTCCAAGGTCTGGTTTGTTCTCTCCATCTGCCCATTGGTCTGAGGGTGAAAAGCAGAGGAGAAGGACAACTGAATTCCCAGCTTGGAACAGAAAGTCCTCCAAAATCTAGACACAAACTGAACTCCTCTGTCAGATACAATGTTCTCAGGAATCCCGTGCAAGCGAACCACCTGTTGCAAAAACATGGGCACCAACTCAGAGGAAGATGGCAACTTAGGGAGTGGTACAAGATGAACCATCTTAGAGAACCTATCACAAATCACCCAAATAACAGTCATTCTCTGAGAGACAGGCATTTCAGAGATGAAATCCATTGAAATATGGGTCCATGGCCTCCTGGGGACCCGCAAAGACATCAACAACCCACTAGAACGAGAACAAAGTTTAGACCGGGAGCAAGTTCCACAGGACTGCACAAAATTCCTGACATCACGAGACAAGGCAGGCCACCAAAAAGACCGACTCACCAGATCTCTAGTACCAAAAATACCTGGATGACCAGCCAATGCAGAGCAATAAACTTCAGACATCACTCTCTTCTTCCACTGGTCAGGAACATACAACTTTCCACTGGGACAACGCTCAGGTTTGTCCTCCTGGAACTCTTCCAGAGCACGTCTCAATTCGGGCGAGATGGCAGAAAGAACTACCCCTTCGCCTAAGATGGTAGCAGGCTTGGTCACCACAGGAGAATCAGCAAAGAAGCTCCTAGAGAGAGCGTCAGCCTTGACATTCTTAGTGCCAGGAAGAAAAGAGACCACAAAATCAAAACGTGTAAAAAACAAGGCCCACCTAGCCTGTCTAGGGTTCAAGCGTTTGGCCGCCTCCAGGTAAATCAAATTCTTGTGGTCAGTGAGGAGAAAAAATAAATCCCAAAAATGAAATCCTCTGTACCCCAAAAAGGCATTTCGATCCTTTGACATACAGGGAATTCTCCCTCAAAATCCGGAACACAGTCCGAACATGTTCCACATGAGAATCCCAATCCTTGGAGAAGATCAAAATATCATCCAGATAGATAATCAAAAATTCATCCACAAAGTCCCGGAAGATGTCGTTCATGAAGCACTGGAAGACAGAAGGGGCATTAGTGAGCCCAAAAGGCATCAACAGGTACTCAAAATATCCCTCCGGTGTATTAAACGCCGTCTTCCATTCATCCCCATGCTTAATGCGGATACGATTATATGCCCCCCTGAGGTCAAGCTTGGTAAACCAGCAAGCACCTTTAACTCTGGAGAATAGATCCGAAATCAGGGGTAACGGATACTGATATTTAATAGCAATTTTGTTGAGGGCACGATAATCGATACAAGGCCTTAATAAACCATCCTTTTTGGCCACGAAAAAAAAACCGGCACCTAAGGGTGAAGAGGATGGTCTAATATGACCCTTCTCCAACGCCTCCTTAATATAGGATCGCATAGCCTCGTGCTCGGGTACAGATAAATTGAAGAGCCGACCCTTGGGAAATTTACACCCCGGGCTCAGTTCAATTGCACAGTCATAACTCCTATGAGGAGGCAAAGACGCAGACTCATTTTCACTAAATACATCATAAAAGTCCGCCAAATAGTCAGGAACATCATGCGACTGAGGAGAGGTGGAAAAAACCGGAGCCTCACTAAGGGCACACCGACAACCCCAACTCACCACAGACACAGATTTCCAATCCAAAACTGGCTTATGAATTTGCAACCAGGGAAACCCCAGAACAATGGTATCATGCAAATTATGCAACACCAAAAATCTGCAATTTTCTTGATGGTCTGGGGCGATCCGCATTACCACCTGGGTCCAAAACTGAGGTTTATTTTTCGCCAAAGGAGTAGCATCAATCCCCCTCAAAGGGATAGGCGTCCGCAGAGGTGTCATCGGAAATCCACAACGTTTAGCAAAATCCAAGTCCATTAGGTTCAGGGCTGCTCCCGAATCCACAAAAGCCTTGGCGGAAAATGTGGACAGGGAGCAGATCAGAGTAATTGCCAGAAGAAACTTAGGTTGAACACCACCCACAGAAAACGTGTGTGCAAAACGTTTCTCTCGTTTAGGACAGACAGAAATAATATGCGAGGCATCGCCACAAAAAAAACACAGCTTATTACGCCTTCTGAACTCCTGACGTTGCTCCCTGGACAAAACTCTATCACATTGCATAGGTTCAGACACTTGTTCAACAGGTGGCAACACCTCTTGTGCAGTCCTGCGTTCACGTAAACGCCGATCAACCTGAATGGCTAATGACATAGAATCGTCCAGGCCAGAGGGAACAGGAAATCCCGCCATAGTATCTTTTACGGCTTCTGACAAACCCTTCCGAAAGAGAGCTGCCAAGGCATTATCATTCCAGGTAGTAAGGACCGCCCACTTTCGGAATTTTTGACAGTACAATTCTGCAGAATCTCGACCCTGGCTCAATGCCAACAGGGTCTTTTCAGCCTGATCAATAGCATTAGGTTCATCATACAACAACCCCAAGGCTTGACAAAATGCGTTCACATTAGTCAGAATAGGATCATCTGGTTTCAAAGAAAACGCCCAATCCTGGGGATCGCCACGCAGCAAAGAGATGATAATTTTAACCCGCTGCGCGGAGCTCCCTGACGAGTTAGGCTTTAAGGCAAAAAATAATTTACAATTATTTTTGAAATTCAAAAATTTAGACCGATCCCCAAAAAACACATCAGGAGTCCTTGGTTCAGCAGCATGTGAATGAGCAAGGTAGGTGGAAATTCCCAGCACTTCCCAGCGAGCTGCTCCACACGATCAGACAATTGCTTTATCTCCATTGAGAGAAAAAAAAATTCCCCCTACGGCCTCAGAGATATAGAGGAAAAAATATACACACTTTTTTTTTTTTCTATTTCTTTTTTTTTTTACAATTCTTTCTTGCTATAGAGTACCCTAGGATCTGCGGTATGGCTGGTGATTCTGTTATGAAAGAGTCACCGTATGAGGCAAAAACAGAAATACTAGCTAAGTCCAGAAAACCAGAGAAGTTGGCAGCTATCGGATTGCAGACCCCTGAACCTATCAACAACAACTAGCAGTAGCTGGGGGGGGTTCCTACGTTGCCCTAGACCCCTCGATCACAGCCGGAGAACTAAATAGCCTAAAGACAGAAAGGGAAATCTAAAATGCCCCAGAGCAGACCCCAAAGCAATAGGCAGCCCCCAACATATAATTACGGTGAAGCAAGATGAAAAAACACTAACACAGATAGAAAGATAGGCTGAGTAAATGATGGGGCCCAAGCTGACTAAATAGGACAGGATAGAAAAGCTGCTGTCTGCAATCCGCAAAAACCCTATCAAAACATGAGCCAACAGACTGATCGAGAAAAAAACCCTGATGTCGCTAGGCTTCAAAAAGACTATATCAGTACTCAGGTATTTTCTGAAGACAGAGCAAAAAGGAATTCAGCTCACCCCAGCAGGGAATGGCAGAAATCCAGAAAAACAAGGCAAAACAAAACCAAAACACAAATGCAAAAAGCAGCGCAGAAAACTTAGCTTTTGAGGAGCAGGAATCAGACTGGTCTCCTAGAATCCCTCAGAGAATCACCAGCAAGGCAGAAGGGCGTCGGCTGCCTTATAGCCAGTCAGCAATTCCCGTCACCCAGTCATCATCATCCTGCCCGGGTGCTTGGTAATCAGCCTCACTACCTTCCTTCACCAGAAGAGGGAGTTCATCAGACTTCAATGGTGAAGGGGAAAATGAACTCACAACAGACATGCTCTCTGTATTCCCCAGGCTGAGCGACTAACACACCACCTGGCGTCCTTTTACTCATTAGTCATCAGGTGAGATACTGCCCAGACTAGACCACATAGGAAAGGTATCTGGGCGAGCTATACCTGCCCTCATCCATGATTCCTCCATGCTTCTCACATATCCCCCCTCTGCTCAGACCACTCCGTTCGAGCAATGACACCCGCCAAACAGTGCACTCGGGACAGGGCATCTGCATTCCCCATCTGTACCAATGGGCGGTGCTCCACGGTAAAAGTGTAGGCCTGCAGGGCAAGGAACCACCGGGTCACTCGGCTATTCCGTTCCTTGTGCAAGTGCATCCACTTGAGAGGGGCATGGTCAGTGATCTTTCTGCCCACCAGATAATATTTGAAGGACTCTATAGCCCACTTAATGGCTAGGCACTCTTTCCACTACCGCATGCTTTTGCTCATGTTTATTCAGCTTTCTGCTGAGATAGAGGACCAGGTGTTCCACTCCATCCCTCGCTTGTGACAGTACGGCCCCGATACCGGTCTCAGAGGCATCAGTTTGTACCACAAACTCGCTACGGAAATCTGGAGTCACCAGTACGGGTTGAGAGCAGAGTGCCGGTTTTAGGCTATGTGTTGTGAACTCATTTTCTGGTCTACCAGTTGTGAGTTCTCCTTCCGGGCTCCCTCTGGTGGTAACAGGAGGTAGTGAGGTTAATTTAATTAGTAGAGATCTGCCACCTGATGATGAGGATAACGATTGGATCTCTGGAATCTCAGACTGGATTTAAGACAGCCGACGCCCTATTCTTGTGCTGGTGATTCCTTCTGGCTTTTCAGGTCTTGGATTTCAGCTCTGTTCCAGTCATCTCAAGCTAAGTGTTTCTGCTAATGTTCACACTTGATTTTGTTGGTCTATACAGTTTTTTGTGTGGTCAGCCAGCCCCGGCTGGGGCTGTGCTGAATTTCCACTCTTGTTTATCTGTATTTGCCAATTTGCTTTTTGTCCCTTATTAGATTGGCATCTTTTTTGCTCTGTCTCAGAATATTTCAGAGTGCTGATATAGTTGGAGAAGTCTAGTTCTAGTTAGTTTGGGCCCCATCGTTTGTTCAGCCTATTTTCCTGCCTGTGTTTGTGTTTTCATCTTGTTTCACCGTCAATACATGTGTGGGGCGGTCTATTCCTTTGGGGTCTGCTCTGGTGCAGTTACTTTTCCCCTTTTCTTGCTTTAGGCTTATTTAGTCCTCCGGCTGTGATGAGGCGTCTAGATTCATCGTAGGAACGCTCCACGGCTGCTGCTAGTTGTGTGGTTAGGATCAGGGGGTCTGCAATCTGCATAGTTACCAACCTCTCTTGCTTTCTGTGACTTAGCTTTAGTTTTCCTCCTCGGTGACCCATTCATAACAGAATCACCAGCCATACCGCAGATTCTAGGATACTCAAAAGCAGGAAAAAATTGTTTAAAAAAGCAGGAAAAAATTCTTTAAAAAAAAGTGTCAGAATTTTTTTTTTAATGTATTTTTTCCTCTTTTTCTCTGGGCCATAGGAGGATTTTTTTTTCCTACTGGAGATTAAGCAATTGTCTGATCGTGTGGAGCAACTTTCTGCTTAAGTGCAGGGAATTTCCACCTACCTCATTCAGTCACATGCTGCTGAACCTAAGATCCCTACTCCTGATGTGTTTTCTGGGGATCGGTCTAAATTTTTGAATTTTAAGAATAATTGAAAATTATTTCTTGCCTTGAAGCATAGCTCATCGGGGAACTCTCCACAGCAGGTTAAAATTGTCATCTCCTTGCTGCGCGGCGATCCCCAGGATTGGGCTTTTTCTCTGACACCTGAAAATCCTATTCTGACTAATGTGGATGCATTTTTTCAAGCCTTGAGGTTGTTGCATGATGAACCTAATGCTGTTGATCAAGCTGAGAGAACCCTGTTGGCATTAAACCAGGGTCAGGATTCTGCAGAGTTATACTGTCAAAAATTCCGAAAGTGGGCTGTCCTTACTACATGGAATGATAGTGCATTGGCAGCTCTCTTTCGGAATGGTTTATCAGAGACCGTAAAAGATGTTATGGTGGGATTTCCTGTTCCCCCTGGTCTGGATGATTCTATGTCATTAGCCATTCAAGTTGATCGGCGTTTACGTGAACGTAAAACTACAAGGGAGGCGCTGCCACCTTTTGGACAAACATCTGAACCTATGCAATGTGATGGGGTTTTGTCTAGGGCGCAACGTCAGGAGTTTAGAAGGCGTAATAAGCTGTGTTTTTTCTGTGGAGACGCCTCTCATACTATTTCTGTCTGCCCTATATGAGAGAAACGTTTTGCACACACATTTGCTGTGGGCAGTGTACAACCTAAGTTCCTTTTGGCAATTACTCTGATCTGCTCCTTATCCACGTTTTCCACTAAGGCTTTTGTGGATTCAGGAGCAGCTTTGAATCTGATGGATTTGGACTTTGCTAAACGTTGTGGTTTTTCCATGACGCCTCTGTGGACGCCTACTCCTTTGAGGGGTATTGATGCTACTCCTTTGGCGGAAAATAAACCTCAGTTTTGGACACAGGTGATAATGCGAGTTGCCCCAGACCACCAAGAAAATTGTAAATTTTTGGTGCTGCATAATTTGCATGATACTATTGTTCTGGGTTTTCCCTGGTTGCAAACTCATAATCCAGTTTTGGATTGGAAATCTGGGTCTGTGGTGAGTTGGGGTTGTCAGTGTGTTCTTAGGGACGCTCCTGTTTTCTCCACCTCTCCTCAGTCTCATGATATTCCTGATTATCTGGATGATTTCTTTGATGTATTTAGTGAGAATAAGTCTGCATCTTTGCCTCCTCATAGGAGTTATGACTGTGCAATTGAGTTGATGCCTGGGTGTAAATTTCCCAAGGATCGGCTTTTCAACTTATCTGTACCCGAACATAATGCTATGTGATCCTATATTAAGGAGTCGTTGGAGAAGGGTCATATTAGACCATCCTCGTCACCTTTAGGTGCTGGATTTTTTTTTGTGGCCAAGAAAGATGGTTCATTAAGACCGTGTATTGATTATCGTTCCCTTAACAAGATGACGGTTAAATATCAGTACCCGTTACCTCTGATGTCTGATTTATTCTCCAGAGTTAAGAGTGCCTGCTGGTTTACTAAGCTTGACCTCAGGGGGCGTATAATCTTATTCGCATCAAGCACGGGGATGAATGGAAGATGGCGTTTAATACTTCAGAGGGATATTTTGAGTACCTGGTGATGCCTTTTGGGCTCACTAATGCCCCTTCTGTCTTCCAGTCCTTTATGAATGATATTTTCCGAGACTTTGTGGAAAAGTTTTTGATCATCTATCTGGATGATATTTTGATCTTTTCTAGTGATTGGGATTCTCATGTGGAACATGTCCGGACTGTGTTCCGGATTTTGAGGGAGAATTCCTTGTTTGTTAAGGGATCGAAATGCCTCTTTGGAGTACAGAGGATTTCATTTTTGGGATTTATCTTGTCTCCGTCAACTACTGAAATGGACCCGGCCAAGGTACAGGCCATTTATGATTGGGTTCAGCCTACTTCTTTGAAGGCTCTTTAGAAGTTTTTGGGTTTTGCTAATTTCTATCGTAAATTTATAGGTAATTTTTCTGGTATTGTCAAACCACTGACTGATCTGACCAAGAAGGGCGCTGATGTGCTGAATTGGTCTCCTGAGGCTGTCTCAGCATTTCAGGAGCTTAAGCGGAGATTTACTTCAGCTCCAGTTTTACGGCAACCTGATGTCTCACTTCCATTTCAGGTGGAGGTAGATGCTTCTGAGATTGGTGCAGGAGCTGTTTTGTCCCAAAAAGACCCTGTGACTTCTAAGATGAATCCCTGTGCCTTTTCTTTCTCGAAAGTTCTCCCCATCTGAACGCAACTATGACGTGGGGAATCGGGAATTGTTGGCCATGAAATGGGCATTTGAGGAGTGGAGACATTGGTTGGAGGGAGCTAGACATCAAGTTGTGGTCCTCACTGATCACAAGAATTTGATTTATCTGGAGTCGGCTAAATGCTTGAATCCTAGACAGGCTAGATGGGCCTTGTTTTTCACACGTTTTAATTTTTGTGGTCTCTTTTCTTCCGGGCACTAAGAATGTTAAGGCAGACGCCCTTTCTAGGAGTTTCTTTGCTGATTCTCTTAATGTGACCGAGCCTACTACCATCCTAGGTGAGGGGGTAGTTCTTTCTGCCATTTCGCCCGATTTGAGACGCGCCCTGGAGGAATTTCAGGAGGATAAACCTGAGCGTTGCCCTACGGGAAAATTGTATGTTCCTGACCAGTGGAGAAAGAGAGTGATGTCTGAAGTTCATTGCTCCGCATTGACTGGTCATCCAGGTATTTTTGGTACCAGAGATTTGGTGAGTCGGTCTTTTTGGTGGCCTGCCTTATCTCATGATGTCAGGGATTTTATACAGTCCTGTGGGACTTGTTCTCGGTCTAAACCCTGTTCTCGTTCTAGTGAGTTGCTGATGCCCCTGCCAGTGCCCAAGAGGCCATGTACCCATATCTCAATGGATTTTATTTCTGATCTTCCTGTCTCTCAGAGAATAACTGTTATCTGGGTGATTTGTGATAGATTTTTAAAGATGGTCCATCTTGCACCACTCCCAAAGTTGCCATCTTCCGCTGAGCTGGTGCCCTTGTTTTTACAACAGGTGGTTTGGTTACATGGGATTCCTGAGAACATTGTGTCGGACAGAGGAGTCCAGTTTGTTTCCAGATTTTGGAAAGCCTTTTGTTCCAATCTGGGAATTCAGTTATCCTTCTTCTCCGCGTTTCATCCCCAGACCAATGGGCAGACTGAGAGAACAAACCAGACCTTGGAGTCTTATTTAAGATGTTTTATATCTGCTGATCAGGATGATTGGGTCTCATTTTTGCCCTTGGCCGAATTTGCGCTGAACAATAGAGCTAGTTCTGCCACTTTGATGTCACCCTTTTTCTGTAATTTTGGGTTTCATCCTCGATTCTCTTCAGGGCAAGTGGAATCTTCGTCCTGCCCAGGTGTGGACACTGTGGTTGAGAGAATGCAGCAGATATGGGACCAAGTGGTAGTTGTCACTCTCTCAGGAAAAGGCCCAGCGATTTTCCAACCAGCATAGGACCATTGGTCCCCGGTTTAAAATGGGTGATATTGTTTGGTTGTCGTCTAAGAATATTCCTATGAAGGTTGCATCTCCAAAATTTAAGCTAAGATTTATTGGACCTTATAAGATTTTGGAGATTCTTAATCCTGTTTCTTTTCGATTGGCTCTTCCAGTTACGTTCAAGATCCATAACATATTTCACAAATCACTGTTGAAGAGGTTTGTTGAGCCAGTAGTTCCTATGGCAGCACCTCCTGACCCTGTATTGGTTAAAGGCATTGTGGAATATGAGGTAGAGAAAATATTGGATTCTTGTTTGGTTAGACGGAGACTCCAGTGTTTGGTCAAATGGAAGGGTTATGGCCAGGAGGACAATTCTTGGGTCTCTGCCTCTGACATTCATGCCGATAGATTGATTCGTGCTTTTCACCGGGCCCATCCTGATCGGCCTGGTGGCGTGGATGAAGGTTCGGTGACCCCTCCTCAAGGAGGGTACTGTTGTGAACTCATTTTCTGGTCTACCAGTTGTGAGTTCTCCTTCCGGGCTCCCTCTGGTGGTAACAGGAGGTAGTGAGGTTGATTTAATTAGTAGAGATCTGCCACCTGATGATGAGGATAACAATTGGATCTCTGGAATCTCAGATTGGATTTAAGACAGCCGACGCCCTATTCTTGTGCTGGTGATTCCTTCTGGCTTTTCAGGTCTTGGTTTTCAGCTCTGTTCCAGTCATCTCAAGCTAAGTGTTTCTGCTAATGTTCACACTTGATTTTGTTGGTCTATTCAGTTTTTTGTGTGGTCAGCCAGCCCAGGCTGGGGCTGTGCTGAATTTCCACTCTTATTTATCTGTATTTGCCAATTTGCTTTTTGTCCCTTATTAGATTGGCCTCTTTTTTGCTCTGTCTCAGAATATTTCAGAGTGCTGATATAGAGGGAAAAGTCTAGTGACTTCAGGGTTAATTTTGTTATCAGAAGTGTTGGACATTATTTTTGTAGTGTTTTATTGGGCAGATTGCAGACAGTGTCTTTCCTTTCCTGTCCTTTCTAGTTAGTTTGGGCCCCATCATTTGTTCAGCCTATTTTCCTGCCTGTGTTTGTGTCTTCATCTTGTTTCACCTTCAATACATGTGTGGGGGCTGTCTATTCCTTTGGAGTCTGCTCTGGGGCAGTTAGTTTTCCCCTTTTCTTGCTTTAGGCTTATTTAGTCCTCCGGCTGTGATGAGGCGTCTAGATTCATCGTAGGAACGCTCCACGGCTGCTGCTAGTTGTGTGGTTAGGATAAGGGGTCTGCAATCTGCATAGTTACCAACCTCTCTGGTTTTCTGTGACTTAGCTTGTTTAGTTTTCCTCCTCGGTGACCCATTCATAACAGCTATGGAAGGCTTCTTCAGCTGCTAAATTTCATTTAACCATGACGGAATCTTTCCCTTTGGTAAGATCCGTCAAGGGGGTAGTGATGGCTGCAAAATTGGGGATGAACCGGCGATAATAGCCGGCGATCCCCAGAAAGGCTTGCACCTGCTTTTTGTTAACTGGTTGTGGCCAGTCCTGAACCACTTGAATTTTATCGAGCTGGGGTTTAACAATACCCCTCCCAATTATGTAACTCAAATACCGGGCTTCTTCTAGCCCGATGTGACATTTCTTGGGGTTTGCGGTTAGACCTGCCCCCCACAGGTCCTCAATCACAGCTTGCACTTTCCGGAGGTGAGTCTCCCAGTCCAAGCTGTAAATGACAATGTCATCCAAATAGGCAGAAGCGTACTGCCTATGTGGCCTCAGGACTCGATCCTTCAGTCTCTGGAATGTCGCCAGCGCTCCGTGCAGTCCAAACGGCATATACACATACTGAAATAAACCTTCCGGTGTAGCAAACGCCATCTTCTCTCTGGCAGCCTCCACCAGAGGGATCTGTCAATATTCCTTTGTTAGATCTAGGGTCGTAATATACCGGGCCTTCCCTAACCGATCTATTAACTCGTCGACCCGAGGCATAGGGTAAGCATCAAATTTTGAGACCGCATTCAGTTTCCTGAAGTCATTGCAGAACCGGATGGTGCCGTCCGGTTTAGGAATTAACACAATCGGGCTGGACCAAGCACTGTGCGACTCCTCAATGACCCCTAACTCTAACATTGCCTTGACTTCTCGGGAAACGGCTTCACGGCGCGCTTCCGGGATTCTATAGGGCTTCACATGGACGGTGACCCCAGGTTCCGTTATAATGTCATGTTTCATTAGCGTAGTCTGCCCGGGTTTTTCAGAGAAAAACTTTTGGTTGTGAAGTCAGCACCCATACTGCTCAGAAACCAGTACCAGGCTCTCACGCAGGAAAACGATGAAGAAATACATCAGGATAAGACTTTGCCAACAAACAGCAACCTTGTACGCCTTCAGAGTCCTCCTGGATGGAGAAAGAAAAATGTTGTGAAGAAGAAACGGAGAGTGGTGGTCATGGGGGATTCCCTGCTGAGAGGAACAGAGGCCGCTATCTGCAGACCGGATATAACTTCAAGAGAAATGTGTTGTCTTCCAGGTGCAAAAATTAAAGATGTGTCTGACAGGATATCAGGACTCTTCAGACCTACAGATGACTACCCATTCCTGCTACTACATGTGGGGACAAATGACACCGCAAGAAACGACCTGGAAACCATCTGCAGAGACTTTGAAGACTTAGGCAAGAAAGTGAAAGAACTGGGAGCGCAGGTGGTCTTCTCTTCCATCCTCCCAGTGGATGGCCATGGAACAAGGAGGTGGAATAAGATTCTGCAGGTGAACAACTGGCTACGTCGATGGTGCCGTCAGCAACGATTTGGATTTCTGGATCACGGAGTGAACTACTTATACGATGGACTACTTGCTAGAGATGGGGTGCACCTTACGAAGACTGGAAAGCATGTATTTGGAAGTCGCCTTGCTACACTTGTAAGGAGAGCTTTAAACTAGAACAACATGGGAAGGGAAGCAAAAGACCAGAAAAAGCCATACACCTGACAAATGCTACTGAGAACTCTGCTATTAGAAGTGGAAAGGAAGAACAAAGACGAAAGAATCTAATTAAAAAAAATATTGGAGAAAGAGAAACCAATCACAAACTAAAATGTTTCTATACTAATGCACAAAGCATGGGCAACAAACAAGGAGAATTGGAACTACTAACACAGGAAAAGAAATATGATGTCATTGGAATCACTGAAACTTGGTGGGACGATACACATGATTGGAATACAAGACTAGAAGGATACAACTTATTTGCAAGAAACAGACTTGATAAACGAGGAGGAGGTGTCGCATTGTATGTTAGAAACGCGTATATCTGCACAGAGATTGAAGCTGCAGAGACTGGGAGTTCTGTGGAAACTGTTTGGGTAAGAATACAAGGACAGAACAATGGAAAGGACACCATTGTAGGCATTTACTACAGGCCGCCTGTGCAAGCTGAAGATATGGATGAACTCTTTATGCATCAAATGGCCAAGTTCTCCAAAAAATATGACATAGTTGTCATGGGAGACTTCAACTATCCAGACATTTGTTGGGAATCTCTCTCAGGCAAAACTAACAGGTCAAGGAAATTCTTATCCTCTCTTGCTGACAACTTTATCTTCCAAAAGGTAAAGGAGAAAACAAGGGGAACTGCTACCTTGGATCTAATCCTTATAAACAGGGAGGAAATGGTTGAGGAGGTAAAAGTGGCTGGGACCCTAGGAGGTAGCGACCATGCTATTTTAGAATTTTGGATAACTAGAGGCGGAAGACCTGTGAAGACTCAGACGTCAAGGTTAGATTTCAGAAAGGCAGATTTTAAGGGATTCAGAAAGAGAATTGGAGGGATCCAATGGCTGGATATCCTTAAAGACAAAAATGTCCAGGAAGGATGGGAAATCTTGAAAAATGAAATTCTCAAAGCACAGTTGTTAACAATTCCGAAAAGAGGGAAGAATAGGAAGCATTTAAGGAAACCAGGATGGATGAACACAGAACTTAAGCACATGCTAAAAAGGAAGCAAAAAATGTTTATAAAATGGAAAGAAGGAGGCATATCTAAAGAAGAATATAATGCTGTCTGCAGAACCTGCAAGGCACAAATCAGATTATCTAAAGCTGAAAATGAATTGAGGCTTGCAAGAGATGTCAAAAGCAATAATAAAGGATTTTGGGGATATGTCAAAAGTAAAAGAAAAGTCAAAGATGCTATAGGATTTTTACAGGATGAAAATGATGAAATGGTAAGACAGGATGTTGAGAAGGCTGAACTTTTAAATTCCTATTTTGCATCTGTTTTCTCTCAGAAAGGAAATGTAACATCAACTGTTATTCACTGTCCTATTAAGGGAATAGAAGAATCCAGGATATCTATAAACAGAAAGATAGTGAGGAAACACTTAGCTAACCTAAATGTATTCAAGTCTCCAGGTCCAGATGAATTACACCCCAGAGTACTGAAGGAGATAGCAGAAGAAATTTTTGAACCCCTCTCCATAATCTTTGAAAATTCTTGGAGAACAGGAGAAGTGCCAGAAGACTGGAGAAGAGCAAATGTTGTTCCTATCTTCAAAAAGGGGAAGAAGGTGGACCCAGGCAACTATAGGCCGGTGAGTCTGACTTCTATACCAGGAAAGATCTTTGAACAAATTATTAAACAACATGTATGTCAATACCTGGATAAGAATGAAGTGATTAAACAGAGTCAGCATGGGTTTGTAACTAATAAGTCATGTCACACTAATTTAATTTCCTTCTATGATGGTATTACTGATTGGGTGGATCAAGGAAATGCTGTAGATATAGTATATCTTGACTTCAGCAAAGCATTTGACAAAGTCTCTCATACAATCCTTATTGAAAAAATGACTAAGTATGGAATGGACAAGGCAACTGTTAGGTGGATTCATAACTGGCTTAGTGATCGGACCCAAAGAGTGGTCGTAAATGGCTGCACATCCAGTTGGAAGAATGTCTCAAGTGGGGTACCACAGGGCTCTGTCCTGGGCCCTGTATTGTTCAACATCTTTATCAACGATTTAGATGAAGGAATTGAGGGTAAACTGATTAAATTTGCTGATGACACAAAGCTAGGAGGGATAGCTAATACTAGAGAAGAGAGAGAGAGGATTCAAAAAGATATAAATAAACTGGAGAAGTGGGCAGCAACTAACAGAATGGTTTTTAACAGGGAGAAATGCAAAGTACTACATCTGGGCAATAAAAATGAAAAAAGCATATATAGAATGGGAGGAATAGGGCTAAGTGACAGCACATGTGAAAAAGACTTGGGTATACTAATAGATCACAGACTGAATATGAGTCAACAGTGTGATGCAGCAGCAAAAAAGGCAAATGCAATTCTAGGATGTATTAACAGAAGCATACAGTCTAGATCACGTGAAGTAATAATTTCCCTCTACTCCTCTTTGGTCAGACCTCATCTAGAATATTGTGTCCAATTTTGGGCACCACATTTTAAAAAAGACATCAACAAACTGGAGCAAGTTCAGAAAAGAGCGACCAGAATGGTGACCGGTCTGCAAACCCTGTCTTATGAGGAAAGGTTGCAGGATTTGGGAATGTTTAGTTTGCAAAAGAGAAGACTGAGAGGAGACTTAATAGCTGTCTACAAATATCTAAAGGGCTGTCACATTGTAGAAGAATCAACTTTATTCTCATTTGCACAAGGAAAGACTAGAAGCAATGGGATGAAGCTGAATGGGAGGAGACACAGATTAGATATTAGAAAAAACTTTTTGACAGTTAGAGTGATCAATGAGTGGAACAGGCTGCCACGAGAAGTGGTGAGTTCTCCTTCAATGGAAGTCTTCAAACAGAGGCTGGACAGACATCTAACTGGGATGATTTAGCGAATCCTGCTTTGAGCAGGGGGTTGGACCAGATGGCCCAGGAGGTCCCTTCCAACTCTACGATTCTATGATTCTAAGTAGAAACTGCCTGACCTCAGTCTTTTGAGGATCAACACCCTATCTCCGGGTGCAAATGTACGGATCTTGGTGCCTCTCTCATAGACTCTTTTTTGGGCTCCCTGAGCCTGCATTATGTGCTCTTTGACGATGGGCATAACAGCCGCAATATGGTCCTGCATTTGTGTTACATGATCTATCACCATTTTAAACGGAGTGACCTGAACCTCCCAGGTTTCTTTTGCGACGTCCAACAGTCCACAGGGACGTCGGGCGTACAATAACTCGAAAGGCGAGAATCCAGTGGAAGACTGGGGCACTTCCCTGATGGCAAAAAGCAAATACGGAAGTACAGTACATAGTCCCAGTTTTTCCCATCCTTATCTATCACCTTTCTCAGCATCTGCTTCAGAGTTTTATTGAACCGTTCGACCAGCCCGTCTGTTTGAGGGTGATACACGGATGTGCGTAACGGTTCGATTTGAGGCAGCCTGCAGAGCTCCCTCATTACCCGTGACGTAAAGGGAGTCCCCTGGTCGGTGAGTATCTGTTTTGGAATACCAACCCGACTAAACACATGCACCAGTTCCTTGGAAATCGTCTTGGTGGCCATGTTACGCAAAGGGATAGCCTCCGGGTAACGATGGCATAATCAAAGATGACCAGGATATGTTGGTGACCACGGGCAGACCATGGAAGGGGCCCAACTAAATCCATCCCAATCCTCTCAAACGGGACTTCAATAATAGGTAGGGGTACCAAATGGCTACAGAACCAGGGTTTAGGCGCAGTGGCTTGGCAGTCAGGACAAGACTCACAATATACACGAACATCATGATGCATGCCTGGCAAAAACAAAACAGTGTAATATCCTTTCGGTGGTTTTCTGGACTCCCAAGTGCCCTCCCATCACATGTCCGTGGGCCAGGTCCAGCACTTTCCGCCGCTAGGGTTTTGGCACAACTAATCTTTGCACCGTGTCTTCCCCTTTTTTCTCTATCTGATATAATAAATCATTCTCCAGGACCATGTACGGATATGCCAGCCTAGTTCCAGGTTCTATGGGTACCCCATTTATCATTTTTGCATTTGTCCTAGCCTGATAAAGGGTAGGATCCTTTATTTGCTCACTTTGGAAGTCATCTTTCTGGACTTCCACATCCGGAAAACGGGGAGGTGGTCGGCTGCCTGCCCCCTCCTCTTCCCTGGTTTCCGTATCCCCCGCCATGACTGAAAACGGAACTGAAGTTCATTTCCAGTAGGCTCATCACTAGAGTCTCCCTGGGGAACCTCCTCCAGGGGTTCGGGACCCACACGCGCCCTGGGAGAGGAATCCCGTATACTGTTACCCTGGGGCATCAACTGATTCTCCCACAATTGCTAGAAGTGGGGGAAATCCCGGCCCAAGATAACATCATGTAACAACGCGGGGACAAGTCCCACTTTATGTTGCACAGACCCATAGGAAGTAGAAATGCATATGACCGCGGTGAGGTGCGAATAGGTGTCTCCATGCACACGTTACAGAAAATTTGTTTGATGGTCCAGTCGGGGCTGACACCAGACTGGCCCGCACCAGAGTCACCACACTTCCCGAGTCTACCTATGCCACTTCCTCGTCAGGTGGATCACGTTGAACATATGTGACCGCGGAGGTTTATCCAGCTGATAAGTCCATTGATGCACTCTTTGTGCACGGACAGCGGTCGTCACTCCCAGCCGGGCCAAGATCTCGGCTTTCAGTTTGTCAAAGTCCTGCGCAGCTTCAGGTTCTAAGTCATAAGCCTTTTGGGCCTCACTGAAAAGAAACGGGGCAATCAGGCCGGCCCAGCGGGCCTTCGGCCATTTTTCTCGCACCGCTGTCCGTTCAAACGTGGTCAGGTATGCCTCGACGTCATCTTTGGTCGTCATCTTCTGCCAGTACCGACTCACGTGAATCACTCTCGACTCGGCTTCCGGGTTAACCTCAGGCAAGGCCGCCAGGCACTGCGCCACCTGCTGGAGAAGCGAATGATCCATAGCTGTCATGTCCACCAACTCCTTCAACTGGGCCATCATCACCCGATTAGCTTCTTGCTGCACGGCGGTGGACTGTACCAGCGCTTTCACCACGTCCTCCATGTTCATGCTTTCAACGTGGTGCCCGCGTTCTCCACCAATTTGTGATAAAACGCTCCGGGATCGCCTTTGCTGGGGTCAAAGGCCATGTGGGTTTAGCATGAAACTCAGATGCACAGCCGGGATCCGGACATAACTGACACTGGGTCAGGTTTATTTCAGGTGAAAGCAAAACATGCAGAAAAATAAAGCATAAAACAAAAACCTTGCCTGTCCGGCACTAACTAAACAGGGTCCGATCTAACTACCAACTGGAGGGCTTCTCCCATCCAGCCAAACCACAGTTACCATGAGCACTACTTTCACTGACAAGTGTCACTCACACAGACATTCTCTCTGTGTTCCCTAGGCTGAGTGACTAACACACCACCTGGCGTCCTTTTCTATCCGCCTCCCCTTACTCATTAGTCATCAGGTGAGATACTGCCCAGACTAGGCCGCATAGGAAAGGCATCTGGGCGAGATATACCTGCCCTCATCCATGATTCCCCCATGCTTCTCACACCTGTCAGACACATCTTTACTTTTTGCACCTGGAAGACAGCACATTTCTCTTGAAGTTATATCCGATCTGCAGATAGTGACCTCTGTTCCTCTTAATAGGGAATCCCCATGACCACAACCTTCCATTTCTTCTTCACAACATTTTCCTTTCTCCATCCAGGATGACTCTGATGGCGCACAAGGTTTTTCTATGTGGGCAAAGTCTTACCTTGATGTATATCTTTATCATTCTCCTGGGTGAGAGCCTGGTACTAGTTCCTGAGCAGTATAGGTGCTGACTGCCTCCCTATCCTCCTGCTTCTCTGGGTCATTCCTATGTTAGTTGCACTTTGTTTATTTCCTCTGTTTGGAGCACTTCATTTCTTCTCTTTCTGTAACATGAATAATTCTGCTCTGTCTCTTCAACTTCCTTAATGATTTTCAACGTAGCTAACCTCTCTTCTAGATTGTGTAACTTTTCCTCCAACAGGGACACAAACTTGCAGTTCTGGCATGTGAAGTTTGGCTTTTCAACTGGTAAGTCTGTGAACTTGTAGCAAGAAATGCAGCTCACCAAATGGCTCCTGGCCTCTTCCATGTTCTTATTGTTAAAGCGATATCAAAGTGGTAAAAAGCGTGCTGTCCTTCTTTCAGCTGCAACTGCCAAAATCCAGTGTTCTTTGTGTTCGCGGAGACTCTTCACTTATCCCAGAATGCACTGGGAATATGCAAATGAACTCCTCCCGACTTCTTCCCTGGTTTATCAATGTCCTCCTTTCAGCTGAAGTGGCCAAAATCCAGTGTTCGTGGAGACTCTTCACTTATCCCAGAATACACTGGGAATATGCAAATGATCTCCTCAGGACTCCTCCCTTGGTTTACCAATGTCCTCCTTTCAGCTGCAACAGCAAAAATCCAGTGTTCTTTGAATTTGCGGACACTCTTCACTTATCCCAGAATGCACTGGGAATATGCAAATTATCTCCTCATGACTCCAGGTCTGCGTGTGCTGGGTGTTGCAGGAGCGCCCCGGCGAAGTGCGCTGGGACTCGATTCTTGGTCTGCGCAAGTGTAGGGTACACTGGATGGAGCCAACGTGCCCTGATGACGAGTGTGCTGGAAAGCGAGGCCACCCGGGTCTGTGCACGTGCGGGATGCAGGTCGCAATGACTATAGCAGCCTTTCGGGACTGCGCTTGTATATTCCGAAGTGCTTTACAGTTTACAGACATCATCACTGTCACCGATGGGGCTCACAATCTAAATTCTCTATCAGTATGTCTTTGGAATGTGGGAGGAAACCGGAGTACCCGGAGGAAACCCACGCAAACATGGGGAGAACATACAAACTGTAACAACCCTGTTGGCATCACTGCATGGCTTCCCATCCCCCGCACACCAACTTACTTTCTGCTTCAAGCCATGCTGTGAAATCTGTCTGTTGCCAGTCCTGTGCTCTGTGCTTCTGCTCTCCATGTTTCCTGACTGTGTGTATAGGTGTGGGGTGGCGCCTGAACTCTCTGGTTCTTATGCAGTCAGGGTGCACCTGTCTAATCTGTCCCTGACCAATCACCTAGAGCCCTTGACTATTTAGTTCCGCCACACCCACTGAAACATTGCCTGTGCAATGTCTATACTTTGTTAGTATCTTGCTGCTGAGGAAGCCAGGCCCTGTTCTGTGTATCTCCTTCTCTGGAGGAATACTCTTAGCTTTGCTTTGTGTTCTTTGTCTGCCTGCCAGGAGGCTGAATATCCTGGCCCTTGAGTCTTGGTCCCAGTACCTTGTCTGTACTCTGTCCTACCTTAGTCTCCCTTTCTCCTTGTCTGTGGCTTCCTTCCCTGCTGTGTCTTTCCTTGTGTCCTCCCTGTCTGTGCATCTGCACCCTTGCAGCTCTGTCTGTGCATCTGCACCCTTGCAGCTCTGTCTGTGCATCTGCACCCTTGCAGCTCTGACTGTGCACCTGCTCTCTTGCAGCTCTGCCTGCTCGGCTCCCTAGCCACTCTGCTTGCTCGGCTCCCTAGCCGCTCTGCCTGCATGGCTCCCTAGCCACTCTGCCTGCACGGCTCCCTAGCCGCTCTGCCTGCATGGCTCCCTAGCCGCTCTGCCTGCATGGCTCCCTAGCCGCTCTGCCTGCTCGGCTCCCTAGCCACTCTGCCTGCACGGCTCCCTAGCGCTCTGCCTGCCCGGCTCCCTTGTCGCTCTGCCTGCCCGGCTCTCTTGCCGCCCAGCCTACTCCACACTCCTGCGGCTCCACCTACTCCACACTCCTGCCTATATCCATACCTGCACCTCCTGTGTGAACAGGTCCAAATCCTGCTCCAACATACACCACTCCCTCCTGCCTACACCTGCTGTGTGAACAGGTCCCTACCTGCCCCTTCTCATACCACGCCATTCTGTCCTGTGTCTCAAGCCGTGCCCGCCTGTCCTGTGTCTCAAGCCGTGCCCACCTGTCCTGTGTCTCAAGCCGTGCCCGCCTGTCCGGTGTCTCCAAGCCATGCCCGCCTGCCCTGTGTCTCCAAGCCGTGCCCACCTGCCCTGTGTCTCCTAGCCACACCTGCTTGCCCAGTGTCTCAGCCGTGCCTGTCGTGTCTACCTGCCTGTCTATAGCTTCTGTCAAAGTGACTTGTCCCCTAGTGGGACCAGCAGCCACAGCCAGACACCACCCTGGAGTGGCACCCGACAGCTATCTGCCACACAAGCCTGACCTCACCATCAGAGGCTCCAGTGAAGACCGAGGTAGCTGTTGTAGTCACGCCCCTTCCAGGGTAGTCTGGTTTGTGGCACAGTGCTCGCGTCAATCAGCCAAGGCGCGAGCGTGACACAAACTCCTTGCAGATGTCCTTGGTGGGATTCGAACCCAGGACTCCAGCTCTTTAAGGCTGCAGTGCTATCCACTGAGCCCCCGTGCTGACCAACTAAGTACTAAGTATCCCTGCACACAGTGTATGGATTTGAATACCGGAAGACAGAGCCAGATAGAGGGTGACCTAGGCCATCCTGTATAAAAAGGGATGTGTCCTGGAAGATGGTGACATTTCCTGCATCATCCTTAACATGGATGGACAGCAGCAGCCACCACAACATCAGCGGCAGCCCATGACACCGCCCCAGCAGCCACCACCATCACTGCAGTCGACACAGGATCCATTGCAGCATCGCCAGCAGCATCAGCAAGGGCGCAGTAGTGGCAATCGTAAAAGCTGCAGGAACAGCCTGAAAAGCAAGGCATGTTACAAGCCCACCTCCAGGGGGAGATGTTCTTCTGGGTCAGCTCAGCATCCGTCTCCGGGACCATAGATTAATCAGCTGAATGGTGAGTGATCTACGTGAAAGTGCACCATATTAAAATGGCCCCTCTTTCTCTATGTATTCTTTTTATTCTTTTCCTAGGGAAGGCCCCTGAAACGTAGTTCGAAAGAGAATTATAAGGAGTGTGCTCTGTGCAAGGGAGATTTACACAGAGCTTATAGTAAGCGACTCTGCCCAGGTTATATACAACAATCTGTTTCAGAGGAAACCCCCGGGTTCGCTAAGGACCTGAAGGCCATCATTAGATCTGAGGTCCAGGAGCTATTAAAGCACTTGATGGGACATAGAGAGAAGAGGAAGCCAGAACTACTGTCATCGGAGTCTGAGAGATCAGTAGCATTTGAGGGGGAGGATTCGGACCTGACATATTCATCCTCCTCTTCCTCCTCCAATGAGGACACGTGGGGTAGACCCTGCTTCCCAGATGATGGCACAGACAGGCTGGTTAGGGCAATCAGTTCGACTATGGGCATAGTTGATCCCAAAACTACTAGAACAGTCCAGTATTTTATGTTCAATGGCTTGGAGCATATAAAAGGCGTTCATTTCCAGTAAACAGAAAGATCTAGATTCTCATTAGTAGAGAGTGGAAGAGGCCAGAAAGGAAAGGTCCACTACCATCTTCTTCAAAGAGGAGATATCCATTTGAAGGTGAAGAGGCGGGCATATGGGAGAAGACTCCAAAAATCGACGTGGCAGTTGAAAGTAGGTTAAAAAATCAACGTTGCCCTTTGAGGACCTAGGTTCTCCCAAGGACTCATTGGATAAAAAGGCAGAGGTTTTCCTAAAACAGACTTGGTAATCATTGGCAGGGTCATTAAAGCCAGCAATAGCGGCAACCTGTACGCCAAGGTCTATGTTTTTGTGGCTACAGCAGATTGAGGACCAGCTTTGAAGCAACACCCCTAGGGAAAAAATCCTGGCGGACCTTCCGCTCTTGCAGAGAGCAACTGCCTTCCTGGCTGACGCCTCGGCAGATTCTGTCTGGTTAGCAGCCAGATTGTTGAATCTTTCCAATGCTGTCCGCTGAGCTTTATGGCTCAAAAGCTATCCGGGAGATGCCCAGTCCAATATCAGACTATGTTCAAACCCATGTGATGGGAAATATCTTTTTGGTCAGGTTCTGGACGATATAATAGACAATGCAGTGGATAAGAAAAGGGGCTTTCCCAATGTGTCCCGTCCTCAATTCAAGAGCTCCTTTAGTAGGAGAAGATATTGCAGAAGCAGACCCTCTAAGGAATAGGACAATTGGAAGGACAAGAAACCAAGGAGCATTGTTTCACATTTGATGGTTCCTCGGCAAGGAGCCAAAAACTCTCTAAGTAATGGGCTCTCCCTGGTAGGAGGAAGGTTGTCCCACTTCCAACCTGCTTGGGAGAAAATCTCAGCCAATGCCAGGTGTAACCCTGTGCTTACTGAGTGTGTTGGGGGACACTCACTTTGCTGGTCGCTGAGGCATACGCTGGGACATTCAGAGTTAAAGTCCTTTCGGTTTATTGGTAAACAGCATAAACAGCACCTGAGGAACCAAGTAGTATACAGCCGCAAGTACTATCTCTGTTAATCATTCAGCTCTATAGGAAAACACAGTTTCTCAATGATCCCGGTCAGCATAACACAGACTCCTGTCCGTTGCCTGTTGGTGTCGGCCACACAAGTTCACGGATGCCTCTTTTCCTCAGAGGTATCCCATAAACATAGCATAACACAGTCTCTCACTGACTTTTGTCAGTATCACTCACGATTATCCGACCGTCCACTCAGGAGGTATCTCACAAACCTCCTTCCTCTGGCTCAGTCTAGCCAGCACTCCTCAGGCTGTGCGATGTCCAGCAAGCAGGTTTGGTCTTGAGCCACACATGCAAGAAGACTTCTCCTTCACTGCACACAGACCACTCTGTAGTGTCCAGCTTGGACACCTGGAGATCTGTCCACACTGACAGACTCCCAGACACTCTCCTCCTATGTACCAAACACACCTCCATTACATAGTTGTAACCACACCCAGGTACCTATCACATGGCTAGTCAGGTGATCGTGACATCACCGCAGGTCCTCAAACACACAACCACACACAGGCTTCATCTTGGGTGTTCAGACACACCCCCTTGGGTGGATATGTAGGTGACTGGACCCACCCAACTCTCCAAGTCACCTGGAAGCCTCCCAATATAAAGCAAATCCCTCAGCAGTAGATCTGCCGAGCAAAACACTCCCAGGATTCCATCACAGGGCCACCCACTTCTGTGATACATACCGGCCATTCATCACGACACCGGTCAGTGTCTCACCATCACAGTTACGCCTCCAAGCGTATCATGAGGAGCCTATACAGTGCCCCCTAGCTGTAATACACTGGGTACTCAGTATAATAAGATCAGGACTGAGACTGGAGTTCAGATCCACTCCCAGGCACAGCTTCAAGATCTCATCCCCCAGATCTTGGAAGGAGCAGCAGGATCTAGAGGTGGAATTATTACTTTTGCTAGAAAAGAGGGTTCTAGTGGAGGTGCCTGTTCAGCAGCAGGGGAGGAGGTTTTATTCTCCCCTGTTTCTGATAAGGAAGCCCAACCAGTCCTTCAGGACAATTATCAACCTGAAGGGTCTCAACAAGTTCCTGGTCTACAGACCATTCAAGATGGAGTCAATAAAGTCGGCTATAAACATCTTGTGCCCAGGCTGCTACATGAGTGTCTTAGACTTGAAGGACACATACTACCATGTTCCCATGCATCAGAAAAATCAGCAGTACCTGAGGGTAGCAGTGTAAAGTATATAGATGGAAAACTGAGACAGTTCCAATACAGGGCTCTGCCCTTTGGTCTAGCCATGACCCCAAGACTTTTCACCAAGATAATTCTGTAGGTGACTGCACATTTTCGAGAAAGGAACATGTTGATAGTGCCATATATGGACGATTTTTAAATGGTCGGCAGAACAGAGGACAACTGCAGTTCTCAACTAAGGCACATCAGACCACTATGTCAATGCTAGATTGGATGATAAATGTCAACAAGTTGAGGCTGTAGCCCCTAAAGGTTCAATCCTACTTAGGGCTTATTTTGGACTAAGAGAGACAGGCCTGTCCCCTGCCAGATGAGAAAAAAACAGGATTATAGCCCTGATGTCAGCAGCATTGACCAATCCGATCATGTCCGTAAGGAAAGCTATGTCTTTACTAGGATCAATGATGTCATGCATTGGAGCAGTCCAGTAGGCCCAGGTTAATTCCAGAGCCTTACAGCAGGATGTCCTATAGGGAGAAAGGAAGTTTGCAGGACTCTTAGAGGGGGAAGATTATGCTCTCCTGGGAAGCAGTACTGTTAGGGCAGTTAGAATCTGGAATTCTTTGCCTGAAGAGGTGGTGATGGCGAACTCAGTCGAGGGGTTCAAAAGAGGCCTGGATGTCTTCCTGGAGCATAACAATATTGTATCTTACAGTTATTAGGTTCTTTAAAAGGACGTAGATCTGGGGATTTATTCTGATGGAATATAGGGTGAACTGGATGGACAAATGTCTTATTTCGGCCGTGCTAACCATGTTACTATTTTACAATAAACACCATGACTTGGTGCCTGGATCCAGGGAATCTGCCGTAGGGAATTCATTGGTCCTACCAGATATCCAATGTGAAGGATGCAAGCGCAGAAGGATGGGGCACACATCTCAGGGTCCGCATAGTCCAGGGGATCTGGTCATAGGCAGAAGCCAGCCATTCCTCAATCTGCAAGCAGCTATTGGCAATAAAGAATGCAGTAGTAGAATTCCTTCCTCATTTAGTAGGAAACTATATTCTCATAATGTCAGACAACCGAAGGTCAGTTGCTTACATCAGCCACCAGGGGGGCACAAAATCCCAAACCCTTATACGTCTATCTCGAGAAATTCTCCAGTCATGGAGGAACATCATCTACAGCTATCTGCTCTGCACATAAAGGGGAAGGAGAACAAAGAAGCAGATTTTCTCAGCCGGACATCCCTAAAACAAGGGGAATGGGAACTGGATCCGTCAATTTTTCAGCAGATTGTGAATCATTGGGGACAGCCAGAAATAGATTTGTTTGCCAAGAGGAAGAACATGAAGATGATAATCTTCTGCTCTCTAAACCCAATAGAAAAGCCATACGCGGTAGACATGCTACAGATTCCTTGGGATTTCTGTTATGAATGAGTCACCGTAGGAGGCAAAAACAGAAATGCAAGCTAAGTCCAGAAAACCAGAGAAGTTGGCAACTATCAGATTGCAGACCCCTGAACCTATCAACACAACTAGCAGTAGCCGTGGGGGGTTCCTACGATGCCCTAGACCCCTCGATCACAGCCGGAGAATTAAATAGGCCTAAAGAAAGAAAGGGGAAATCTAACCTGCCCCAGAGCAGACCCCAAAGCAATAGGCAGCCCCCAACAGATAATGACGGTGAAGCAAGATGAAAACACTAACACAGACAGAAAGATAGACTGAGCAAAGACGGGGCCCAAAACTACCTAGATAGGAAAGGACAGGAAGGCTACTGTCTGCAATCTGCCAAAACCCTATCAAAGACATAAGCCAACAAGCTGATATGAAAAAGGCCCTGAAGCAGCTAGGCTTCAAAAACTAAATCAGCACTCAGGTAATTTCAGAAGACAGAGCTAAAGGAATTCAGCACACTCCAGCAGGGAATGGCAGAAATCCAGAAAAACAAAGCAAAACAAAGTCAAAGCACCAATGCAAAAGGCCGAGCAGCAAACTTAGCTTTAGAGGAGCAGGAATTCAGACTGGTCTCCAAGGATCCCACAGAGAAATCACCCGCAGGGCAGAAGGGCGTCGGCAGCCTTATATCCAGTCAGTAACTCCACTCAGCCAGTCATCATCATCAGCCTCAGGTGTTTGATAATCAGGCTCACTACCTTTCTTTACCAGAAGAGGGAGTTCCTCGGGCCTCAGTAATGAAGGGGAAAATGAACTCACAACAGTACCTCCCCCTTGAGGAGGGGTCACCGAACCCTCAACTACGCCACCAGGGCGATCAGGGTGAGCCCGATGAAAGGCATGCACCAATCTTTTGGCATGAATATCAGAGGCAGAGACCCAGGAATTATCCTCCTGACCATAACCCTTCCACTTAACCAAATACTGGAGTCTCCGTCTAGCCAGACGGGAATCCAGTACTTTCTCTACCTCATATTCCATGTTACCTTCAACCAATACAGGGTCTGGAGGTGCCACCCCCGGAACAACAGGTTCAACAAACCTCTTCAACAAAGATTTATGGAACACATTATGGATTTTAAATGTGACAGGAAGAGCCAAACGAAAAGAGACCGGATTAATAATCTCCAAAATCTTGTAAGGTCCAATAAATCTAGGCTTAAACTTAGGAGAAGCCACCTTCATAGCAATATTTTTTGATGATAACCACACCATATCACCAACCTTAAACTGGGGACCAATGGTCCTATGTCGGTTGGAAAACCGCTGGGCCTTTTCCTGGGAGAGAGATAACTTATCCACCACTTGGTCCCAGATCTGGTGCATTCTCTCCACCACAGTGTCAACACCTGGGCAGGCAGAGGGCTCCACCTGCCCTGAAGAAAATCGAGGATGAAACCCAAAGTTACAAAAAAAAGGTGACATCAAAGTGGCAGAACTAGCTCTATTATTTAAAGCAAATTCGGCCAAGGGCAAAAATGAAACCCAATCATCCTGATCAGCAGAAATAAAACATCTCAAATATGACTCCAAGGTCTGGTTTGTTCTCTCTGTCTGCCCATTGGTCTGAGGGTGAAAAGCAGAGGAGAAGGACAACTGAATTCCCAGCCTGGAACAGAAAGTTCTCCAAAATCTAGACACAAACTGGACTCCTCTGTCAGATACAATGTTCTCAGGAATCCCGTGCAAACGAACCACCTGTTGTAAAAACAGGGGCACCAACTCAGAGGAAGACGGAAACTTAGGGAGTGGTACAAGATGAACCATCTTATAGAACCTATCACAAATCACCCAAATAACAGTCATCCTTTGAGAGACAGGCATTTCAGAGATGAAATCCATTGAAATATGGGTCCATGGCCTCTTGGGGACAGGCAAAGGCATCAACAACCCACTAGAGCGAGAACAAGGTTTAGACTGGGAGCACGTCCCACAGGACTGCACAAAATTCCTGACATCACGAGACAAGGAGGGCCACCAAAAAAAACGACTCACCAGATCTCTAGTACCAAAAATACCTGGATGACCAGCCAAAGCAGAGCAATGAACTTCAGACATCACTCTCTTCTTCCACTGGTCAGGAACATACAACTTTCCACTGGGACAACGCTCAGGTTTGTCCTCCTGGAACTCTTCCAGAGCACGTCTCAAATCGGGCGAGATGGCAGAAAGAACTACCCCTTCGCCTAAGATGGTAGCAGGCTTGGTCACCACAGGAGAATCAGCAAAGAAGCTCCTAGAGAGGGCGTCTGCCTTGACATTCTTCGTTCCAGGAAGAAAAGAAACCACAAAATCAAAACGTGTAAAAATCAAGGCCCACCTAGCCTGTCTAGGGTTCAAGTGCTTAGCCGACTCTAGGTAAATCAAATTCTTGTGGTCAGTGAGGACCACGACTTGATGCTTAGCACCCTCCAACCAATGTCTCCACTCCTCAAATGCCCATTTCATGGCCAACAGTTCCCTATTCCCCACATCATAGTTACGTTCAGATGGAGAGAACTTTTGGGAAAAGAAAGCACAGGGATTCATTTTAGATGTTACAGGATCCTTTTGGGACAAAACAGCTCCTGCACCAATCTCAGAAGCATCCACCTCTACCTGGAATGGAAGTGAGACATCAGGTTGCCGCAAAACCGGGGCGGAGGTGAATCTTCGCTTCAGCTCCTGAAAGGAAGAAACAGCCTCCGGAGACCAATTTAACACATCAGCACCCTTCTTAGTCAAATCAGTCAATGGCTTGGCAATACTAGAAAATTTTGCTATAAATTTCCGATAAAAATTAGCAAAACCCAAAAACTTCTGGAGGGCCTTCAAAGAAGTGGGCTGAACCCAATCGTAAATGGCCTGTACCTTGGCCGGGTCCATTTCAATAGTTGACGGGGACAAAATAAATCCCAAAAAAGAAATCCTCTGTACTCCAAAAAGGCATTTAGATCCTTTGACATACAGGGAATTCTCCCTCAAGATCCGGAACACAGTCCGAATAATGTTCCACATGAGAATCCCAATCCTTGGAGAAGATCAAAATATCATCCAGATAGATAATCAAAAATTTATCGACAAAATCTCGGAAAATATCGTTCATGAAGCACTGGAAGACAGAAGGGGCATTAGTGAGCCCAAAAGGCATCACCAGGTACTCAAAATGTCCCTCCGGAGTATTAAACGCCGTCTTCCATTCATCCCCATGCTTAATGCGAATAAGATTATACGCCCCCCTGAGGTCAAGCTTGGTAAACCAGCAAGCACCTTTAACTCTGGAGAATAGATCATAAATCAGGGGTAACGGATACTGATATTTAACAGTAATTTTGTTGAGGGCACGATAATCAATACAAGGTCTTAATGATCCATCCTTTTTGGCTGCAAAAAAAAACCCGGCACCTAAGGGTGACGAGGATGGTCTAATATGACCCTTCTCCAACGCCTCTTTAATATAGGATCGCATAGCCTCGTGCTGGGGTACAGATAAATTGAAGAGCCGACCCTTGGGAAATTTACACCCCGGGCTCAGTTCAATTGCACAGTCATAACTCCCATGAGGAGGCAGAGACGCAGACTCATTCTCACTAAATACATCATAAAAGTCCGCCAAATAATCAGGAACATCATGCGACTGAGGAGAGGTGGAAAACACTGGAGCCTCACTAAAGGCACACCGACAACCCCAACTCACCACAGACACAGATTTCCAATCCAAAACTGGATTATGAATTTGTAACCAGGGAAACCCCAGAACAATAGTATCATGCAGATTATGCAACACCAAAAATCTGCAATTTTCTTGATGGTCTGGGGCGACCCGCATCACCACCTGGGTCCAAAACTGAGGTTTATTTTTAGCCAAAGGAGTAGCATCAATCCCCCTCAAAGGGATAGGCGTCTGCAGAGGTGTCATCGGAAATCCACAACGTTTAGCAAAATCCAAGTCCATTAGGTTCAGGGCTGCTCCCGAATCCACAAAAGCCTTGGCGGAAAATGTGGACAGGGAGCAGATCAGAGTAAAAGCCAGAAGAAACTTAGGTTGAACACCCCCAACAGAAAACGTGTGTGCAAAGCGTTTCTCTCGTTTAGGACAGACAGAAATAATATGCGAGGCATCTCCACAGAAAAAACACAACTTATTACGCCTTCTGAACTCCTGACGCTGCTCTCTGGAAAAAACTCTATCACATTGCATAGGTTCAGACATTTGTTCAACAGGTGGCAACACCTCTCGTGCAGCTTTGCGTTCGCGCAAACGCCGATCAACCTGAATGGCTAATGACATAGAATCGTCAAGACCAGAGGGAACAGGAAATCCCACCATAGTATCTTTTACGGCTTCTGACAACCCCTTCCGAAAGAGAGCAGCCAAGGCATTATCATTCCAGGTAGTAAGTACTGCCCACTTTCGGAATTTTTGACCGTACAATTCTGCAGAATCACGACCCTGGTTCAATGCCAGCAGGGTCTTTTCAGCCTGATCAATGGCATTAGGTTCGTCATACAACAACCCCAAGGCCTGAAAAAATGCGTTCACATTAGTCAGAATAGGATCATCAGGTTTCAAAGAAAACGCCCAATCCTGGGGATCACCACGCAGCAAAGGGATGACAATTTTAACCTGCTGCACGGAGCTCCCTGACGAGTTAGGCTTCAAGGCAAAAAATAGTTTACAATTATTTTTGAAATTCAAAAATTTAGACCGATCCCCAAAAAGTACATCAGGTGTAGGAATCTTTGGTTCAGCAGCATGTGAATGAGCAAGGTAGGCGGAAATTCCACGCACTTCCGCAGCGAGCTGCTCCACACGATCAGACAATTGCTTTATCTCCATTGAGAGAAAAAAAAAATTCCCCCTACGGCCTCAGAGATATAGAGGAAAAAATATACACACTTTTTTTTTTTTTTTTTACAATTCTTTCCTGCCATTGAGTACCCTAGGATCTGCGGTAGGGCGGGTGATTCTGTTATGAATGAGTCACCGTAGGAGGCAAAAACAGAAATGCAAGCTAAGTCCAGAAAACCAGAGAAGTTGGCAACTATCAGATTGCAGACCCCTGAACCTATCAACACAACTAGCAGTAGCCGTGGGGGGTTCCTACGATACCCTAGACCCCTCGATCACAGCCGGAGAATTAAATAGGCCTAAAGAAAGAAAGGGGAAATCTAACCTGCCCCAGAGCAGACCCCAAAGCAATAGGCAGCCCCCAACAGATAATGACGGTGAAGCAAGATGAAAACACTAACACAGACAGAAAGATAGACTGAGCAAAGACGGGGCCCAAAACTACCTAGATAGGAAAGGACAGGAAGGCTGCTGTCTGCAATCTGCCAAAACCCTATCAAAGACATAAGCCAACAAGCTGATATGAAAAAGGCCCTGAAGCAGCTAGGCTTCAAAAACTAAATCAGCACTCAGGTAATTTCAGAAGACAGAGCTAAAGGAATTCAGCACACCCCAGCAGGGAGTGGCAGAAATCCAGAAAAACAAAGCAAAACAAAGTCAAAGCACCAATGCAAAAGGCCGAGCAGCAAACTTAGCTTTAGAGGAGCAGGAATTCAGACTGGTCTCCAAGGATCCCACAGAGAAATCACCCGCAGGGCAGAAGGGCGTCGGCAGCCTTATATCCAGTCAGTAACTCCACTCAGCCAGTCATCATCATCAGCCTCAGGTGTTTGATAATAAGGCTCACCACCTTTCTTTACCAGAAGAGGGAGTTCCTCGGGCCTCAGTAATAAAGTGGAAAATGAACTCACAACAGATTTCCAACTGACTTACGCTTTTTCCCTGTTGATGTTGATCCTGGCAGTCCTGAAGAAGATTTGGGAGGAGGGAGCAACGATCATCCTCATTGCACCGTTTTGGTCCAAAAGGCCATGGTTGTCATGGATGAGGAAGATGTCCTTATCGGATCTCTGGAGTCTCTCGGACGTTCCGGGTCTCCTTAGGCAGGGCCCAGTGTCACATCCTCAGAGGTCAGGTCTACATTTGACAGCCTGGATTTTTATTCCCAGCCTTAGTCGCTACCCTGCTGCAGAGTAGAAAGCCGGTAACGACTAGGATATATGGCATAATATAGTCTAAGTTTTTTACTTTTTCAGGCCAGTCTGTGGGGAGTAGGGTCCCAATCAGAGCCATTTTAGAGTTTCTTCAAAGGGGTATGGAGATGGGCCTAGCCACCAGCACCCTTAAGGTGCAGGTCTCTGCCTTAGCAGCACTATACAACTATAACCTGGTGGCAGATAAATGGGTGGGTAGGTTCATTAAAGTATGTCATAGGTCAAGACCAATGCCAACTCCAAAGATGCCTCCTTGGGACTTAAATCTAATGCTTGAAGCAATAACAAGATCTCCCTTTGAGCCCCTACATGAAGTGCCAGCTAAAATACTAACACTAAAGATTGTGATATTAGTGGCCCTGATGTCAGCCTACAGGGTCAGTGATTTACAGTCTCTATCCATTAATCATCCATTCATGCAGATATCAGAGTAATTTTGAGGCCAGATCCAGCTTATCTCCACAAGGTAGCCTCAAAGTTTCATGGAAGTTAAGAGATAGTTCTTCCCTCCTTCTGTAGAAAACCAAAGACTGCAGAGGAACGCAGACTTCACACATTAGATGTTAGGAGGGCCTTGATACAGTACTTAGACTTGACAAGACAATTGAGGAAGAGTGAGTCCTTATTTGTGTCCTTCCAGGAGATCAGGAAGGGGCTTGGCATTACAAGGGGGACCATAGCTAGATGGAATAGGGATGCCATTAGCTTAGCATACACCTCTAGTAATAGGCCGGTTCCTGAAAACCTGAAGGCCCATTCCACCAGGGCCATGGCGACCTCCTGGGCTGAAAAAGTGGAGGCTTCGATTGACAGAATATGTAAGGTGGCCATATGATCTTCCCCTTCCACCTTCTATAAACACAATCATCTTAAACTGTCTTCCTCTGTTGACCTATCCTTTGGGAGAAAGGTTTTGAAAGTTGTCATCCCTCCCTAGGGTGCTTGATCTATATAAATCTCTCAGGTGGTGCTGTCATGGGAGAAGGGAAAAAAATCTTAGTTACTTACCAGTAACGGGATTTTACAGAGCCCATGACAGCACCCTTATATTCCCTTTCCCTCTTTGTCACTTGTGGTGTGCAATTTTAAGGGGTTAAGAAAAATATATTTGGTGACGTTATGTTACTAACTGTCTGGAGGTAATCTCATTCTCTGAAACCCAAACTGATGCGGAGGGGAATGTTCCGTCTTTTTATTCAGTAGGTATCCTGTCCTTGGTGGCCAGACACCCTCTTTTAGGTGGTGTTGTCAAGGGCTCTGTAAAATCCCATGACCGGTAAGTACCATATTTTTTGGATTATAAGACACAATTTTTAAAAAAAAAAAATTGGAAGGGGGAAACGGGGGTGCATCTCAGGAAAAAATGGACCTCAGCTTGTTGTAAAAAATGTTATAATAGCCCTTAGAAAAATTAAAAACTTGTGGCTAAAACAACATTTTAGTGGTAAAAATGTAATTTATTTTTTCATCACTGCTCAGTGGTATAAAGTTCTGTGAGGCACATGTGGTGTTAATATGATCATTGCACCCCTAAATGAATTCATTAGGGAGGGTAGTTTGTAAAATGAGTTCATATATAGGGGGTTTCTGTTGTTCTGGAACCTCAGGGGCTCTGCCAATGTGACATGGCACTCTCAAACCATTCCAACATAATCTGAACTCCAATATGGCACCTTTTTCCTTCTGAGCTTTGCACTGTGCCTCAAAAATAGTATTCCCCTACATATGGGGTATCGGCGTACTAAAGAGAAATCGCACTACAATGTTTGAGGTCCAATTTCTCCTGTTACCCTTGGTAAAATAAAAAATTGGGGGCAAAAACAATATTTTTGTGGAAAAAATATGATTTTTTATTTTCACGGCTCTACATTATAAATTTCTGTGAAGCACTTGGGGGTTCAAAGTGTTCACCACATATTAAGATAAGTTCCTATGGGGGTCTAGTTTCTGAAATGGTGTTACTTGTATGGGGTTTCCACTTTTTAGGCACATCAGGGGCTCTCCAAATGCGACATGAAGCACGGTCTCAATTCCAGCAAATTTTGTGTTGAAAAAGTCAAACGGTGCTCCTTCCCTTCCGAGCTCTGCCATACACCCAAACAGTGGTTTACCCCCACATATGGGGTATCAGAGTACTCAGGACAAATTGTACAACAACTTTTGCGGTCCAAGTTCTCCTGTTACCCTTGGGAAAATAAAAAATTGGGGGCAAAAATATCATTTTTGTGGAAAAAATATGATTTTTCATTTTTACGGCTCTGCGTTTTAAACTTCTGTGAAGTACTTGGGGGTTCAAAGTGCTCACCACACATTAAGATAAGTTCCTATGGGGGTCTAGTTTCTGAAATGGTGTCACTTGTGGGGGGTTTCCACTGTTTAGACACATCAGGGGCTCTCCAAATGCGACAAGTTGACCAATATCAATTCCAGCCAATTTTCCGTTGAAACAGTAAAACGGCGCTCCTTCCCTTCCGAGCTCTGCCATGCGCCCAAACAGTGGTTTACCTGCACATATGGGGTATCAGTCTGCTCAGGACAAATTGCAAAACAACTTATGGGATCCAATTTCTCCTATTACCCTTGGTAAAATTAAAAAAATTTGAATATGAAGTAAATTTTTTTATGAAAAAAAGTTAAATGTTCATTTTTTTAAAGCATTCCAAAAATTTCTGTAAAGCACCTGAAGGGTTAATAAACTTCTTAAATGTGGTTTTGAGTACATTGAGGGGTGAAGTTTTTAGAATGGTGTCACTTTTGGGTATTTTCATATAGACCCCTCAAAGTGACTTCAAATGTGATGTAGTCCCTAAAAAAAAGGTGTTGTAAAAATGAGAAATCACTGTTCAACTTTAAACCCTTAGGCTGTGTGCCCACGTTGCGCTTTTTTAAGCATTTCCACAGCATTTGTGCCAGCTCAGACGCTGCAGAAATGCTTAAAAGAAGCTTCAAATTAACTTACATGCGTTTTTGGCTTTTTGTGCCAATGCATGCGTTTTTAAACGCTCAGGAATTGCATAGCGCCTAAAAACGCAGCATGCTCATTAATTTCCGCATTGCTGAGCGATTTTAACCTTCCCCAATGTTCCCAGAAAACGCGCGTCAAAAACGCACGATTAACGCGAGGAAAAAGGACGTGCGTTTTCTGGGAAGGGGATCAGTTTCCTGAGCGTTTAAAAAAGCTAACGTGGGCACATAGCCTTAAACTTCCTGACAAAAAAATTTTGGGTTACAGAATTGTGCTGATGTAAAGTAGATATGTGGGAAATGTTACTTATTAAGTATTTTGTGTGACATATCTCTGTGATTTAAAGGCATGAAAATTCAAAATTGGAAAATTGCAAAGTTTTCATAATTTTCACCAAATTTCCATTTTTTTCATAAATAAATGCTAGTCATATCTAACAAATTTTGCCACTGTCATGAAGTACAATATGTCCCTAGAAAACAATCTCAGAATCACCTTGATCCATTGAAGCAGTGGTCAAAATTCTAAAAATTGTACTGGTCATTAATGTGCAAACCACTCTCGGGGTAAAAGGGGTTAAAATTAGGTTGCCTTACTGGAGCAGTGGCTGCAGGGAAAATGAACTTCTAGACTTCTTTTACTAATTTTTTCCAGTCATCAGGGTGGTAAAGTGAGCTTGTAAGGCTACTTTCACACATCAGGTTTTTTCTGACAGGCAGGATCTGGCTATTTGTTAAAAAAACGGATCCGGCAAAAGCTGCTGCTGGATCCGGTTTTCTCTCATTGAATTGTATTAGCGCCGGATCGTCCTGCATGGCCTTCTGTTTCTTCTGATTTTCGCCGGATCTGGCTAAATGTTTCATTCCGGTGTCAGGAAAAAATGTCTCTAGTAACGTTTTTTGTCTGCTGCAAAAAACCGGGCAGTGCCGTTTTTTTTGCTATAATGGAAGACTATGGATGCCGGAATACGCCATGTCCGGAATAAGATGGATCCGGCCACCAGATCCGGTTTGTTAAGTCTGCGCATGCTCAGATCCAATTGGCCAGCCCCCAGGAAACAGATATAAACCTGCTAGAGGGATCCAGTGGAAAAACTGATCCATTTCTTCAGTTCTCCAAAATTTACGCCGGATCAGGGTTTTTAACAAATAGTCGGATCCTGCCTGTTGGAAAAAACCTGATGTGTGAAAGTAGCCTAACAGTCACCGCTCACTACACAATGAGCACAGCAGTAATCATTTCCCACCACCTTGAGAGCCTTCCTTATGTTCAGTGTATTTGAGCACCACTTTGACAGCCTTCTCTATGTTCAGTGTGCTTGTGTTTGCAGAGCAGGCTGTAAATTAGTGTGCTAGCGAGTTATTACAGCTGCGGTCTCTGTTTAGTGAGTTGTGACTGTAATCGCTCCCTACACTGCCCATATGAGTCGAAGAGAGACAAAAAACTGACTGGCACATCGATACTAGTGTGAATAGGTGCTTACCAGGAGGAGCTACCTCCATATACAATACACAAAATAAGGTTGCACTCTATCATGCTAAAGCATGTCAATGTAGAATATAAGAAATTTGAATAGCAATACAGCTTTGGAGTATTAAGAAAAAATATGAGACGCTTAGCATATAACTTGGCCAAATTATATCAACCCATCAACCAACGTCAAAGTGGCCTCAAAGTCTAATGGGTACATACGCTGTGTGAATACCTCTCTAAGGCTGATACAGGAAAGATGTATATCTTTGTACTGTGTTAGCCAGTAGATAGAAAAATATTCAGAATTGAGAGTCCTCAGTGGTTGATACCTTTTAATGGCTAACTGAAAAGATAGTAACACATTGCAAGCTTTCGAGACTACTCAGGTCTCTTCATCAGGCATTGACTAATACAAAATCTGGAGTCACATACTGTATTTATGCACAATACAGCACAGAAAAAATGCAATAGATAAGACAAGTGACGTGAAGCAGAACTATCATTAAGGGAGAGGGAGAAACATAAATATTGGACCAGTACATAGATGAGGAGTCTGGATGTTTTATTGTCCTCTGATTGGGGTCTCCTAATGTGTTGTGATGCCTCCACAAGGTCTTAGGAGCAAATTCCTTAATTGATGTAAAAAGACATAAATCCATGCGACACATTCATTCCAGCACTGAGAGTGTCAAAGGTCATCATAAATTTATACTCCCAGACTCTTCTCTCTCTCTGAGACTTGAAGTTACCTTTCAATACCAGTAATTTCATATCCATGTTGCTGTGATTAGGGATATAAAAATGTTTTGCCACAGGTAGATCCATTCTTTTTTCTCTTATTGTGTGACAATGAGCATTCATCCTTGTCCTAAGCTTTTGCCCTGTCTCCCCCACATACAGACCCCCAGTTGGACATTTAGTACAAATAATTAAGTACACCACATTAGATGTGATGCAACTGAAAGTACCTGGGATCTTGTAGTCCTGATGTGAGTTGGGGATCTTTATCTTGTCCGTGGTCATTATGAATGGACAGGTTTTACATTTGTTCTGGTCTGCAAGCTGCAGGAACCTTTCCTTGCAACCAGAAAAAATGTAAAACCTGTCCATTTATAATGACCACGGACAAGATAAAGATCCCCAACTCACATCAGGACTACAAGATCCCAGGTACTTTCAGCTGCATTACATATAATGTGGTGTACTTAATTATTTGTACTAAATGTCCAACTGGGGGTCTGTATGTGGGGGAGACAGGGCAAAAGCTTAGAACAAGGATGGATGCTCATCGTCACACCATAAGAGAAAAAGAATGGATCTACCTGTGGCAAAACATTTTTGTATCCCTGATCACAGCAACATGGATATGAAATTACTGGTATTGAAAGGTAACTTCAAGTCTCAGACAGAGAGACGAGTCTGGGAGTATAAATTTATGACGACCTTTGACACTCTCAGTGCTGGAATGTGCTGTGAGTTCATTTTCCCCTTCACCATTGAGGTCTGATGAACTCCCTCTTCTGGTGAAGGAAGGTAGTGAGGCTGATTACCAAGCACCTGGACAGGATGATGATGACTGGGTGACGGGAATTGCTGACTGGATATAAGGCAGCCGACGCCCTTCTGCCTTGCTGGTGATTCTCTGAGGGATTCTAGGAGACCAGTCTGATTCCTGCTCCTCAAAAGCTAAATTTTCTGCGCTGCTGTTTGCATTTGTGTTTTGGTTTTCTTTTGCCTTGTTTTTCTGGATTTCTGCCATTCCCTGCTGGGGTGAGCTGAATTCCTTTTTGCTCTGTCTTCAGAAAATACCTGAGTACTGATATAGTCTTTTTGAAGCCTAGCGTCATCAGGGTTTTTTCCTCGGTCAGTCTGTTGGCTCATGTTTTGATAGGGTTTTTGCGGATTGCAGACAGCAGCTTTTCTATCCTGTCCTATTTAGTCAGCTTGGGCCCCATCATTTACTCAGCCTATCTTTCTATCTGTGTTAGTGTTTTTTCATCTTGCTTCACCGTCATTATATGTTGGGGGCTGCCTATTGTTTTGGGGTCTGCTCTGGGGCATTTAGAAATTTCCCTTTCTGTCTTTAGGCTATTTAGTTCTCCGGCTGTGATCGAGGGGTCTAGGGCACCGTAGGAACCCCCCACGGCTACTGCTAGTTGTTGATAGGTTCAGGGGTCTGCAATCCGATAGCTGCCAACTTCTCTGGTTTTCTGGACTTAGCTAGTATTTCTGTTTTTGCCTCCTACGGTGACTCTATCATAACAGAATCACCAGCCATACAGCAGATCCTAGGGTACTCTATAGCAGGAAAGAATTGTAAAAAGAAAAAGAAAAAAAGTGTGTATATTTTTTCCTCTATATCTCTGAGGCCGTAGGGGGAATTTTTTTTTCTCTCAATGGAGATAAAGCAATTGTCTGATCGTGTGGAGCAGCTTGCTGCGGAAGTGCGGGGAATTTCCGCCTACCTTGCTCATTCACCTGCTGCTGAACCAAAGATCCCTACTCCTGATGTGTTCTTTGGGGATCGGTCTAAATTTTTGAATTTCAAAAATAATTGTAAATTATTTTTTGCCTTGAAGCCTAACTCGTCAGGGAGCTCCGCGCAGCAGATTAAAATTGTCATCTCTATGCTGCTTGGCGATCCCCAGGATTGGGCGTTTTCTTTGAAACCAGATGATCCTATTCTGACTAATGTAAACGCATTTTTTCAAGCCTTGGGGTTGTTGTATGACGAAACTAATGCTATTGATCAGGCTGAAAAGACCCTGTTGGCATTGAGCCAGGGTCGAGATTCTGCAGAATTGTACTGTCAAAAATTCTGAAAGTGGGCGGTCCTTACTACCTGGAATGATAATGCCTTGGCAGCTCTCTTTCGGAAGGGTTTGTCAGAAGCCGTAAAAGATACTATGGTGGGATTTCCTGTTCCCTCTGGTCTTGATGATTCTATGTCATTAGCCATTCAGGTTGATCGGCGTTTACGTGAACGCAGGACTGCACGAGAGGTGTTGCCACCTGTTGAACAAGTGTCTGAACCTATGCAATGTGATAGAGTTTTGTCCAGGGAGCAACATCAGGAGTTCAGAAGGTGTAATAAGCTGTGTTTTTTTTGTGGAGATGCCTCGCATATTATTTCTGTCTGTCCTAAACGAGAGAAACGTTTTGCACACACGTTTTCTGTGGGTGGTGTTCAACCTAAGTTTCTTCTGGCAATTACTCTGATCTGCTCCCTGTCCACATTTTCCGCCAAGGCTTTTGTGGATTCGGGAGCAGCCCTGAACCTAATCGACTTGGATTTTGCTAAACGTTGTGGATTTCCGATGACACCTCTGCGGACGCCTATCCCTTTGAGGGGGATTGGTGCTACTCTTTTGGCGAAAAATAAACCTCAGTTTTGGACCCAGGTGGTAATGCGGGTGGCCCCAGACCATCAAGAAAATTGCAGATTTTTGGTGTTGCATAATTTGCATGATACCATTGTTCTGGGGTTTCCCTGGTTGCAAATTCATAAGCCAGTTTTGGATTGGAAATCTGTGTCTGTGGTGAGTTGGGGTTGTCGGTGTGCCCTTAGTGAGGCTCCAGTTTTTTCCACCTCTCCTCAGTCGCATGATGTTCCTGACTATTTGGCAGACTTTTATGATGTATTTAGTGAGAATGAGTCTGCGTCTTTGCCTCCTCATAGGAGTTATGACTGTGCAATTGAACTGAGCCCGGGGTGTAAATTTCCCAAGGGTCGGCTCTTCAATTTATTTGTACCCGAGCACGAGGCTATGCGATCCTATATTAAGGAGGCGTTGGAGAAGGGTCATATATTAGACCATCCTCTTCACCCTTAGGTGCTGGGTTTTTTTTTGTGGCCAAAAAGGATGGTTCATTAAGGCCTTGTATTGATTATCGTGCCCTCAACAAAATTACTATTAAATATCAGCATCCGTTACCCCTGATTTCGGATCTATTCTCCAGAGTTAAAGGTGCTTGCTGGTTTACCAAGCTTGACCTCAGGGGGCGTATAATCTTATCCGCATTAAGCATGGGGATGAATGGAAGACGGCGTTTAATACTCCGGAGGGACATTTTGAGTACCTGGTGATGCCTTTTGGGCTCACTAATGCCCCTTCTGTCTTCCAGTGCTTCATGAACGATATTTTACGAGACTTTGTGGATAAATTTTTGATTATCTATCTGGATGATATTTTGATCTTCTCCAAGGATTGGGATTCTCATGTGGAACATGTTCGGACTGTGCTCCAGATCTTGAGGGAGAATTCCCTGTATGTCAAAGGATCGAAATGACTTTTTGCGGTACAGAGGATATCATTTTTGGGATTTATTTTGTCTCCGTCAACTATTGAAATGGATCCGGCCAAGGTACAGGCCATTTATGATTGGGTTCAGCCCACTTCTTTGAAGGCCCTCCAGAAGTTTTTGGGTTTTGCTAATTTTTATCGGAAATTTATAGCAAAATTTTCTAGTATTGCCAAGCCATTGACTGATCTGACTAAGAAGGGTGCTGATGTGTTGAATTGGTCTCCGGAGGCTGTTTCTTCCTTTCAGGAGCTGAAGCGAAGATTCACTTCTGCCCCGGTTTTGCGGCAACCTGATGTCTCACTCCCGTTCCAGGTAGAGGTGGACGCTTCTGAGATTGGTGCAGGAGCTGTTTTGTCCCAAAAGGATCCTGTAACATCTAAAATGAATCCCTGTGCTTTCTTTTCCCGAAAGTTCTCTCCATCTGAACGTAACTATGATGTGGGGAATCGGGAACTGTTAGCCATGAAATGGGCATTTGAGGAGTGGAGACATTGGTTGGAGGGAGCTAAACATCAAGTCGTGGTCCTCACTGACCACAAGAATTTGATTTACCTGGAGTCGGCCAAACGCTTGAACCCTAGACAGGCTAGGTGGGCCTTGTTTTTTACACATTTTGATTTTGTGGTCTCTTTTCTTCCTGGCACTAAGAATGTCAAGGCTGACGCTCTCTCTAGGAGCTTCATTGCTGATTCTCCTGTGGTGACCAAGCCTGCTACCATCTTAGGCGAAGGGGTAGTTCTTTCTGCCATCTTGCCCAATTTGAGACGTGCTCTGGAAGAGTTCCAGGAGAACAAACCTGAGCGTTGTCCCAGTGGAAAGTTGTATGTTCCTTACCAGTGGAAGAAGAGAGTGATGTCTGAAGTTCATAGCTCTGCATTGGCTGGTCATCCAGGTATTTTTGGTACTAGAGATCTGGTGAGTCGGTCTTTTTGGTGGCCCGCCTTGTCTCGTGATGTCAGGAATTTTGTGCAGTCCTGTGGGACTTGCTCCCAGTCTAAACCTTGTTCTCGCTCTAGTGTGTTGTTGATGCCTTTGCTGTTCCCCAGGAGGCCATGGACCCATATTTCAATGGATTTCATCTCTGATATGCCTGTCTCTCAGAGAATGACTGTTATTTGGGTGATTTGTGATAGGTTCTCTAAGATGGTTCATCTTGTACCACTCCCTAAGTTGCCATCTTCCTCTGAGTTGGTGCCACTGTTTTTGCAACAGGTGGTTTGCTTGCACGGGATTCCTGAGAACATTGTATCTGACAGAGGAGTTCAGTTTGTGTCTAGATTTTGGAGGACTTTCTGTTCCAAGCTGGGAATTCAGTTGTCCTTCTCCTCTGCTTTTCACCCTCAGACCAATGGGTAGACGGAGAGAACAAACCAGACCTTGGAGTTGTATTTGAGATGTTTTATTTCCGCTGATCAGGATGATTGGGTTTCATTTTTGACCTTGGCCAAATTTGCTTTAAATAATAGAGCTAGTTCTGCCACTTTGATGTCACCTTTTTTTTGTAACTTTGGGTTTCATCCTCGATTTTCTTCAGGGCAGGTGGAGCCTTCTGCCTGCCCAGGTGTTGACACTGTGCTGGAGAGAATGCACCAGATCTGGGACCAAGTGGTGGATAAGTTATCTCTCTCCCAGGAAAAGGCCCAGCGGTTTTCCAACTGACATAGGACCATTGGTCCCCAGTTTAAGGTTGGTGATATGGTTTGGTTATCATCAAAAAATATCGCTATGAAGGTGGCTTCTCCTAAGTTTAAGCCTAGATTTATTGGACCTTACAAGATTTTGGAAATTATTAATCCGGTCTCTTTTCAGTTGGCTCTTCCTGTCACATTTAAAATCCATAATGTGTTTCATAAGTCCTTGTTGAAGAGGTTTGTTGAACCAGTGGTTCCTGGGGTGGCACCTCCGGACCCTGTATTGGTTGAAGGTAACATGGAATATGAGGTAGAGAAGATACTGGATTCCCGTCTGGCTAGACGGAGACTCCAGTATTTGGTTAAGTGGAAGGTTTATGGTCAGAAGGATAATTCCTGGGTCTCTGCCTCTGACATTCATGCCAAAAGATTGGTGCGTGCCTTTCATCGGGCTCACCCGGATCGCCCTGGTGGCATGGATGAGGGTTCGGTGACCCCTCCTCAAGGGGGAGGTACTGTTGTGACTTCATTTTTCCCTTCACCATTAAGGTCTGATGAACTCACTCTTCTGGTGAAGGAAGGTAGTGAGGCTGATTACCAAGCACCTGGGCAGGATGATGATGACTGGGTGACGGGAATTGCTGACTGGATATAAGGCAGCCGACGCCCTTCTGCCTTGCTGGTGATTCTCTGAGGGATTCTAGGAGACCAGTCTGATTCCTGCTCCTCAAAAGCTAAGTTTTCTGCTCTGCTTTTTGCATTTGCGTTTTGGTTTTGTTTTGCCTTGTTTTTCTGGATTTCTGCCATTCCCTGCTAGGGTGAGCTGAATTCCTTTTTGCTCTGTCTTCAGAAAATACCTGAGTACTGATATAGTCTGTTTGAAGCCTAGCGTCTTCAGCGTTTTTTTCTCGATCAGTCTGTTGGCTCATGTTTTGATAGGGTTTTTGCGGATTGCAGACAGCAGCTTTTCTATCCTGTCCTATTTAGTCAGCTTGGGCCCCATCATTTACTCAGCCTATCTTTCTATCTGTGTTAGTGTTTTTTCATCTTGCTTCACCGTCATTATATGTTGGGGGCTGCCTATTGCTTTGGGGTCTGCTCTGGGGCAGTTTAGATTTCCCTTTCTGTCTTTAGGCTATTTAGTTCTCCGGCTGTGATCGAGGAGTCTAGGGCACCGTAGGAACCCCCCACGGCTGCTGCTAGTTGTTGTTGATAGGTTCAGGGGTCTGCAATCCGATAGCTGCCAACTTCTCTGGTTTTCTGGACTTAGCTAGTATTTCTGTTTTTGCCTCCAACGGTGACTCTTTCATAACAGGAATGAATGTGTCGCATGGATTTATGTATTTTTACATCAATTAAGGAATTTGCTCCTAAGACCTTGTGGAGGCATCACAACACATTAGGAGACCCCAATCAGAGGATAATAAAGCATCCAGACTCCACATCTATGTACTGGTCCAATATTTATGTTTCTCCCTCTCCCATAATGATAGTTCTGCTTCACACCACTTGTCTTATCTATTGCATTTTTCTGTGCTGTATTGTGTATAAATATGTGACTCTTCAGATTTTGTATTGGTCAATGCCTGATGAAGAGACCTGAGTAGTCTCGAAAGCTTGCAATGTGTTACCATCTTTTCAGTTAGCCATTAAAGGGTATCAACCACTGAGGACTATCAATTCTGAATATTTTTCTCTAAGGCTGATGTCTGAATTCATGGGTGAATGTGGACACCTCTGTCAGCAATGCCTGCATTTATTGGTAAGTAGGGACCTGCTGTAGTTAAAATCACCACCTGGTGGAAGGCGGAGTGCTCGGTCAGTAAGCTAATATACAGGAGACCAAAAAAACTGACTGGCACATCCAGACTAGTGTGAATAGGTGCATACCAGGGGGAGCTACCTCCATATACAATACACAAAATAAGGTTGCACTCTATCATGGTAAAGCATGTCAATGTAGAATATAAGAAATTTGAATAGCAATACAGCTATGGAGTATTAAGAAAAATATGAGACGCTTAGCATATAACTTATATAACATATGAGTGGAAGAGCCTGACTACATGGAGAATGTGAGTTAATTATCTCCCTGTAGCCAATGCTTTATTAATGCATTCTAATATGACTTTAAGGTCAAAATAGGCTTGGTCATGAAGGGGCTACCTCCATATACAATATACAAAATAAGGTTGCACTCTATCATGCTAAATCATGTCAATGTAGAATATAAGAAATTTGAATAGCAATTCAGCTATGGAGTATTAAGAAAAAATATGAGACGCTTAGCATATAACTTATATAACATATGAGTGGAAGAGCCTGACTACATGGAGAATGTGAGTTAATTATCTCCCTGTAGCCAATGCTTTATTAAGGCATCCTAATATGACTTTAAGGCAATTCACTTACAGATTGTCCCTAAATTTTGTGTCCGCACAGGTTCCCTTTAAAAAAATTAGCTCATCTAACATTTTGCTCCCTCTTTGGGCAATTGCCAACCTCTTTAGGCTAACGGATTATCATAATACTGTACAAGTGTTTGCTTAAATTAGTCCCTATGATTAAAGAAGGTTAAGGGGATCCTATAGAATTGAAAAGTGAACATTAAAGTCATCCTATATTCCTGAAATCACTTTTTCTCACTCTACAGGCTTTAGAAGACCGTCCAAGTTTTCTTCAAGTAGACCAAGGTGACAGCAGTAGCCCCTCTTTTAATCCTTCAGATACATCTCTGCTGTCTTCTGCCTCTTCAATTGAAGAGATGGAGGAAAGGAAATCCAGCTCTTTAAAGAGACGACAGTAAGGAAAATTACATTAGCTTATATTATTTTCTTCTTCACTATTCATTATGTACTCTTTGACAGCAATTAAAGAGGTTATGCCACCATCAAATATATATTTGTTTATGAAGAAAATACTATTAAAAATTTTGGTCAGAAGATTTAAGTTTACTATTAGGATGGTGCCCTCTAGATTTAGGGTATGTGCACACGATCAGGAATGGCTCAGTATTTGCTCAGGTTTTGACACAGGTGAAATCTGCACCAAATCTGCATCTGAGGTCACTGTCAGGTCACCTGCATTTTTGATGCGTTTTTACATGAGTTTTTGATACATTTTTCATTACATGCATTTTTTTTGTCACTTGAAATAAAGCGAATTGAAAGTTGGCTTCTGGGAAGGAAAAAGTGATTTCCTGTTTGCAGATATATTGGGGCATGTTCCCATGGTTAGTAAATGCTGTGGGTTGGACACTGCGTTCATTGGCAAACCCACAGCGGCCAGATGTTACAGCATAGTGGATGGGATTTCAAGAAATCCCATGCTCACTATGTGTCCACTGATGCCTGCGGCTCACCCGCAGAGACGGACATGCGGCGCATCTTTCCAGACCGCAGCATGTCTATTTATGTAGTAAAGACCCTCAGTCTCCGCTGCTCAAATTACCCATACACTTTCATTAGATGTAGTAAAACCGCATTATCTTCCTAGTCACATGCGTATTAAGTGCGAGAATGCAGCTCACTAAGCATGTGTACTAATTTAAATAATGGTGAATCTTGTGACACAGCCAGAAGTAAATGACACAGGAAGTGGAGCAAAGCACAGAGGGACGTCCCCTCGTTTGAAAAAATTAATAATTTTTAAAAAAAATATTTGTTAAACAGCCAGAGTAAAGCAGACTACTGGGACTGGTATTTCAGACTGGTAAGGATCCAATATCCATGAATCTTAGGCTAGTTTCACACTAGCATTTTTTTGCGCTGCGTTTCGTGTGCAGATCAAACACATGACAAAAACGCTTACAAACGCTTGTAAACGCTGCGTTTTTTCTCGCCTCATCGTGCGCGTTAAGCCAAAAAAACGCAGCCTTTGTATGTGTTTTAAAGCGTTTTTCATGCTTTTGCGTTTTTATTGTGCATGATGTCACAATCACAGGAGTAATAATCCTTGACCAATTAGTGCAACAGACTCCACTAATTGGACAGCAGTGGGCGTGTGTTATTGGAGTTTTTTATATAGACCCTGTTTGCAGCTATTCTTCACATTTGCTTGTTGTTTTTCTTCACGACATGGATCTGGAAGAGTTTTCACTTCAACTTGGATCTGGACATCAGGATGGCTCAGGCTTATGCAGTTGCTTGCCATGAACAAAGGGAGAGAGAGAGACAGCGAAGACGGCAGCGGCGGCGTTTGTGGATTCATCCAATTGTTTAACTCCGGGAGAGCCGTGGAGCGTACCACACCTTCTACAGCAAGCTACAGGCAAACCCGGATACATTTACTGATTACACACAGATGTCCTAACAAACATTCATGTATTTGCTTGGTCGTGTACAAGATGTAATCCGGAGACAGAACACACAGCTCCGTCATGCGATTCCTCCCGAGGAACGGCTCCTGGTCACATTACGCTACGTAGTATTGCAAAACCAATGCCTGCCTAATTTTATTTGTTCTCTGATTTACTATTCTATTCTGGCCGAATTCTTGAACTGCCATGTACTTAACCAAACACTTCAGCATTATTTTTCTACCATTTATTAAAGAAAAAGATGCATTTTTATTCATTGGTATGCCCTTTTTTGTGTGTTTTTGGGTGTGGTAAAAATCCATATACACAAATATTAATTTTTGTTGTTTCTTTGTGTCACAGATTCCTGGCTACTGGAGAGACACTCTCTTCACTGTACTTCCAGTACCGGCTAGGAATATCCACCTTGTCTGGAATAGTTGCGGACACCTGTCGGGCTTTGTGGGACGTTCTCTGTCCAGAATTTATGCCCCTGCCCACCGTGAAAATGCCGAAAGATTCTGGACTGTCTGCAATTTTCTTAACTGTTTGTGTGCGGTGGATGGGAAGCACATCAGGATTATAAAACCAAAGAGAACTGGATCAGAGTACTACAACTATAAAAAGTACTTCTCTACAGTACTCATGGCCATTTCTGATGCAGACTGTAAGTTTGTTGCAGTGGACATTGGGGCATTTGGCCATGGAAATGACTCTCAGGCTTTTAAGAACTCGGACATGGGCCGGAGTTAGTATGGCAACCAGTTCAATTTCCCCATGCCACGGCCTCTTCCCAACACCGAAGGTCCGCCACAGCCCTTTGTAATTGTTGGGGATGAGGCATTCCAGATGTGCCAAAACCTCAATCCCTACTCCAGCCGGGACTTGAACCACACCAAACAAATTTTTAATTACTGGCTGACCAGGACAAGAAGAACTGTAGAGTGTGCCTCTGGTATACTTGTGTCCAGATGGCGCATGTCACGCTCGCGCCTTGGCTGAATGGCGTGAGCCGGGGGTTTGTGGCCCCACTGTGCCACAAACCAGACTACCCTGGAAGGGGTGTGACTACGACAGCTACCTCGGTCTTCACTGGAGCCTCTGATGGTGAGGTCAGGCTTGTGCGGCAGATAGCTGTCGGGTGCCACTCCAGGGTGGTGTCTGGCTGTGGCTGCTGGTCCCACTCGGGGAAAACCCACTTTGACAAAAGCTACAGACAGGCAGGCAGGTAGACACGACAGGCACAGCTGAGACACTGGGCAAGCAGGCGTGGATTGGAGACACAGGGCAAGCGGGCACGGCTTGGAGACACAGGGTAAGCAGGCGCGGCTTGGAGACACAGGACAGGCGGGCATGGATTGTAGACACAGGACAGGCGGGCACGGCTTGTAGACACAGGACAGGCGGGCACGGCTTGGAGACACAGGACAGGCGGGCACGGCTTGAGACACAGGACAGGCGGGCACGGCTTGAGACACAGGACAGGTAAAGGGGCCTGTTCACACAGCAAGTGTAGGCAGGAGGGAGTGGTGTATGTTGCAACAGGATTTGGACCTGTTCACACAGGAGGTGCAGGTATAGATATAGGCAGGAGTACAGAGTAGGCGGAGCCGCAGGAGTGCGGGGTAGGCGGAGCCGCAGGAGTGCGGAATAGAGCTGAACCACAAGGTCTGTGGAGAAACTGCAGCAAGAAGTTCTGCAGCAGCAGAGTAGACAGAGCTGCAAGGGTGCAGATGCACAGACGGAGCTGCAAGGGTGCAGATGCACAGACGGTGCTGCAAGGGTGCAGATGCACAGACGGTGCTGCAAGGGTGCAGATGCACAGACGGTGCTGCAAGGGTGCAGATGCACAGACAGGGAGGACACAAGGAAAGACACAGCAGGGGAGGAAGCCACAGATAAGGAGAAAGGGAGACTAAGGTAGGACAGAGTACAGACAAAGTACTGAGACCAAGACTCAAGGGCCAGGATATTCAGCCTCCTGGCAGGCAGACAAGGTACAAAGCAAGACAAGAAGTATTCCTCCAGAGAAGGAGGAAGTACACAGGACAGGGCCTGGCTTCCTCAACAGCAAGATACTAACTGATATTAGACATTGAACAGGCAATGTTTCAGTGGGTGTGGTGGAATTAAATAGTCAAGGGCTCTAGGTGATTGGTCAGGGATAGATTAGACAGGTGCACCCTGACGGCATAAGAACCAGAGATTTCTGGGGCCGCCCCCCTATACACATATCCAGGAAACATGCAGAAGAGCAGAGGCACAGAGCACAGGGTTGGCAATAGACAGAATTCACTGCATGACCCGGAGCAGTGAGTAAGTTGATGTGCGGGGTATGGGAGGCCATGCATTGATGCCAGCAGGGTTGTTACAGTACCCCCCCTTATGGCCCCTCTTCCTCAAGCCTGCCAGAATGACCTGAAGAAGGAGTATGGGACCACACACAGTCCAGGTTGACACGACATCCTTCAGGTAGGGTGGAGTATGTGTGCAATCAGGAATCCCAGATTGCCCGCTGTGACGGACTCAGCTCCTGCTGAGCCCATTTTCCTTTTAGAGTGGACCCTCTGGGCCGTGGCACCCACCCACCGAGGGCGAGCTTACCTTGTGAGAACCCACCCCCTGTACAGGGAGTGTCAGGGGCAAGACCAAGGGGGTGAGCCACCACGGCAGCTGGACCAGACGGCCGGCTCAAGGGACACTAGACGAGTGTCTGACGACAAGGACGAGCAGGAAGCAAGATGAGACAAGACGTAGGTGCAAGGTAACTTCATTAGAATAACTCAGGATCACATACAGTGTAAACAAGCAAAACGTGCAAGGTGCGCGCGTGGGCATGCCAAGGTCCATAACATGGTACGTGCCAGGTGGCACGCCTAGGTACAGGTAAAGGCATGATGGCATCGGACTCCGGACTGCTGGCAACGATCGACATCATCAAGGCATCAGGCTGCGTACATCAGCTCCGGACATCAGGCCGCAGTCATCCAGCTCATGATCTCTGGCAGCGATCGGCAGGTTCCGGGCATCCGGCAGGCAAACCAGGTTTCAGGCAAGGAGGCACGACAGGTATCCAGGCATGGTGCGGGTTAGGGAACACGCCGAGGTCCGAGGCTAGGTGCGTGTGTAGGGGACACACCAGGGTTCAAGGCTAGGTGCAAGGCAAAGTGCGTGTGTAGGGGACACGCCAGGGTTCAAGGTAAGACAGAGTGCGTGTGTAGAGACACGCCAAGGCACAAGGTCACAAGGCAGAGTCCTGCGCGTGCAGAGAGGCACGCCAGGATCAGGCGAGGCAGAGTCCTGCGTGTGCAGAGAGGCACGCCAGGATCGGGCAAAGCAGAGTCCTGCGCGTGCAGAGAGGCATGCCAGGGACAGGTGAGGCAGAGTCCTGCGCGTGCAGAGAGGCACGCCAGGGACAGGCGAGGCAGAGTCCTGCGCGTGCAGAGAGGCACGCCAGGGAGAGGCGAGGCAGAGTCCTGCACATGCAGAGAGGCACGCCAGGGTCAGGTTCCAGGACAGGGTTAGGGCCTGTGCGTGCAAGAGGGCACGACAGGATACATGGCCAAACCTGCGCGTACTATTATAGAAGCACGGGGAGGTATGCCATGAGCAGGGGAGGTATGCCATGAGCAGGCGAGGGCCTGCGCATGCTTTAGAGAGCACGCAGAGCACAGTGCGGAAACAGCGTGAAGTGCAAGGGAGCACAGAGGGCACGGCTGGGGCACTGGCTAGCTGATCGGGCTGCGGCACTGACAGACGGGCAAGACTCTAGCGAACCCGGCTGAGGCATGGCAGGCGACACAGCTGTCACTGACCGACGAGCACGGCTGAGGCACAAGCAGGCGGGCACGGTTAGGGCGGGCACGGCTGAGGCACAGACAGGAGGCTAGGAAGGCCAGGCGTATGCAAAGGGCACACGAAGAAACAGAGCAAGGGAAGACAAGACAAGAAACAAGGCAGAGCTTAGGCAGAGCACAGAACCAGGAACGGAAGCAGATCAGAGCAAGAACAGAGCTAGCAGCGGAGCGTAGGCCGAAGCCCAGAGCCGGGCCAAGGGAGAACCTTGGGACTAGCCTAGAAACGTGCAAGAGAGCATAATAGGAAAGAGTCTAGCAGTGGAGCGTAGGCGAAGCCCAGAGCCGGGCCAAGGGAGAACCTTGGGACTAGACATGGAAAAGAAAGGAGGAAGGGTGCGTGTGCCAGGGAGCACAACAGAGCACCATAGGAGAGAGCGAGGCAGAGCAAGCAAAGACCATAGGGAGGAACAAGGCAGAGCAAGGCAAGGTACGGAACAAGGCATAGCGAAAACAGGCAAGGCAGAGAAACAGAAGGACTACAAGTCCAAGCAGGACAAAGACGAACATGGCACAACAGACAAACATAAGACAAGGCACGGGACAAGAGATGGAGTACGAGCATGGAGCGTGTGCAGAGACGCACGACAGGGCAGAGTGCAAGGGCACAGAATAGAGGGAGCGCCCCACAGACCAAGCAGCCATGCAGGGACACCACACAATACTCAGGCCCTGAGCATAGGAAGGGGCGGCCTGATATAGGGTATAGCACCTCCTCTTCCAGGTCAGGACCAGGGGACCACTTCCGGGTTCAGATCCACAGGATAACAGAGCACAGTCACATGATCAGAGTTCCAGACATGACGAGACGACTGCAGATCCAGTGCTGAAACCTAGACAGGTCACATGATCAGAGTTCTAGACATGACAAGATGATTGCCGAACCAGACAGTGCAGGATCCTAGGAAAGGTCACATGATCAGCGTTTCAGACATGACGAGATGATTGCAGAACCAGACAGTGCAGGATCTTTAGGAAACGTCACATGATCAGCGTTTCAGACATGACGAGATGATTGCAGAACCAGACAGTGCAGGATCCAGGCAGGAACACATGATCAGGAATCCTAGACATGACGAGAAGATCACAGAAGGCAGAGCAGAAACGCAGGCATCCTGCATCTCAGACATGAGGTGAGTGTGCACACTGCTCTAGTGAACATGCAGGACAGCAGACAAGATATGCACATGCACATCGCTCCAGGAGTTCTTGAGACAAAACAGATATGGCAGACATGACAAACATGGCGGACATGACACCCGCTTTCTTGGTGCCCAAGGGAGTCAGTTTCCAACACAGAGGGTACAAAGACTTCTTCCTCCAGATTGGCAAAAAGTGGGGCCCTGGCAGCTTCAGACTTCGCCCCTACATCAGCCGGCCAGCTAGAAACTTAAGACACCTGCACAGAGTCCATTTTTAGCCCATTATCCAAAGAAAATTGGATCTCCTGCAGGTGAGTGAACAACGGAGATACGTAGGCCACAGTTCCCACCTCTGCATCCACCTGCCATATGGAAGCTGGAGGCATACATACAGGGAGCCATTTCAACCTGTTACTCAGAAAAAACTGGGCCCCCTTTTTCAGGTTAGAGGATGAGTAATGCTCCATCTTGGGACCTTCACCCACTGGCCATAGAGGAGCCGAGGGCATCCACTCAGGATCCATCTTCAGCCCTTTATCCTGGGGAAGACAATCAGGAGGCAGGGGTGCTCTAGGGAGCAGATCACTGGCATCATTGCTGGAGATGTGTGATGAGGAGACCTCCGCTTCGCCCTCTTCGGAGCGTCATCACCCCTAGACTCGACCAGCAGACTGGATAAAGACGACGACTTGGCTGACTGAATCTGACACAAGGGAACCAGACACCTCTTGTCACTTGGTTGTCTCAGGCGCGGTACCTTGCTGGGTCTCCAAACATAAATGGGCACCAGGATCTCTGGTTCAGAATGACCCATGGGCATACCAGACAGCCAATGGAAGACGAACTTCTTCGTATACAAAGCTCCGACCTGGAGCTGTAGTTGTCCTTGCAGGACTAGACTGTTCTCAAAGAGGGCTCGGCCACCTTTAGACGATGCCCACGCCGGTTTCTGGAGCTGAAGAATGGAGATCACACACCGACTCTGTATGGCTGGTGGCTCGAACACCCCAAAGCTCCCAGAAGTCAACGAAACAGTCATAGGCTTTAATGGAGAGGGGAAAAACCAGGGGAAGAGTCTTGAGGAGATCATTTGCATATTCCCAGTGCCTTCTGGGATAAGTGAAGAGTCTCCGAGAGCTCAACGATCACTGGGTTTTGGCCGTTGCAGCTGAAAAGAGGAAATCGGAAAAGCTCATCTTTCATCGTTTTTAAGAAATCTCAAGATGGAAGAGGCCAGGAGCCATTTGGTGAGCTGCATTTCTTGCTACATGTTCACAGATTTACCAGTGGAAAAGCCAAACTTCACATGCCACAAATGCAAGCTTATGTCCCTGTTGGAGGAAAAGTTGCAAAATCTCGAAGAGAGGTTAGCTACGTTGAAGATCATTAAGGAAGGTGAAGAGTTCTTGGACAGAGCAGAATTATCTCTTCATGTTACAGAAAGAGAAGAAATTCGAAGTGCACCTGAAGAAACAGGAATGGAGACATGTGACCCAGAGAAGCAGGAGGATCAGGAGGCAGTCAGCACCCATACTGCTCAGAAACCAGTACCAGGCTCTCACGCAGGAAAACGATGAAGAAATACATCAGGATAAGACTTTGCCAACAAACAGCAACCTTGTACGCCTTCAGAGTCCTCCTGGATGGAGAAAGAAAAATGTTGTGAAGAAGAAACGGAGAGTGGTGGTCATGGGGGATTCCCTGTTGAGAGGAACAGAGGCCGCTATCTGCAGACCGGATATAACTTCAAGAGAAATGTGCTGTCTTCCAGGTGCAAAAATTAAAGATGTGTCTGACAGGATATCAGGACTCTTCAGACCTACAGATGACTACCCATTCCTGCTACTACATGTGGGGACAAATGACACCGCAAGAAACGACCTGGAAACCATCTGCAGAGACTTTGAAGACTTAGGCAAGAAAGTGAAAGAACTGGGAGCGCAGGTGGTCTTCTCTTCCATCCTCCCAGTGGATGGCCATGGAACAAGGAGGTGGAATAAGATTCTGCAGGTAAACAACTGGCTACGTCGATGGTGCCTTCAGCAACGATTTGGATTTCTGGATCACGGAGTGAACTACTTATACGATGGACTACTTGCTAGAGATGGGGTGCACCTTACGAAGACTGGAAAGCATGTATTTGGAAGTCGCCTTGCTACACTTGTAAGGAGAGCTTTAAACTAGAACAACATGGGAAGGGAAGCAAAAGACCAGAAAAAGCCATACACCTGACAAATGCTATTGAGAACTCTGCTATTAGAAGTGGAAAGGAAGAACAAAGACGAAATAATCTAATTAATAAAAATATTGGAGAAAGAGAAACCAATCACAAACTAAAATGTTTCTATACTAATGCACAAAGCATGGGCAACAAACAAGGAGAATTGGAACTACTAACAGAGGAAAAGAAATATGATGTCATTTGAATCACTGAACCTTGGTGGGACAATACACATGATTGGAATACAAGACTAGAAGGATACAACTTATTTGCAAGAAACAGACTTGATAAACGAGGAGGGGGTGTCGCATTGTATGTTAGAAACGCGTATATCTGCACAGAGATTGAAGCTTCAGAGACTGGGAGTTCTGTGGAAACTGTTTGGGTAAGAATACAAGGACAGAACAATGGAAAGGACACCATTGTAGGCATTTACTACAGGCCGCCTGTGCAAGCTGAAGATATGGATGAACTCTTTATGCATCAAATGGCCAAGTTCTCCAAAAAATATGACATAGTTGTCATGGGAGATTTCAACTATCCAGACATTTGTTGGGAATCTCTCTCAGGCAAAACTAACAGGTCAAGGAAATTCTTATCCTCTCTTGCTGACAACTTTATCTTCCAAAAGGTAAGGGAGAAAACAAGGGGAACTGCTACCTTGGATCTAATCCTTATAAACAGGGAGGAAATGGTTGAGGAGGTAAAAGTGGCTGGGACCCTAGGAGGTAGCGACCATGCTATTTTAGAATTTTGGATAACTAGAGGCGGAAGACCTGTGAAGACTCAGACGTCAAGGTTAGATTTCAGAAAGGCAGATTTTAAGGGATTCAGAAAGAGAATTGGAGGGATCCAATGGCTGGATATCCTTAAAGACAAAAATGTCCAGGAAGGATGGGAAATCTTGAAAAATGAAATTCTCAAAGCACAGTTGTTAACAATTCCGAAAAGAGGGAAGAATAGGAAGCATTTAAAGAAACCAGGATGGATGAACACAGAACTTAAGCACATGCTAAAAAGGAAGAAAAAAATGTTTATAAAATGGAAAGAGGGAGGCATATCTAAAGAAGAATATAATGCTGTCTGCAGAACCTGCAGGGCACAAATCAGATTATCCAAAGCTGAAAATGAATTGAGGCTTGCAAGAGATGTCAAAAGCAATAATAAAGGATTTTGGGGATATGTCAAAAGTAAAAGAAAAGTCAAAGATGCTATAGGGTTTTTACAGGATGAAAATGATGAAATGGTAAGACAGGATGTTGAGAAGGCTGAACTTTTAAATTCCTATTTTGCATCTGTTTTCTCTCAGAAAGGAAATGTAACATCAACTGTTATTCACTGTCCTATTAAGGGAATAGAAGAATCCAGGATATCTATAAACAGAAAGATAGTGAGGAAACACTTAGCTAACCTAAATGAATTCAAGTCTCCAGGTCCAGATGAATTACACCCCAGAGTACTGAAGGAGATAGCAGAAGAAATTTTTGAAACCCTCTCCATAATCTTTGAAAATTCTTGGAGAACAGGAGAAGTGCCAGAAGACTGGAGAAGAGCAAATGTTGTTCCTATCTTCAAAAAGGGGAAGAAGGTGGACCCAGGCAACTATAGGCCGGTGAGTCTGACTTCTATACCAGGAAAGATCTTTGAACAAATTATTAAACAACATGTATGTCAATACCTGGATAAGAATGAAGTGATTAAACAGAGTCAGCATGGGTTTGTAACTAATAAGTCATGTCAGACTAACTTAATTTCCTTCTATGACGGAATCACTGATTGGGTGGATCAGGGAAATGCTGTAGATATAGTATATCTTGACTTCAGCAAAGCATTTGACAAAGTCTCTCATACAATCCTTATTGAAAAAATGACTAAGTATGGAATGGACAAGGCAACTGTTAGGTGGATTCATAACTGGCTTAGTGATCGGACCCAAAGAGTGGTCGTAAATGGCTGCACATCCAGTTGGAAGAATGTCTCAAGTGGGGTACCACAGGGCTCTGTCCTGGGCCCTGTATTGTTCAACATCTTTATCAACGATTTAGATGAAGGAATTGAGGGTAAACTGATTAAATTTGCTGATGACACAAAGCTAGGAGGGATAGCTAATACTAGAGAAGAGAGAGAGAGAGGATTCAAAAAGATTTAAATAAACTGGAGAAGTGGGCAGCAACTAACAGAATGGTTTTTAACAGGGAGAAATGCAAAGTACTACATCTGGGCAATAAAAATGAAAAAAGCATATATAGAATGGGAGGAATAGGGCTAAGTGACAGCACATGTGAAAAAGACTTGGGTATACTAATAGATCACAAACTGAATATGAGTCAACAGTGTGATGCAGCAGCAAAAAAGGCAAATGCAATTCTAGGATGTATTAACAGAAGCATACAGTCTAGATCACGTGAAGTCATTATTTCCCTCTACTCCTCTTTGGTCAGACCTCATCTGGAATATTGTGTCCAGTTTTGGGCACCACATTTTAAAAAAGACATCAACAAACTGGAGCAAGTTCAGAAAAGAGCGACCAGAATGGTGACCGGTCTGCAAACCCTGTCTTATGAGGAAAGGTTGCAGGATTTGGGAATGTTTAGTTTGCAAAAGAGAAGACTGAGAGGAGACTTAATAGCTGTCTACAAATATCTCAAGGGCTGTCACATTGTAGAAGGATCAACTTTATTCTCATTTGCACAAGGAAAGACTAGAAGCAATGGGATGAAACTGAATGGGAGGAGACACAGATTAGATATTAGAAAAAACTTTTTGACAGTTAGAGTGATCAATGAGTGGAACAGGCTGCCACGAGAAGTGGTGAGTTCTCCTTCAATGGAAGTCTTCAAACAGAGGCTGGACAGACATCTGACTGGGATGATTTAGCGAATCCTGCTTTGAGCAGGGGGTTGGACCAGATGGCCCAGGAGGTCCCTTCCAACTCTACGATTCTATGATTCTGTGATTCTAGGACTCTCGCCAGGGGCAGCCTCTCCTACTGGCCCAGGGTTCTGGAGTACAGGCTTCACAGGGCAGTGGCCAGATCCCGGCTGCAACTTTGCCCGCTTCTTCTTTTTAGACCACTTGGATCTTGCACGGGAGGCCGCATCAGCAGCCTGTGGAACAGGTGATGGCTGGACGGTCATAGGTTGAGACGTTTCACCCACAGGTTCCTCTTGTCTGGTCTGTCTCTGGAAGCTTGGAGGGGAAGACTTTTCAGGAGCAGCTGGACGAGGCATGTCGAACACTTTATGGAAGGCCACCAGGAAGGCCCCCAGGCTCATGACGACAGGGTCCCCTGCTTCCCAAAGTGGACAGATCCACATCAAGGCATCATCAGCTAGGTAGGACATTATGTATCCCACCTTGACCTGGTCAGAGGGGAACAAGCTGCATTCTGCAGGATGTAGCGCAGGCACTTTTTTAGGAACCCTTGGCACTCAGTAGGGTTCCCATTGAACCTAGGCAGGTCATCTGGGTTGTGCTCCTCATAGGCCAGAAGTTGCTCATACATAGCCCTGAAGACAATGAGTGGTTCAGACATCTCAACAATTGGAACCACGCAAGGCGGAACAAATTCTTCCAGTGGCTCATACTGGCAGGGAGAGAGTTCATCATGCTCTGTGAGCGGAAGGACATGGGACTCAGCGGGGACCATGGCCTGTGTAAACTGTCACGCTCTCGCCTTGGCTGAATGGCGCGAGCCGGGGGTTTGTGGCCCCACTGGGCCACAAACCATACTACCCTGGAAGGGGCGTGACTACGACAGCTACCTCGGTCTTCACTGGAGCCTCTGATGGTGAGGTCAGGCTTGTGTGGCAGATAGCTGTCGGGTGCCACTCCAGGGTGGTGTCTGGCTGGTCCCACTCGGGGACAAGTCACTTTGACAGAAGCTATAGACAGGCAGGCAGGTAGACACGACAGGCACGGCTGAGACACTGGGCAAGCAGGTATGGCTTGGAGACAGAGGGCAAGCGGGTACAGCTTGGAGACACAGGGCAAGCGGGCACGGCTTGGAGACACAGGGCAAGCGGGCTCGGCTTGGAGACACAGGACAGGCGGGCACAGCTTGGAGACACAGGAAAGGCGGGCACGGCTTGGAGACACAGTTCAGGCGGGCACAGCTTGAGACACAGGACAGGCGGGCACGGCTTGAGACACAGGACAGGCGGGCACGGCTTGAGACACAGGACAGGTAGGGGCCTGTTCACACAGCAGGTGTAGGCAGGAGGGAGTGGTGTATGTTGGAACAGGATTTGGACCTGTTCACACAGGAGGTGCAGGTATGGATATAGGCAGGAGTGTGGAGTAGGCGGAGCCGCAGGTGTGCGGGGTAGGCGGAGCCACAGGAGTGCAGAATAGAGCTGAACCACAAGGTCTGTGGAGAAACTGCAGCAAGAAGTTCTGCAGCAGCAGAGAAGACGGAGCTGCAAGGGTGCAGATGCATAGACGGAGCTGCAAGGGTGCAGATGCACAGACAGGGAGGACACAAGGAAAGACACAGCAGGGAAGGAAGCCACAGACAAGGAGAAAGGGAGACTAAGGTACAGCAGGACAGAGTACAGACAAGGTACTGAGACCAAGACTCAAGGGCCAGAATATTCAGCCTCCTGGCAGGCAGACAAGGTACAAAGCAAGACAAGAAGTATTCCTCCAGAGAAGGAGAAAATACACAGGACAGGGCCTGACTTCCTTAGCAGCACGATACTAACTGAGATTAGACATTGCACAGACAATGTTTCAGTGGGGGTGGTGGAACTAAATAGTCAAGGGCTCTAGGTGATTGGTCAGGGACAGATTAGACAGGTGCACCCTGATGGCATAAGAACCAGAGAGTTCTGGCGCCGCCCCCTATACACACATAGCCAGGAAACATACAGAAGAGCAGAGGCACAGAGCACAGGGCTGGCAATAGACAGAATTCACTGCAGGACCCGGAGCAGTGAGTAAGTTGATGTGCGGGGGATGGGAGGCCATGCAGTGACGCAAGCAGGGTTGTTACAGCGCATTCTCAGCACAGCCATTAATCTTAAACTGGAAACCGTGGATGAGGTGGTGAAGGCCTGTGTTGTTCTACACAATTTTGTGATGATTAGAGAGCACCTGCATTTTGAACTCGATGATGCCGCTCCTAACCCCTTGCCAGAATTTAGTCAGCACCCTCTCAGGTCATCCGTTGAAGTAGGGCAAATGAGGGACCAATTTGCGGCCTACTTCAACTCAGATGTAGGACGGGTGGCCTGGCAAGAGCAAATGGTGTAAGCAATTTTTTTTTGGTTGTATGTTAATAAAAAGCCTGTGTTTATACCTGTAGTCTACTCTGTCTTTTTCAATTTAAAATTATGATACAAAGCCAGGTTACTGAACATATGGCGTGTATTTTCCACATCATCTCCTCAGTTTATAAACACACACTGAATAGAGGATGGAGTTATTTACAAGGTCTATCTATAATAACCTGGGATTGTATTCCAAACAGTTAAATGATGTTAAAAAACATCATAGTAGATTAACTGTTAAGGATACAAGGCAAGTTAACAATAGATAGGCCCTGCACTCAACACCATCCTCTATTCAGTCTGTGCGATATTACCTGAGAAAAGAGACTGAAGGGATATGGAAATTGCAAGCCATATAGATTTGTGTTTTTGACAACACATATCTCCAAGATTGACACACGAAACGTGTCATTAATGGAGCTTTGTGTTCACAAAAACGCAAACTGTACTGCGCAGTGTGTGTAGGCGGCGAAAGACACATTAGCCAAACCTTTTTTTTTTTTTTTTTTTAATTTTCAACATTTATTTTTTAACTTAAAAAATAAAAAAATTATTTTCCCTTTGAAGGACGTTTGTGGGAAGAATGGGATACTTTAGGGGTGTGGAGAGATGAGGAATGGCTGGAAATTGAGGAAGGGGTTCTAGGTGAAGGGGCTACTAAATTAGTGGGGGAAGGGAGTTTAGGCATGGAAAAGGAGGCAGGTTGAGAAACATTAGAAGGAGAGGGGGGACCTGACTAGCAAAGTCTTTTGTTTCTTGGTCTTCTTTGGGGCAGGAGTCACCAGCCTGGACCGACTACCACCGTGTGACCGCCTTACATTACATGACCGCCTAGAGCTGGTGGACCGTGATCGTGATGAAAAAAATAATGAATGTGGGTCTCCCCTAGGGTGCTCGGTGGTGGTGCTGGCGGTGCTCCTTGCAGGAGAAATTGTGGTGTTGGTGCTCATCGAAGGTGAATTGTGCGCGGTGCTTCTGGTAGGAGAAGTGGTGGCGGTGCTCCTATCAGGCGAAGTGTTGGCAGTGCTCCTCTGATGAGGAGTGGTGGCGGTGCTATGAGGAGGCTAAGTGGTGGCGGTGCTCCTCTGATGAGGAGTGGTGGCGGTGCTATGAGGAGGCGAAGTGGTGGCGGTGCTCCTCTGATGAGGAGTGGTGGCGGTGCTATGAGGAGGCGAAGTTGTGGCGGTGCTCCTCTGAAGAGTAGTGGTGGCGGTAATCCTATGAGGAGATGTGGTGGCGGTGATCCTCTGAAGAGGGGTGGTGGCGGTGCTCCCCTGAAGAGGGGTGGTGGCGGTGGTCCTTGAATAGTGAGGAGTTGTGGCGGAGCTCTCATACAGTTGAGAAGTGGTGGTGCTCCGATCCGGAGATAATGTTCTCTCTGTGCTCCGAACAGGAGAAGAGCCCAAGATGATTTTGCGCTTGTGCGCCAAGATGATGTCACCATGGCAGTACTGGTGCTCCAGACCGGAGCAGCACTTGACATGGTGGTGGCGGCGGTGGAGTTTCCAGCAGCACTCGGTATTTGTGTTGTATAGTGGTGTCTGGCTTGGTTAGGAATGCATGTGGCTGTGCATTGATGTGCAGCAGAAGTCAGTACTGTGGTGAAGCGAGTCAGTGGTGGCACAGGTGGGAATGACAACACTGACTGCTGCACGTACTGATTCTGCTGCATAGCCTGCAAGTAAGCAGTGTTGCAGGCGTGTAACACAGTCAGCTGTTGCTCAGGACTAAGGTGATCCGCCATGCCCCGTTCAATTTTACTAAAGAAATGGTGCTGTGGTCTATTGAGGTCGGCCTCCAGCCAGTCAAGGCGCTGTGCGGAAGAGTGGAAGAGGTGTTCCATGTAGTTAAAACCACGTTCCATTAGTGAAAAACCACTTTCCACTCTTTCGGACAGCGTCTTGAGGCTGGCATGAAAGGCCTCGCTCAAGTGCATGAACTCGGGCAAGACTGGCCTGTCTAAGGCCCTCTGCCGCTGGCGGGTAGTGCCCACATAACCAGTGGCAGAGATGTGGGACAGGGGAACACCTGATTGACCAGCTTCCTGGTCACCAGCTGTCTGTGTTGCTGACCTGCAACTTGCTTCCTGGCTGTCGGATGGCTGGGACGGGTCCGAGGTCAATCGATGAAGAACCGCTCCCGGGACAGGTTGCAGGGTGCTGCTCCAGGTGCTGTGGAAACAAAAGTTAAACATTAGTATCAAGCATTTTCAAGACAGATCAGCTGTGGAATAGAAAAGGAACGATTAGGTTCAATAAAAAAAATATATATATACTTACGCTCTGGTGGCAAGGACGTGGTCGTAAGAATTCCAACGCACGATGATAGCGGTACTTGGTTCTTGTCCTTGCCGCTGAGCCACTGCGAACCTGTCCCTCAGCACGGACATCAGTGTTGAAGCGGTCCTTCATTGAGCACCAACGTGTGCGGACTTTGTTCACTGTTGAAAAAATGTCAAAGAAAAATAAAATTATATTATACAATGCACTGATGGTAACATCTGTATCAACACACCTGAGTGAACTTGTCAAACAGTCAATGCGGCATCCCAACAAATTGAATACACAATGCATTTACTGTTGAACCTGAGGACACTTGTGTGTTTCCTGCAAGTATATATTTTGCAATAAACACACATGTATCATCAGGAACAAGAGTGAAGCATGAAATATACAGCATGACAATACACAATGCATACACTATTGAACCTGAGGACACTTGTGTGTTTCCTGCAAGTATATATCTTGCAATAAACACACAAGTATCATCAGGATCAAGAGTGAAGCATGAAATATACAGCATGACTATACACAATGCGTACACTATTGAACCTGAGGACACTTGTGTGTTTCCTGCAAGTATATATCTTGCAATAAACACACAAGTATCATCAGGATCAAGAGTGAAGCATGAAATACAGCCTGACAATACACAATACGTACACTATTGAACCTGAGGACACTTGTGTGTTTCCTGCAAGTATATATCTTGCAATAAACACACAAGTATCATCAGGATCAAGAGTGAAGCATGAAATACAGCCTGACAATACACAATACGTACACTATTGAACCTGAGGACACTTGTGTGTTTCCTGCAAGTATATATCTTGCAATAAACACACAAGTATCATCAGGATCAAGAGTGAAGCAAGAAATATACAGCCTGACAATATACAATGCGTACACTATTGAACCTGAGGACACTTGTGTGTTTACTGCAAGTATATCTCTTGCACTAAACACACATGTATCATCAGGAACAATAGTGAACCATGAAATATACAGCATGACAAAAAGCAATGCATACGCTATTGAGCCTGAGGACACGTGTGTTTAATGCAAGTATATGTCTTGCAATAAACGCACAAGTATCATCAGGAACAAGAGTCAATGCAGCAACGCACAACAGAGAAATACTTACTGAACGCGTTTTGACAGTTGAAGAGGCGCTGTCCCAGCCCTCCATGAATGCTGCGGCCACTTCATTCCAGAGGTGCCGGGTCACCACAATGTCTTTGTACTGCTGGTCACAGCTGTCCCACAATGGGACACGCTCCTGGGCAAGGCTGATGATTTGCTCATTGTCGAGATACACATCTTCATCCTGTTGTGGAACCTAGAAAAGAAATACATTTAGAATCTTTGAAGTTGTGGAGAATGATATAGATGAAAAAAAGGGGGAGAAAAGCAGGCCAGAAAAACAGGAATACAAAACATTATTAGGCAAAAAAACAAATATAAAGGATCCTTACAGTGCATCTCCTTCCCGCCGTGCCTTGTGGACGCTGCTCCGGCTGTTCACGCTCACTTGCCTGGTCCGATGCTGAGGTCTGAAAAAGAACAGAAATAATTACCCATTTGTAGAGGCAGGTATACTTACACAAAGGCAACAAAATACTCACCTCACGATCTGCGTCTTCCAATTCTTTCCTTGTAGGAGAATATTCTGACCCAGAAGACATGCTGGGAGAAAAAAAACATTGGTACATTATATATTTTAAAGGACAGGCTCACATACATTGGTTTTAGAATACTCACATTAAAGCTGCTGTGTTCTCCAAACTAATGGATTCTCGCTGGCTGGGTGGGTGTCTTGCCTTGTCTTGCAGTCTGTCTGGAGAGTGATGATCTGGCACTACAAAGCCCTTCTTTTATCTCCCCTCCACGGAAACAATGTTGCTTATTTAGGGGGTGGATTTACAAAGTGTCTAGACATTGTTTACTCTGAAATCGCGCGCGCTGGAAAAGCGCTGACATGCGCACCGCACTGCGCACGTCAGCGCCCTCATAGACTCTAATGCTATTTTTTTGCGCATTGCGTGCGCTGACGCGCGCATGCGCATTTTTAATGGCGTTGGGCAGAACAAAAAATGCAACATGTAGCGTCCTGCGCGTCTGGTCGCACACCTGGAAAATGCGCAGCGCACTGAAATGCTGAGGCACGCATGCATTCGCTGGACGCTGCGCCTGCCATTTTAAAGATAGGGGACCATTGCACGTGCAACCAATAGCACACGATGCACTGCGCGATAAAACGCTAGTGTGAAATCAGCCTTACCAGCCAGATAATACCAGGCTGCAGCAGTCTGCTTACCTTGGATGGTTAGCAAAAATAGCGCGATCCCTTCCAAACAAAATAGTGTGGGGTCCCCCTATTTTTGTTAACCAGCCGAGGATAAAGCAGACAGCTGCGGCCTGGTATTGTCAGGCTGGTGAGGCCCATGGATTTTGGCCCTCACCAGCCTAAAAATAGCAGCCCGCAGCCGCCCCACAATTGACACATCCAAAGATGCGCCAAATGTGGCACCTTACCCAGCTCTTTCCACTTGCCCTGTTGTGGTGGCAAGCGGGGTAATATTTGTGGGGTTGATGTCACCTTTGTATTGTCAGGTGACATCAAGCCTACAGCTTTGTAATGGAGAATCCTCTATAAGACACCTATCCATTACTAATCCTATAGTTATATGGTAAATAAAGACACAGCCAGAATAAAGTCCTTTCATTGAAATACACTGTGTTCCAAATTGTTATGCAAATTGGATTTAAGTGTCACAAAGATGTAATTTTTTGTTTTTCAAATAAACTCATAGATGGTATTGTGTATCAGGGCTCTTTGGATCACTGAAATCAATCTCAAATGCCTGTGATAATTAGTTTACCAGGTGAGCCCAATTAAAGGAAAACTACTTAAGAATGATGTTCCACATTATTAAGCAGGGCACAGTTTTCAAGTAATTTAGAAAAGAAAAGGGATCTCTCTGCTGCTGAAAAGCATCAAATAGTGCAATGCCTTGGTCAAGAGATGAAAACATTAGATATTTCCCAAAAATTTAAACGTCATCTTCGTACTGTTAAGAGATTTGTGGTTGATTCTGAGCACAGACATGTTTGTGCTGATAAAGGCAGAATGAGGAAGGTTTCTGCCAGGCAAGTCCATCGGATTAAGAGAGCGGCTGCTAAAAAGCCATTACAAACCAGCAAACAGATATTTAAAGCTGCTGGTGCCTCTGGAGTCCCTGGAACCTCAAGGTGTAGGATCCTTCAAAGGCTTGCTGTGGTGCATAAACCTACTATTCAGCCACCCCTAAACAGTGTTCACAAGCAGAAATGGTAGCAGTGGGCCCAGACATACATGAAGACTAATTTTCATACAGTCTTGTTTACTGATGAGTGTCGAGCAACCCTGGATGGTCCAGATGTATGGCGTAGTGGATGGTTGGTGGATGGCCACCATGTCCCAACAAGGCTGCGACATCAGCAAGGAGGTGGAGGAGTCATGTTTTGGGCCAGAATCATGGGGAAACAGCTGGTAGAGCTCTTTAAGGTTCCTGAAGGTGTGAAAATGACCTCTGCAAAGTATATAGAGTTTCTGACTTCTTTTTTTTTTCTCAATTATTTTTATTGAGGTTGAACAAGAAAACAAGTCAAAACAATGACAACCATAGTTACAACCACCATATATATGAAACTAGGGGAACGAGAGGAGAAAATAAGGAGCAGAAAGTGGGGACTGACAAATGAAAAACAGGAAAGGAAGGGGGGGAAGGGGTGAGGGGAGGAACAGGCATTAGTGGCATTGATAGAACTATGTGTAACAGCAAGTACACATAATAAGTCTCAGTGTTCTGCAGTACAGTAATATATTCCAAAAAGTAAAGAAAACAAACAACATCCAATATCTAATATCCGGCATCTTAATTATATACTGCTAAGCAGGCTGGAGCGGGGCAACCGTGGAGTGTCTACTATGTATCCAGGGGTGCCAAATGTTCTGTCTTTTTATTATGGCGGTCATCGAGTGAGCTAGTAACATAGTAACATAGTTATTAAGGTTGAAGGGAGACTTTAAGTCCATGTAGTTCAACCCATATCCTATCCTAACTTGCCCCAACATTTTGATCCAGAGGAAGGCAAAAAAACCCCATGTGGCAACAAGTAAGCTTCACATTGGGGAAAAAAATTCCTTCCTGACTCCACATACGGCAATCAGACTTGCTCCCTGGATCAACGCAATATTAATTTTGTGTATTTTTATGTCTCAGGATATCGTCCCAGTTAATTCCACCAAGATCATCTCTCATCCGTTGGAAATTTGCTTTCCTGAAGTTTAGTGTCCTTGTAACCCCTCTACTACACATCTTATTAAAGGATACATGAAAACTTATTAATTTGTGATCACTGTTACCCAAGTGACCCCCAACCCTTACATTTGATATGCGGTCTGGCCTGTTGGTTAATATTAGGTCTAGCAGTGCCCCCCCTCTTGTTGGGTCCTGAACCAGTTGTGAAAGGTAATTGTCTCTCATAGTAGTCAAAAACCTATTACCTTTGCTGGAACTGCAGGTTTCTGTTCCCCAATGTATTTCAGGGTAGTTGAAGTCCCCCATAATAATGACTTCTCCTTGAGTCGCAGCTTCATCTATTTGCTTTATGAGGATATTCTCTGTTGCTTCCATTATTTTTGGAGACTTATAACAAACCCCTATCAGTAATTTATTATTTTTCCCCCCTCCCCTTATCTCTACCCACAGGGACTCTACATTTTCATTAGATTCATATATATTATCACGAAGGATGGGTTTTAAGGATGATTTTACATATAAACACACGCCTCCCCCTCGCTTATTTGTTCGGTCATTTCTGAACAGACTATAGCCCTGTAAATTAACCGCCCAGTCGTGGCTCTCGTCCAGCCATGTCTCAGATATCCCCACCATGTCATAATTATGTTCCAACAACATTAACTCCAATTCCACCATTTTGTTGGCAAGGCATCTGGCATTAGTATACATGCACTTTTTGTATCTCTCTGTACCTCTATTCTTTCTTAAATTATTAACTATTCTAACCCCAACCCCCATGCCACCCCCACCCCCAATGTCATTATTTGTGCCCAGGTCTCTAGCTGCACTGTCTTCCCCTCCTATAAAAGGAATACCCTCCCCCCCGTCCCTAGTTTAAACACTCCTCCAACCTTCTAGCCAGTTTCTCCCCCAGCACAGCTGCACCCTCCCCATTGAGGTGCAGCCCGTCCCTAGCGTAGAACCTGTAGCCAACTGAGAAGTCGGCCCAGTCGTGCAGGAACCCAAACCCCTCCTTCCTACACCAATTCCTGAGCCACTTATTAACCTCCCTAATCTCTCGTTGCCTCTCTGGCGTGGCACGTGGTACAGGAAGTATTTCCGAAAATACCACCTTGGAGGTCCTTGCTTTAAGCTTACAGCCTAATTCCCTGAAATCATCTTTAAGGACCTTCCAGCTACCTCTAACTTTGTCATTTGTGCCAATGTGCACCATGACCGCTGGATCCTCACCAGCCCCTCCCAGTAATCTGTCAACCCGATCAGCGATGTGTCGGACTCGAGCGCCAGGTAGGCAGCACACCGTTCGACGATCCCTGTCTTTGTGACAGATTGCCCTATCTGTTCCCCTAATAATTGAGTCTCCCACTACCAGAACCTGTCTGGCCTGCCCTGCTCTCCTATTTCCCCCCTTACTGGAGCAGACACTCCTCCGGCTTTCAGAGGACATGCCTTGCTGCAGCAGTGCTACTCCTGCACTAACACTCCCCTCATCTGCCAACTTAGCAAACTTATTGGGGTGTGCCAGATCAGGACTAGCTTCCCTGGTGCTCTTCCCTCTACCCCGCCTTCTAACTGTCACCCAGCTAGCTGCTTCATTGTCCTGCAGCTCCAACCTAGCATCCCCCCCCTCATCTATCCCATTGAGCGTCTGCTCAGTGAGCAGAAGACTCCTTTCCATATTGTCTATGGATCTCAGTGTTGCCAGCTGCACATTTAGATCCGGTATCTGGGCTTCCAAATGCACAACGTGCTCACATCTTGCACAGCAGTATGCACCCTCGACCGGCTGTACAAGGATTTCATAGTGCTAGTTCAAACTGGCAGTGAGTGTTAATTCTATCAATTAGTCCTGCAACCTCTGGGGGGGGTGGGATCTTTCCATCTAGCTGCTGTCAACACTCTAGCAGCTATCAAAATATGTGACAGCGTACCTCTACGAATATGAGGAATTTCGTTCAGGCCAATGTGTAAAATGGCCTGGCTTGGGGTCAGAGTCATCTGGATACCCAAGACTTGTGAGATCAATAAATCAACACCCCTCCACCAAGGCTGGAGCACCGGACAGGGCCACCAAGTATGCTCAAGAGTACCCCTCATCCCACACCCCCTCCAGCATTCACCAGACCCACCAGCTCCAAAATGTGCTGTTCGGACCGGGAACTGGTACCATCTCAGGTGCGTCTTTTTCAACTGCTCCAGATGGTTCACACATGAAGAGACCCGTACAACTTCACACAATCCTTCCTCCCAGTCAACAGGTTCGGAGAGAAAACCCAGATCCCGCTCCCACCTGATCATATAGGGCAGTTTTGTATTATCCGGCGGGTCATTCAGGGCTCTAGATAATAATGAGATACCTCTCGGGCCAGAATCAGGCAGCAGAAAATAACCGTTAACTGTGTTATTTAGTTGTGAATTGAAAAAAACCGAGTCCGGTGAATTATGCAACATATGACGTATTTGTAGGTATTGGTAAAAACACCTCCGGATGGCCGGAAACTCAGCAGCCAGTTGGTCAAACGGGATTAACCCACCACTCCCCTCTAGGTCTCCCAGACTCACAATTCTGGCAGCAACCCATGACTGAAGATTAAGGTATGGAATATGCATCTCAAGGGCCTTTAACGATATGGAGTGGCGTGATAGTTTAATAAGAGATGGGACCACTGCATAATAATTTTCTATTTGAAGCTATTTATGGTCTCTGTCCGCTTGCCACCAGTCTCTCAGTCCCGTCATTATAGCGGCTTTATGATACTTTAACAAGTTTGGTACCCCCAGTCCCGCTTTTTTATACGGGAAATACATTAGGGCCCTGGAGATCCTAGACTTTTTATATGACCAAATATAACTATATGCCATAGTTTGTAATCTTAGAATTCTTTTTTTAGGGATTATCATTGGTATGCACCGGAGTAGGTACAATATTTTAGGTAGGACAATCATCTTAAAGGCATTAATCCTTGCAATCCAGGAGGTCTGGACAGCATGAAGCTGCTCCAATTGTTTCTTAAGCTGTATTTCCAAATTAGTAAAGTTCCTATCCACAATCTGCTCAGAACCCGTCAGTGTAATGCCCAAATATGGAATACCCTCTCTCATCCACTTAAGCGGAAAAATGGCCTCCAGCCTTGTCTTTGCCGCACAAGGAACTGCCACCGGAAACAACAGGGATTTTGTGGGGTTCAGTTTATAGTATGAGACCTTGCTAAATTCCCCAAGTTCCCAAATAATTGCAGAAAACGAAGATTCTAAATTTACACTCGATAGAATGACATCATCGGCGTATAGACTGACTTTGTGCTGCACCTGTCCAACCCTAATCCCAGAAATGCCCGCCGACATTCTAATTCGCTCGGCAAGCGGCTCCATGCACAACGCAAAGACAATAGGCGAGAGCGGGCACCCCTGTCTCGTACCGTTCGTGATCTGGAACGGGCCGGACAAGAAGCTAGACGTCAAAACCCTGGCGCAGGGGGTCGAGTACATGGCACCGATTGCAGACTATATAGGGCCCGACAGTCCAAATTTCTTCAGGACTGCTCTTAAATATCCCCAGTGCACCCTGTCAAAAGCTTTTTCAGCATCAAGTGACAGGAATGCACTGGGTTGGCCAGACAGCTCAGATATTTTAATCAAATTCAACATATGTCGTATGCCATCCTTCGTCTCCCGTCCTGCAACGAAACCCACCTGATCTGGTGACACTATAGTTGGTATAATTAGTTTCAGTCTAGATGCTATGATTTTAGTAAACAGTTTGACATGTGAATTTAACAAAGCAATGGGTCTGAAATCTCCGGGATGTGTGAGTGATTTCCCCGGTTTTGGTATAGTGGAAATAGTGGCCTCTAAATTAGGGGCCATCACAGTACCAGCGTCTCTCCAGTGTGTGAACAGACGCTGTAGATATGGTGTTAATTGCTGAGAAAAGGTCCTATAATAATCATTCGTTAAGCCATCCGGGCCTGGGGCTTTATGAAGTTTAGTCTGTTTAACCGCCTGCTGAATTTCTGCAGCCGTGAAGGGGGCGTTTAAATAATTTAATTGGTCAAAGGTAATACATGGCAAATTAACAGAATCTAAGTATGCATCAATAGATGTTTGGTCAGGTTGAGGGGTGGAGGCATCATCTTTTAAATTATACAGGGCAATGTAATATTGAGCAAAGGCTTGCACTATGTCCCGTGGGTTCCTAAGGGCTCTACCTTGCTCATCCATTATGTGGTCAATTCGTGACATGACCTCCCGTTTACGAACTCTGCGAGCTAGAAGCGCTCCCGCCCTGTCCCCGGTAGCATATAAGTTAGTTTTAAGTTTCCTCATATTGTATGCATATTTGTATAGGAAATTTTCCCTTAATTTAAATCTAATTTGGGAGATCTCCTCAGAGACGGAGGGTGTATGTGCAACCTTATTAATAGCATCTAAATAATGTAAACGGGAAAGCAGATTCTCTCTACTGGCTTCTCTTTTCTTCTTTAAATATGAAGCTTGTTGTAGGAGAACCCCCCTGACCACCACTTTGTGAGCAGACCAAAGGGTCTCATCAGAGACCTCCCCATTATCGTTTATTTGAAAGTAGCCCTCCAGCTCCAAGGAAACCCTATGAACCACCTCCCCCCTCAGCAGCAATGAGTCATGAAGACGCCACCTGAACGCAGGGTCAGCCTGGTGGGCAAGAGCAAGGGTCAGAGAGACAGGAGCGTGGTCAGACCAGGCGATTAGGCCAATAGTGGCATTTAGACACCTGCTTAGGGTCGCACTATCTATTAAGAAATAGTCGATACGGGAGTATGTGGAGTGCCTAGGAGAATAAACAGTGTAATCTCTTTCCGATGCGTGTGAGTATCTCCAAAAATCATGCAGGTGAAATTCATGGGATAGGAGGTTCAAACCCCTCCTAGTTCTCTTCCTTCCTGAAGAGCAGTCAAGGTCCGCATTCATGGGGAGATTGAAATCACCACATATGATATTGCTACCCTTCGCTTTTAAAGATATATCATTAAAGGTAGTTCTCAAAAATTTGTGTTGGCCTTCATTGGGAGCATATACATTTGTCAACGTGTGCACCTCTCCATTTAGCAGGTAAGTGACTGTCAAGCATCTACCTACGGAGTCAGCATATTGTGATAACAATTGAAATGCTATTGTACGTTTCACCATAATGCACACACCAGCCTATTTGGTCTGACCATTAGCAAAAAACATGTGGGGGAAGTGAGGGTGTCGAAGCCTGAAATTATCGGCTTCCAATAGATGTGTTTCTTGAAGGCAGACAACATCCACCCGTGACCTCCCCACCTCCCTCCACATCATAGAGCGTTTTTCAGGGGAATTTAGGCCCCTAACATTCAAGGATAAGATTTGTATACTCATAATACTGATACGAGAAGTTCACAGTGCTGCCGGCAGAATGGAACTGCACACTTAATATAGTCACATATAGCATGTTAGAACCAACACGTCTACAAATACACTGAGAGTCCATTGTAACACATAGATGCCTGTGTATTTGGGAGGAAAAAACCTGGAAGAAAAAATGGGAGCAGATATACTTACAGACGGACCAGAGTATTGACCCGAAAGGATGCCAAAAAGAAAATAAAAAAGAGAACAGACAAAAAAAGAAAGGAAAAGTAAAAAAGAAAAAGATAAGAAACCAAAACATAGTCAAATATACGAGAGCCACTCGTATAAACATCCAGAACAGTTCGGACAATCCACAGATCAAGGATCTACGAGGGGGGTGGAAGTGAAAAGTTCACGAACCAAGGCCCACTAGGAAGCGTAGCAGGAGAGTCCAGTTATCCAGACTCATACCATGCAGTACAGTCAAGCCATAGACCACTCCGAAGCCACCTTCCGACCCGTGTCAGCTTGTCTCGGTGAAAAAAGGATCTTCCAGCTCGTGAGCTTCTCCGCTTGCTTAGGAGAGGAACAGACAACTGTACTTCCATCATGAGTGATGAAGAGCCTCACAGGATTGAAACCCCACCGATATTTCATGGAGACCTCCTTCAAGGCTCTGCAGACGTGGGCATATTCCCGCCTCTTAGACAGCGTAGCAGCTGACAGATCTGGGAAAACTTGCAGTGCCTGAAACTCAGAAGGAAGCTCAGGAGGATTTCTTATTTGTCTCAGAAAGGTCTTTTTAGTAGTATACAGGTGTATCCTTGCAAGAGTGTCCCTGGGGAGAGACGAATCCAAGTGCTTGGGTTTGGGCGTCCTGTGGACCCTGTCAACTAACAGGTCCCTTGGGGAGAGTGATGGCAGGACAGCTTGCATATAGTTTTGGAGGAAGGGGGCCGGATCTTTATCTCCTATAGTCTCTGGGATGCCTCTTATACGAAGATTATTTCTTCTAGATCTGTTCTCCAGATCGTGTATTTTATCAAATGCCCCTGCCAATCTAGCTTTCATGGCTTGATTCTCATCCACAAGAGTGTTGATAACAGAAACATACTCAGACATCTTGTTTTCTAAGTGGTCTGTACGTGCTCCTAAAGAGTTAACTTCTCTTATCTCTTTTAACATGTCCTGCATGTCCTCCCTTAAAGAAGTGCGTATAGATGCCAGGAAATCCCTCATGTCTCCCCTAGTCATAGGTGCAGAGTTACTGTGATGTGTATCTGCTGAGGTCTCACCTCTCTCTGAGCCCTGGGAGCCGTGGGAGGAACGAGATGATCCTGGGGGAGGGGAAGCTACTGCCATTTTCCCTGCTGCATGTGTAGTCTGAGTCCTCAGAAAGAAGTCAGGCAGGCGTGGAGGAGAAGCCTTTCTCTGTGTTCTACCACGGGTCACCATGTGCCCGGGGGTGTTAGGAAGCCGGCGGTGCACTGCACGGCGGTCGAGGAAGCCGCTGAATGCCGATATGAGCCGATATAAGTCTGGAGTCACTTGAGCTCTGGAATCACACTCCCTCCATCTTCAGCGCGCAGACCCCGCCCCCACTGACAGCTGTCTTCCATGGTATAAAAGGCAGAAACGTGCCTTCAGGAGCAAAATCATCTTCATGCATGATAAAGAACCATCTCATGCTGCAAAGAATACCTCTGAGTCATTGGCTGCTATAGGCATAAAAGGAGATAAACTCATGGTGTGGCCACCATCTTTCCCTGACCTCAACCCAATAGAGGACCTTTGGAGTATCATCAAGCAAAAGATCTATGAGGGTAGGAGGCAGTTCACATCAAAACAGCAGCTCTGGGAGGCTATTCTGACTTTATGCAAAGAAATACAAGCAGAAACTCTCCAAAAACTCGCAAGCTCAATGGATGCAAGAATTGTGAAGGTGATCTCAAAGAAGGGTTCCAATTTAACATATAACTTGGCCCGTTAGGATGTTTTGGAGTTAAATAGCTTTTTTGTTCAGTGAATGTGACCTAATGCTGCAAATTCCACAAATGAACGTTTTCAGTTCTTTAAAACATATCAAATGTTTAGAAATTCTACTGTGCCTAATAATTTGGAACAGTGCATTTTGAGTTTTTATTCATTTTGGAGATTATACTGTTATCATTGGGAGGTTTCTTCAATAAAATTTGATGTATACTTTAACGGGTGATGACTTTTATTAGACTGACTGTCATTTGTACCGACTATTTAGGAAAATCATAGAAAAAAATCATTTGCATAATAATTTGGAACACAGTGTAATGACACAGACTTCTTTAATAGATCTTAATTAAACCAGACACAAGCGGAGCTAGCTGATCACCGGAGATGTCCCTGGCGGTCACGTGCACAACAGTTCTTGCTGTCAGCTGAGCTCATTGTAAGAACTGCAGTGTGGGTGATTTTCCGCCTGTGTCACAAGGTAAGACATTATTTAAATTAATTCACATGAGTAGTAGGCTGCGTTCCCGCACTTAGTATATACAGTATGTGACCGCATCTAATGATAGTGTATGGGAAATTTACGCTGCAGAGATTGAGCATCTCCGCAAAAAAAATAGACAAGCTACGGTCTGGAAAGACACGCCACATGTCCGTTTACGCAAGGATGCCAGAGGTGTCTCTGAACGCATAGTGGAGATGGGATTTCTTGAAATCACATCCACTATGCAGTAACATCTGGCCACTGCGGGTTTGATGTTGCGGATGTACGCAGAGTCCAACCTGCAGTAAAAATGGGGATAGTATACAGTACTCACAGATGCTGAGGATGGGGGAATCTAGTGGACTGCTTTGTGTGGCTACTATGTCAAAACACAAATTGCTGAGAAAGTGCAGCAAGATAATCACACGTTATTCCTAAGTTTCTATAGAGCCAGCCAAGACAATCTTGTTTTTACTGCTCTATAAGACAGACAGCTGAGATTTACTACTACATCTTTACAGCTGAGCACAGCTACAATGATAGCAGAATTTAGATTTACTGCTCATGCTGAACCACCAGTTACACAGGAAGTACAATGAGACAGGCATTATTATTAATTATACGTCACTATCCTTACAATAAAATAATACATCTCTTCATCACCATTTCCTATTTATAATAGGAGGAGGAATTGATAAAATACAATTTTTTCATAAATAAAAAATATATTTAAACCTCTTTAAGTCTTAATGTGTAAACCGCAACAATATAATCATCAGTAGAATCTGTAAACAAGTTGCAAAGCCTGTTCACTTTTTTATTACACACTATATATAACCCTCACAACATTAGTCAGGGGAGTTGGTAATGAGCTGTTCGATTTTGTAAGTCTCTCTGTCTCATGTCATGTTTGAAATTGTATTTACTACTACAAGTGTCAGCACGCTTTTACATATTGAAGTAGTGTTTTTGCCATTTTGTTGACTGACCCTCAATAACAAAGAGACAATCTTGAGAATTCTAATAAAAGATCAGGCTTGAAGTGTGTTTGTGGTGTCGCTGGAGAAATTTAGTAAGCTGCAAAATTATATTTATGAGAAAATGGTACAGCCCTACAGCCTATTATCTATTGAATTAGAGAAATAAGAGATTGTAACCCCAAGCGGCATAGATGTCTGATATGCACTGAATAGCTATAGAAAACAAAATGAGATGTGCAAAGACAAAATTATTATTATTATTATTATTTATTGTTATAGCGCCATTTATTCCATGGCGCTTTACATGTAAGGAGGGGTATACATAATAAAAACAAGTACAATAATCTTAAACAATACAAGTCATAACTGGAACAGGAGGAGAGAGTACCCTGCCCGCGAGGGCTCACAATCTACAAGGGATGGGTGATAATACAGTAGGCGAGGGTAGAGTTGGTCGTGCAGCGGTTTGGTCGATCGGTGGTTTCTGCAGGTTATAGGCTTGTCGGAAGAGGTGAAAATAGAACTGGAATAAATGGTGCTATATAAATGCATAATAATAATAATAAAATGGTATGAAACTTTATATATAAATTTATATATAATATTTTAAATATTACAAAAGATGGATGGGAAAATAAATATCTAACATGACAGACACAAATATGCAAAGTGGATGAGCCTTAGAAGGAGAAAATTAGCCTAAAAGATGAAGATAGTGTAAAATGGTCAAAAAGCGAAAAATGTATGCACCTTGATGCCTATCAAATGCAAGTATAGGTAAAATAATTGTAAATTTCAAAGTATGAGTGGCAAGCATACAAAAGGACACAATTACAATACGACCAGGCACATAAATGATTACACAGTAGATGTAAGCATGGTGTGAAAATACAGGATAAGGTGCCAACACTATTAAAATCCAAAGGAATCGAAATAAAAAATATGTAAGGTGCAGTAGTAAAAGAAATAATCAGGCCACATAATCAACAAAGCATATTGGAGGTCTACCACCAATGAACCAATGAGCGTTTCAGTTATGCTTCAACAGGGGTCCCCCTGGGAGAGAGGGGCTTTATCATTAATCTGTCTCAGTTTGAAATGTTATAGTTTTCATATTATTAGCAAGTTTCTATTTCATCTGGTGTGATTATTGAATTAGGGTGTAGTGGACATGTTTTATTCTAAGTAAAGTCTGTAGATTTTATCTTGAACTTTTGCGTTTGTGAATATTTGAATATTGTTAACATCAATTCCATTGTTCTCAGTTATGTGTTACAGGAATTACTCGATACAGAACGGGATTATGTGAAGGACCTCGGTTATGTGGTTGAGGTAATTAAGAAGCACAATTGAAATTTCACATTCTTGATGTGTTTTTGAATCCAGATTACCTTTCTTTAAGCTAAGCATGCTAATATAAGTGCATAAGAAAATATGCTGCAGCAACGCACATAATGAGCCCGATTAGTCAAAGCTGTTATGCCAGAATTCTACCATAAAGAGCTTTGAAAAGTCACAAAATTTTGATGCATCTTCAGGCTGCCGTAAATTTTAGAAACTTTTGACATTCTCACGCCATTTTTGCTCAGCTCTGACAAAGTGGGTGAAGCTGAGATTGAATTGGGCATGACGCCCCTGCTTGTCAAATTCATGACTAGTGGCAGTGTTCCCTACGCCATAAATCTTACGTCAGCAGGGACTGCAGTAGGATTTGTGATGATGTGAACACAGAGTTGCATGCCATTCATCCTACACTCCTGATTAATGAAGAGGTGTATCCTCTGACTTCCTTTTGATATCTGATTCATCGGAAAGCAGTAATACCAGCACTGATTGGGCGAAGGTCTCAAATAAGTGAGTGATGTCATTGCTGGAACACCGATGTCATTGAAGGTGAGTATAAGTGTTGTTATTTTGCTGGTGCAAACATGCTGATTGAGACAGGGTTGTCCCAGTAGTAGATAAACCTCTTAAAGACAGAGATGCATTTGCATTTTCTTATGTTCCTACCCTAATTCCAAGAGCTGTCACTTTATGTTTTTGCAAACAACACTATAGAAAAGCTTTATTTTTTGCAGGATGAGTTTGCATTCTGAATAACATCATTTATTTTACCTTACCATTGAAAACAGGAAAGATTCTACTTGCGATAAAATAAAAAAATGTAATTACATAGTTTTTTAGCATTTTTTATGGTGTTCACCTCATGCTTAAAAATAACATAACTTGGTTCTGTTAGTCACTATGGCTATGGTGATTCCAAATTTATGTAAGGGTTTTTTTTTCCCTTTACTACTTAAAAAAATCTGAGTTAGTTGCATATTTTGAGAATCATCACATTTTTAGCTATTTGGTCAGTAGAGTTATTTGATGTACCCTTTTAAGGCCCATACAACTTTTTGATCTCTTTTTATTCCACTTTTTCCACTTTTTATTGTGAGGGAGGTGTTATGACTAGAGTTGAGCGAATTTGTTTGTGTTCCCTCTTTTTCAGAAAGCTATAGCACTAACCGAATAAGCTGCAGAGGGAACCTGGCTTCCTGTAACGCACCGCCGCTCTGTATGCATGTGCTGTGACTGTGACACTAGTGATGAGCGAGCACTAAAATGCTCGGGTGCTCGTTGCTCGGGTTGAGCTAATTGGAATACTTGGGTACTTGACCCGAGCAACGAGCCCAATGTTAATGGGGAATCCTAGCATTTTTGCCGCAACCCCCCTGGAGGTCTTTCTAGGGTATCAAAATATCGGAAATGTATGGGAACAGTGACCTGGAAGCATTTCGGACTCCTAGGTAACTGCTGTTTCCAATGTTGTCAGAGTGTGATGCCACTTTTACAGGCGCACATTAAAACATTCAAAAACGAAACCAAAATGGATTTTACAGGAAAATATGTTAAGGGACATCCCAGGGTAAAAATTTGTATGTAAGGCAAAAGAAATAGCCCCAAAAAAATGTTTCTCCACCACTTTGGCTATTTTCACACGTAGCGTTTTTGATGCGTTTTTCAACGTTACCATTGCTTTCAACCAATACAAATGCATTTACTGGGAAATGTCATTGTAGCATTTAACAACCTTAGCTGGCCATGTGGTGTGTGACACATCATCAGACATATCTTGTTTCATTTATGAAGGAGTGACTCTTCAAGTCACAAAGCCTATTTTTATAGGGACATCAGTCAGCATTACTATTCTTAAAGGGCCATTATTAAACAGTGGGTCTCCTATACTGTTATTGCCTATGCATTGAGAGGCTGGGCTGCCAAAAATTAGGATGCACCCCAATACCCCTTTCACGAGATGTACAGGAGGGCCTCCTGAAAAAAATGTTCCCATTATAAGAAAGTGGGTCTCCCATAGTGTTTGCGTATGCATTGAATGCAAGGGGTATCTTGCCCCAGTTACATGCACCCCAATATCCCTTGGAACAGACGTCCTGGATGGCCACATGAAACAAAAGTTCCCATTTTTTTTCATTTGGTACTGCCATACTGTTAGCCTATGCATTGAATGCAAGGGCCGCCCTGCCACACAGTCATATGTACCCCAGTAACCCTTTGAAATGACTTACTGGATAGCCACAGAAAAAACAAGTTCACATTATTCTTTTTGTACCGCCATACTGTTAACCTATGCAATGAATGCAAGGCCTGCCCTGCACCAAATTCACACGCACCAAAATAAGCCTTTGAACTCACGTACTGGATGGCCACAGGAATACCAAGTTCACTTTATTCATTTGGTTCTTCCATACTGTTTGCCTATGCATTGAATGCAAGTTCCACCTTGCCACAAAATTATATGCACCCCAATAACCCTTTGAAACGACTTACTGGATGTCCACAGGAAAAGCAAGTTCACATTATTCTTTTGGTACTGCCATACTGTTAGCCTATGCATTGAATGCAAGGCCTGTCCGGCACCAAATTCACACGTGCCACAATAAGCCTTTGAACCCACATACTGGATGGCCACATGAAGCAAAAGTTCCCATTATTATTTTATTTTTTTACTGCCATAAAGGTTGCCCATGAAGTGAATGCAAGGCCTGGCCCAAATTTGCATGCACCCCAATCCCCCTTGGAAGAAACGTTGAGGAGAGCCTCATAAAAAATTTTCCCATTACAAAGGAGCGGGTCTCCTATACTTGGAATACACTAAGTGTATGGGCTGACAAACATTTCCCCTTGGCCGTACACATCAACATAGTGTGTAAACTTTTTTTTTAATGAGCATTGTAAACACCCTGGAAAACAGTAACATGGTTTCCTACAGTTGCTGCTGGGAAGGTGCAGGTTTTTAGCAAAAATATGACGGACGAGTCGTTGGATGAACTGATCAGGAAAAGGGGCATGGTGATGGCAGGAATGGGAACGTACAGGATTAATAACAGCGGTGGCTATGATATCCAGGATACAGCCTACAGTGATTAGTCATTTAGCCGCCCACAACCAATTACCAGAATACATTTCATGCCTGTCAGAAGAACGGTGTAACAGATGTGCGTCTGAAGCTCTGCATAAATGATGCCTGTAAGAAAGATGTATCCAAAGACGCACGTGTCCGTATAAAGGGCAAAGTGCAACATGCTCTTGAGATGCTGAATTATGCAAAGCAGATCAGTGTTGGAGGAAAACCAAGCAAACTGATGGATGCTCGTAAAAAACTAGGTTTAAAGAGGAGCGCACCGGCCGTAAAAATCAACACACCCGTGGCACAAGGTTCTTCATCTTCACCCATACATATTACCAATAATATCCAAATGTCACAGCCGATAAATATTTGTTCCAGTGTAACGAACACTGTTAAAGGAATGCCAATAAGCGTAGTTAACAACAAACCTGGGAAACAACTGATTTCCTCTTTACAAGATATGGATGATTATGGTATTGATGACGACTTGGAACTTTAACACAACCGCACCAAGAAGCTGAAGATCACAGCTGCAAACAATGTGCAAAAAAGGCCATGATTGTCTGCATATTAATTTTCTCTTGGGTAGAGTTGAGCAAAACGGGTCGAAAAAATTCAAAAGTCGCCGACTTTTGGCAAAGTCGGGTTTCATGAAACGAAACCCGACCCTAGGATGAGGTCGGCCACGAGGTCGGCGACTTACGCGCCAAAGTCGCGTTTCAAAAGTTTGTTTTGCGCTCTTTTTCAGCCAATCAGGATCCACGGACACTGTGGGCAACGTGATGACCTAGGCACGGGTCACCACCATCTTTCAGAAGGGCATGCAAGTGATTGGCTTGCTTTGGTGGGCGTCACAGGGGGTATAAAAGGCGTGCACGCCGACCGCCATCTTACTTCTGCCGATCTTAGTATAGGGAGAGGTTGCTGCTGATTCTGTAGGGAGAGCGTTAGGCAGGGAAGAAGACAAAAAAACTGCTTCTGCTGCTAGCGATTTGGCCTGCACAACACACAAGTCACTGTGTGTGCAGTGCAAGGGGAGGCTATATTGTGGTGTATCAGTGGTGTTGGTTGTTGGGCTGCCTTTTAAGGCTTCCTGACACGCTGGCATTGCTGTTTACCCACTGCTCCGCAAACTGCTTTTTTAAAAGCAATCCAATCTCCCTTATCCTCTAGTCACTTTTGTCACAGCTGTGCCATCAAGCCTGTCACATAGCGCTCAGATATCAGTGGGCCTCACACAATCCACAAGTGTCCAGTGTCCAAAAGTGTGCGCAGAGATTCAAAATCTCCATTATCCTCTCGTCACTTTGGTCACAGGCAGCTGTGCCATCGAGCGTGTCACATAGCGCTCAGATATCAGTGGGCCTCACACAATCCACAAGTGTCCAGTGTCCAAAAGTGTGCGCAGAGATTCAAAATCTCCATTATCCTCTCGTCACTTTGGTCACAGGCAGCTGTGCCATCGAGCGTGTTACATAGCGCTCAGATATCAGTGGGCCTCACACAATTCACAAGTGTCCAGTGTCCAAAAGTGTGCGCAGAGATTCAAAATCTCCATTATCCTCTCGTCACTTTGGTCACAGGCAGCTGTGCCATCGAGCGTGTCACATAGCGCTCAGATATCAGTGGGCCTCACACAATCCACAAGTGTCCAGTGTCCAAAAGTGTGCGCAGAGATTCAAAATCTCCATTATCCTCTCGTCACTTTGGTCACAGGCAGCTGTGCCATCGAGCCTGTCACATAGCGCTCAGATATCAGTGGGCCTCACACAATCCACAAGTGTCCAGTGTCCAAAAGTGTGCGCAGAGATTCAAAATCTCCATTATCCTCTCGTCACTTTGGTCACAGGCAGCTGTGCCATCGAGCGTGTCACATAGCGCTCAGATATCAGTGGGCCTCACACAATCCACAAGTGTCCAGTGTCCAAAAGTGTGCGCAGAGATTCAAAATCTCCATTATCCTCTCGTCACTTTGGTCACAGGCAGCTGTGCCATCGAGCGTGTCACATAGCGCTCAGATATCAGTGGGCCTCACACAATCCACAAGTGTCCAGTGTCCAAAAGTGTGCGCAGAGATTCAAAATCTCCATTATCCTCTCGTCACTTTGGTCACAGGCAGCTGTGCCATCGAGCCTGTCACATAGCGCTCAGATATCAGTGGGCCTCACACAATCCACAAGTGTCCAGTGTCCAAAAGTGTGCGCAGAGATTCAAAATCTCCATTATCCTCTCGTCACTTTGGTCACAGGCAGCTGTGCCATCGAGCGTGTCACATAGCGCTCAGATATCAGTGGGCCTCACACAATCCACAAGTGTCCAGTGTCCAAAACTGTGCGCAGAGATTCAAAATCTCCATTATCCTCTCGTCACTTTGGTCACAGGCAGCTGTGCCATCGAGCGTGTCACATAGCGCTCAGATATCAGTGGGCCTCACACAATCCACAAGTGTCCAGTGTCCAAAAGTGTGCGCAGAGATTCAAAATCTCCATTATCCTCTCGTCACTTTGGTCACAGGCAGCTGTGCCATCGAGCCTGTCACATAGCGCTCAGATATCAGTGGGCCTCACACAATCCACAAGTGTCCAGTGTCCAAAAGTGTGCGCAGAGATTCAAAATCTCCATTATCCTCTTGTCACTTTGGTCACAGGCAGCTGTGCCATCGAGCCTGTCACATAGCGCTCAGATATCAGTGGGCCTCACACAATCCAAAAGTGTCCACTGTCCACAAGTGTGTGCAGAAATTCTAAATCTCCCCTGTACTATAGACACCTTGTACCTTGTTTTACATTACTATATAGTTTGTTGGATTTTGTCTACATTTCTACCAAAAATGAGGAAGGCTGGTGGAAGAGGCCGTGGAATTGGGCGGGGGTTGGCAGCTGGTAATGATGGTGTTGGTGGTGGATCTGATGGTAGTGGCAAGAGCAAAATAGGACCGAATGCAGGAGGTGCTGACCCTGCGTCATCGTCTGGCTACATAAGGCCTCGAACGCTTAGTTTTCTAGGAGTTGGCAAACCGCTTTTAAAGGCAGAGCATCAGGAAAAAGTTTTGTCTTACATTGCTGACTCAGCCTCCAGCTCTATCGCCTCCTCTTCTTCAGTTGTAAAAAGTAAAAGCACTGAGTCGTCATTGGAGGCTCATGTTCATGAACCACACCTTTCCTTGTGTCCTTCACCCCAACCAAGATTGAAGGATGACGCAGGCCATACTACTGATTACTCCATGGAGCTGTTTTCACATACCATGCCTGGATTATCAAGTGAAATGGTGAATTACCCAGGCCAAGATGAATCTGACATGGAGTGCACTGATGCACAGCCGCTGATGGATGATTCTGCTGGTACATTCACTCAGAGCACTACATTGTCCTTGCAGTGTACAGAGCCAGATTTTGACCCTGATGAGACTCAGGTGCCCCTTCCCGCACACTATACCACCATACACGGTGACACAGAGAAAGCTGCACATGACATAGAAGAGGAGGTGATGGATGACCCAGTTGTTGACCCAGATTGGCATCCATTGGGGGAAGAGGGTGCTGCTTCCAATAGCTCAGATGAGGAGCATCCACAGCAGACATCGACATCGCAACAGCTGTTATCTGGCAGGCCCGGAGCACTCCAAAGACAGGTTCCAAACATCAAAAGAGTTGCTGGACAACTTGTCCAGAGGGTCAAAAGATCACAGCGTGCTAGGCCGCAAAATGTCTGCCAAAGTAGGAAGAGTGCAGTGTGGCACTTTTTTGAACAAAATCCTCATGATCAGGCCAAGGTTATCTGTAAGAAGTGCGCAAAGACCTTTAGCCGAGGGAAAAATCTGAAAAATTTGAATACCAGTTGCATGCTTAGACATTTAACCAGCATGCACTTGCAAGCGTGGACACAACACCAAACCTCAAGTGCCAAATGTGCAACTGATCACAACGAAGGTAGTCAGCAACGCTACATTGTTTCCCCCACTGTAAGCCCACCGGTTAGCACAGCAGCAAATGTTGAGGTGTCGTTGCAAGACCACAGCAGTCATCGAATCCCACTGTTAAATCAACGAAAGACTGATTCTAGGCCATCAGAAAGAACACCAACTCCATCACCATCATCAACCCTCTCTCAGTCCGCCCTGTCCACCGCTACTTCCACCATATGCAGCTCTCAAGTCCAGCTCACCCTCCCAGACACTATGAGTAGGTCAAGAAAGTACTCAGTCTCTCATCCGCGTACACTGGGTTTGAACGCCCACATTGCCAAACTAATCTCGTTTGAGATGATGCCCTTTCGGTTGGTGGAAAGCACAGCTTTCCGCGAACTCATGGCCTATGCAGTACCACGCTATGACCTACCCAGTCGCCACTTCTTCTCTCGCAAAGCCATCCCAGCCCTCCACCATCATGTTAAAGACCGCATTGTCCATGCACTCAAGCAGTCAGTGAGCGGAAAGGTGCACCTCACAACTGATGCATGGTCCAGTCGGCATGGCCAGGGCCGTTACGTGTCCATCACTGCGCACTGGGTTAATGTGGTGGATGCAGGGTCCACAGGGGACAGCGGTGGTGGGACAGTGCTGCCTATTCCACGGTATAGGAAACAGTTGGCTGTAGGCGTTCGACCCTCCTCCTCCTCCAGAAGCGAAAGCTCGTCCACAGAGCGCAGTCGTACGAGCACTCCATCTGCAGCTGCCACTGTTGCACACGATGTGTCCCCCTATCGAGCAGCTAGTGGAAAGCGTCAGCAGGCTGTGTTGCAGATGATGTGTTTGGGCGACAGACACACCGCCGGGGTGCTGGCCGAGTACTTGAAGCGACAAACTGAGTCATGGCTGGGCAGTGTACATCTTGAGGCAGGCAAGGTAGTTAGTGATAACGGCCGTAATTTTGTGGCAGCCATAGCCCTTTCAAAACTCAGCCACATACCTTGCTTGGCTCACACCTTGAACCTGGTGGTGCAGTGCTTCCTCAAAAATTATCCGGAGTTAACAGCCCTGCTCCAGAAGGTGCGAAGACTGTGCGCGCACATCCGCCGGTCGCCTGTACACTCCGTTCGTATGCAGAAGCTGCAGTGATTGCTCCACCTTCCCAACCACCGCCTCATTATCGACATTGCAACAAGGTGGAACTCCACCCTGCACATGGTGGAGCGGCTGTGCGAGCAGAGGCAGGCCATAATGCATTTGTGGGAGGATACACGGCCAGGCACTTTGAGAGCAGACATGGAGTTGACAGGCGTGCAGTGGTCGAAGCTGAAAGACCTTTGTAAAGTCCTTCAGTGTTTTGAGGAATGCACACGGCTGGTAAGCGCAGACGACGTCATCCTAAGCATGAGCATCCCACTTATGCGTCTGCTCATGCAAACTTTGACGCACCTTAAGGAGCAGGCGTCTGCAGCCAATGTTGATGAGGAGGAAGAGGAGGAGGGAATCCTTGATGACATTCAGCCATTGTCTGCTCAGGGACCTCTCCTGGACGAGGTGGAGGAAGAAGAGGAGGAGGAGGATGATGGGGATGATTACTTAGGGGAGGAGGATGCATCTCGTGGGGCAAGTGAAAATGTTGGCGTGGCAAGGTCTGGTACAGGGTTTGTGCATGACTGGAGGGATGTGGATTTGCCAGAAAGTGCTCCTCCACCCAGCACTCGCAGTGCATCATTGACACCGGGAACATTGGCCCACATGTCAGATTATGCCTTGCGGATCCTAAAAAGGGACCCCCGCATTGCCAAAATGATGAACGATGACGACTACTGGTTGGCCAGCATCCTGGATCCACGCTATAAAGGCAAATTACAAAACATCATGCCACAGGAGAACCTTGACCTAATATTGGCTAATAAACAAGCAACTCTGGTAAATCGGTTGCTTGAGGCATTCCCAGCACACAGCAGCGGTGATGGTTCTCACACGAGCCGTACGGGCCGGGGGCAGCTTGGCAGAGGTGTTCGTGGTGCACACAGCAGAAGTGGCGTTGGAGACAGGGGTTTCATGACAATGTTGTGGACTGATTTTTCAAATACCGCTCACACAACTGGTAATACTGCATCGATGGAAAGTGACAGGAGACAGCAGTTGTCAACTATGGTTACAAACTACTTTTCCTCCCATATCGATGTTCTCCCACACAGGTCATTCCCCTTTGACTATTGGGCCGCTAAACTGGACACCTGGCCTGAATTGGCCCAATATGCCTTACAGGAGCTCGCTTGCCCAGATGCAAGTGTGCTATCGGAAAGAGTCTTCAGTGCAGCTGGATCAATCCTGACAGAAAAAAGGACCCATCTGTCAACCCAAAATGTGGATGATCTAACCTTCATTAAAATGAACCACGCATGGGTTTCCAAGGATTTTGTCCCACCTTCCCCTGATGACACATAGGGTGACAGAAAAATGGCTTGCTTTGGTCCACCTCTTCCTGGTACTTCACCTATTTCGCCTTTTGCATCAGCTGAATGTCCAACATCAACATATGCCACTTTCTAAAACTCCCTAACTGTGCTGCCACCCCCCCATGGCCGGGGTCACCACCTACCGCACGACACCGTGTGAGTGCCGTTGCCCTGGACAGGTGGGTAGGCCGACTCTTGGGCGCGGGCACTGGCACAGGGTCCCTCATAGTGCAATCAAGTGTCTCTGACGGTGGTGGTGCACACCCGCCGTCAGACACACCGCTGTACTATGAGGGGCCCAGTGCCAGTACCGACGCCCACGAGTGGGCCCCCCTTGCTTGGGCAGGGCCCCAGCATTTGCAATCTTTACCTCTCCCTGCTCCTCCGCTGTGTAATCTGGGCCGTCAAATCCATACTGTGCCTGACACTGTCTGAGCCTGCCTCCTGAGACATCTATTTTGAATGTGTACACTATCCATACATGTTATCCGGGGATACGGTACCCTTTCTAACCTTTGTGCAATCACGTGCAATCCATACTGTGCCTGACACCGTCTGAGCCTGCCTCCTGAGACATATATTTTGAATGTGTACGCTATCCATACATGTTATCCAGGGATACGGTACCCTTTCTAACCTTTGTGCAATCACGTGCAATCCATACTGGGCCTAACACCGTCTGAGCCTGCCTCCTGAGACATATATTTTGAATGTGTACGCTATCCATACATGTTATCCGGGGATACGGTACCCTTTCTAACCTTTGTGCAATCACGTGCAATCCATACTGGGCCTAACACCGTCTGAGCCTGCCTCCTGATACATATATTTTGAATGTGTACGCTATCCATACATGTTATCCGGGGATACGGTACCCTTTCTAACCTTTGTGCAATCACGTGCAATCCATACTGGGCCTAACACCGTCTGAGCCTGCCTCCTGAGACATATATTTTGAATGTGTACGCTATCCATACATGTTATCCAGGGATACGGTACCCTTTCTAACCTTTGTGCAATCACGTGCAATCCATACTGGGCCTAACACCGTCTGAGCCTGCCTCCTGAGACATATATTTTGAATGTGTACGCTATCCATACATGTTATCCGTGGATACGGTACCCTTTCTAACCTTTGTGCAATCACGTGCAATCCATACTGGGCCTAACACCGTCTGAGCCTGCCTCCTGAGACATATATTTTGAATGTGTACGCTATCCATACATGTTATCCGGGGATACGGTACCCTTTCTAACCTTTGTGCAATCACGTGCAATCCATACTGTGCCTGACACCGTCTGAGCCTGCCTCCTGAGACATATATTTTGAATGTGTACGCTATCCATACATGTTATCCAGGGATACGGTACCCTTTCTAACCTTTGTGCAATCACGTGCAATCCATACTGGGCCTGACACCGTCTGAGCCTGCCTCCTGAGACATATATTTTGAATGTGTACGCTATCCATACATGTTATCCGGGGATACGGTACCCTTTCTAACCTTTGTGCAATCACGTGCAATCCATACTGGGCCTAACACCGTCTGAGCCTGCCTCCTGAGACATATATTTTGAATGTGTACGCTATCCATACATGTTATTCGGGGATACGGTACCCTTTCTAACCTTTGTGCAATCACGTGCAATCCATACTGTGCCTGACACCGTCTGAGCCTGCCTCCTGATACATATATTTTGAATGTGTACGCTATCCATACATGTTATCCAGGGATACGGTACCCTTTCTAACCTTTGTGCAATCACGTGCAATCCATACTGAGCCTGACACCGTCTGAGCCTGCCTCCTGAGACATATATTTTGAATGTGTACGCTATCCATACATGTTATCCAGGGATACGGTACCCTTTCTAACCTTTGTGCAATCACGTGCAATCCATATTGGGCCTAACACCGTCTGAGCCTGCCTCCTGATACATATATTTTGAATGTGTACGCTATCCATACATGTTATCCGGGGATACGGTACCCTTTCTAACCTTTGTGCAATCACGTGCAATCCATACTGGGCCTAACACCGTCTGAGCCTGCCTCCTGAGACATATATTTTGAATGTGTACGCTATCCATACATGTTATCCAGGGATACGGTACCCTTTCTAACCTTTGTGCAATCACGTGCAATCCATACTGGGCCTAACACCGTCTGAGCCTGCCTCCTGAGACATATATTTTGAATGTGTACGCTATCCATACATGTTATCCGGGGATACGGTACCCTTTCTAACCTTTGTGCAATCACGTGCAATCCATACTGGGCCTAACACCGTCTGAGCCTGCCTCCTGAGACATATTTTGAATGTGTACGCTATCCATACATGTTATCCGGGGATACGGTACCCTTTCTAACCTTTGTGCAATCACGTGCAATCCATACTGTGCCTGACACCGTCTGAGCCTGCCTCCTGAGACATATATTTTGAATGTGTACGCTATCCATACATGTTATCCAGGGATACGGTACCCTTTCTAACCTTTGTGCAATCACATGCAATCCATACTGGGCCTGACACCGTCTGAGCCTGCCTCCTGAGACATATATTTTGAATGTGTACGCTATCCATACATGTTATCCGGGGATACGGTACCCTTTCTAACCTTTGTGCAATCACGTGCAATCCATACTGGGCCTAACACCGTCTGAGCCTGCCTCCTGAGACATATATTTTGAATGTGTACGCTATCCATACATGTTATTCGGGGATACGGTACCCTTTCTAACCTTTGTGCAATCACGTGCAATCCATACTGTGCCTGACACCGTCTGAGCCTGCCTCCTGAGACATATATTTTGAATGTGTACGCTATCCATACATGTTATCCAGGGATACGGTACCCTTTCTAACCTTTGTGCAATCACGTGCAATCCATACTGGGCCTGACACCGTCTGAGCCTGCCTCCGGAGACATATATTTTGAATGTGTACGCTATCCATACATGTTATCCAGGGATACGGTACCCTTTCTAACCTTTGTGCAATCACGTGCAATCCATACTGGGCGTGAGAACGGCTGGCGAGCTGTTAAGCAAGCTACAGCACCTGTCCAGACAAGTACAGGGATTCCCTAGCGAGGAGACTTATTTGATTGTTTTCAATGTTGGGACAGCAATTTTTGGGGAGCACTATACTCTGGAGAATGATAGATGGGGCCCACCATACACTGGAACATTCCAAAGGTGGACATCAGACACTGGAGCAGCATTTACAGGGCCCATTATACACTAGAGCATTAGAAATGGGGCCCATTATGTTTGGAGCATTATTTGGGCCCATAAGACAGTGGAGCTTCATCCATGGGGACCAACATATACTGTAGCATTATGTGGAGCTCATCATATACTGTTTCAAACATTATATGGGACCAATGATTCTGTATGGAGAAATAGATGGGCCTCGTCATGAGATGTAAAAAGTGAGGTATTTTTCATTGTACTATACCGCTATTTATCTGCCGTATCGGAGCATGATGAGTTGTGGTATGTGTTAAAGGGGCGCTATTTCGCCCAGGGCACATGAAAACCTGCAGCCAGCCCTCCCCCCCCCACAACTTTAGCCAAATAACCCCCATTTTTCAGTGCGTAACTTGTATTATGAAGTTAATTAAGGTTGACAAGCTTAAGTAAGAAGAATTGATGCTTTTGGCATTCAAATGGGAACTGTAGGTGTGTTTCCTGTCCTCCTCTCACTGCCGACTTTTATTCCCCAGTGACTTACATTGGGTTTCGTGTTTCGGGACGACCCCGACTTTTCCCTATAATCGGACGATCTTGCTCGACCCGACTTTTGGAAAAGTCGGGTTTCACGAAACGAAACGCGACCCTAAAAAACCAAAAGTCGCTCAACTCTACTCTTGGGCAAACTTTACCTCTTACTAAAGTATTACAGAATATTACAGAATGATGCATACACATCTCCCATGTCTACACAGCATGACACTTCGCCAATCGCCACCTTTATTGCACAGAAAGGCTCTAAACCAATGTGTCACGGACATTAGTCACAAAGGAGGCCAGTTCATCAGTAGGGCCCACTCATAAAGAATATGTCTTTAGCTTTTTAGAAAGCACAAAAATGACCATTAATAATTTGCATCCAAGAGTCACAGAAGAAGATATCGTGGAGCTTTTCTGTGTATGTAGTGCCTTGAAGCGCACCTGTTTGTTACTTAAAATCCTCCAGCTGATGTTGATTCTGATACTATCTTAAAAGCACTCTTTAAATCTTCAGGGTCATCAGCAATCATCCAACCACCTGCATTTAACATTAAGCTCTGATGACACAAACTTGGAGACTGTAATAACAGAGATTCACAATTCACACATGGGCCCAGAGACTCCTTTAAAAGAAAAAATTATTTTCGTTTAACCCTGGTGATGAACACCAGCAGGTAGTTGATGTTTGAAGGAGTCTGGCATCAGACATTGGACAATTTATCCTGTTCACAGCATTGTAGTATAGTTTCCCTTTGTTGTGGGGCAGTTGTGTTATTGCATTTCTGTTTTCTCCTAGGTCTAGTATTGTGATACAGCACAATTATGGGTCTATGGTTCTGTCAAGGCAGGCTAAATAAATGTTGAATATCTTGTTTAAATGTCTTCAATAATCTGTTTCAACGTAAAAGATAATATTTGTTGTTTGGTAGCTTTAATATCTGTATTCCTACAAATGGATCTCATGACCTTCATATTCCACTAAATGGGGGGAGGGGATTACTAAGTGTCCACTGACTGTGTCCTAGAGAAATAATTTTTTTATGACTAATGACACTGTAGAAATGTCATCCAGAACTGTTCTATCATAGGCCATACTCATTGCCCTGTGGCTGAAGCATGTTTTGATATCTCTTAACTGAAGACAGGGAAATGTTAAAGGGAAATAGATCATGCTAATAGTGATATAAATACTGAGATGTGAACAGAGGAATGCTGGAAGGACATACATTGTGGTTTTCTATCAACTTCATCTGCATTTTAAAATTTTTATGTAATGCTGGTAATTAAACAAAAGGTACTCTAGTGTTGACAGGGCGCAGTGCCATACCACTACTATCTATTTGCTCTTCCTGTACAACCCTATAATTTTTTAATAATTGATATTTATTTGTACTCCTCATTGGGAGGGGGGACACACAAAAAACGATAGGTGATCTCTGCTGAGACCACAAACAACCCTTTTCAAACAATACCGTGGCTGTTGCATCACGGAACAAGTTCACCCTGGTGTTGTGGTGGTGTGTGACGAGATGTTGAGGATGTGTGGTATCCCACTAAGAAGCCATTTCTCTGGGATATCGTATATATTGTGCATTTTCATATAAATGCTCGCCATTTTTATGTGGACTGGGCATTTTAAATACATTGTGAGACCTGCTGACAGCACAAAAAGGGTAATCTTCTCCTCCCAGGCTTGATCAGGTGACCCAGCTCAGTTTTAATATGCATAAGGTATCAGGCCGCCATCATTTTTTTAGGTTGTGTCTTAGCCTAGTTATTCACACTATTTTCCTGGCCCAAAAATAACAAAAAACTGGCAAGATATTTGAGAGTGGCCTGTCTCCGTCAGACGCCTCATCTATATGTGTGCTACAAATTCTGGCATTTGAGTCCTCCATTGAACTGTTTTTCCTGTTTCTTACTAAAGTTAGTGACACCAGTTTGCTAAAAAAAATTTTTTTTACCTACAGGCCAGATATTTTAAACTGTGGGTTCCCCACACACGGATGTGAGGTATAGCGTGGCACTAAAAAGAGGTGCTCAAGTAGGTCAGCCAAACCAAATGTGCAATCAATAGAAAAAACTTGACACTCAACTTAGTATGTCATTTCAATGGAATTTTATTGCTGCAGTCTGTAACATTTCGGTCTTGTCTAGACCTTCATCAGTCTGCAGTAAAATTTAAAATAATTGACACATAAGCAAAATAAAATATAAGTCCTCATATAAACAGGGACAAGTATATACAAATCACATGACATTATGTTAAATAAAATAATCGTACATAGCCCGTGAAGGTAGTATATAATATCAGTGTTACATTCACAGGGAGTGAGGAAGAGGGACAGGAGGAGGAATTAGGAGGACCTACCCGACTGCTGTCAGAGGAGGAGAGAGCGTGTGGATGTACATGAAATTTGGGGTAACAAGCTCCTAAATCGAGAAGACTGAGTTGGAGGATTGGTATATGTAGCCAATGAAGAAGAATCTTATTGAAAAATAACTACCTCAAAAATAAATTGGGGTTGAAGTGGGCAGCAATTCCTAGTGGAACATATGGCTGTGACAAGAGAAAATAAATAGATGAGACGGCATTTAGTCTGGGCAAATTTAAGGAGACTTAGTTCATAGTATACGGTAAGTAACATAGTAACATAGTTATTAAGGTTGAAGGGTGACTTTAAGTCCATCTAGTTCAACCCATATCCTGTCCTAACCTGCCCTAACATGTTGATCCAGAGGAAGGCAAAAAAAACCCATGTGGCAAACAGTAAGCTTCACATTGGGGAAAAAAATTCCTGCCCAACTCCACATACGGCAATCAGACTAGCTCCCTGGATCAAAGCAATATTAAGGAAACTAGTGTATATACCCTCTAATATTATACTTTTCCAGTCCCTTCTTAAATTTTAGTAGGGAATCACTCATTACAACATCATATGGCAGAGAGTTCCATAGTCTCACTGCTCTTACAGTAAAGAATCCGCGTCTGTGAGTATGCTTAAACCTTCTTTCCTCCAGACGTAGAGGATGCCCCCTTGTCCCCGTCACAGGTCTAAGAGTAAAAAGATAATTAGAAAGGTCTTTGTACTGTCCCCGCATATATTTATACATTGTGATAAGATCACCCCTAAGCCTTCGATTCTCCAAACTAAATAACCCCAAGTGTAATAACCTGTCTTGTTATTGCAGACCCCCTAGTTCCCTAATAACCTTGGTCGCTCTTCTCTGCACCCGCTCCAGTTCAGCTATGTCTTTCTTATACACCGGAGACCAGAACTGTACACAGTATTCTAAGTGTGGTCGCACTAGTGACTTATATAGAGGTAAAATTTTGTTCTCCTCTTGAGCCTCTATGCCTCTTTTAATGCATCCCATTATTTTATTTGCCTTTGCAGCAGCTGCCTGACACTGGCCACTAAATGTGAGTTTGTCGTCCACCCATACACGCAGGTCCTTTTCAGTGACAGTTTTGCCTAGTGTTTTACAATTAAGCACATAATTATACATCTTATTTGTTCTACCCAAGTGCATGACCTTACATTTATCCCGATTAAAGCTCATTTGCCATTTATCAGCCCAAGCTTCTAGTTTACATAAATCCTCCTGTAATATAAAATTGTCCTCCTCTGTATTGATTACCCTGCAGAGTTTAGTGTCATCTGCAAATATTGAAATTCTACTCTCTATGCCCCCTACAAGGTCATTAATAAATATGTTAAAAAGAAGCGGGCCCAAAACTGACCCCTGTGGTACCCCACTGCTAACCGTGACCCAGTCCGAGTGTGCTCCATTAATAACCACCCTTTGTTTCCTATCCCTGAGCCAGCTCTTAACCCACCTACACATATTTTTGGAATAGTAGGAATAGTTGTTACCTGTGGTACAATAGTATGTAATCAGCCTCAAAACACATAGCGATTTTAGTATTTTTTCATATATTTTTGGAGGGCTGAAATAGAAAAAACTGAGATAAAATAAGTGGAACACAAGCTCACATGAAACAGAGCAAGGAGGTAGCTGAAATGTGTAATAAAAAATTCATAAGAATACCTCAGTGTATATAGTATACATGGATTCTGCTAGATGGTTAAGCTTACAAGCGCAGGAGCCCGTCAGTAAATATGAAATCCCCAGTGTCTGCTATTTAATAAAGGAGAGAGATTATACATCACAGTGGGCAGTTTGGGCAGAGGACGCCATGTGGAAAAAAATGCACTTGTGATAGATGGAGTAGCCCACAAGAGTCGGGGGCTGACACTAGGTTCCCGTACTTTGCAGTCAATGAGGAGTTGCTATGTCAAGTTACTAAACAGAGAGGGGAAGTATTAGAGCAGCTCTTTATCCCGGGACCCTAGAGATGAGGGTACTAGATTTGGCCCATGCTCATGTCTTGGGGGCATTTAGGAGTAGATAAGACCCAAGAGCGAGTTCTTCAGAGGTTCTACTGGCCGGGGTGTCACAGGGACATTGTTATTTTCTGCCGGTTTGGCCCTACCTGTCAGCTAACTGCCCCCGTATCTCACTTCCACAGTACCCTAGTTCCGTTATCGATAATCGAAGTCCCATTTGACCAGATTGCCGTGGACCTGGTCGGGCACTTATTTAAGTCAGCCAGGGGTCATCAAAACATCCTGGTAGTAATGGACTTTGCTACGAGGTACTCTGAGGCGATGCCACTGAGAAACTGCTCCTCCCGGAGTATAGTACAGGAGCTAGTGCATGTTTTATCCCGGACAGGCCTGCCGAAGGAGATCTTGACAGACCAAGGGACACCGTTCATGTCCAAGGTAATGAGGGAGTTGCGTAATGCCCTCCAGATTACCCAACTTAGGACGTCAGTGTACCATCTGCAGACAGATGGCCTGGTGGAGAGGTTCAATAAGACCTTGAAATCCATGTTAAAGAAGGTCGTGGAGAAGGATGGCCGAGATTGCCTCCTGCCAATGTTAGGGTTGCAGATCGCACTAAATATAAAATATAATAAAGTGCGATCGCAACCCGGAGTCCACCGTGCAGAGATGGTAAACTGCTGCTCGGTAATGGCGGACACTAGCTGAAGACCGGCAGAGTAACCGCTGACCCGGTGTGCGCAGGAGCGAACTTTGTTACAGCACAGAGCCGCAGAAAGAGACACCGAAACCTGTTACCTCACAGACTACGGCTTAGGGAACCGCTACTGCAGCGCCAGGGATTAACCCTAGAGAAATGCTGTGCCCTGTTAGCAGTCACATGGTGCAGCCAACAGTTGTGTGTGTACAGCGCCGCCCTTGCAGATGCCACTAGCCAGCCTAAGCTTAGCGCTGGAAAGCGCAGTAACTGCGCACGGCTACGTTGAGACGGACACTGCATCGTATGCAGTACAGAGGTGTCTCGTGCAGATGACACTCTCTGGCATAATGTGTGAGAGAAGCTGGATGCCCTGCGGCGCTTTGCAGTCCCACCGCTCGGTGCTGACTCAGGACTCTAAACCCTAACAACATGCGCATCAAAGGGAAGGGGTTTTATAATGAGTCATTCAGCGGTTCACAAGCATCCATCATCACACACATCACTACCAATTACTATCTATACTAGCGCATGGCCGAGCGGCGTCCTTCCGAGACCTTTCTGATGGTCCAATCGTCCAATCTGAGCTGGAGAAGGACCTGAGCATGTGACCTCTGATCTCCAATGAGAGATCATCCCATGGGCATGCTCAGTAGACCAAAAGGAGGACTTAGTCCCTGGAGTGGCTCGCTGCTGACCAGCATGCATTGCTATAGCTGGACCAGAGGTGGCAGCAGCAACCAAACACACAGTCTGAGCAGAGCGCTGGGATCGAGGAGTCTGCTGACAGCCTCCTCTGCAGCCAGAGAGGAATGGGAGACTGCTGAAGGCAAGGCTCAGGATTCCTGCTGTGCAACGACAGGAACCCGATGCCTTACAGCCATACTTATTGTTCTCCATCAGAGAAGTCCCACAGGCTTCTACGGGGTTATCGCCGTTTTAGCTCCTATATGGATGGCACCCTTGGGGTCTTCTGGACATTGCAAAGGAGACCTGCGAAGCCTAGGTAACACCCCACTGAAGCATTATTGAACATGTAGCCCAGATGCAGGACAGAATCGTGAGTGTGATGCCGATTGTGAGGGAGAGTCTCCTCCAAGCACATGACCTAGGCAAGGGTCTACAGTCGGTAGACAAGACTGAGACAGTTCAGCCTTGGAGACGGGGTGTTGATCCCTACCTTTGGAAGTAAATTCCTGGCCATGTGGCAAGGGCCATACGAGGTGGTCGAAAAGCTGAAGCCATCAACTACGAAGCCCTCCAACCAGAGAGTACCTAGGTGCACATCCTGAAGCCAAAATTGAGGATGTCACAGTGGCAGAAACACTGTTGCTGGTCCAGAAATAATAGTGCCGTGAGTTACTTGATCAGAACCGAGACCTTTTTTTGGAGTTACCAGGATATACACAGGTTGTGAAGCACAAAATCCTGACTGAACCGCATGTGAGGGTGAACCAAAGGCCATATCAGATTCGGTGATATCCAAGAAGTTGAAGAGAATGTTGAGCCTGGGCATCATCAAGGAGTCAAAAAGCAGCTGGTCCAGCCCTTTTGTCCTGGTGCCAAAGCCAGATGGGGAGTGACGCTTTTATAATGATAACAGGAAGCTCAATTAGGTGTTCAAGTTCGATGCATATGCGATGTCCCGGGTTGATGAGCTTATTGAGAGGCTAGGATCAGCCAGATACATCACCACCCTGGACCTAATGGAAGGGTACTGGCAAGTTTTCCTTGTCTCCAAGTGCCAAAGATGACTGCCTTTTCTACACCTGACTGGTGCTTTCAGTATACCTGGATGCTGTTCGGACTACAAGAAACTCTAGCTACCTTCCAGAGAACTATAGACCGGATTTTAGTCGCTCACAAGAATTACGGCGCTGCTTGCTTGGACATCGTGATCTTCAGCCCAAATTGGGGAAGTCACCTGCAGACGGTCCAGTCGATACTTGATGCCCTGAGGAAGATAGGGTTTACCATAAACTCAAAGAAGTGCGCCCATGGGAAAGAGGATTCAAAGTACTTGGCCTACATCATTGGAAGAGGCAAGATAAAACTACAATTAGACAAAGTACAGTAGAGGCAATCCAAAAGGGGCCTCAACCGGTCTCCAAAAGCAGGTTTGAGCGTTTCTGGGGATTATGGGATATTATTGGTGATTTATTCCGAATTTCACCATGATAGCCGCCACCCTGATGGATTTTCTCAAGGGCAAAAGTTGTCAATGGTCAGAATATCAGGACTCTTCAGACCTACAGATGACTACCCATTCCTGCTAATACATGTGGGGACAAATGACACCGCAAGAAAGGACCTGTGTCACGCTCGCGCCTTGGCTGAATGGCGCGAGCCGGGGGGGTTGTGGCCCCACTGTGCCACAAACCAGACTACCCTGGAAGGGGCGTAACTACGGCAGCTACCTCGGTCTTCACTGGAGCCTCTGATGGTGAGGTCAGGCTTGTGCAGCAGGTAGCTGTCGGGTGCCACTCCAGGGTGGTGTCTGGCTGTGACTGCTGATCCCACTCGGGGACAAGTCACTTGGACAGGTGTGACTAACAGGCAGGCTGAGACACTGGGCAAGCAGGCACGGCTTGGGAAACTGGCAGGCACGGCTTGGAGGCACAGGGCAAGCAGGCACGGCTTGGAGACAGGGCAAGCAGGCACGGCTTGGAGACACAGGGCAAGCAGGTGTGGTGTATGAAGGAACAGGTTTGGACCTGTTCACACAGGAGGTGCACGTATGGATACAGGCAGGAAGGAGTGAAATATGAAGGAACAGGCTTGGACCTGTTCACACAAGAGGTGCAGGTATGGATACAGGCAGGAAGGAGTGGAATATGTTGGAACAGGTTAGGAACTGAGCCGCAGGAGTGCGGCATAGGCGGAGCCGCAGGAGTGCGGAGTAGGCTGGGCTGCAAGGGAGCCGGACAGGCTGAGCTGCAAGGGAGCTGAGCAGGCAGAGCGGCTAAGCAGGGTTGTTACAACCTGGAAACAATCTGCAGTGACTTTGAAAATTTAGGTAAGAAAGTGAAAGCATTGGGAGCGCAGATGGTCTTCTTATCCATCCTCCCGGTGGATGGCTATGGAACAAGGAGGTGGAATAAGATTCTGCAGGTGAACAATTGGCTACATCAATGGTGCACCTTACAAAAACTGGAAAACATGTACGGTATTTGGAAGTCGCCTTGCTACACTCATCAGGAGAGCTTTAAACAAGAACAATGTGGGAAAGGAAGCAAAAGGCCAGAAAAAGCCATACACCTGACAAATACTATTGAGAATTCTGCTATTAGAAGTGGAAAGGAAGAACAAAGACCAAAAAATCTAAATAATAAAAATATTGGAGAAAGAGAAACCAATATCAAACTAAAATGTTTCTATACAAATGCACAAAGCATGGGCAACAAACAAGGAGAATTGGAACTACTAATGCAGGAAAAGAAATATGATGTCATTGGAATCACTGAAGCTTGGTGGGACGATACACATGAGTGGAATACAAGGCTAGAAGGATACAACTTATTTGCGAGAAATAGACTTGAGAAATGAGGAGGTGTCACATTGTATGTTAGAAAAGCGTATATCTGCACAGAGATCCAAGCTTCAGAGACTGAGAGTTCTGTGGAAATTGGGTAAGAATACAAGGAGAGAACAATGGAAAGGAAACCATTGTAGGCATTTGCTACAGGCTGCCTGTGCAAGCTGAAGCGATGGATGAACTCTTTATACATCAAATGGCCAAGTTTTCCAAAAAATATGACATAGTGATCATGGGAGATTTCAACTATCCAGACATTTGTTGGGATTCTCTCTCAGGCAAAACTAACCAGTTAAGCAAATTGTTATCCTCTCTTGCTGACCACATTATCTTCCAAAAGGTAGGGGAGAAAACAAGGGGATCTGCCAGCGTGTTTCTAACCCTTAGAAACAGGGAGGATATAGTTGAGGAGGTAAGAGTGGCTGGGACCCTAGGAGGTAGCGACCACGCTATTTTAGAATTTTGGCTAAATAGAGGAGGAAGACCTGTGGAGACTCAAACTTCAAGGTTAGATTTCAGAAAGGCAGATGTTAAGGGACTCCGAAAGCGAATCGGAGGGATCCAATGGCTGGATCTCCTTAAGAACAAAAATATCCAGGAAGGATGGGAAATTTTGAAAAATTAGGTTCTCAAAGCACAATTCCGAAAAGAGAGAAAAATAGGAAGAATTTAAGGAAACCAGATGGATGAACACAGAACTTAAACACGTGCTAAAAAGGAAGAAATTAATGTTTGTCAAATGGAAAGAGGGAGGCATATCTAAAGAAGAATATAATGCTGTCTGCAGAACCTGCAGGGGAAGCATCAGATTACTAAAGCTGACAATGAATTAAGGCTTGCAAAAGACGTCAAAAGCAATAAAAAAGGATTTTGGGGATATGTCAAAAGTAAAAGAAAAGTCAAAGATGCTATAACATTTTTACAAGATGAAAATGAAGAAATGGCAAGAAAGGATATTGAGAAACTAAACTTTTAAATTCCTATTTTGCTTGTGAAAGCAGAAAGGAAATGTAATATTAACTGATCTTCACTGTCCTTTGAAAGGAATAGAAGAATCCAGGCTATCTATAAACAGAAATTTAGTGAGGGAATACTTAGCTAACATAAATTAATTCTAGTCTCCAGGTCCAGATGAATTACGCCCCAGAGTACTGAAGGAGATAGCAGAAAAACTTTTTGAACCACTCTCCATAATCTTTGAAAATTCTTGGAGATCAGGAGAAGTCCCAGAAGACTGGAGAAGAGCAAATGTTGTTCCTATCTTCAAAAAGGGAAAGAAGGTGGACCCAGGGAATTATGGGCCGGTGAGTCTGACTTCTACACCAGGAAATGTATTTTAGCAAATTATTAAACAACAAGTATGTACATACCTGGTTAAGAATGAAGTGATTAACCAGAGTCATCATGGGTTTGTAACTAATAAGTCATGTCAGATTAACTTAATTTCCTTCTATGACAGAATCACTGACTGGATGGATCAGGGAAAATGTAAGGTTCTCAGTCTTTTTTGACATGTTTTTCCAAATTAATTTTTTTCCGTCAGCCATTTTGCTTTCTGTCCTGCTGCAGCTATCTTGCCCTCAGTTAATATGGAGTTTCCAGCTTTCATGTTCCCGCCCTGATTCTCTCCCTCTTGCCTCTTAAGCAGCCTCAGCTGAGCAATCAGTGCTTCAGAATCAAGTCTGCAGACCTGGATCCTGGAAGTCTTGGACTTGGTACGCCAGCCATCTCCTGCTGATGAACTTGGGAACACTTGTGGACACTGGAAATCTGCTGCCTGCTAAATCCTCAGTTGCAAGGGAATTAACAGGGAGAGACCATGAACCTGTTGTGGAAGTTATGCTGTGCTTAAAGTTTACTCTGGCCTGCTGTATCTCCTGCCTCTGTATCTGCAACCTGTGTGAACCCTTTTGCTTGCTTGTATGAAGTAATACAAGTCCTTCCTAATCACACCTGTGTCTCCTGTGTTTTTCCTTGCACCCAAGCACAAGACGCTATATGAATCATACACAGTACATCACAGAAATGCTGTAGATATAGTATATATTGACTTCAGCAAAGCAGTTGACAAAGTATCTCACACCATCCTTATTAAAAAAAAAACTAAGTATGGAATGGACAAGGCAACTGCTAGGTGGATTCATAACTGGCTTAGTGATCGGACCCAAAGAGTGGTCGTAAATGGCTGCACATCCAGTTGGAAGAATGTCTCAAGAGGGGTACCACAGGGCTCTGTTCTGGGCCCTGTATTGTTCAACATCTTTATCAATGATTTAGATGAAGGAATTTGAGGGCACTGATTAAATTTGCTGATGACACAAAGTTAGGAGGGATAGCTAATACTAGAGGAGAGAGAGGATTTAAAAAGATATAAATGGAACAGTGGGCAGCAACTAACAGAATGGGTTTTAACAGAGCAAAATGCAAAGAACTACATCTGGGCAATAAAAATGAAAAAAGCATATACAGAATGGGAGGAATAGGGCTAAGTAACAGCACATATGAAAAAGACTTGGGTATACTAATAGATCATAAACTAAACACGAGTCAACAGTGTGATGCAGCAGCAAAAAAGGCAAATACAATTCTTGGATATATTAACAGAAGCATACAGTCTAGATCACATGAAGTTATTATCCTCCTCTACTCCTCTTTGGTAAGATCTCAGCTGGAATACTATGTCCAGTTTTGGGCACTACATTTTAAAAAAGACATCAGCAAACTGGAGCAAGTTCAGAGAAGAGCGACCAGAATGGTGACCCATCTGCAAACCATGTCCTATGAGGAACGGTTACATGATTTGGGAATGTTTAACTTGCAAAAAAGAAGACTGACAGGAAACTTAATAGCTGTCTACAAATATCTGAAGGGCTGTCACATTGTAGAAGGATCATCTTTATTCTCATTTGCACAAGGAGAGTCTAGAAGCAATGGGATGAAACTGAATTGGAGGAGACACAGATTAGATATTAGAAAAAACATTTTGATAGTGTGGGTGATCAATGAGTGGAACAGGCTGCCATGAGAGGTGGTGATTTCTCCTTCAATGGAAGTCTTCAAGCAGAGGCTGGACAGACATCTGTCTGGGATGATTTAGTGAATCCTGCTTTGAGCAGGGGGTTGGACCAGATGACCCAGGAGGTCCCTTCCAACTGTACCATTCTATGATAAATGGTCCTTTTGAACCTGAAATGTGTCCTGTGCAGCCAGTCTTGGTCACATCAGAGTTCTACAATGAGTTCATGCTCCAGATAGATGCCTCCGAGGTTGGTTTGGGAGGTCTGCTCTCCCAGGAAATAGGTGAGGATGAACATCCAGTCCTATACCTGAGTAGGAAACTCTCCTTCTGTGAGAGTTATGCCATCGTGCCATCTATGCCATCCTGGGGAAAGAGTGCTTGGCCATCAAGTGGGCAATCAACAACCTGAGATACTACCTGTTAGGCAGAAAGTTCAGGCTAGTGTCAGATCATTGGCCCCTGAGATGGATGAGGGAAAAGAAGGAGAAGAATGCCCGTGTAACTATGTAGTTTCTGGTGCTCCAGGACTTTACTTTTCATGTGGAGCACAGGCCAGGGAAGTTGCATGGGAATGTAGATGCCCTGTCCAGAATCCCCTGCTTAGCCGGTGAAGGTGCAGAAACACCTGGCTTTGGGCAGAGGGGCGTGGATATGTGACAAACTCACGGTAAAGAAATGGAGGGTAGATATGTGTCACTGCACTTAATGGCATCAGTGATAAAAAGCTAAAGTATTTTCCTCCTGCACACTAAAGTGTTGTGAGGCTTAAGTTAAAGTTACATACATGGGATGGTTTCATGTGGACACTATAGAGTTTGTGGGAAAATGTCCACCTTATCTCCACCTGCAGAGCCGGCACCACCATGTCTTAACAGGACCTGTGTGATGTCACAGTCATGTGATCATTCACAATATGGAGGAGAAGGACTGTGTTTTGTTTTGTTTTGCCCAGAGGGCCGTGTTTATTTTTCCCAGCTTGGTTTATACTGCCTTCAATAAGCCAAGCACGTTCTTAAAGAGACAGTGTTTCATTTCTACCTCTGTGTACAGCCAAGTGAGCCGCTCTAACACAGTGTGTAATTTAATATATATTTTTTTAATTATCATTATTTATATATTTTTATTATTATTATCATGCTTAAGTTCGGTCTTCAAAATTGTTAATTGTATCTTAAAGGCAATATGGTGCAGGAGTTGCATGTAAATAAAAAGCTAAAATGTGTTACTTTTTTTGTATTCTCTTACAGGGATATATAACACTCATGAAGGAGGATGGTGTTCCAGATGATATGAAAGGAAAGGATAAAATTATATTTGGAAATATTCATCAAATTTATGACTGGCACAGAGAGTATGTACATATATATGTGAATGTTTTATTACTTAGCGTCACTCTTTCCATATTAATAACGAATATCAGGTTTACAATTTAAGAGTATGTTCATATGTAGTGTTTCTGCTTCATTTTTTTATGCAACACATTTAGTGCGTAAAATATACAGTGGTTTACAATACCAGAATAATTAATGAGATTTCTGAAATCTTATACACGTTCTGTTTTTGGTTTCTTTGTATATTTTGAGCCTTTACCAAGATGCAGATTGTCAATTCTTTCAGCGGTTTTACAACACTTTTAAGCCATGCAAATGAATGTGAAAAACTCAAGTAAAAATGCTGCAAAAATGCATCAAAAACATGTTTATTGTATGCTCCAAAAAGGTTAACATACCTTAAGATTGTGGTGTTAAAGTATTTGCCACATCTAGGTTTACATGTTTTCTGGTACCTTAGCAAAAGAGAAAGTGTAGCAAGTTGTGCATTTTTCTCATTAAAATGCCAGACATGCAAACTGTCAACATTATTTTAACATTTTTTTGTTAATCCATTTTTTGTAGAAGTTTAGTTTTCCTGGTCCAATAAAAACAACAAAAACACTGAATTTTGAACACTAATATTAACCAATTTTACCAATATGAGTAGACCGCAAACCTATTTTAAGTCATGCAGTACTGAAAAAAATACATTATTGCAATCTTTTAAACAATGCTATTTTAACACTCACTGGTATGCATTGAAAGTATTATAATAATTTTAACTAGCTTGGCACATGCAAAATTTTTGCACGTTGGTCCTCGGGGGCGCAGTTAATTTCATAAAAAGCAAACTGGTCAAATGTAAACGTATTTCATGAGCTGAAGAACACAGACAGGTATTTATATATGTAGATTGGTAATACAATAAATTGTTTTGATAAGTATAGGCCAAAAAATGTTTTCCGGTTGAGGTGCCACCTGCAGGTCATTGTGTCTTTCCGCAGGTTTATGAAAATGAATGTTTAAACTGTTGTTTGGCTGTTTTCTTGCTGAAGGGAGTAAGTTTACCTTTCAAATGGTGTATCATGTGTGTGTTTGGGGCGAAGTAATCAGCAAAAAAGCAGTGCATGTTTACAAATGTGTTGGTAGTGTGCTTTGGGGTACTGTGGTGCCACCTGCATGTCATTTTTCCTTACTGCAAGTTTATGAAAATTAATGTTTAATTGTATTTTGTGATCAAATCGTGGATTTGTGGTTTGTTTGGCTATTTTCTTGCTGAAGGGGGTAAGTTTATCTTTCAAATGGTGTATCATTTGTGTGTGGTTGTAGTATGAACGGGGATACAAAGGAATCACTGAAAAACAGTATCTATAATAATAAATGCCCTAACCAGCTTCCGGTTGTAACAACTTCCGTCCAGTTGTAACCGGTGACGTCACCACACACACGCACATGTTAACCCTCAACACACCACACCGCCTCAACACACACTCCTCTCACCTTTAACCTCCACTCATGTCCACTCACTCTTTCACTCCACATACGTTCCTTTCTCTCACTCCGTTTCTCATACTCACACCGTCATCGTCGCTGCCCCGACATCTTCCTCCGCCGCCGCGATCCAGGATCCAGACGTTCTCCAGGCCACCGACATGTTCTTGTGGGACGCCATCTTGGATTTCGTGAAATCCCGCGATATTAAAGATGGCATCGCTGCAACAACATGTCGCTGGCGTGGACGACATCGGGATCCAAAAAGATGGCGTCGGCGAAATCTCGCGAGATTACGCCGACGCCAGCGACATATTCTTGCGGGACGCCATCTTGGATTTCGTGAAGTCCCGCGATATTCAAGATGGCGTCGCCGCAACAACATGTCGCTGGCATGGCGACATCGGGATCCAAAATGGCGTCGGCGTGATCTCGCGAGATTTCGCCGACGCCATCTTTTTGGATCCCGATGTCGTCTGGATCCAGGATCGCGGCGGTGGAGGAAGATGTCAGGGCAGCGACGATGACGGTGTGAGTATGAGAGATGGAGTGAGAGAGAAAGGGTCGTATGTGGAGTGAAAGAGTGAGTGGATGCGAGTGGAGATGGTGAAAGGTGAGAGGAGTGTGTGTTGAGGAGTGTGTGTGTTGAGGGTTAACACGGCAAGAGGTGTGATGCTATCGCATCCTCCCGATGCGATAGCATCGGGCCATAATCTAGTTTAGAAATAATAGAATAGATTATTTGGTGCAATGTATTCTGCAGCACTTTATAATTAAGCAGGGACATGTATAGACAACAAAGATATTTCAAAGTAACACATAGTTCAACAGTTAGAGGAGAAGTGAGGGCCTTGCTTACAAGCTTAAAATCTAAATAAAGGAAATAAGGGCAACACAGTGGGTAAAAAGTGCTTGTCTTGTATGGTCCAGCCATCAATATAATAGGGGTTTCAAATAAGCTGCATGAACCGGTCATCAGCTAGTATTTGTCTACAGTTACCAAGTGCTACTGGGTACATGTATGATGTGGAGACAGCTGAATAGGAGGGAACAGATTCTGATGAAAAATTAGCAAGAGGGATCAGGGAAGAGTTAGATTAGTGAAGTGAGGTGATAGGCTTGTCTAAAAAGATGTGCTTTTAAGCACATTTAAAAACGGGGGAGCTAGGTATTAATCAGATCAGCTGGGGTAGTGCATTCCAGAAAACTTGGGCAGCATAAAAAATACTTGGATTTGGCAGAGCGAGGTTCAGATACAATGAGATTCCATACAATAATGATGGTTAGCCAGCCTGGCCTCTGACTTCACCTAGTGAATCACCCTCAAGGGTGGAAATATGGTGAGCAGCCATTCAGCTGCTCATAAGCAACCTTTCATGGCTGATTAGCCCCTTTTAGTCATCTATGCTCTAAAGCATTACGTCAGGTTTGTCTCACATCCACTATGTGCCTAGCAGCTATATATACAGTGGGTGCAGAAAGTATTAGGACCCCTTTACATTTTTCACTCTTTGTTTCATTGCAGCCATTTGGTAAATTCAAAAAAGTTCATTTTTTTATCTCATTAATCTACACTCTGCACCCCATCTTCACTGAAAAAAAAAACAGAAATGTAGAAATTTTTGCAAATTTATTAAAAAAGAACAACTGAAATATCACATTGTCATAAGTATTCAGACCCATTGCTCAGACACTAATATTTAAGTCGCATGCTGTCCACTTCCTTGTGATCCTCCTTGTGATCCTCACTGACAGCTGAGAGGCACAGGAAGAGGTGAGGGGACCCCTGCCATCGGTCCCCGCACCCAGAATGCTGTGATTGGTCAGTCAATCTGACTTACTGATCACAGCATGATCACGCAGGAGATACATAAATATCAGCATCTCCCGCCCGGTCAGTGCAGGAGCTCAGCGCTGCTAGAAAGCTTGTGAGCTTCTGAGACCATGCTCACAGCATGGTGTCAGAAACTTTCACCATAGGTATAATGCACTGCAATGCTAGAGCATTGCAATGCAGTATACCTGCAAACAAAGTAAAAAAAAAAATTGAAAGTCCCATACAGGGACTATGTAAAAAAGGAGAAATTTGTAAAAAAATATGTAAAAAAAAATTAAACAATAATAAAAAATCTACTAATTAATACACATTTTTATGTACAAAATTAAATAAACAAAAAAAGTACACGTTTGGTATTGCCGCGTCCATAAAAATCCCATCTATAAAAGTGTCACACTAGTTAACCCCTTCAGTGAATACCGTAAAAAAACACAAAAAAATACCAAATTATACTTCTTCCAAGCGGTATCATCATACCGCTTGAGAAAAGTGGAATAAAACGCAATCAATAAAAGAATAGTAATAAAAATAGTATAACTGAAAGCGTCATCTTGTCCCACAAAAAAATAAGCCGCCATACAGCTCCATCAGCAGAAAAATGTGAAAGTTATAGCTCTCAGAATAAAGCAATGCTAAAATAATTATTTTTTCTATAAAAGTTTTTATTGTGTAAAAACACCAAAACATAAAAAAAACTATATATATGAGGTATCACTGTAATTGTAGCGATCCGAAGAATAAAGCTGCCTTACCAATTTTACCACACGCGGAACGGAAGAAAAAAAAACAATTCCTAAATTGCTGGTTTTTGTTCATTCTGCCTCCACAAAAATCGGAATAGAAAGCAATCAAAAGAGTAATGTGCCTGAAAATGGTAAAAATAGAAACGTCACCTCGTCCTGCAAAAAATAAGCCCCCACATGACTTTGTCGGCCGAAATATAGAAAAATTATAGCTCTCAAAATGTGGCAATGTAAACATTTCTTACAAAATAAAACATCTTTTAGTGTGTGACAGAAGCTAAACATAAAAAAGGATATAAATCTGGTATCTCTGTTATCGCACCAACCCGAAGAATAAAGTTGCCTAATCACTAATACTGCACGAGGAACGGCATAAAATATAAAAAACAATTCTTCACCTTTTGTGGATTTGTTCATTCTGCCTCCCAAAGATCGCAGTAAGGCGATCACATTGGTTTACCCCCACATATGGGGTATAAGCGTAATCAGGACAAATTGCACAACAACTATTTCTCCTGTTACCCTTGTAAAAGTAAAAATTTGGGAGCAAAAAGATCATTTTTGTGGAGTGGAAGAAATATACTTTTTTATTTTCACGGCTCTACGTTATAAACTTCTGTGAAGCACTTTGGGGTTCAAAGTGCTCACCACACATCTAGATAAGCTTCTTGGGGGGTCTAGTTTCCAAAATGTGGTCACTTGTGAGGGGGTTTGTACAGTTTAGGCACATCAGGGGCTCTGCAAATGCAACATGACGCCAGCAGACCATTCCATCAAAGTCTGCATTCCAAAACGGCGCTCCTTCCCTTTCAAGCTCTGCCATGCGCCCAAACAGTGATTCCCCCCCACATATGTGGTATCAGCATACTCAGGACAAATTGCTCAACAACTTTTGGGGTTCAATTTCTCCTGTTACCCTTTCAAAAATAAAAATTTGGGGGCAAAAAACATTTTTGGGGAAAAAACATGATTTTTTTTCATGGCTCTACATTATAAACTTCTGTGAAGCACTTGGGGGGTTCAAAGTGCTCACCACACATCTAGATAAGTTCCAAGGGGGGTCTAGTTTCTAAAATGGTGTCACTTGTGGGGGTTTTTTACTGTTTAGGCACATCAGGGGCTCTCCAAACGCGACATGGCGTCCAATCTCAATTCCAGCCAATTTTAGGTTCAAAACCTCAAACAGCGCTCCTCTTCTGAGCCCTGCCGTTCGCCTAAAAAGTGGTCTTCCTCCACACATGGGGTATCGGTGTGCTTGGGAGAAATTGCACAACAAATATTGTGGTTCATTTTCTTCTGATACCCTTGACAAAATAAAAAAAATTGTGTCCGAAGTGAAATTTTAGTGAAAAAAGTTAAATGTTCATTTTTTCCTTCCACATTGCTTCAATTCTTGTGAAGCACCTGAAGGGTTAATAAACCTTTTGAATGTGTTTTTGAGCACCTTGAGGGGTGCAGTTTTTAGAATGGTGTTAATTTTGGGTATTTTTTGTCATATTGACTCCTCAAATTGACTTCAAATGTGAGGTGGTCCCTAAAAAAAATGGTTTTGTAAATTTTGTTGAAAAAATTAGAAATCGCTGGTCAAATTTTAATCTTTATAACTTCCTAACAAAAAAAATTTGTTTCCAAAATTGTGCTGATGTAAAGTTGACATATGGGAAATGGTATTAAGTATTTTGTGTGACATATCTCTCTGATTTAACGGCATAAAAATTAAAAGATGGAAAATTGCAAAATATTACAGATTTATTCCTGTGAGAATCATGTGGGAATAGTGGATGAGGGCAGGTATATCTCGCCCAGATTCCTTTCCAATGTGGCCTAGTCTGGTCAGTATTGCACCTGCTTGCTAATGAATAATGGGAGGCGGATATAAAAGGATGCCAGGTGGTTGTGTGAGTGTCTCAGCCTGGGAACACAGAGAGCCTGTCTGTGTGAGAGACACACGTGAGTGAAAGCAGTGCCCACTGCAACTGTGGTTTGGCTGGACGGGAGAAGCCCGCCAGTTGGTAGTTAGGTTGTCCATTGTTTAGTTAGTGCCGGACAGGCAAGGATTTGTTTTATGTTTTGTTTCCTTTTGCATTGCTTTCACCATTAATAAACCTGACCCAGGGTCAGTTACACCCGAATCCCAGCTCTGCGCCTGAGTTTCATGCTGAACGCACGTGACCTTTGACCCCAGCAAAGCCGATCCCGGAGTGTTTTATCACATTGTGGTGGAGAATGCGGGCATCACGTTGCAAGCATGAGCATGGAGGACGTGGTGAAAGCGCTGGTACAGTCCAGCAAGAAGCTAATCGGGTGATGATGGCCCAGCTGAAGGAGTTGGTGGACATGACAGCTACCGATCGTTCGCTTCTCCGGCAGGTGGTGCAGCGCCTGGCAAGCTTACCTGAGGTTAACCTGGAAGCAGAGTCGAGAGTGATTCACATGAGTCGGTACTGGCAGTAGATGACGACCGAAGATGACGTCGAGGCATACCTGACCACGTTTGAACGGGCGGCGGTGCGAGAAAAATGGCCGAAGGCACGATGGGCCGGCCTGATTGCCCCGTTTCTTTCCGGTGAGGCCCAAAAGGCGTATTATGACTTGGAACCTGAAGCTGCGCAGGACTTTGACAAATTGAAAGCCGAGATCTTGGCCCGGCTTTGAGTGACGACCGCTGTCCGTGCACAGAGAGTGCATCAATGGACTTATCAGCCGGATAAACCACCGCGGTCACAGATGTTCGACCTGATCCACATGACGAAGAAGTGGCTACAACCCGAGGTGTTGACAGCGCCAGAGATAATCCAGAGAGTCGTCATGGACAAGTACCTGAGAGCTCTACCGCCAGCCCTGAGGAAGTGGGTAAGCCATGGAAATCCTACGACGGCAGATCAACTGGTGGATCTGGTTGAACGTTACTCCGTGGCAGAAGGACTCCGAGACGACGCTACCCCACCTCGTTCTTCATCATCTCCACGTGGAACCGGTAAGACTGTTCCAGGGAGTAGGGGAGATGGAAAAATCCCTAAGACAGTGGGGGAGGAAAACGGGACTGCCCGCACTGCGAGGCCGAGAGTAACGAACTATGGTCTAAGCAAGGGGCCCATTAGGTGTTTCCGCTGCCAAGAGATGGGACATATTGCTGCGAACTGTCCGGTCACTACTGAACCCATGCAGTGCGACGTCACAGACTCTAAAAACCGCATGTCTATGGTGGCACGGCTGGTGAGTGTGAATGCCGGTCAAAAGGATGTGGAAAAACACTTGTGTGATTTAACTGTTGATGGCAAAAATGTGGTGGCATTGTTAGACTCGGGAAGTGTGGTGACTCTGGTGAAGGCCAGTCTGGTGTCAGCCCCGACTGGACCATCAGACAAATTTTCTGTAACGTGTGTGCATGGAGACACCTGTTCGTACCTCACCACGGTCATATGCATTACTGCTTCCTATGGGTCTGTGCAACATAAAGTGGGACTCGTCCCGGCGTTATTGCATGATGTTATCCTGGGCCGGGATTTTCCCCACTTCTGGCAATTGTGGGAGAATCAGTTGATGCCCTCGGGTAATCGTGTACATGATTCTTCTCCCAGGGTGCGTGTGGGTCCCGAACCCCTGGAAGAGGTCTCCCTGGAAGATTCGGGGGAAGAGTCTGCGGGAAATGACCTGCAGTTCCCGTTTTCAGTCATGGCGGGTGATACGGAGGAGACCGGGGAAGCGGAGGAGGCCGACAGCCGTCCACCTCCCCGTTTGCCGGATTTAGAAATTCAGAAAGATGACTTCCAAAGCGAGCAAATAAAGGATCCTACCCTTTCTCAGGCTAGGACAAATGTAAAAGTGATAAATGGGGTACCCGTAGAACCTGGCTCTAGGCTGGCATATCCTTACATGGTTCTGGAGAATGATTTACTCTATCAGATAGAGAAAAAGGGGGAAGATACGGTGCAACTATTAGTCGTGCCAAAACCCTACCGGCGGCAGGTGCTGGACCTGACCCACGGGCATGTGATGGGAGGTCACCTGGGAGTCCAGAAAACCACCGAAAGGATTTTACACTGTTTTGTTTGGCCAGGCATGCATCACGATATTCGTGTATATTGTGAGTCTTGTCCTGACTGCCAAGCCTCTGCACCTAAGCCCCGGTTCTGTAGCCCTTTGGTATCCCTACCTATTATTGAAGTCCCGTTTGAGAGGATTGGGATGGATTTAGTTGGACCCCTTCCACGTTCTGCACATGGACACCAACATATCCTGGTCATCTTGGATTATGCCACACGTTACCCGGAGGCCATCCCTTTGCGTAACACGGCCACCAAGACGATTGCCAAGGAACTGGTGCATGTGTTTAGTCGGGTCGGTATACCAAAACAGATACTCTCCGACCAGGGGACCCCCTTTATGTCCAGGGTAATGAAGGAGCTCTGCCGATTGTTACAAATCGAACCGTTACGCACATTCGTGTATCATCCTCAAACAGACGGGTTGGTCGAACGGTTCAATAAAACTCTGAAGCAGATGCTGAGAAAGGTAATAGACAAGGATGGGAAGAACTGGGACTATTTACTTCCGTATTTGCTTTTTGCCATCAGGGAAGTACCCCAGTCTTCCACGGGATTCTCGCCTTTCGAGTTATTGTACGCCTGACGTCCTCGCGGACTGTTAGACGTTGCAAAAGAAACCTGGGAGGGTCAGGTCACTCCGATTAAAACAGTGATAGATCACGTCACACAAATGCAGGACCGTATTGTGGCTGTTATGCCTATCGTCAAAGAACACATGATACAGGCTCAAGGAGCCCAAAAAAGAATCTATGATAGGGGCGCCAAGATCCGTACGTTTGCACCCGGAGATAGGGTGTTGATCCTGGTCCCCACGGTGGACAGTAAGTTCCTGGTAAAGTGGCAGGGCCCCTTTGAGATTAAGGAAAGAGTTGGTGAAGTAAACTACAAAGTATACCAGGCAGGTAAGCAGAAACCTGAACAGATTTATCATGTAAATCTGATAAAACCCTGGAAAGATCGGTCTGCCTTGTCAGTGGAGCTGGCCCGTCCCGTCTGCTCGCATACCGTACCGGAGGTACGGGTTGCAGAGACTCTCTCGGAGCGGCAAAAGACTGAGGTCAGGCAGTTTCTACTTCACAACCAAAAGTTTTTCTCAGAAAAACCCAGGCAGACTACGCTAATGAAACATGACATCGTAACGGAACCTGGTGTCACAGTTCACGTAAAGCCCTACCGAATCCCGGAAGCGCGCCGTGAAGCCGTTTCCCGAGAAGTGAAGGCAATGTTAGAGTTAGGTGTCATTGAGGAATCGCACAGTGCTTGGTCCAGCCCGATTGTGCTAATTCCTAAACCGGACGGCACCATCCGGTTCTGCAATGACTTCAGGAAACTGAATGCGGTCTCAAAATTTGATGCCTACCCTATGCCCCGGGTCGACGAGTTGATAGATCGGTTAGGAAAAGCCCGGTATATTACGACCCTAGACCTAACAAAGGGGTATTGGCAGATCCCTCTGGCGGAAGCTGCCAGAGAAAAGACGGCATTTGCTACGCCGGAAGGTCTATTTCAGTATGTGTATATGCCGTTTGGACTGCACGGAGCACCGGCGACCTTCCAGAGACTGATGGATCGAGTCCTGAGGCCACATAGGCAGTACGCTTCGGCCTATTTGGATCACATTGTCATTTACAGCTTGGACTGGGAGACTCATCTCCAGAAAGTACAAGCTGTGATTGCCGACCTGTGGGAGGCAGGTCTAACCGCGAACCCCAAGAAATGTCACATCGGGCTAGAAGAAGCCCGGTATTTGGGGTATGTAATTGGGAGGGGTGTTGTTAAACCCCAGGTTGATAAGATTCAGGCGGTTCAGGACTGGCCACAACCTGTCAACAAGAAGCAGGTGCAAGCCTTCCTGGGGATCGCCGGCTATTATCGCCGGTTCATACCCAATTTTGCAGCCATCGCTACCCCCCTGACGGATCTTACAAAAGGGAAAGACTCCGTCATGATTAAATGGAGTTTAGCGGCTGAAGAAGCCTTCCATAGCCTAAAACGGGCACTTTGCTCTCAGCCCGTACTGGTGACTCCGGACTTCCGCAGCGAGTTTGTGGTACAAACGGATGCCTCTGATACCGGTATCGGGGCCGTACTCTCACAAGTGAGGGACGGAGTGGAACACCCAGTCCTCTATCTCAGCAGGAAGCTGAATAAACATGAGCAAAGGTATGCAGTCGTAGAAAAAGAGTGCCTAGCCATTAAGTGGGCTCTAGAGTCCCTCAAATATTACCTGGTGGGCCGAAAGTTCAGGCTGATCACTAACCATGCCCCTCTCAAGTGGATGCACTTGAACAAGGAACGGAATAGCCGGGTGACCCAGTGGTTCCTTGCCCTGCAGGCCTACACTTTAACGGTGGAGCACCGCCCAGGGGTACAGATGGGGAATGCAGATGCCCTGTCCCGAGTGCACTGTTTGGCGGGTGTCATTGCTCGACCGGAGTGGTCTGAGCAGAGGGGGGGGGATATGTGAAAATCATGTGGGAATAGTGGATGAGGGCAGGTATATCTCGCCCAGATTCCTTTCCTATGTGGCCTAGTCTGGTCAGTATCGCACCTGCTTGCTAATGAATAATGGGAGGCGGATATAAAAGGATGCCAGGTGGTTGTGTGAGTGTCTCAGCCTGGGAACACAGAGAGCCTGTCTGTGTGAGAGACACACGTGAGTGAAAGCAGTGCCCACTGCAACTGTGGTTTGGCTGGACGGGAGAAGCCCACCAGTTGGTAGTTAGGTTGTCCATTGTTTAGTTAGTGCCAGACAGGCAAGGATTTGTTTTATGTTTTGTTTCCTTTTGCATTGCTTTCACCATTAATAAACCTGACCCAGGGTCAGTTACACCCGAATTCCAGCTCTGCGCCTGAGTTTCATGCTGAACGCACGTGACCTTTGACCGCAGCAAAGCCGATCCCGGAGTGTTTTATCACATGCCATATTTTCATTTGTTTCATAAACGCAAGTTATATCGAAGAAATGTTACCACTAACATGAAGTACAATATGTCACGAAAAAACATTCTCAGAATCAGTGGGATCCGTTGAAGCGTTCCAGAGTTATAACAACATAAAGTGACAGTGGTCTGATTTCAAAATTAAGGTCTGGTAATTAACCTACAAAGTGGCTTGACCCTTAAGGGGTTAAACACATTTTGTTTTGAACTTGCCTGTGTCACTGCCTCATCACTGCACAGCGTGGACACCGCTGCATTACAATATATATATATATATATATATATATATATATATATATATATTGAGTGTGTCTCAGCCAGCATATAGAGGGGCTAAGTGTGGGCTCATACTGCATATGGTGGTATAGGGCTGTGTGTGTTCATACTGCTTATAAGGAGGTGCTGTGTGTGGATCATACTGCATATAGGGGGCTGAGAGTGGTCTCATACTGCACTTAGGGGGGCTGTGTGTGGCTCATACTGCATATAGAAGAGTCTGCGTGGGGTCCTATTGCATATGAGGGAGTGTTTTCTGTAAGCTTATACTACATATAGGGGAGGCTGTGTGTGGGCTCATACTGCATATATCGGGATTGTATGTGAGCATGTACTGTGTGTAGGGGCCTGTGTGGGTTGTCAAGCTATAAATGGGGGTCTGTGTATGAAATTATACTGTATATAGGGGACTTGTGAAGGGGATCATACTTTATGTAGGGGGCTGTGAGGCCCATCATACTGTATATAGGGAGGCTATGAAGACCATCAAATTGTATATTAATGGGCTATAGAGGCCATCATACTATGTGTGAGGGCCTGTGAGAAACCTCATTTTTTTGTGTGTGGTGCTGTGAGGACCATCATACCATCTGTGGGCGCTATGAAGATTATCGTACTGGGTTAGGGGCCCCGTAAAGACATCTTGTGCTTGGGAAGGGATTCAAGAACTATCATACTGTCTGTGGAGGCTATTAAACTTTCTGTTGCGGGGCTATGGAGGCCATCATTCTGTGTGGGGGACTGTGGGGGATCACACTATCTGGGGGCTGCAAAGATTATTACGGTAGATCATGAATTGGGGGCTGTTAGGAACATCATAATGTATGTGGGGGACTGTGAGTTCTATCATGCTTTGGGGGGAGTTGTGGGGGCCATCATATTATGTTGGGGAGGTGTGGGACCATCCTACCGTGTTAGGAGACTGTTGGGATATCATATTGTGTGGGGGAGCTATTGAACAAGGTACAAGGGCTAAATAAGAAGAGCATATGATTTATAAACTTTAAAAAGGCAGTAAATTGCATGGTACAATAGCTGTAGCTTTGGAATCCGCTGCCCCACTTACACATACCAAAACTCGCAAAATCAACAGACAGCCTTGGCACACCAGCCTGACCAAAGAGCTGAGGCGAGCTTCCAGGGCTGCTGAGCGCAGATGGAAAAGATCCCACTCCAACGAGCACTTCATCGCATTCAAACAGTCCCTCACTACTTTCAAGACCACACTCGCCACAGCTAAACAAACCTACTTCTCATCTCTCATATCCTCCCTGTCTCACAACCCTAAACAGTTATTCAACACCTTCAATTCTCTCCTCCGCCCCCCAGCACCTCCTCCCTCCCCACTCATCTCAGCTGAAGACTTTGCCTCATTTTTCAAGCAGAAAATTGATAACATCAGGGACAGTTTTGGTCAACAACCCCCAGAGCCCTTCCTCCCGACTTCCCAGCCCTCCACCTTCAAAACCAACTTCTCCACCATTACAGAAGATCGACTCTCCACTCTACTCTCAAGATCACATCTCACCACCTGTGCACTCGACCCGATCCCATCCCACTTCATCCCAAACCTCACCACAGTCTTCATCCCAACCCTAACCCATCTCTTCAACCTATCACTAACAACTGGTGTTTTCCCCTCAAGCTTTAAACATGCCTCCATCACACCTATCCTCAAAAAGCCCTCTCTTGACCCATCCTCTGTATCTAGCTATCGCCCTATATCACTTCTCCCATACGCCTCCAAGCTACTGGAACAACACGTCTACCTTGAACTGTCCTCCCATCTCTCTTCTTGCTCCCTCTTCGACCGCTTACAATCTGGCTTCCGGTCACACCACTCCACTGAAACTGCCCTTACTAAGGTCACCAATGACCTCTTAACTGCCAAGAGCAAGCGACACTACTCTGTCCTCCTCCTCCTGGACCTGTCGGCTGCCTTTGACACAGTGGACCATTCCCTATTATTACAGACCCTCTCATCCCTCGGCATCACAGACTTGGCCCTCTCCTGGATCTCATCATACCTAACAGACCGGACATTCAGCGTCTCCCACTCACACACCACCTCCTCACCTCGCCCCCTATCTGTCGGAGTCCCACAAGGTTCAGTCCTTGGGCCCCTGCTGTTCTCTATTTACACCTTTGGCCTGGGACAGCTCATAGAATCTCATGGCTTTCAGTATCATCTTTATGCTGATGACACACAGATCTACATCTCTGGACCAGATATCACCTCCCTACTAACCAGAATCCCTCAATGTCTGTCCACTATTTCATCCTTCTTCTCCACTAGATATCTGAAACTCAACATGGACAAAACAGAATTCATCATCTTTCCCCCATCTCACGTGACCCCCCCTACGAACCTATCAATTACAGTAAATGACTGCCCACTCTCCCCAGTCCCACAAGCTCACTGCCTCAGAGTAATCCTTGACGCTGATCTCTCCTTCAAACCACATATCCAAACCCTTTCCACTTCCTGCCGACTTCAACTCAAAAATATTTCACGCATCCGTTCATTCCTCACCCAAGAATCTGCAAAAACCCTAGTCCATGCCCTCATCATCTCTCGCCTTGACTACTGCAACCTCATGCTCTGTGGCCTCCCCTCAAACACTCTCGCACCCCTCCAATCTATTCTAAACTCTGCTGCCCGACTAATCCACCTGTCCCCCCGCTATTCCCCAGCTTCTCCCCTCTGTCAATCCCTTCACTGGCTCCCAATTGCCCAGAGACTCCATTACAAAACCCTAACCATGACATACAAAGCCATCCACAACTTGTCTCCTCCATACATCTGTGACCTCGTCTCCCGGTACTTTCCTGCACGCAACCTCCGATCCTCACAAGATCTCCTTCTCTACTCCCGTCTTATCTCCTCTTCCCACAATCGCATACAAGATTTCTCTCGCGCATCACCCCTACTCTGGAACTCTCTACCACAACATATCAGACTCTCACCTACCATCGAAACCTTCAAAAAGAGCCTGAAGACCCACCTCTTCCGACAAGCCTATAACCTGCAGTAACCACCGATCGACCAAACCGCTGCACGACCAGCTCTACCCTCTCCTACTGTATTATCACCCATCCCTTGAAGATTGTGAGCCCTCGCGGGCAGGGTCCTCTCTCCTCCTGTACCAGTTATGACTTGTATTGTTTAAGATTATTGTACTTGTTTTTATGTATACCGCTCCTCACATGTAAAGCGCCATGGAATAAATGGCGCTAGAACAATAAATAATAATAATAATAATAATAATAATAATGGTACTGATAGAGATAAGAATACACAGTGCAATAAGCCTTTTCTAACATGTATTAGCAGTAGCAGCAAGTCAGCAGACTTAATTTGTCTCAGAGTTAAGTGACACAATTAATAATAGGCAGAATTAATGTCATCCTATTAATACGGACATCCAGAGCAGTCATAGTCTCTCATAATAATAATAATAATAATTTTTATTTATATAGCACCAATATGTTCAGCAGTGCTTTAAAACTCAGAAGTTCATATACATGCCCCCTCGGAATAATTAATTTCCCACCCCTTGATTAAAGTATTTAGACCATGAGTAATCATTTATATTATCTGTACTTGACAACAATATTATCACAGAAAAACTGTAATTGTGATTTAAATACTATGTCATTGGGCTGCAACACCTTTTATTACGGTACTTGTAGCAGTATAATGTAGTGTATTTAAAAGCAGCGAGTGATGCAGTCAGCGCATCTAATCACAGTGCATGATACAGTCCGTGTACATAATCCCAGTGCATGATACAGTCCGCATATCTAATCCCATGATACGGCGAGCAGCACCAACTAATATTTGGCACTGCCAGCCATCCTCAGTGGCACTTTCAACATGTCAGTATAATTTTGCAGTCACCAACAAATTGTATCTGCACTTCATATTCCCTTATCCTTTTGAAAACACCCAGAAGGAGTGACATCAAACACATGCCCAAATTTATCACAGCTCTAATGCGACTTAGCAGTACACTAGATTTTATTGCAAATTTCAGCAGCTGCTCCCTCAAGTGCTTAAAAGTAGAAAATATCAAACTGTTTAAAAAAAATTTTCATATTTTATACCAAAAAAGTTAATATTTTTCTAAATAATTAAAATAATAAAACTTAACATTTTCTCTATTGTTGAAAAAAATGAAATATTTTTGATGACACATTCCCTTACAGCAGCGGTCCCAAACCTTTTTGACCTTGAGAGCCACATTCTGCACTGAGAGAGGGTCGCGAGCCATATTCAGCTCTGAGAGGGGGTCACAAGCAACATCCTGCTCCAGTCCACCTCAAAGTAGTGTCAACCAAAGATTTTCCACAGAAATCACTCCAAAGCAGTACACTGTAACGCCCGCACCCTGACTGGTTGGCGGGGTGTGTGGCCCCACTGTATGTGTGGCCCCACTGGACCGCAAACCAGACTACCCTGGAAGGGGCATAACTAAGCAGCTACCTTGGTGTTCACTGGAGCCTTTGATGAGTTCAGGCTTGTGCGGCAGGTAGCTGCCAGGTGCCATTCCAGGGTGGTGTCTGGCTGTGGCTGCTGATCCAACTGAGGGACTGGATACTGCGAGCAGGTATGGGCTAGTACAATCTGACATGAAGGGGACTCTAGCGGGCACGGCTTGAGACACTGGCAGGCAGGCTTGGCTGAGGCACTGGCAGGTAGGCACAGCTGAGGCACTGGCAGGCACAGCTGAGGCACTGGCAGGCGGGCACAGCTGAGGCACTGGCAGGCAGGCGGGTACGGCTGAGGCACTGGCAGGCAGGCAGGCACGGCTGAGGCACTGGCAGGCAGGTGGGCGCGGCAGAGGCACTGGCAGGCAGGAACTGACTCGGTAGTGACAGGACAGAGACACGGACTGGGATGAGTAGGATATGTGAACAGGTAGGGGCTGTTCACACTGGAGGTGCAGGAATTGGTTCAGGAAGTATGGGAACATAGACAGCTATGAAGGGTATGTGGAAACAGGTAGATAGCTGTTTACACAGAAGATGCAGCAATTGGTTCAAGAACCAGTACAGACGGGTAGGACAAGGATCCACAAGATATGGAAGGGAAACGGAGCAGAACCACAGGATTGCAGAGCAGAGAAGAAGTGCAAGGAGAAGAGCAGGATAGAACCGTATGGCTGCAGAGAGACGCTGCAGTTTTCAGCAAGAGGTTCTGCAGCAGCAAGTGCCACAGAGAAGGAGAGCAGAGCGGAACCGCAGGTGTGCGGCGAAAAACTGCAGTTTGCAGCAAGAGGTTCTGCAGCAGCAGGTGCAACAGAGAAGGAGAGCAGAGCGGAACCGCAGGTATGCGGAGAGGAACTGCAGCAAGATGTTCTGCAGCAGCAAGAACCAAGCAAGGCGGAGCCACAAGGGATGCGGAGAGAAGCTGCAGCAAGAGGTTCTGCAGCAGCAAGAATGATGCAAGACAGAACCGCAGGTATGTGGAGAGAAGCTGCAGCAAAAGGTTCTGCAGCAGCAAAAGCGGAGCAGAGCTGCAGTAGCAGCAAGACAGAGGGAGAAAAGACAAGGGTACACCAAGCAGGGAAGGAAAGGCCACAGACTGGGATAAAACAGACTAAGGTATAGGACAGAGTTCAGACTAGGCAACATACAGGACAAGGCACAGAGACAGGGATAAGACGTACACAGGTATAGGACAGAGTTCAGATTAGGCAAGGTACAAGTCAATGCACAGGGAAAAGGACAAAGACCAGGATATTCTGCCTCCTGGTGGGCGGAACGGGAAATACACAAGGCACAGAGACAGGGATACAGAGACCAGGATATTCTTCCTCCTGGTGGGCAGAAAACATGACACAAAGCACACAGAAACAGATCTGGGTATGGTGCCCCCAGAGCAGGCAGAGACAGGACAGGACCTGGCAACTCAGCAGCAAGACACTGACTGAGTAAAGGCGTTGCTCAGGCAGCTTCCACTGGGTGGAGCTGCCGTAAATGCTAGAGGCCTCTTGGTAATTGGCTGGAAACACCATAGGCAGGTGCACACTAATTCAATAAGAACCGGAGAGTACCAACTCCGCTCCCCTATGCACACAGCCAGGAAGTATGCAAAGCTCAGGCAGGAGGCAAGGAGGCAGGAGGCAAGAAAGCATGCAGCATGGAGCTGGCAGCAGACAGAACTCACAGCATGGCCCGGAGTAGTGAGTAAGGTAGGTGGGGGATGGGAGGCCATGAAGTGATGTCGGCAGGGTTGTTACATACACTGAGATTCAGGGGTTCCCACAATGCCCCAATTCAGTATTCTCCCATCAAGGACTCCCAACACACTGTCACATCCAGCTATGAGCACCTCCTCTGAACGGTAGTATCTTCCTTCAATATACCATACCTAAAACATCTCTAAACCCCCAAAGGTATGTGCATTTTCAGCACAGAATCTGCACCTTTTGGCAGAAAACGCAGGTAAAAATCCACGCTTTTCTATGCAAATTTGATGCGTTTTTTCATGTGGATTTGTGTGCATTTTTGTAACCTAAATAAAGATCTATTATTTAAAAAAAAACAAAAAAGAATTGTGATGTAACTTCTTTGTTCAACCTCACAGATGGACAGATATAGATAGATAGATAGATAGATAGATAGACAGATAGATAGATAGATAGATAAAATGGTACATAAATAGTTATAGACACACTGTTACGGGCTGGCGGAATGCACCAAATAATAAAGAGGGTACAAGGTGCGTTCGCAGGCCGGGGTCCACCATGCAGAGATGGTAACTGCTGCTCGGTAATAGCGGACATTATATGGTGGTACAATAGAGGAACACATGGGGTTAACTCCACCTAGTCTGTACAGAGGCGGACTCTTATCTCACAGAGCCGCCAGACCGCCAAACACAAATGCCACTGCCTGTTTATGCTCACAGAGCTCGGCAATGTGAGCACTGGTGTACAGACACAGAACTCTACCCCTAAGACACCGGGTTATAGTCCCTGTAGTCACACTAGTGCTCGGCACCGTAACCGCGATGCCTGAACAGACACCTATAGGATACTGTGCCCTGTTAGAAGTCACAGGGTGCAGCTGAACGTTGCTTACCACACAGCGCAGCTCTGGCGGATGCCACTAACCAGCCTAAACTCAGGCCTGGAAAGCCCATAGGACGCGCACGAATCCTCACTAACGGATGCTGCAGTACCTGCGGTAGCATGGTGCCTTAGGTGGATTGACGCACACAGGTGCTAGCATGTGTGAGGAGCTGGGAGCACTGCGGCACTAGGCAGTGCCACACAACTCACAGTGCCACACTGTCAAAAAGTTTTTTCTAATATCTAATCTGTGTCTCCTCCCATTCAGTTTCATCCCAAGACTAGAAGCAATGGGATGAAACTCAATGGGAGGAGACACAGATTAGATATTAGAAAAAACTTTTTGACAGTTAGAGTGATCAATGAGTGGAACAGGCTGCCACGAGAAGTGGTGAGCTCTACTTCAATGGAAGTCTTCAAACAGAGGCTGGACAGACATCTGTCTGGGATGACTTAGCGAATCCTGCTTTGAGCAAGGGGATGGCCCAGGAGGTCCCTTCCAACTATACGATTCTATGATTCTATGAACTCGGCGCTGACTCTGAACTCTAACCCTAATAACATGCGTATCAAAGGGAAGGGGTTTCATAATGAGTCATTCAGCAGTTCAGAAGCATCCATCATCACACACATCTCTACCAAATACAGTGTATACTAGCGCATGGCCGAGTGGTCATGCGAACCTTTTATAACAGCGTCCTTCCGGGACCTTCCTGATGGTCCAATCCGAGCTGGAGAAGGACCTGAGCATGAGACCTCCGATCTCCAATGAGAGATCGTCCCACGGGCATGCTCAGTAGACCGAAAGGAGGACTTAGTCCCTGGAGTAGCTCGCTGCTGATCATCATGTGTTGCCATAGCTGGACCAGGGGTGGAAGCAGCAACCAAAACCACAGTGCTAGACTGAGCAAGATGCCAGGAATGACGTCTTTGCTGAGCAGGCTCCTCTGCGGCTGGAGAGGAATGGGAGACTGCAGAAGACAAGGGTCGGGATTCCTCCGTGCAGAGGCAGGAAACCAACGCCTAACACACACACACAAAATCGGCACGCAATATCTTTAATTAAAAGAAAAAAAGGAAAAAAAATGGTGTGGGCTCCCGCACAATTTTCTGCGCCAGAGAGGGAAAGCCAGCAGGCAGGGGACAATATTTCTAGCCTGGGAAGGGGTTAATACCCATCGAGCATCCTAGGCTATGAATATCACCACTCAGCTAGCCTTTACTGGCTAATAAAATAGGGGGACCCAAAAAAAATGACGTTGGGTCCCCCTATAATTTATAGCCAGAAAGGATACGCAGACAGCTGCAGGCTGATATTCATAGCCTAGAAAGGGGCCATGGATATTGGCCTCCCCCCGGCTAAAAATACCAGCACCTAGCCACCCCAGAATTGGTGCATCTGTTTCTCTTCCCAGTACACTGTGGCGATGGCATATGGGGTAATAAGTGTGACGGACTCAGCTCCTGCTGAGCGCATTTTTTGAGTGGACCCTCTGGGTCGTGGCACCCACCCACCGAGGGCGAGCTAACCTTGTGAGAATCCACCCCCTATACAGGGAGTGTCAGGGGCAAGACCATGGGGGTGAGCCACCACAACTGCTGGGACCAGACGGCCGGCTCAGGGGACACTAGACGAGTGTCTGACGACAAGGACGAGCAGGAAGCAAGACGAGACAAGACGTAGGCGCAAGTTAGAATAACTCAGGATCACATACAGTGTAAACAAGCAAAACGTGCAAGGTGCGCGCGTGGGCACGCCAAGGTCCATAACATGGTACGTGCCAGGTGGCACGCCTAGGTACAGGTAATGGCATCGGACTCCGGACTGCTGACAGCGATCTATATCATCAAGGCATCAGGCTGCGGACATCAGCTCCGGAGGTCAGGCCGCAGTCATCCAGCTCATGATCTCTGGCAGCGATCGACAGGTTCCGGGCATCCGGCAGGCAAACCAGGGTTCAGGCAAGGAGGCATGAAGATATCCAGGCAGGGCGCGTGTTAGAGAACACGCCAAGGTCCAAGGCTAGGTGCGTGTGTAGGGGACACGCCAGGGGTCAAGGCTAGGTGCAAGGCAAGGTGCGTGTGTAGGGGACACGCCAGGGTTCAAAGCGAGGTACACAAACGAGACAGGGTGCGTGTGTAGAGCCACGCCAAAGCATAGGATAAGACAGAGTGCGTGTAGAGACACGCCAAGGCACAAGGTACAAGACAGAGTGCGTGTAGAGACACGACAAGGTTCAAGGCACAAGACAGTTCGTGTAGAGACACGCCAAGGCGCAAGGTACAAGACAGGGTGCGTGTAGAGACACGCCAGGGTCCAAGGTACAAGACAGAGTGCATGTAGAGACACACCAAGTTTCAAGGCAGGGTGCGTGCTAGGAGCGATGCCAGGGATCAAGGCAGGGCGCGTGCTAGGAGCCACGCCAGGGCACAAGGAAGGACTGCGTGCTAGGAGCCACACAGGGGGCACGCCACACTGGCCAGTGCACACGGTTGTACACAAACACGTGGCACTTACCACGGCACAGGAGATTGCCAAGGGGAACCCACGCCGGGGTTCAATGCAAGGACAAGGCAGGTAACAAGGCAAGGAACAAGCAGAAACACAGCCAGGTCAGAGCGAGGACAGAGTCTAGCAGCGGAGCGTAGGCAGAAGCCCAGAGCCGGGCCAAGGGAAGACCTTGGGACTAGACATAGAAACGAGCACTAAGGAGAGGAGAAATGGTGCGTGTGCCAGGGAGCACTACAGAGCACCATAGTAGAGAGCGAGGCAGAGCAAGCAAAGACTGAGACCATAGGGAGGAACACAAAGCAAGGAATAGCAAAAGCAAGACATGGCAAAACAGGCGAGGCAGAGAACACAGGAAGGACTACAAGTCAAAGCATAGCTAAGGCGAGACATAGCAAAACAGACTAAGACAGAGAACAGCAGAAGGACTACAAGGCAAAGCAAGGCAGAGACAAACATGGCACGAGAGACAACACAAGACATGGCACAAGACAAGAGGCGGAATACGAGCACGGAGCGTGTGCAGAGACGCACTACAGAGCAAAGTGCAAGGGCACAGAATATAGGGAGCAACCCCACAGACCCAGAGCCATGCAGGGAAGCAACACAATAATCAGGCACTGAACATAGGAAGAGGCGGCCTGATATAGGGCATAGCACCTCCTCCTCCAGGTCAGGACCACGGGAGCACCTCCGGGATTCTAGACATGACGAGATGATAGCAGAACCAGATAGTGAAGGATCTTAGGAAACGTCACATGATCAGGGTTTCAGACATGACGGGATGATCACCGAACCAACCAGTGCAGGATCCTAGGAAGAACACATGATCCGGGATTCTAGATATGACGAGATGATTGCAGAACCAGACAGTGCAGGATCTTAAGAAATGTCACATGATCAAGGACTCCAGACATGATGAGAAGATCACAGAAGGCAGAGCAGAAACGCAGGCATCCTGTAGCTCAGACATGAGGTGAGTGTGCACACTGCTCTAGGGGACATGCAGGACAGCAGACAAAGCATGCGCATGCACATCGCTCCAGGAGTTCTTGAGACAAACAGACATGGCAGACATGGCGGACGTGACAATAAGGGGTTAATGTCACCTTTGATTGTAAAGTGACATTAAGCCCAGTTAATAATGGAGAGGCGTCAATAAAACACCTATCCATTATTAATACTATTGTTATTAATGGGTTAAAAAATAGCACAGCCATAAAAAAGTATTTTAATTAAATAAAGCACTACACGATTTTTCATAATTTTTATTCCACGCTTAATCCAATCAAAGCCATCGATCACCTGCAAAAAAAATTAAAAAAACAAACACACCAATACTCCCTGTTCAGACGTAGTCCCTCTTTAATAATGAGTGTCCCACAACGATCTCCCCAATAGAGTGGTCATATCAGCAGATGTGACCGCTTTATAGGGCCTCCGATGACACACTGACCAGACACAACCCTCCCGCAGTGTATCATCGGAGTTCACTTTACTGCACTGCAACCGTGAGAAAATTTTCACGTTGTAGTGCCACAAGTGACAGATGAACTCAGGTGACCTGTCGGTGGCAGAGTGATGCAGTGCGGAGGATTATCTCCGTCAATGTATCACCGGAATCTATGTGAAAAAGACTTGGATATGCTAATAGATCACAGACTGAATATGAGTCAACAGTGTGATGCAACAGCAAAAAAGGCAAATGCAATTCTAGGATGTATTAACAGAAGCATACAGTCTAGATCACATGAAGTCATTATTGCCCTCTACTCCTCTTTGGTCAGACCTCATCTGGAATACTGGGTCCAGTTTTGGGCGCCACATTTTAAAAAAGATATCAACAAACTGGAGCAAGGTCAGAAAGAGCGACCAGAATGGTGAGCGGTCTGCAAACCCTGTCTTATGAGGAAAGGTTGCAGGATTTGGGAATGTTTAGCTTGCAGAAGAGAAGACTGAGAGGAGACTTAATAGCTATCTACAAATATCTCAAGGGCTGCCACATTGTAGAAGGATCATCTTTATTCTCATTTGCTCAAGGAAATACTAGAAGCAATGGGATGAAACTGAATGGGAGGAGACACAGATTAGATATTAGAAAAAACTTTTTGACAGTTAGGGTGATCAATGAGTGAAACAGGCTGCCACGAGAGGTGGTAAGTTCTCCTTCAATAGAAGTCTTCAAGCAGAGGCTGGACAGACATCTGTCTGGGATGATTTAGCGAATCCTGCTTTGAGCAGGGGGTTGGACCAGATGGCCCAGGAGGTTCCTTCCAACTCTATGATTCTATGACTCGAGTATAAGTCTAGGATAGAAAATGCAGCAGTTACTGGTAAATTTCAAAAATAAAAATAGATACCAATAAAAGTAAAATTGAGACATCAGTAGGTTAAATGTTTTTGAATATCCATATTGAATCAGGAGCCCCATATAATGCTCCATACAGTTTATGATGGCCCCACAAGATGCTCCATACAAAATACACCCCATATAATGCTGCACAAAGGTTAATAATGGCCCCATAAGATGCTCCATAGAATAATATGCCCCATATGCTGCTCCATAAAGGTTATGGTCCCATAAGATGTTCCATAGATTATGCCTCATATGCTGCCCCATAGGATGCTCCATAGATTATGACCCATATGATGCCCCATAAGATGCTCCGTAGATTATGCCCCATGTGATGCCCTATACGATGCTTTATAAATTATGCCCCATATGCTGCTCCATAAAGGTTATGGCCCCATGAGATGTTCCATAGATTATGCCCCATATGCTGCCCCATAAGATGCTCCATAGATTATGTCCCATATGCTGCCCCATAAAATGCTCCATAGATTATGCCCCATATGCTGCTCCATAGATTATGTCCCTTATGCTGCCCATAAGATGCTCCATAGATTATGCCCCATATGCTACCCCATAAGATGCTCCATAGATTATGCCCCATATGTTGCTCCATAGATTATGCCCCATATGCTGCTCCATAGATTATGCCTCATGCTGCCCCATAAGATGATCCATAGATTATTCCCCATATGCTGCTCCATAAAGGTTATGGCTCCATATGCTGCTAATAATAAAAAAATAATATGCTCACCTGTCGTCGCTGGGGGCCAGGTGCCGGTGTCACCGCTGGCTTAGGCCCCGACACCTGAGATATTCACCTGTCCCTATTCCACTGCCACGCGTAGCTCTGTCTTCTGGGTCCCTCTGTCAGTGACTGTTCAGGCAGAGGGCGCGCACTAGCTACGTCATCGTACCCTCTGACCTGAACGTCACAGACAGAATATTCAGAGGACAGAGCGGCACGCGGCGGTGGAACGGGCACAGATGAATATCGCATATACTTCCCCCCTCATGGCACGGTCTCTGCAGCCCCTGCTTCTCCCATGGTCTCCGGCATCTCTTCCTTCAGCAGTCCTGTGGTACCGCTCAATAAAGTCATGAATATGCGCATATTCATGACTTTAATGAGCGGTACCACGTGACCGCTGAACACAGGCGTTGGAGACCTTGGGATAAGCAGGGGGCTGCAGAGACGCGCCAGGACGGGGTGAGTATGATCTGACACCGCCGCTCCCCCTCCATCGCTGACCCTCTAGCCTATATGACTCGAGAATAAGCCGAGAGGGGCACTTTAAGCCTTAAAAAATGGGCTGAAAATCTCGGCTTATACTCAAGTATATACGGTAATTGGATTATGTCGGACATAGGGAGTATATTGTTTGTTTATTATTTTAATTTTATTTGTAGATGATCGATGGCTTTGGGGATTAGGTATATATGGTAAGTATACATTATATGTGTACTGTATGTGTTTTTTTTTGTTTTTTTATAACATTCAACACATTAGCCGGTTGATGGGACTACTTTCCCATCATTGGCTAATGGTGTCACTGTAGCAGGCATAGCCGGATGGGACTAGTAGTCCCATCGGACGATGCCGACCTACACACAGGCACACAAACGCACACACAGCCCCGCAGACCCCCGCACACAGACACAGATTCACGCAGCCACCGGCACACACACATACACACACATAGCTCTGCCCACACTCCGCCCACACACTTCCCTCCTCTCGAACTTCAGCTTTTCTCGCACCCACATCCACAGAAAATCCGCAGATTTTTTTTACATCTGCGGTTTTGCTGCGGATGTGCCTGACACAGTGGAAGTAAATGGGTGCAGAAACGCTGCAGATCCGCAAAAAGAAATGACATGCTGCAGAAAAAAATGCTGTGTTTCTGCGCATATTTTTCTGCAGCATGTGCGCAACAAATCTCCATTTCTCATAGATTAACATTGGCTGTGCACGACACTGTGGATTTGATGCAAATCTGTGCGGCCAAAAACGCTGCGGATCCATATCTAAATCTGCAACGTGTGCACATAGCCTAAGGCAGGGCTACTCACAAAATTCACCATTTTGAGATGTACTCTTCATACCTGTTTGCTAGACCTGGAGCTAATGCACCAAGCTGGCAAACAGTCGCGAGCCACAATTCCTGGGACGACGAGCCACATGTGGCTCCAGAACTACAGGTTGGGGATTCCTGCCTTAGAGGAATGTCATTCTTATATGCTTTAATCTATGGTGTTTTCTGAATCAGTAATGTATGCAACTACTGATGGCTGAGGATAGCTTCCATGATTCCATGGAACTAATGGTGCTTTATAAATAATAATAATAATGATTCCCATGGTTATGGATGTGTAGGCTTTCTCCCCACCCAATAGATTCCAGTATCAAATTATATTCAGCTCATCAAAAGTAGTGATGTCATACATATTGATTGAGGTCCAGAGGTTGGCCAAAAAATGAGGAAACTACAATAACAATAATGGCATCCTGGCCAGCATTGTATTTATTTGTCACAGAACTTTCCTTGATTCCCTATATCCAATCACTCACTTGCTCATGTCAGCTATATCTTAAAAAACATCTCTAGGATCTGACTTTTTCTCACCTTTGAAACTGCAAAAACTGTTACTATTGCTCAAATCCATTCCTATCTGAACTACTGCAAGCTCGAATAATCCTCCATTTCACCAAACTTTCTCTTCCCCAATCCATCCTCAATGTGGAAGCCAGGGTTGTTTTTCTGTCCAGCCACTTTACCGATTTCTCCACCTTGTGCCAGTCATTACACTGGTTACCTATCTGCTTGAGAATACAATGTAAAATTATCTATCTCATCCACCAAGCTCTCCACAGCGGCAGCGTGTTACAGTGTACATGTGCGGACCAGCGCCAAACCACCAGCGGTGGGGGTGAGAGGCCCCGACGAAGAAGGTCTGTGAACGTTGGAAACGCGTCGACAGTAGTTTGGTCCTCCTGCACTCCCATCCCCACTTACGGTGATGTCACCCAGTCTCTCCCTCTCACCCCCGCCGCTGGTTTGGTGCTGGTACGCACATGTACTCTGTAACACGCTGCCGCTGCCTGCTCTTCTCAGCTCTCAGCTCTTGTGGAATTTTTAGTGCACCACACAGGGGGGACGCCCCCTTGGAGCTGTCACAGCACACCTCATTACTTCCTTCAGCACTGAACCATCAGCATGTGTCATTACAACCACAAGTTCTGGCATTAACCCCTTCCAAGCATCTTATCAAATTAAGTTCAATACTATTTATGTCTTTTATTGTGGGCATAATAGGGATCATTGGTAATAACCACTGAGCACCACAGAGTACCATTTGTTTTGTTTTATTTCTACCATTGACTGTACCTGCTTAACTATACAATTGAATTTTCTCCTGTGTTAAAACCACATTCAGATTAACTGTCTTTATAGACAGTTAGCACAGGTGTCCTATCTCTATATATAAATCTGCATGTGTGTGTGTGACACCAACCAATCACGAAGCAGCAGAGTGGGACACCAACCAATCACCAAGTAGCAGAGTGGGATGCGGTTGGAGAGCAGGGCTGAGGATGGATACAGCAGGACAGTACATGGAGAGCGGGGCTGTGAGGAAGACAGTCTTCAGGACAGGGGCCGAATAGTGCCGCCACACTCTCAGCCCTGTCCCGGCTCAGTCGGCGCTCATCGTCACCAACTACGCTATCCCCCTCTCCCCTGCAGCTTCCCAGCCTAAATTTAGTCCCCGGCTTCTACTGCGGCCTACTACAGCCCTAGGCCATGCCCCCGCAGGCCTCCCAATCACACACGCGGCAGCTCAGCTATAGCTCCGCCCACTCCATCAAGCTCCGCCCACTATGGCCGCCCACGCTAGGCCACGCCCCCACAGGCCGCCCAATCACATGTGCTGCAGCTTCGCTCTAGCTACACCCACATGAACAATCTGCGCACCTCTCTCTCCTGGTCCCGGCGTCACCGCGTGTGGTGCATGGAGAGTGGGGCTGTGGAGGAAGGAAGACAGCGGGGCTGCATCTGCGGCCGGCGGAGCACCACATGTCTCACTCCCTGAGGCAGGGGGAAGGCACGCATTCAGGAGCGGCGATGGCATTGGCTGTTCTGTGTGCACACACTGCACAGGACCTGTGATGAGGTCACAGGAGGGGGAGGAGTCAGGGGTCACATGATCAGGGGCCTCAATGTGTGCAGAACGGTCAGGAGGGGTTTACAGGGTGGATGGAGCAGAGCCCTGTGTGTTCGAGGTGTATGGAGCGGAGCCCTGTGTGTACGAGGTGTATGTAGCAGAGCCCTGTGTGTACGAGGTGTACGGAGTGGAAACCTGTGTGTACGAGGTGTAAGGAGCAGAGCCCTCTGTATACGAGGTGTATGGAGCGGAGCCCTGTGTGTACGGAGCCCTGTGTGTATGAGGTGTACGAAGCGGAGCCCTGTGTGTTTGAGGTGTACGGAGTGGAGCCCTGTGTGTACGAGGTGTATGGAGCGGAGCCGAGTGTGTACGAGGTGTACAGAGCGGAGCCGCATGTGTACGAGGTGTGCGGAGCCGCGCATGTACAGGGTGTATTAAGTTTGAAAGGATTGCGGCCCCCTAGCTCAAATTTTTTTTATGTGCGGTTCATTTACCCTGCCGAGTTTGAGACCCCTGCTGTAGAGGGAAAGAGCGGGAGAGCAGGGCTGTGAAGGAAGAGGACGGGGAGAGCGGGAGAGCAGGGCTGTGAAGGAAGAGGACGGGGAGAGCGGGAGAGCAGGGCTGTGAAGGAAGAGAACGGGGCTGTGGACGGGGAGAGCAGGGCTGTGGACGGAGAGAGCGGGAGAGCAGGGCTGTGAAGGAAGAGAACGGGGCTGTGGACGGAGAGAGCAGGGCTGTGAAGGAAGAGAACAGGGCTGTGGAGGGAGAGAGCGGGAGAGCATGGCTGTGGACGAAGAGACCGGGGCTGTGAAAGAAGAGAGCGGGGCTGTAGAGGGACACCAGGACAAGGATGCAGAGTGCGGCTGCGGAGGGATAGAACGGGATGGCGGGTGGAGAGTGGGGATGTTAAGGAAGACAGCGGGACCCACAGTTAGGTACTATGCCCGGGCAACGCCGGGCTCTTCAGCTAGTATATATATATTTTTCACTCTGTTTCATTGCAGCCATTTGGAAAATTCAAAAACAGTACATTTTTTCTCATTAATCTACTCTCTGCACCTCATCTTCACTTAAAAAAACAGAAATGTAGAAATAGCACATGATCATAAGTATTCAGACCCTTTGCTCAGTATTGAGTAGAAGCACCCTTTTTTATGCTAGTACAGCCATGAGTCTTCTTGGGAATATTACAGCAAGTTATTCACACCTGGATTTGGGGATCCTCTGTCATTCTTCCTTGCAGATCCTCTCCAGTTCCGTCAGGTTGGATGGTGAACTTTGGTGGACAGCCATTTTCAGGTCACTCCAGAAATGATCAATTGGGTTTAGGTAAGGGCTCTGGCTGGGCCAGTCAAGAATGGTCACAGACTTGTTCTGAAGCCACTCCTTTGTTATTTTAGCTGTGTGCTTAGGGTCATAGTCTTGTTGGAAGGTGAACCTTTGGTCAAGTCTGAGGTCCAGAGCACTCTGGAAGACGTTTTCATCAAGGATATCTCTGTACTTGGCCACATTCATGTTTCCTTCAGTTGCAACCAGTCATCCTGTACCTGCAGCTGAAAAACACCCCAATAGCATGATGCAGCAACCACCATGTTTCGCTGTTGGGGTTGTATTGGGTAGGTGCTGAGCAGTACAAAACCTCCAAAGACTAGATATTCAAGATGATATAATCTATATAAAGAACCAGAAAAAGAATAATCCCTAAAAATTAACTTTTAATTCAATCACTAAAAAGCATATAATGGTAAAATCACCTAAATACACAGGGGGTCAGGGATCCAAGTCAAATCCAAATAGTTGAATAATTAACAAGATAAAGGGCAGAAAAGCTACTTTGCCCTAGTAAGCCCTAATAAGGCCCTTCCTGACTGCGGAGGTTGGCACCCTAGTTGTTGATGATGTGGCGCCCCCGCTCAACGTCGGCATCCCTAATAACGCCCTAAACCACCCTACGTATACACAAATAGGGGACACAAAAAATAACCACACTCACACCCATAATACCGAAAATAGAAAAAGTGAGAAGACAATTGTTGTCTCATGCAAAAAAGTGCTAAGTGCTGTAAACTTATCTCGTAGTGTGCACACTGTAAACTTATCTCGTAGTCCAAAAAGCCTCTTAGAATCAAGTGCTTGTTTCAAAATATGGGTTTCAGCAGGTCATATAAGACTTATCTCGTAGTCAAAAAATACTAGCCTGCTCCAATAATACACCAGACCCATAAAGAAAAATATTGGGGAAAAAAACGTCTACAGAGAGATCAATGTCTATAGTCGCCAGTATGCAAAAATGCACATATATTTATCCAAATTTAAGGACCAGCACAAAAAGATGATGTAAACACTACACATTTAAATGCTGTCTGTCAAGCAACTGTTGCACATGCACACAATATATTCCTGAGGCTCAGTCCACCACATCAAGTGTGCATATAGTAACAATGTAAACAGTATTCTAGCAGCAGCGTGCATATAAGGCAATCCTTCATGAGATTAAAAATAACATCCCCTCAATAAGCCTTAATTCCTCATGTGGCAAGTATAATATAACACAATGCAATAACCTTTTCCAAATGCAGGCACATTATATATACGGACTATGCTGAAAATACTCCCAATAATAGTACGGAGGACCATAAAAATTCATATATCAGATAACACTGCAGTGCTCAGCATTTCACAAGTCAAGAAAAATAGAGAAATCTCTGTTTCAAAGGGTTAACATTGTTCAATGAAAAAAATGCCACATGGAATCAGACAAAAGCATAGTGTGCAGCGTATACTTATCAGCCATAGATGCAGATAGGAACCCGACGTGTTTCCCCCTCTACATTAGTGAGGGTTCATCAGGGGTCAACAAGTGGGGGCTCAGTACCCCTGGCCGAAGTGACAATGCAGTGTGCGGCTTGCTCCAGGCGCATAGAACGCCGTCATTTAAAGATTCAGCCTGAATGTAGCGACGCCCACTTCTGATTTGCAGTGATCCAATATGGTGTTCATATGACACGCAGGCTGCGTTCCACCAGGTGGAAGGAGAGTAATGGGAGGGGAGTACCCCCTGTGTATTTAGGTGATTTTACCATTATATGCTTTTTAGTGATTGAATTAATAATTTTTAGGGATTATTCTTTTTTTAGGTGATGAGCAGTGCCTGGTTTTCTCCACACATACCACTTAGAATGATCACCAAAAAGTTCTATCTTTGTCTCATCAGACCAGAGAATCTTATTTCTCATAGTCTGGGAGTCCTTCATGTGGCTTTCATAAGTCTTGCACTGAGGAGAGGCTTCCGTCAGGCCACTCTGCCAAAAATCCCTGACTGGAGGAGGGCTGCAGTGATAGTTGACTTTGTGGAACATTCTTCTATCTCCCTACTACATCTGTGGAGCTCAGCCACAGTGATCTTGGGGTTCTTCTTTACCTCTCTCACCAAGGCTCTTCTCCCACGATTGCTCAGTTCTGATGGTCCCAAACTTCTTCCATTTAAGGATTATGGAGGCCACTGTGCTCTTAGGAACCTTGAGTGCTGCAGAAATTCTTTTGTAACCTTGGCCAGATCTGTGCCTTGCCGCAATTCTGTCTCTGAGCTCCTTGGCCAGTTCCTTTGACCTCATGATTCTCATTTGGTCTGACATGCACTGTGAGCTGTGAGGTCTTTTATAAACAAGTGTGTGCCTTTACAAATCAAATCCTATCAGTTTAATCAGACACAGCTGGACTCCAATGAAGGAGTGTAGAACCATCTCAAGGAGGATCACAAGGAAATGGACATCATGTGACAAATATGAGTGTCTGAGCAAAGGGTCTAAATACTTATGACCCTGTGATATTTCAATTTTTCTATTTTAATACATTTGCAAAAATTTCTACATTTCTGTTTTTTCATTCAAGATGGGGTGCAGAATTTACATTAATGAGAAAAAAAATGTACTTTTTTGAACTTACCAAATGGCTGCAATGAAACAAAGAGTGAAAAATTGAAAAGGGGTCTGAATACTTTCCGTATCCACTGTAAGACTAACATCCTCTATAATCCAAACTTCCCACTTCTGTTTCCAAGACTTAGGGTACCGTTACACATTTACGATGCACCAGCGATCCCGACAATGATATGGATCGCTGGTGCATCGCTAAGTGGTTGCTAGTGAGCTACCACACAGGCAGATCTCACCAGCGACATAGCAGCGGTCGGGGGTCGCTACTTACCTGTCAGACGCGGCGATCCTGACATCCTCCCGCCCGTGTCCATGCCTCGCTCGTCGGCGCCACAGGAAGCGCAACAGGAAGTGGCCGACGAGAAATGATCCAGGACCTTCTCGCGCGACCAACGATGAGCAGCGGGGGAGCCGGTCGGAGGTAAGTATCACATGTAGCGATATCGCTAGCAATATCGCTGCAACGTCACAAAATCGGTGACTTTACAGTGATATTGCTAGCGATATCGCAGTGTGTAACGGGGGCTTTACATTGTGCTGCATCGGTTTTCTGGAATGCACTACCCCTGACAACCTGATTAATGCCTAGCCCCCACATGTTTAAGCGTGCCTTAAAAATCATCTCTTTAGACCGTACTATCACCTCGCTAATCTATCTCTCATCTTTTTTCCCTGTTCCCCCTTTTTCACATGCTCCTCATAATCTGATCCCTCCGATTCAACTGTCTCCACATCTTCCATGCAATTCAGCTCTTGGTAACTGCACTTCTTCAGTTACTGGCTGATGACTGGCTCATACAACTTTTAGTTAAAAACCCTTGTTCGTAAGGCTTCATTCAGACGTCTGATTTTCACTTACGAGTGCCATCTGTGTTTTTCACAGAGAGCACTCATACCTGTGATATAGTCTATGGGGCCATTCACATGTCCATTTACATTCACATGTCTGTTTTTTTTTGCGGACTGAGTGGTCCACGAAAATCACGGAGACAAGTCCAATTTTGAGCCAATACTCAGATCAAAATTGTCAATGAGTCCATGAAAAAATTGGATCGCACTTGGATGATATCAGAGCACAGTCCGATTTTCATGGATTGTAAGACCGGAGAAGGTCAAGAAACTTTTTTATTTCTCCATGTATGAGAAAAACGGATTACACTCCGACCACATTCAGCGTCTGATCAGAAAAATCGGTCTTTTTTTCTTGAACGTGGAAAAAACGAACACGTGAATGAGCCCTAATAATGATGGGTAGAGCATAAGTGACAATTTTTTTTACCTTTTGTGTCCCCCCTATATTCTCTTATAAATTGTAAGCTTGTGAGCAAAGTCCTCACTCCTCCTGTAATTGTTGAACTATGTATTACTCTTTAATGTCTCCATTGTCTGTATGTCTCCACTTAGTTGTAAAGTGTTGTGGAATGGAATATTTTGGTGCTATAAATAAAATTATTATTTAGCTGCTATGTGACCACTGATATTAATTATATTAGCAAGAAGATTAATGCTTTTATGCTAGGCCAATTGTTTGTGCTGTACATCACAATTGATAAATGAAGTATTAGGTCACTTAAAGGGGTACACCATGGAGTTAAAAAAAATTCTACTGTCCCATCCCTCATAAACTATAAATATGAGGTGCCCTGTGCACTTCTATTATCTCTGTACGGCCGGGGTCAGACTTGCGAGAAACTCGGACAAGTCTTGCACGTCAATACCAGTTACTGCCTCTAGCACTCTGATTGGAGCGTTCAGCTGCATACAAATACATGCAGCTGAACGCTCCAATCCGAGTGCCGGCGGCAGTGCCGGGTATTGACAAGCAAGACTCGTCCGAGTTTCTCGCAAGTCTGACCCTGGCCTAACAGTTGTAATTCAGTTTGACATGACAGAAGCTGCTCCTCACTTCTTCCCCCTACTGTCTGTGACAATACCTCACACAGCAGAGTGCAGCTCCCTGCTGTAATAGCCATTCTGAGAAGAGGGGCGTGGCCATGCCTCCTCTGTTTCTTTGTATAGAAACAGCTATTATCAGGAGACTGATAGCATGGAAACTTGGCAGCAAAACAAGCTTATCTGAATGCAAAAACATGGGTCATGCACACAGTGAACAAGTCTGTAGGACAGTGTTCACACCACCAAAAGACTGAAACCAAAAGCACGGTAAAACAAAAGTATAAAATACTCTGTTGTAAAGAAGTAACAGTTAACAGCAAGTGCTAGTAAAAAGATGATTAAAAACAGGGTATTTGGTTGATACATTTTTTACAAAAAATGTATACTAAGCCGCTCTACCAAACGTCAAGGTAACCCTAGCATTCCCCCAAGACACCATGTCTCACAAATCACACAGGACAAAATCTGTTACTTCTGTCTCCTCAAAGACTATATCCATCAGCAACGCGGTCGCCATTGCCTGCGCAAATGCTGAAGCCGCCAAAATGCGAGCAAGCTATGCCGAAGAGATGCAACTTAAATTACAGAAAGCACGCTTAGATGATCAAGAGAGAAAGACGCAGTTAGAGAAGGCACGTGTCGATGCCGCCTTAGAGAGCCTAGCAGTAAAAAGAGAAGCTGCCGCAGCAGTAGCCGAAGCAGAATCACTAGAAGCTGCGCACAAACCTGAGCTGCATAACCGAAGCAGTACGTCAAGTCTGAAGTTGCCACTGCAAGATTCACCACAACGCACATCTCAGTATGATAATGAACTTTCTGATCCAAACTATAACCAAGAACACGACACATCCAGTGAAGCGAGTGAGAGTCATCATGTGGCTCAACTCCAGTAAAACTTGGAGCAAAACAATGACTACCTTGCCACTCACCAGGTAACCAACGTGAATCACCTTGCTGACACACCGCACGTCAGACCGAAGCAATATGACGATGGCTGGCGCCACCCTGAGGATACTAACAGGTATGAACACACCTCACATCACTATCAGGGTGACCCATCACCAGTATGCTCTGCTGACAACCGGTTCACAACAGAATTTGCTAAGTTCATCACATGACGTGAACTGGTTGCCAAGGGACTCATGAAATTCGCTGACCACGCTGAAGGTTACAGAACTTGGAAAGCTTCCTTCCAAAATGTCACTATGTACTTGGGGCTACAACACAGGGAAGAGATAGACCTCTTAGTCAAATACCTAGGAGAAGAGTCAGTCAAACACGCAGTAAGGATCAGAGACTTTAATATAAATCACCCTCAGATTGGCATCAAAGAGATCTGGAAGAGGCTGGATGAGTGTTACAGCTCAGCAGAGGTAATAAAGAGAGCCTTGTTCAAAAGAATCAATGACTTTCCTAAAATATCTAACAAAGGTCTCCAGAAACTTACAGAACTAAATGACCTGCTAAAGGAAGTCCTAGTTGCCAAATGTGAAGGTGACCTGCAAGGACTTGCATTTCTTGACATAGCCAAAGGTGTTAACCCTATAGTCCTAAAGTTGCCCTACAATCTACAAGAGAGGTGGCTCACACGTGGTTCCACGTACAAATACAAACGCAGTGTTCCATTCCCTCCCTTCTTCATTTTTGTAGACTTTATACATGAACAAGCGACAATCAGAAATGATCCCTGCTTTGATTTTGCAATGTCACCGTCACCAGCTGCAAATACACGCAGAACATCTGTGTCAGTGCACAAGACTTATGTTTCTTCTCCAAGTTCCAATTACAAGTCTGCTGGCCGCTCTCAATCAGAGACAAAGGTACAAGGACCCTGACAAGCAGTGCCCACTCCATCAGAAGCCTCATCCTCTCCTGAAATGCAGAGCCTTCAGGGGAAAATCTATGCCAGATCGCAGAAAATTCCTGAAAGAGAACGGTATCTGGTACAAGTGCTGCTCATCCACAACTCATCTCGCCAAGTATTGTAAGGTCAGTGTAAAATGCACAGAATGTGGCACCACAGATCATAAAACTGCCCTACACCCTGGCCCAGCTCCATGGCATGCGCAAAACATGCCAGTCAGCTGGCAGGAGAGGAAAGGAACACTGATGCAGCTATGCCAGAGATCACTTCACAATGTACTGAAGTCTGTAAAGGGACAATAGACAGTAGGTCCTGTTCAAAGATATGCCTCGTCAGAGTGTTCCCAAAGAGCCATAAGAGACAAAGCTGTAAGACTGTATGCTATCTTGGATGATCAAAGTAATAGATCACTGGCTAGATCAACATTCTTTGACCTATGCAATATCAAAGGGCCAAGCACTCCCTACCCATTGAAGACGTGTGCAGGTACTGTGACAACAGCAGGTAGGAAAGCTACTGACTACCAAATTGAGTCCTTAGATGGAAAATTCTGCCTACCACTACCTACAATCATCGAGTGTAATCAGATCCCAGACAACAGATCTGAAATCCCTACACCACTTGAAATGCATAGCACACCTTATACTGTAACTCGACCATCAGGCACAAATAACACTCCTGTTGGGGAGAGATATCCTACAGGTCCATAAAGTGAGACGTCATATCAATGGACTCCACAAAGCTCCCTATGCCCAAAAGCTAGGCCTAGGATGGGTCATAATAGGAAACGTATGCTTGGGACGTATGCACGCCCCATCTTCTGTGACAAGTATGCTAACAAATACATTGGAGAAAAGACGTCCATCTCTATTTCAACCTTGCAACGAGTTCTATGTCAAGGAACTACCACACAGCATCCAACTGCCCAATCATTTAATAGACTTTACTCATGACAGCAGTATGGTGTCAGGAAGCTATGAGGATCAGTTGGGGTGCACAGTCTTCCAGAGAACTAGGCAAGACAACCAAGTAGCAATGTCGGTAGAGGACAAGTTTTTCTTAGAGGTAATGGACAAGGGACTTGTAAAAGATGAGATCAACAGCTGGGTCGCACCTCTTCCCTTCAAAACCCACAGACCACATCTACCAAACAACAGAAATCAGGCATTCAAACGTTTCTCCTCTCTTCAACATAATCTGCAGAAGCAACTAGAGATGAAAGATCACTTTTTCTCCTTCATGTCAAAGATTTTTGAGAACTGCCTTGCAGAACTAGCTCCCACTCTCAAAGACTCTGAAGAATGCTGGTTCCTACCCATGTTTGGAGTATACCACCCTAAGAAACCGGGCCAGATTACAGTGGTGTTTGACTCCAGTGCTAGGTTTGATGATGTCTCCATGAATGATGTTCTACTGACAGGACCAGACCTCAATAACAAACTGCTGGGAGTACTTATGCGCTTCCGTAAGGATTCCATTGCCTTCATCGCTGACATCCAGCAAATGTTCCATTGATTCCTTGTGAGAGAGAGAGGCAGGAACTTCCTAAGATTCTTCTGGTACAGAGACAATCGTCGATGTCTGATGAACTCCCTCTTCTGGTGAAGGAAGGTAGTGAGGCTGATTACCAAACACCTGATCTGGTAGATGATGACTGGGTAACAGGAAATTCTGACTGGATATAAGGCAGCCGACGACCTTCTGAGTCGCTGGTGATTTCTCTGCTGGATTCTTGGAGACCAGTCTGATTCCTGCTTCCCAAAGATAAGTTTTTTGCTCTGCTATTGAACTTATTAGTTTTGTTTTGTTTACCTTGTTTTTTGGAGTTCAGCCATCCCCGGTCGGGGGTGTGCTGAATTCCATTTTTGTCTCTGATCAGTTTGTCTCTTTGCTCTGTCTTCAGAATTTTCCTGAGTGCTGATATAGTCTTTTTGAAGTCCTAACGACTTCAGGGCCTGTTTTTCCTATCAGACGGTTGGGACATTTTTTGGTAGGGTTTTTTCGGATTGCAGACAGCAGCTTTTCTATCCTGTCCTTTTTAATTAGCTTGGGCCCCATCGTTTGCTCAACCTATCTTTCTGTCTGTTAGTGTTTTCATCTTGCTTCACCGTCATTATATGTTGGGGGCTGCCTATTGCTTTGGGGTCTGCTCTGGGGCAGATTAGATTTCCCCTTTCTTTCTTTAGACCTATTTAGTTCTCCGGCTGTGATCGAGGGGTCTAGGGCATCATAGGAACCCCCCACGGCTACTGTTAGTTGTTGTGGATAGGATCAGGGGTCTGCAATCCGATAGCTACCATCCTCTCCGGTTTTCTGGACTTAGCTTGTATTTTTGTTTTTTCCTCCTTCGGTGACTCAATCATAACAGACAATTATCCTACTAAAGAGGTCACAGAGTATCGCATGAGAGTGCACATCTTTGGCAATAGTCCTTCACCTGCAGTCACCATTTATGGACTCAAAAGGTCAGCTCAAGAAGGAGAAACAGAATATGGACCAGATGTCAGACAATTCATAGAAAAAGACTTTTATGTTGATTACTGTCTGAAAGCCATGCCTTCAAATAAGACTGCCATCAGTCTTCTCAGGAGAGCCCAAGAGATGCTTGCTTGCTCTAACCTCAGGCTTCACAAAATTGCCTCAAACAGCCAAGAACTCATGAAAGCATTACCTTCACAAGACTTGTGTAACGGTTTCTGAGACCTGGACCTGGGGTCAGACCCCACACCAATGCAACGCAGCCTCGGGCTTCTCTGGAATCTACTGTCAGACACTTTCACCTTTCAGGTCAGCCAAAAAGAAAAGACTTTCACATGCAGAGGTGTCCTGTCTACCATCAACAGTCTGTACAATCCTCTGGGGTTTGCAGCTCCTGTTACTATTGAAGGTAAAGCCATACTAAGGCTGGTTTCACACTTGCATTTTTATTCGCGGTATTTTAGCGCTAAATAGCGCATGCGTTTTTTTTCCCTATACTTTGCATGGGATGCGCTTATGTGCGCATACACATGCGTTTGTACGCGTTTTTCCGCGCATGCGTTTTTTTGCGGTATGCGCTCGGGCGCACAAAATGCAACCTGTTGCATTTTTTGGGTGTCCGACTTGCCTCAAAAAAACGCATGTGCGCGCAATGCGTTTTTTTACAGCAATACACCCATTATAAGTCTATGGTGAGCATATGTGCGCATTGGCATGCTTATGTATGCGTTTTTTTGCACATGCGTTTTTTTTTTACCATTAGTTTAGACAATGGAATTTAGGGGTTTGGGTTAGAGTTAGGGTTAGTTAAGGGGGTTTAGGGTTAGGGTTAGGGTCAGGGTCAGGGTTAGGGTTAGGATCAGGGTATGGTTTGGTTAAGGGTCAGGGTCAGGGTTAGGATCAGGGTATGGTTTGGTTAAGGGTTAGGGTTAGGGTCAGGGTTAGGGTTAGGGTTAGGGTCAGGGTCAAGGTTAGGGTTAGGATCAGGGTATGGTTTGGTTAAGGGTTAGGGTTAGGGTCAGGGTCAGGGTCAGGGTTAGGGTTAGGGTTAGGGTCAGGGTTAGGGTTAGGGTCAGGGTTAGGGTTAGGGTCAGGGTTAGGGTTAGGGTCAGGGTTAGGGTTAGGGTTAGGGTCAGGGTTAGGGTTAGGGTCAGGGTTAGGGTCAGGGTTAGGGTCAGGGTTAGGGTTAGGGTCAGGGTTAGGGTTAGGGTCAGGGTTAGGGTCAGGGTTAGGGTCAGGGTTAGGGTTAGGGTCAGGGTTAGGGTTAGGGTCAGGGTTAGGGTTAGGGTAAGGGTTAGGGTCAGGGTTAGGGTTAGGGTCAGGGTTAGGGTTAGGGTCAGGGTTAGGGTTAGGGTTAGTAAAGTCATGGTTTGGGTTAGTGTGAGGGGCCACCTAATGTTTGGAAAAAACGCAAACGCGGTAAAAATGCACTAAAAACGCATACAAACGCATAAAACGCTGCGTTTTTTTCATGCATGCTCATAAAAATGCTTGAAAAAAACGCAGCAGTTGTATGCTTTTGTATGCATTTTTTCAATGCGTTTTTTTGCGGGAAAAACGCGCTGCAAAAAAAAGCAAGTGTGAAACTAGCCTAAGAGACTTAAGTATGGAAACATCTGACCGGGATGCACCTCTACCACCTGATAAGAGAATCCAGTGGGAAGTATGGAAGAACTCTTTAGCAGCCCTCTCCAACTTGAATGTTCCAAGACCATACACCCCTGTGCCGTCTACAGAAATACAAAGCCAAAGACTGTATGTATTTGCAGATGTTTCTGTCAAAGCAATTGCTGCTGTTGCCTATCTCAAAAATGTAGACTCCAAATGTCAGAGCCACATTGGATTCATTATGGGGAAGGCCAAACTTGCTCCACAGCCAGAGCACACTACATCCAGGTTAGAGCTTTGTGCTGCAGTCTCAGCCGTTGAATTAACAGAGTTCATCGCATCCAAGATGGATATCGACCTGACACAAGCCAAGTTCTATTCAGACAGCAAAGTAGTCCTGGGATACATCCACAATGAAACCAGATGATTCTATGTTTATGTCAACAACACAGTGCTACGAATTAGAAGATCAGTTCATCCAAAACGGTGGCATTACATTCCCGCAGACCAAAATCCTGCAGATCACACAACTAGAGCAGGTGACGCAAGTCGACTAGGAAGCACACCATGGCTCTCAGGATCAAAACTATTGTATACCGAGGAACGTTTTCCAGGCACATTTGAACTAGTGAGAGAGGACTTAGATGCTGAAATCCACACTCGGGTGTCTACACTTCATACAAGGACTCCAGCTACTCTCCTCACCCAGAAAACAGGACTATCCAATGCCCCTCCAGCAGGATTCGATGCCAAGGACCCCTACAAGCGCCAATGGAGACAGGTACAAAGTCTTGCCAATACATTCTGGGACAGGTGGCACAAACAATGTGCAATACGATGAACAACCAGCTACCCTGTCTTGGCTGGTGGCGCATGGAAGCACTAATTCCGTGTAGTCACATGTGGAAATTCAAAAAAACAAGAAAAAATTCCAGCTTCTAAATACATGCAAAATTTATTCGGGCATAAAAACAAGGTCAACAGACAGACTGCATCAGTGCAGAATAGCAGTAGCAACGCGTTTTGAACAATTCGTTGTTCTTTATCAAAGATGCTAACATACAAACATCATGCAGTATATATACCTCCTTCCACCAATCACAGACCTAAACACATCCATATGCATAATGACAATAAAAACCACATGATACAAACCAAATTAATTAAAAACAGAAAAAATGGATATATCGAACAATCAATTTCAAGCATTTATAATTACAAATACAATCCAATGTAAAAATGAGTATTTTAATAATGGAACATAATTTCCTTGCGTGCATTGAGTCCATTAGGAACACATGTTTTCAAACAAAGCATCCAAAAAGCCTCTCTGGTCATCAGATCTCCACCTCTTGTCGGAATACCAACTTTCTCAATTCCCACAACTTGTAATGAAGAAATATTTCTGTGATGTTTGGAGATAAAATGTTTAGAAGCAAAACACATGGCCCAATTTGAACTGCCAAGAGAAATAACATCAGTTATGTGTTCTGAAATTTTCACTTTCAGTTTGCGCATAGTGCAACCTACATAATTGAATTTACATTCTGTGCACATAATTAAATACACAAAATTTTTTGTATTGCAGTTAATAAATTGTTGGATTTTAAATTGCTGCACATTATCACTATCCATAAAGAAATGCATTGCCTTGGAATGAGCACAAGTTCTGCACCTGGCTCCACCGCATCGGTAAAAACTGGAGTCGTCTAGCCAGGTGCGTTTGTCACTACGAAAATTTAACCCCTTTCTGTCATGTGACGTACTATACCGTCCATGTGCCCTGGGACTTAATTCCCAAGGACGGGATAGTATGTCATAGCGATCAGCGGCCCCCACGTGGTGAGCGCTGCTGATCGCGGCCGGGTGTCAGCTGATTATCACAGCTGACACCCGGCACAATGTGTCAGGGGCGGTCACGGACCTCCCCCGACACGTTAACCCCTTGCACACCGCGAACAAACACGATCGCGGTGTACCGGGGGTTAAAGGGAAGCATCGGCAGGGAGGGGGCTCCCTCTGTGCTTCCCTGAGCCCCCCACAGCAGCGCAATGTGCATTGCTGCTGCGGGGGGCTCTTTCCCTGCAGGTCTCCGGATCCAAGATGGCGACGGGGACCTTCGGGGGCCTGCAGGGAGCTGGCTTCCTCAGAGCCTACAAAGCGCAGGCAAGGAGGAAGCCTGCACACTGCCTGTGACAGATTGCTGATCTGTCACAGTGAACTGTAATGTGACAGATCAGTGATCTGTAATGTGACAGATCAGCGATCTGTCACAGGACAGTGATGTCCCACCTGGGACAATGTAATAAAGTTAAAAAAAAAGTGTAAAAATAATTTTAAAAAAATCGCTAAATAAATTAAAAAAATATATATTCCCTAATAAATTCATTTTTTGGAAATAAAAAAAAAACAATAAAAGTACACATATTTGGTATCACCGCGTCCGTAACGACCCGCCCTATAAAACTGTCCAATTAGTTAACCCCATTAGCGAACCCCTTAAAAAATAAAAAACGAAGCAAAAAATGATTTATTATCATACCGCCGAGCAAAAAGTGCAATAACGCGTGATCAAAAAGACGCATATAAATATGTGTGGTACCGCTGAATAAAGCGATGCAAAAATAATTATTTTTTTATATAAAATTGTTTTCATTGCATAAAAGCGCCAAAACATGAAAAAAGACCTAAATGAGGTAACGCTGTAACCGTACTGACCCGAAGAATAAAACTGCTTTATCAATTTTACCGCAGGCGGAACAGTGTAAACGCACCCCCCAAAAGAAATTCATGAAACGCTGGTTTTTGTTCATTCTGCGTCCCAAAAATCGGAATAAAAAGCGATCAAAAGATGACACGTGCCCAAACATGATACCAATAAAAGCGTCAACTCGTCCCGCAAAAAATAAGACCTCACATGACTCGGTGGGTCAAAATATGGAAAAATTATAGCTCTCAATATGTGGTGATGCAAAAACTATTTTTACAATAAAAAGCGTCTTTTAGCGTGTGACAGCTGGCAAGCATAAAAACCGCCATAAATAGTAAATCCAACCCCCCGTTATCACCCCCTTAGATAGAGAAAAATAATAAAGTAAAAAAAGTATTTATTTCCATTTTCCCATTAGGGTTAGGGCTAGAGCTAGGGCTAGGGTTAGGGCTAGGGTTAGGGCTGAGATTAGAGTTAGGGGTGTGTTGGGGTTAGGGTTGGAGTTAGAATTGGGGGGTTTCCACTGTTTGGGCACATCAGGTGCTCTCCAAATGCAACATGGCGTCTGATCTCAATTCCAGCCAATTCTGCTTTGAAAAAGTCAAATGGTGCTCCTTCCCTTCCAAGCTCTGCCATGCGCCCAAACAGTGTTTTACCCCCACATATAGGGTATCAGCCTACTCAGAACAAATTGCAAAACAACTTTTGGGGTCCAATTTCTCCTGTTACCCTTAGGAAAATAAAAAATTGGGGGCAAAAATATCATTTTTGTGGAAAAAAATGATTTTTTATTTTCACGCCCGGGCGTTATAAACTTCTGTGAAGCACTTGGGGGTTCAAAGTGCTCACCACACATCTGGAAAGGTTCCGTGGGGGGTCTAGTTTCCAAAATGGGGTCACTTTTGGGGAGTTTCAATAGTTTAGGTACATCAGAGGCTCTCTAAATGCACATGACACCCGCAGAACATTCCATCAAAGTCTGCATTCCAAAACATCACTACTTCCCTTCCGAGCCCCGACATGTGCCCATACAGTAGTTTTCTCCCACATATGAGGTATCAGTGTACTCAGGACAAATTGGACAGCAACTTTTGGGGTCCAATTTCTCCTGTTACCTTTGGGAAAATAAAAAAATTGGGGACTAAATGATCATGTTTGTGGAAAAAATACAATTTTTTTATTTTCATGCCCAGGCATTATAAACTTCTGTGAAGCCCTTGGGGGTTCAAAGTGCTCACCACACATCTAGATAAGTTCCGTTGGGGTCTAGTTTCCAAAATGGTGTCACTTATGGGGGTTTCCACTGTGTAGGTACATTCCGGGCTCTCCAAAGGCAACATGACACCCGCAAAGCATTCCATCAAAATCTGCATTCCAAAATGTCACTTATTCCCTTCCGAGCCCCGACGTGTGCCCATACAGTAGTTTTCTCCCACATTTGGGGTATCGGCGTACTCAGGACAAATTGGACAACAACTTTTGTTGTCCAATTTCTCCTGGTACCCTTGGAAAAATAAAAAAATTGGTGACTGAAAGATCATGTTTGTGGAAAAAATACGATTTTTTTATTTTCACGCCCGGGCGTTATAAACTTCTGTGAAGCCCTTGGGGGTTCAAAGTGCTCACCACACATCTAGATAAGTTCCTTGGGGGGTCTAGTTTCCAAAATGGTGTAATTTGTGGGGGGGTTTCACTGTTTTGGTACATCAGGGGCTTTCCAAACGCGACATGGTGTCCGATCTCAATTCCAGCCAAAAAAGTCAAATGGCGCTGCTTCCCTTCTGAGCTCTGCCATGCGCCCAAATAGTCGTTTACACCCACATATGGGGTATCAGCGTACTCAGGACAAATTGCACAATAACTTTTAGGGTCCTGTTACCCTTGGGAAAATAAAAATTGGGGGTGAAAAGATCACTTTTGTGGAAAAAATATGATTTATTAATTGCACCGCTGTACGTTATAAACTTCTGTGAAGCCCTTGTTGGTTCAAAGTTCTAGATAAGTTCCTTGGGGGGTCTAGTTTCCAAAATGGGCTCACTTGTGGGGGTTTCCACTGTTTAGGTACATCAGGGGCTCTCCAAACGTGACATGGCGTCCGATCTGAATTCTAGCCAATTTTGCATTGAAAAAGTCAAACGGCGCTCCTTCCCTTCTGAGCTCTGCCATGCGCCGAAACAGTGGTTCCCCCCACATATCAGGTATCAGCATACTCAGGACAAATTGCACAATAACTTTTGCAGTCCAACTTCTCCTGTTACCCTTGGTAAAATAAAAAAAATTGAACCTGAATTATTTTTTTGTGAAAAAAAGTTAAATGTTCATTTTTTTTTAAATATTCAAAAAATTCCTGTGAAGCACCTGAAGGGTTAATAAACTTCTTCAATGTGGTTTTGAGCACCTTAAGGGGTGCAGTTTTTAGAATGGTGTCACTTTTGGGTATTTTCTATCATATAGACCCCTCAAAGTGGCTTCAAATGTGATGTGGTCCGTAAAAATAAAATGGTGTTGCAAAAATGAGAAATTGCTTGTCAACTTTTAACCCTTATAACTTCCTAAGAAAAAAAAATTTGGGTTCCAAAATTGTGCTGATGTAAAGTAAACATGTGGGAAATGTTACTTATTAAGTGTTTTGTGTGCTGTATCTCTGTGATTTAAGGGCATAAAAATTCAAAGTTGGAAAATTGCAAAATTTTCAAAATTTTCACCAAATTTCCGTTTTTTTCACAAATAAACACACGTTATACGAATGAAATTTTACCAATAGCATGAAGTACAATATGTCACGAGAAAACAATGTCAGAATCACCAGGATCCATGGAAGCGTTCCAGAGTTATTACCTCATAAAGGGACAATGGTCAGAATTGTAAAAATTGGCCCGGTCATGAATGTGCAAACCACCCTTGGGCGTTAAGGGGTTAAAAAACTGGGAGAAATAATGTTTCCCAAAGTAGCTGCTTTTTTAGCAACAATTTGACAGCCTTCAGAAAGAATAATCGACAGCGTGTCATCTTCATTTAAAATGCCGGTATTTTTACGAATGATTTGTTTGATCACGTTAAATTGAGGACTATAATTAATAGACCAAACCAATTTTTTATTCTGTGTACTGGGCACATTATTTTGAGTGGTTGTTCCATTAAGCTCATGCAGCTCATTATGAAGCATGAAGTGGATAACTTGAAAAAAATCCAAGCAGACATTACAGCTATGAAAGTCAAGCTGGAAGAAAAAGACCCTGTGAAATTTAAGGATCATTTAATTAATATACAGCAAACAGTATCAAAATTAGAGAATATCATCATGAGCCGTAAAAAGAATAAATTTCAACGTGACATTGGTGATTACCAGAGTTACCAAGTATATGAATGGGGCAGGTGGGCCAAATCACCAGCCACTCTACGTTCCATTTTGAAACACCATAGCAGATCGGCAGACACATTGGAACGGCATGTTTCTTTCAGCTCTTCAGATGCAGATTCGCTGCATAACAGTGTGAATGATGTCTATTATGAGGATAATACCTCGGATGATAATTTTCATGCCAAAGGGAATTCCTATTATAGGAGACCCAAGAGACAGTTTTCAAAAAACGTAAAAAACGCAGGGGCCGTAAGCACAGGAACACACACCAGAATGGCCACCTGCAACAAGAAATAACGGATGTTTCTTTTTCTGATGTTCAAAATAATGACTTTTCCAATGTATTGAATATCTCTAGTTGTACTTTAACGATAGAGCAGTTGCCTGTTTTGTCAATAGGCTTAAATTTTACACCAGATAAATGTTTTGATTTATTTCAGACTCTCCTTGATGTCAACAGATTTATTCGTAATCTAACAGTGAGAAAACATTTCTTTGGTGAGAAATCATGTGAACTAAACTCTGACAATAGTCTGGAGAATGCATATGGTAAATTAATGTTCGAGGAACAAATGGCATTAAAAAATCTTGAGGAGCTTAATCAAGAAAGTAAGGGATTGGAGAGGTCAGTTTATCAGGCAGGGCATCTGCTAACCAAAAATCCTTATTTCTATCCAGACCACTCTAGGGTGGACTGCATGGAAAAATTCCAATGTGCCATGAAGAGTGATCTTAAATCACTCCATCAGTCTACCCTTTCTTCTGTGGGAAAAAGTAATTTAAATTTTAAACAACGTTGTGCGCTGGAAGAGATTAAAAATATGTCTCAAATTATAGTAAAGAAAGCTGATAAGGGTGGATTGACGGTGATGGGCACTGTGTATAAACAGCAAATAGAAACTCTTCTAAATGATGAGTCCACATATATTAAGTACTATAAGAAACTATAGCTTTGGGCATCGGCTTGTGAATTGTACATTTAAGCCACTGGCTTGATTCTTTATTACATCCCCTGTGCATTTGCACAGCTGGGTTTCTAAGAGATTCTAAAGACATATTAGAACAATTATCTAGGATTACTTGTAAGGAAAATTTCTACTGGGTAGGATGTGATGTAATTGTATTGTATACGTCCATACCGCAACATATAATGATTGAAGCAATACAATTTCATTTAGATAAATATAGTGATTACACTAAAGATCTTTGTGTTTACATTATCTTGGCAATTAGTTTCATTATGAAGTGCAATTATTTTTTGCTTAACCAAAAATTTTTCCTTCAGTGTAGAGGAGTTTCCATGGGGTTGAAACACTCCCCATCTATTGCTAATCTAGTCATGGCATATTGAGAGGAGTAATTTTTGTACAACTAGGAACCGTTTCATGCCCAACATTTTCTGGTATGTCTGATACATTCATAGAATCATAGAATCATAGAATCGTAGAGTTGGAAGGGACCTGCTGGGCCATCTGGTCCAACCCCCTGCTCAAAGCAGGATTCACTAAATCATCCCAGTCAGATGTCTGTCCAGCCTCTGTTTGAAGACTTCCATTGAAGCAGAACTCACCACTTCTCGTGGCAGCCTGTTCCACTCATTGATCACTCTGTCAAAAAGTTTTTTCTAATATCTAATCTGTGTCTCCTCCCATTCAGTTTCATCCCATTGCTTCTAGTCTTTCCTTGTGCAAATGAGAATAAAGTTGATCCTTCTACAATGTGACAGCCCTTTAGATATTTGTAGACAGCTATTAAGTCTCCTCTCAGTCTTCTCTTTTGCAAACTAAACATTCCCAAATCCTGCAACCTTTCCTCATAAGACAGGGTTTGCAGACCGGTCACCATTCTGGTCGCTCTTTTCTGAACTTGCTCCAGTTTGTTGATGTCTTTTTTAAAATGTGGTGCCCAAAACTGGACACAATATTCCAGATGAGGTCTGACCAAAGAGGAGTAGAGGGAAATAATGACTTCACGTGATCTAGACTGTATGCTTCTGTTAATACATCCTAGAAATGCATTTGCCTTTTTTGCTGCTGCATCACACTGTTGACTCATATTCAGTCTGTGATCTATTAGTATACCCAAGTCTTTTTCACATGTGCTGTCACTTAGCCCTATTCCTCCCATTCTATATATGCTTTTTTCATTTTTATTGCCCAGATGTAGTACTTTGCATTTCCCCCTGTTAAAAACCATTCTGTTAGTTGCTGCCCACTTCTCCAGTTTATTTAAATCTTTTTGAATCCTCTCTCTCTCTTATCTAGTATTAGCTATCCCTCCTAGCTTTGTGTCATCAGCAAATTTAATCAGTTTACCCTCAATTCCTTCATCTAAATCATTGATAAAACTGTTGAACAATACAGGGCCCAGGACAGAGCCCTGTGGTACCCCACTTGAGACATTCTTCCAACTGGATGTGCAGCCATTTACGACCACTCTTTGGGTCCGATCACTAAGCCAGTTATGAATCCACCTAACAGTTGCCTTGTCCATTCCATACTTAGTCATTTTTTCAATAAGGATTGTATGAGAGACTTTGTCAAATGCTTTGCTGAAGTCAAGATATACTATATCTACAGCATTTCCTTGATCCACCCAATCAGTAATACCGTCATAGAAGGAAATTAAATTAGTCTGACATGACTTATTAGTTACAAACCCATGCTGACTCTGCTTAATCACTTCATTCTTATCCAGGTATTGACATACATGTTGTTTAATAATTTGTTCAAAGATCAAACATTGATGACACACTCATCATTTGGTGTGGGAGTGTGTCTGCCCTACCAGAATTTGTCAGGTATCTGAATAAAGCCCCCATCACACATAGCGATCTCGCTAGTTTTGTGACGCAACAGTGATCTCACCAGCGAGATCGCTGTGTGTGACACTGACCAGCGACCGGCCCCCCTGCCGGTTATCGCTGATCGTCCTGCAATAGCCAGGTCATTTTTTTGATAGCGATCAGCGATCAGCACGCTGGTAACTAAGGTAAATGCAGGGTTTCTAAGCAACGTGCGGTTCTTAGAAACCTGATGTGTACCTTAGTTACCAGCGCGCTGATGCAGGGAGCTGGTAACCAAGGTACACATCGGGTTTCTAAGTGACGCACGCCACTTAGAAACCCGATGTGTACCTTAGTTACCTTAGATACCAGCTCCCTGCATCAGAGCGCTGGTAACAAACGTACACAGCGATGCCGCGCGCTCGGCGTCACTGGTGCTGATCGCTGGTGAAGCTGCCTGTTTGACAGCTCACCAGCGATCCGACTCACCAGTGATCCTGACAAGTTGATATCGTTGTCGAGATCGCTGGTGAGTCGCTATGTGTGATGGGGCCCTAACAATAATTTCAATTTGCGTTTTACCTACCAAATTGACGCAATGTGCATTTCTTTTTTGGATTTAAAATTACAAGGCTTTGCAGATGCTCCAATTGTTACTCCTACTCATTGCAAACCATTGGCAGGCAATAATATATTACATGCCAGGAGTAGTCATCCCAGCCATACCATCAAGGCAATTCCTGTTGGTGAACTGACCACGATAACAAGAAATTGTAGTGATGTGGGCAAATTAACACAAGAAACACATTCATGTTGTGATAGATTAAAAAGAAGAGGTTATCCCCATTGGTCACTTGAATGAGCCAAAAGGATTGTTCATGAGAAAAAACTAAAGGAATTACTTCAAATTATAATTCTAATGTTAATAATGTGCCCAGTAAACAGAATAAAAAATTGGTTTGTTCTATTAATTATAGCCCTCTATTTAATGCGATCAAACAAATCATTCGTAAAAATATCAGCATTTTAAATGAAGATGACACGCTGTCAATTATTCTTTCTGAAGGCTGTCAAATTGTTGCTAAAAAAGCAGCTAGTTTGGGAAACATTTCTCCCAGTTTTTTAAATTTTCATAGTGACAAACACACCTTGCTAAACCACTCCGGTTTTTACCGATGCGGTGGAACCAGGTGCAGAACTTGAGCTCATTCCAAAGCAATGTATTTCTTTATGGATAGTGATAACGTGCAGCAATTTAAAATCCAACAATTTATTAACTGCAATACAAAAAACGTTGTGTATTTAATTATGTGCACAGAATGTAAATTAAATTATGTAGGTTGCACCATGCACAAACTGAAAGTGAGAATTTCGGAACACATAACTGATGCTATTTCTCTTGGCAGTTCAAATCGGGCCATGTCTTTCGGTTCTAAACATTATATCACCCAAGATCACAGAAATATTTCTTCATTACAAGTTGTGGGAATTGAGAAAGTTGGTATTCCGGCAAGAGGTGGAGAGCTGAAACGGCGTTTAACCCCTTAACGACCGCCGATACGCCTTTTAATGGCGGTAATTAAGGGTACTTATAAAACAGCTCCGTTAATTCACGGCGCTGTGGAGAAAGTAAATAGCACCCCCCAGTGCCAGATTTTCTCCGGGGTCTCGGCTGCCGGGGGTAGCCGAGACCCCAGAGAACATGAATCGGGTCGGTTTTTACCGACCCAGCTTTTGCAATCGCCGTTATTAACCCTATAACGCCGGCCGCAAAAAAAAGCCACGATTTTGCATTTAATTATTTCTCTTTCCTCTAATGTGATCACACTTCAGAGGAGAGAGAAATAAGGTCCCCGATCCCCCCTGTACCTCCCGGTGGTCCTCTGTCCCCTCCCGGTGGTCCTGGGTCCCTGCGGCTTCCTCTGGTGGGCGCCGCCATGTTGGATCCGGAGAAAATGGCGAGCGCATGTGCAGTGCGCCCGCCGGGAATCTGCAGGCTCCGGCCGGCAGATTCCATTCATTCATTTTGATCACTATGATAAACTATCATAGTGATCAAAATAAAAAAAATAGTAAATAGCCCCCCTGTTTATCACCCCCTTAGATAGGCAAACATAATGAAATAAAGAAAATATATTTTTTTCATTTTTCCATTAAGGCTAGGGTTAGTGCTAGGGTTACGGTTAGAATTAGGGTTAGGGTTAGAATTAGGGTTAGGGCTATAATTAGGGTTAGGGTTGGAATTAGGGTTAGGGCTAGGATTAGGGCTAGGGTTAGAATTAGGGTTAGGGCGAATTAGGATTAGGGTTAGAATTAGGATTAGGGATTAGGGCTGGGATTAGGGTTAGCGTTGGGATTAGGGTTAGGGATGTGTTGAGGTTAGGGTTGGAGCAAGAATTGAGGGGGTTCCACTATTTACCAACTTTGGAGGTCTAATTTCTCCTGTTACCCTTGGGAAAATCAAAAAAATTGGGGGCTGAAAAAATCACTTTTGTGGAAAAAAAAGACTTTATTTTCATGGCTCTGCGTTATAAACTTCTGTGAAGCACTTGGGGGTTCAAAGTGCTCACCACACATCTAGATCAGTGTTATGAATGAGTCACCGTAGGAGGCAAAAGCAGAAATACAAGCTAAGTCCAGAAAACCAGAGAAGTTGGCAACTATCAGATTGCAGACCCCTGAACCTATCAACACAACTAGCAGTAGCCGTGGGGGGTTCCTACGATGCCCTAGACCCCTTGATCACAGCCGGAGAATTACATAGGCCTAAAGAAAGAAAGGGGAAATCTAAACTGCCCCAGAGCAGACCCCAAAGCAATAGGCAGCCCCCAACATATAATGACGGTGAAGCAAGATGAAAATACTAACACAGACAGAAAGATAGACTGAGCAAAGACGGGGCCCAAAACTACCTAGATAGGAAAGGACAGGAAGGCTGCTGTCTGCAATCTGCCAAAACCCTATGAAAGACATAAGCCAACAAGCTGATATGAAAAAGGCCCTGAAGCAGCTAGGCTTCAAAAACTAAATCAGCACTCAGGTATTTTCAGAAGACAGAGCTAAATGAATTCAGCACACCCCAGCAGGGAATGGCAGAAATCTAGAAAAACAAAGCAAAACAAAGTCAAAGCACCAAAGCAAAAGGCCGAGCAGCAAACCTAGCTTTAGAGGAGCAGGAATTCAGACTGGTCTCCAAGGATCCCACAGAGAAATCACCCGCAGGGCAGAAGGGCGTCGGCAGCCTTATATCCAGTCAGTAACTCCACTCAGCCAGTCATCATCATCAGCCTCAGGTATTTGATAATCAGGCTCACTACCTTTCTTTACCAGAAGAGGGAGTTCCTCGGGCCTCAGTAATGAAGGGGAAAATGAACTCACAACAGATCAGCTCCTTGGGGGGTCTAGTTTCCAAAATGTCACTTGTGGGGGTTTTATACTGTTTAGGCACATCAGGGGCTCTGCAAATGCAACATGACGTCCACAGAACATTCCATCAAAGTCTGCATTCCAAAATGGCGCTCCTTCCCTTTCGAGCTCTCCCATGTGCGCAAAAAGTGGTTCCCCCCCACATATGGGGTATCATCTTACTCAGGACAAATTGCACAACAACTTTTGTGGTCCAATTTCTCCTGTTACCCTTGATAAAATAAAACACAGCGGGCTAAAAAATCATTTTTGAGGAAAACAAAGTGATTTTTTATTTTCACTGCTCTGCATTATAAACTTCTGTGAAACACTTGGGGGTTCAAAGTGCTCACCACATATCTAGATAAGCTCCATCAGGGGTCTAGTTTCCAAAATGGTGTCAATTGTGGTTTTTTTCACTGTTTAGGCACATCAGGGGCTCTCCAAAAGCGACATGGCGTCCAATCTCAATTCCAGCCAATTCTGCATTGAAAAAGTCAAACGGTACTCCTTCCCTTCTGAGCTCTGCCGTGCGCCCAATCAGTGGTTTACCCCCACATATGGGGTATCAGCGTACTCAGGACAAATCCCACAATAACTGTGGAGGTATGATTTCTCCTGTTTCCCTTGTAAAAATAAAAATTTGGGGGTGAAAATATCATTTTTGTGGAAAAAAATGATTTTTTATTTTCGCGGCTCTACGTTATAAACTTCTGTGAAGCACTTGAAGGTTCAAAGTGCTCACCACACATCTAGATAAGTTCCTTAAGGGATCTAGTTTCCAAAATGGGTCACTTGTTGGGGGTTTCCACTGTTTAGGAACATTAGGGGCTCTCCGAATGCAACATGGCATCCGATCTCAATTGCAGCCAATTCTGCATTGAAAAAGTCAAACGGTGCTCCTTCCCTTGCGAGCTCTGCTGTGCACTGAAATAGTGCTTTACCCCCACATATGGGATATTGGCATATTCAGGAGAAATTGCACAACAAATTTTGTGGCTTATTTTCTCTCTTAACACTTGTAAAAATAAAAATAAATTGGTTCTGAAGTAAATTTTTTGCAAAAAAAAAGGTAAATGTTAATTTTTTCCTTCCACATTGCTTTAGTTCTTCTGAAGCACGTAAAGGGTTAATAAACTTCTTGAATGTGGTTTTGAGCACCTTGAGGGGTCCAGTTTTTAGAATGGTGTCACTTTTGGGTATTTTCTGTCATGTACACCCCTCAAAATGACTTTAAATATGATGTGGTCCCTAAAAAAAATGGTTTTGTAAATTTTGTTGTAAAAATAAGAAATCACTTGTCAACTTTTAACCCTTATAACTTCCTAACAAAAAAAATTTTTGTTTCCAAAATTCTGCTGATGTAAAGTAGACATGTGGGAAATGTTATTTATTAAGATATTTATGTGACACATCTCTCTGATTTAAGGGCATAAAAATTTAAAGTTTTAAAATTTCAAAATTTTCAAAATTTTCGCTATATTTCCATTTTTTTCATAACATATCAAAGAAATTTTACCACTAACATGAAGTACAATATGTCACAAAAAATATTCTCAGAAGAAGCGGGATCGGTTAAAGCGCTCCAGACTTATAACCTCATAAAGTGACAGTGGTCAGAATTGTAAAAATTGGCCTGGTCATTTAGATAAGCTAAGATAAGATAAGATAATCCTTTAATCGTCCCACCATGGGGAAATTCAGAATTTAGCTGTAAAATGGCTCTGTCACTAAGGGGTTAATGACCAGAGAGGCTTTTTAGATGCTTCGTTTGAAAACATGTGTTCCTAATGGACTCAATGCGCGCAAGGAAATTATGTTCCATTACTAAAGTACTCATTTTTACATTGGATTGTATTTGTAATTATAAATGCTTGAAATTGATTGTTCGATATATCCTGTTTTTAATTAATTTTGTTTGTATCATGTGGTTTTTATTGTCATTATGCACCATATGTGTTTAGGTCTGTGATTGGTGGAAGGAGGTATATATACTGCATGATGTTTGTGTGTTTGTGTGTTAGCAGCTTGGAAAAAGAACATCAAATTGTTCGAAACGTGTTGCTACTGCTATTCTGCACTGATGCAGTCTGTCTGTTGACCTTGTTTTTATGCCCGAATAAATATTGCATATATTTTGAAGCTGGAACTTTTTCTTGTTTTTTGGCACAAACAATACTTGTCTACCCTACAGCCACGGTCAAAGTAGCAATCTACTAGGCCTAATCTGAGGATTGCTGACCTCGTCCTTGTGAAAGACTGTCTTGTCCAACGAAACCAGTGACCACTTGGACTAGTGACTGCAACATTCCCGAGTAAGGATGGCAACGTCCGCAAAGTCGAACTTAGGATAGCCAAAGGGAATGAACTTAAGACACTCTCCAGACCAGTAACTGAGCTGGTCCTATTGTTGTCTTCGGAGAAAAAGAATAGTGACATCCGTTTGATGCCAGATGGGGAGTGTTCTGTCTTTGACCTTTAATTCATAATCCCTGATTATTCTGCTTGTTAAATGTTTACAGTGTTTTCTGGCTCCATCTAGTGACCAGAGTCATAACCACAGTGTTATGTGTGTGTTTTACTTTCACTTTCTATTTCCCTCCTTTTGCAATACACCCTGGTAGCCTTTTGCAAAGGATTATGGTTAATTCAGCCCCCATTTTCCCTCCAGTCCACCATTTTCCTTCTGCCTGCATTCAGGAAGCATCTTATTTCTCTTCTTCCCTTGTGACAGCATCGCTGGTATGTACTTATGTTTCCTGTATCTAATTCCTGTCCCATATTAGCCTTCCTAGTTAGTTTTCCCCTGCTCAGCTAGTAGTGCAGATGTTGATTTATTATGTATATATGTATTCCTATGTACCCCGTACTGACTGAGTGTATATATGTTTGTACAATCCAAGAGAAAAGGGTCGCACTCAACGGGGTTAGTGTGAATGTTTAATGACACAAGATTACATGTCACGTCGGGGATGTGATAACATGAGTGTCAAGGGCTGACAACGGCCATTTCGCGCTACTCGAGCGCTTCCATGGACCCTTTTCTCTTGGATTGCCCGATTGGTCTGCTACGAGGTCAAGCACCCAGTATCCTGGATGTGAGCGTACCACCGGCTGCAAACTACTGATCCCAGCACGGTAACAGCGGTGCCGCCCGCTTCTCTTTGTTTCATAATTACTCGTATATATGTTTGTATTGTAGTTTCACCGCGCCAATATACCATCACATTCAATCAAGCACAGATTCAACCTACAGTCTCCTTATTGGACCCGCGGTTTAGCTGCCTGTATAAGCTACATGAATTCTGCTTCATTTAGTGAGGATAGCACAATGATACCATCCTGAAAAAAAGTAAAAAAAAAAAAAAATTGTTATCGTGAAGACTACAGTAAAAATAATACTGGTACTTTTTCCTAGGAAGAGCAAACAAGCCACCAATCAGTGCATGCCCAACTATCCCCTCACTATTCAACAGAGTGGCCTTAATTCCGTATCTCAGGTCCTTTCCACTAAACCAATTATAAGTAAACTCCCAAATGCAGCACAGTTGGGTATCACTTCTTCACAAACCTCTGATCTTTCGGTTCTCATTACCACACAGGGCAGTGTGAGCGCCCCTTGAACATCTCGACAGGGGTTGTATCGCTGACACTGACAGAATCAGATTCCGCTAAACACAAAAATTCTGATAAGATTATATCCAGCAAACCAGTTGGAAACATCTCTAACCCTGAACTCAACAGTTCCAGTTCTAATGCAACATGTCACTCACCTGCTGATGTGAGAAAACATCTTGAACTGATCAAACAATAAATAGATAATATCAAGCTTGACAGGGTAAAAACTTCTCCATTGACAGTAGACTCTGTCACTCGGAACAAGTGTTATAAAGGATAAGGCTACTTTCACACATCAGGTTTTCGGCGTCAGGCGCGATCCGGCGTCGTGCCGGAATGCCGGATCCGGCAAATGTTTTGTAAAACCTGATGTGCCGGATCAGGTTTTCTGCCGGATCCGTCTTGTTCTTGACAGACAAAACCGGATCCGTCTCATCCGGTTCATCCGTTTTTCTATCCGTTTTTCGACGGATTACGCCGGATCCGGTTTTTAAAATTGACCCTTGTGGCCTTCCGAACGGGATTGGCTACTGGAAAACTATATATAGCATGTTCCTACAGCCCTTCTTTGACAGGTTGTAGAGAAGAAAGTGCAGGTTGGAGAGAAGAGCAAGTTACTGGCGAAGATGGATGTTGTCATTGGAAATATTACCACTAGAAGTTCTGTGACGGTTTCAGTAATGAGGGACAATTTTGCACTATACTTTATGTCACCTCAAGGCAGAGTACACTGGCAGGATGACAGAGTGTGAAAGATTTGTGCCCTAACCAAACTTGTGTACCTTCTGGACCAACAGTATATACCTTTGCCAACCAAAGTTGGCTATCTTGTCATGGTCTTACTATTTTTAGCTTTAGGCCACAGGTGTGTACCTGGTTGTGTTTTATGCAAAGTATTTCACCTTTTAACAAAAGTTGTGTACATTGTTAGGAAATCACCAACAATAAACACAACTTTTTAGGTGAAATACTTTGCTTCAAACACAACCAGGAACACAACTGTGGCAAAAAGCTAAAATTTACCCACAGTTATATACCTGGTTTTGAATACCTTTTTACCTTTGAAATACCCTGTATTTAACCTTTTTTTTAAACATAGTTCGCCGCAGAAAGAAATGACAGACAACCGTTGTGAAATGATAATTTAACTTTTATTTAAAATTTTTTTTTTTTTGTAAAATGTTTTTAAAGTGCAAAAAACTTTTTTAATAAAGGTTTTAAACCCAATGGGCATTTTTATTAAAAAACACACATTACAAATCTGTGTAGTGTGGGGTGGAAATACTGCTGGAGGGGCTGCGGGACACTTCGACACTGGGTGTGTGGAGAGAGGACTGGGATCGTGGTGGGGAAGGAACAGTTAGAGGTGAAGGTGTGGAAAAAGCTACAGAATGGGTGGACATGTGGGAGGAAGAAGAGGTGGTGGGCGGTGGAGTGGAGGGTTGGGCAGGGACTGTAGGAGCAGATGATGTTGATGGAAAGTTGTATGGGGAAGGAGTTTGGTACGGGGAAGGAGTTTGGTACGGGGAAGGAGTTTGGTACGGGGCAGGTTGCTGGAAGTGGGGAGATGTCTGGTACTGGGGAGGTTGCTGGTACTGGTGAGGTTGCTGGTATGTAATAGGAGGGGGAGGATGGAAAGTGGCTGGAGGGTTTGCAGATGTAATAGGAGGGGGAGGATGGAAAGTGGCTGGAGGGGGTGCAGATGTAATAGGAGGGGGAGGATGGAAAGTGGCTGGAGGGGGTGCAGGTGGAGGAACTACAGTGGTGGGAGGTGGAGGTTGGGAGGTAACCTGCTGTAGAGCACCGTGGCACGAATGCATTACATGCATCTGCTGGGTAGGAGATAGTGTTGCCATGCGCTCCACAACAGACCTGAAAAAGGTGTGGTTTGGCGAAGATCTTGCTTCTGAATGCATGGTTTGCAGAAGTGTCTTCACCTCCAGAATGCTGGAGTTGATCTGCTGAAAGCCTGCGGAGATTTGCTCTGACAAGACTTTTAGACAGTTCTGGAAAGATGCATTCAGATGCAAGAACTCTTGCGCATAACTCTTTTCCTGACCCCTCTGCCGCTGTCGCCCAGTACCCGCTGGTGTACTAGAGGTGGCAGGGGCAGAAGGGTGGGGTAAAGGGAAAGTGATCTCCTCACCAGCAGCTTCATGTAATGTAGGCGGCCACGATGCTCCTGTGCTGGTGGATGGGACAGATGGGTCGAATGTGTGGGAAGGCTGGGAAGGTGCAGATGTACCGGGGCGGTCGAAGTGTCCCTCGGCGCCGGTCTCCTCAGGGATCGCCTCAGAAGGGTCCAATCGTGCAGGCTCCCGAGTGCTGCTCACCGTGCTGTGGAATAAAGAGAAAAAAAAACAATTAAAATACTGACATGGTATGGCCCTGGCTGAAAAAAAAAAGTTACATCTAACATTTTTTTTCACATGTGGTGTGTAATATTTACCTTCTAGTGACCATTGTTTCCCGGAGGAACGACAGGGCTTCTGCGTACTTGTACTTGCTCCTGCGTCCACCAGATCCACTCGGGGCCCGCATCTCTTTATTGAACTCCTTCTTGAAACGATCCCTCACAGACCGCCACCGATTCACAATTCTGTTCCCTGAAACGAGAAAGGAGTGGTTAGTATACAACATCAGTGTTTCACAAACTCCAGTCCTCATGGTCCCCAGGGGTCATGTTTTCAGGATTTCCATAGTAAATAGAAATCCTGAACACATGATCCGTGGGGACCACGAGGACTGGAGTTCGGGAAACACTGGTTTACATCAAGCAACCGGTACTGTATATACTTACGCTCTTTAATCTGGGTCCGAACATCGAGGTCCTCCCAGCGGCCCACAAGGAGCGAACAGATTTCCTCCCAGAGTCGTCGGGTAACGATAAGGTCAGCGTGGCGGCGGTCAGCCATATTCCAGAGCGGCTCCCTTTCTCTGACGAGATCGATGAGGTGGTCCACATCGAGTCCTCCATCCTCACCGTCAGAGTCGGGAGCACGCTGTGAAGGCTGTTAAAGAAAAAGACAAAAATAACATAATTAGGCTCCACAAAAGAAATGAAATAAAAAGTGCAAAAAAACAAAGCAAAAATATTTATACTTACACGCTGGTGACCGCCGCGTTGCTGTCGCCGACGACCCTGGGAGGCACTGCGAGGACCTCTTGGCCGAGCACCAGATTGGGAAGACTAGAGAAGAAAACAAAAAATGTTATGTCTTTGGATGTAGGCATTTGTTTGCTGTGTGTGGTCTGCAGAACATTGTTTTCTATGTGTTGTGTGTAGTGTGATGTTGTGTTTCTGCGTTTGATGCAAAAAACTTACCAATTGTGAGCCCACTCCAGGTGTCTGTCCACCCCTTCCTTCTTCTTCTGGGAGCTCCTCTTCATCTTGTGATTCCTGTTTTGAAATAAAAGGCAATGAATAGACATATATTACAGAGATGATGGATTTTGGAAATAAAAACTTACCGTCAAACGCTGACGATGCGAGGGAGGGCTCCCAGAAGAAGATGTGCTGTCCTGTTGATGGCCAGACTCCATGGCTGTGGGTATTGCTGCTGCTGTTGCTGCTGCCAGTGATGCCATTTCTGCTGCTGCTGCATCTCTTGGGCGGCTGTTGAATAAAGAGAAACAAAGGGCCACTGAATATCTTGATATTCCATGGCCCTAGTTTGGAGGAATGGGGGATTTGATAATTACCGTCTCTCATCTGCTGCTGGACTCCCCTCCTCAGCATGTTCCATTTGCTGCTCCATTTGGGGTGGTGGTGGTGCTGATGGTGCTGCAGTGGTCTCCTGCCTTCTCCTGCTGCGCTTGGTTGCTTTCTTGGGTGGCATGTTGGGTGTGGCTGTGGGTCCCACTGTCTTGCTTTTATATATGTCTTGTGGGCAGAGCTACTGAGCATGCTCAGACCAAAAAAACCGGATCCGGCCACCGGATCCGGCTTTCGCCGGATCAGGCGCATTGCGGCGCTCATAGGCTTTCATTGTGTGAAAAAGCCGGACGCGCCGGATCCGGTGGGTCCGGCTTTTTCGCCGGAGACAAAAAACGTTACAGTAGCCGTTTTTTCCAGACGCCGGATCGCGACACATTGCCGGATTCGGCGAAAACCGGATGAAACGCATGGCCATCCGGCGCGATCCGGCGCAAATGCAAGTCAATGGGGGGGAAACCGGATCCGGCATTGCATTTTGCCGGATCCGGTTTCTGTCAAAAGCGCCGGATCACGCCTGACGGCGAAAACCTGATGTGTGAAAGAGGCCTAACACCTTCGTATCATCTGCCGTTAATTCCTCTCATCCCCTATTTGGAAAATCATCTTTTATTTTGATTGAATTATTTGATACTACCTCCAGAAGCTCCACCGCTTCCTTGATTGACATTTCTGATGTCTACTATTATCACAATCCCACAACAGTGAAGGATATTATGACGCTAGACAACACCTCCTCAGGGAATCAGGTTTCTGTTCCTTTTTTACCCCTAGCATTATCACCAAAAAGGAACCGTATAAATCGTTTTTTTTCCCCAAAATCATGAAAATTAAAAAATATTATAGGTGATCAAAAGGAGGTAGGAAGCAAAGAAGGGAAAATTAATTTGCTGTCAGCACTAGATCGCTAGCACCGATCATGGGCATTTAACCCCTTTAATGCCGCTGTCAGTAGTGACAGCAACATAGAGGAACATCATGCAGGGAATGGGTTCCCTGCGGGCTTCCGTAAGGACAACACAATTCGATCGCATTGTCCTGATAGTCTCCATGGAGACTCCCAGCCGTGAGATGGCCATGGGGTCCTGCAGGGAAGATGGTTTGTGAACACCTGTGGATAGCAGGCGCTGACATGCCTCATCCCTGCCTGTCAAATGCTGATGTGATACTCTGCAGTGCAGATGCATTGCAGAGAATCAGATCAGCCATCTGATACTATACAGTGATATCCCAGGATGAAACAATGTAAATGAAAAAATATTAAAAAGTGTAAGTATATTTTTATTAAAAAAATCCCAGAATAAAGAAAAAAAACTGTTTTTCCAAAAAATACATTAATTTATGTTAATTAAAAAATAAAAGTAAACACATTTGATATCACCACTTCCATAATGACCCGCTCTATTAAACTGTCCCACTAGTTAACTCCTTCAGTGAACACCGTAAAAAATAAAAAACGAGGCAAAAAACAATGTTTATGATCATACTGCCATGCAAAAAGTGCAATAAAACCGCGATGAAAAAGACAAATGTAAATAAAAATGGTACCGCTGAAAGCGTCATCTTGTTCCGCAATAAACAAGCCACCAAACAGCTCTATCAGCAGAAAAATAAAAAAGTTACAGCTCTCAGTTTAAAGCAATGCAAAAATAATTTTTTTTTTTGTAAAATAGTTTTTATTGTGTGAAAGCGCCGAAACATAAAAAATATAAATTGTGTATCAATGTAATTGTACTGACCTAAGGAATAAAGCTGCCTTAACCACACGCCTCACGATATTTAAAAAAAAAGCAATTCTTGAATTGCTGGTTTTTGGTCATTGTGTTTCCCAAAAATCGGAATAGAAAGCGATCAAAAAGTGTCATGAGCCCTAAAATGGTTCCAATAAATACGTCAGCTCGTCTCGCAAAAAAGCAAGCCATAACATGACTCTGCCGGCCAAAATATGGAAAAATTATAGCTCTCAAAATATGGTGGTGCAAAAAGTAGTTTTCGCAAAAATAAGTCTTTTAGTGTGTGACAGCAGCCAAACATAAAAACACGATATAAATCTGGTATCGTTGTAATGGCACCGACCCTAAGAATAAAGTCGCCTAATCACTTGTACCGCACGAGGAAAAAATAAATAAAACCAATTCTTCACATGCTGTTGATTTTTTCATTCTGCTTCCCAAACATCGCAGTAAGGCTCAGCACTCATTTATCCTGAGCTCTACACTGAGCGCTCACCCCGGGGTTTACGTATAAATCTCTGAAATACACGATTCAGACAGAACCCCCGACGGAAGATTCCCTATAATGAGGCTTATATAGGCACTGTGGAAGCCATAGGACTTGTGATCCGGCGGTGTCCATCTTTTTAGGATGAATAAATTTGCCATTGGCCACAGTTTTGTGCACTTCCGAAAAGAAGGACACCACTGAACAGAGGCCATATGGAGTGCAGAGAACTCTGCTGCCTCATTATAGTGAATGTATCCATCGGGGGCTTCAACTAAATCCACAAAAAAAGCAAGCCCTCACTCACGTCAATCATCTGTTAATGGAAATATTGAGGGCTTCCACTTTACTGTTAGCAAAAAGGCTCTGGAAGAGTGAAATGGCTCCTCGCCTCCCAAAGGAAATTCAGCAAATTCTCTGCTCCCAAATCCAATTGCCTCCCTCCCTTCTGAGCACCAAGGTGCCTAAACCACATTTAGCACCCACATGTTTGGCATTTCCATAGTGATGAGAGCCCACCTAATTTACAGGTGCATGTCTCCAGAAGCAAGGGCAGGGCATAATGTACTGGTCACTACAACAGCAGTTTGCAATTTTCACTTAGTCAAAATCGTCACTACATCTGTAGATAAATTCCCAAAGGGTTATAATTTACAAAATGGGGTCACTTGAGGGGGGATTCTGCTTTTCTATCACTTAGGGGCTTTTTAAATAAAACCTGCAAACTATTCTAGGAAAATCTGCGTTCAGTAGAAATTGTGGGACAAATTCTGGTTCCATGTTTATCAATTTCCCTGTATGAAACATGGGGCTAACCAGAGGCGTATCTAGGCTTTCTGGCACCCGGGGCAAGAATTCGGTTCGGCGCCCCCCCCCCAAGTACATATGCGACTTGCACACTTAGCCATGTACCCACGAGCCGCTCTCCCTAATGCTCTCAATGTTCAATAAAAAACTGAAAGCAGGATGAGAAGCTCGTTGTCACAAGCCATAACTATGAAAATCGCATATGAGTGAAGTGTCCATGTGATGACTACTGGAACCTGCAGAGCTGAATCCTGACATTGCAGCTTCTGAATTCTCACAATGAATGCACTTGTACACTTCTAGGATTCTCCCTTGCTGATGTACAGTCATGTCAGCACAAGTATGTGATTTGTATACTTCTGGCCACATTCCGACTAGACATGCCCGTCCTCGCTCAGTTCATTTTCATTGAGTGAGGCCGCACATGTCTAGTCAGCATGTGACCGTATGTATGTAAATTACCAGCATGATAGAATTCTAACAGCGTTCAGTGAGCACTGTGAGAATTCAGAAGTCTGCAGTCACATAGAATGACTGCAGACTCAGCACAAACCTGGACGACCCCTTTAATGTTCCTAACAAATAAAAACATGAGAATTAGTCAGTGTCACAAATAACATTTACATCCAGGTACCTTAGAGATGACATTGTCTCTGAAGTCGTTGTCACGCGGCGGCTGCCGCGCGCTCCTCTCTCTGCCTCCTCCCGGCCGCAGCTTACCCTTCCTCCGGCATCCTGCTTCCCTCTGCGCCGCCGTCCTCGGTCCTCCCCGGCTCCTCTTCTCTGCCCGGCGGTCCCCTTCGTCCGGTCTTCCGGACCGCGCCGGGTGCGCGCTCCCGCCCCTCCTGCTCGGCGGGCGCGCGCACATACTGTGCCTGGGCACGCGCGCTCCTCCTCCTCCTCCTGAGGACGCGCGCCTGCTCCTCCTTAGGTCACGACCCGGAAGTCCTCCTACTAGCCCCTATATCTGGCCGCCTCTTCCTGCCAGCGGTGCCTGAGTATCACTGCTTTTCCCTAGTGATTTTGGCCGCCCTCTATGCTCGCTATCGCGTCCTGTCCATCCGTGGCTCGTTCACCTCTCCTTTTTTCCTCTTTCCTAGGTCCTGTGTCTCCCAGCCGTGCCCGCCTGTCCTGTGTCTCCCAGCCGTGCCCGCCTGTCCTGTGTCTCCCAGCCGTGCCCGCCTGTCCTGTGTCTCCCAGCCGTGCCCGCCTGTCCTGTGTCTCCCAGCCGTGCCCGCCTGTCCTGTGTCTCCCAGCCGTGCCCGCCTGTCCTGTGTCTCCCAGCCGTGCCGCCTGTCCTGTGTCTCCAAGCCGGTACCGTCAGTCCTGTACCCCCAACCCGGCTCTAGTAGTCTGTCTGTCGTTACTCTCCAGGGTACCAGCTGCCGTGGTAATAGTTACCCGCGGGCTTGCCCCAAACGCTCCCTGTATAGGGGGTGGTCCACCTGGTCAGCTCGCCCCCGGGAGGTTCGTTGCCACGGTCTAGCGGGTCCACCCCAGGTGTACCTTACAGAATACTCAGGCCATGGATTCCGCTGGTACCCCGACCCCGACCCAAAAGGAACTTTTGTTCCTTCGTGAGAATCAGGCGAGGATCATGTCGTTCCTCAAGTCGATGGAGTCCAGACTTTTATCTCTGCAAACCTCCGATCCGGGGATTGCCTCCCAGATCTCCGGCTTACAGCAGGAGCTTGCTCAGCAGCGCGACACCCAGGCCCATATTTTAAACTACATAGCTTCTGTAGATAACCGCCTTCTAGCTCTACAGACGGCGGCCGCTGTCCCTGTGCCTGCGGCAGCTTCCCAGTCCTCGCCCCGCTTGGCTAAACCCCCACGCTATAGTGGGGATCCCAAGCTCTGTCGGGGGTTCATTAACCAGTGTCAGTTGCACTTCGAGCTGGCACCCCTGCAGTATCCCTCCGACCGGGCCAAGGTGGCCTTTATGATTTCCCACTTAGAGGGTGAGGCATTGGCTTGGGTGAATCCTTTGTGGGAGCGAGATGACCCGATAGTCTCCCAGCTCGCAACCTTCTTGGAGACATTCCGCAAGGTCTTTGATGAGCCCGGGCGTCTGGTCTCCGCTACCGAGTCCTTATTCTGCCTTCGCCAGGGTGCTCTCTCTGTGGGACAGTACGCCATCCAGTTCCGTACGTTGTCTTCTGAACTAGGATGGAACAATGAGGCTTTAGTAGGGGCTTTTTGGCGTGGCTTGTCGCCCCGAATCAAGGATGAGTTGGCAGGCAGGGATACACCTACTTCTTTGGAAGATCTCATCTCGCTGGCAACGCGAATTGACTTGCGTTTCCGCGAGCGTTCCCGCGAGGCCGTCAGGGAGAGAAGACCCACTCGGTTCTCTCCCCCGATGCGCAGTCCTCCCCGCGCCCGGCCTTCCACCTCGGCGTCAGCCCCTGAACCCATGCAGGTTGACCGACTCAGGCCCGCAGAGCTACGCCGCCAGGAGAGACTCACTCATGGTCTCTGTCTCTATTGTGGCAGTGCCTCCCACCTTCTACGTTCCTGCCCTGTGAGGCCGGGAAACTCCTCCGCCTAGGACAGGTAAGAGAGGCCTCCCTAGGTGCCTGCGACACCTCTCTACCTTTGACCCTTCCTGTTTTGTTTATCCAGGGATCCAAACGTTTCTCGGAGCTAGCCTATATTGACTCAGGGGCTGCTGGTAATTTCATCCAACTCGAGGCGGTGAAGAGATTGGGGATACCTGTTAGGTCCTTGGAGGTTCCCCGGCAGTTAGCCTCAGTCGACGGGATTCCCTTGCGCGAGACCGTAACGTTGGTCACTGAAGAGCTGGAATTACAGATCGGGGTCCTGCACCGTGAGAGAATAACCTTCTTCGTGCTGCCATCTCTATCCCACACCTTGCTCCTGGGCCTTCCGTGGTTGAGGATGCATGAACCTGTCCTAGATTGGCGGACCGGAGACATCCTTCGCTGGGGCTGCGTTTGCCAGACTAGATGTCTTCGTCCAGTACAACCCCTCAAATGCTCGTCTCCTGTCTCGGGTCCTGCGGATTTGCCCTCGGTCTATTGGGCTTTTTCAGATGTCTTTGATAAGAAAGAGGCAGAGGCTCTTCCACCGCATCGGCAATATGATTGCCCCATCGAGCTTGTTCCCGGCTCGACTCCGCCCCGGGGGCGAATCTATCCCTTGAGTCCACTCGAGTCCCAGGCCATGTCTGAATATGTACAAGAGAATTTGGCCAAAGGCTTCATCCGAAAGTCTTCTTCTCCCGCTGGGGCTGGCTTCTTTTTTGTTAAGAAAAAGGACGGGTCTCTCCGCCCCTGTATTGACTATCGAGGTCTTAACCAGATTACCATCAAGAACAGATATCCTCTGCCTCTCATCCCCGAGCTGTTCGACCGGCTGCGAGGTGCGCGAATCTTCTCTAAATTGGATCTCCGAGGAGCCTATAATCTCGTCCGTATTCGCTCCGGAGATGAATGGAAGACCGCCTTCAACACCAGGGATGGACACTACGAGTACCTCGTCATGCCCTTCGGGTTGTGCAACGCTCCCGCAGTTTTTCAAGAATTCGTGAACGACATCTTCCGAGACCTTCTGTACTCCAGTGTGGTTGTATACCTTGACGATATCCTGATCTTCTCTCCCGATCTGTCCACCCACAGAAGAGATGTCCGCCGAGTGTTGTTCCGATTGAGGGAGAATCGTCTGTACGCCAAATTGGAGAAGTGCGTCTTTGAACAGTCCTCCCTTCCATTTTTGGGATATATCATCTCCGACTTCGGCCTGCGTATGGATCCGGCGAAGGTGTCTGCCGTGCTCAACTGGCCACGTCCCCAAGGGGTGAAAGCCGTTCAGCGATTTCTCGGCTTCGCAAATTATTATCGGCAGTTCATCCCTCATTTTTCCTCATTGGCCGGCTCTATCTCATCTTTGATTCGTAAAGGAGCCAACCCGCACGTCTGGACCCCTGAAGCAGAGGAGGCCTTCCTATCTCTAAAACGAGCTTTTACCACGGCTTCCGTACTCCATCGTCCTGAGGCCAACAAACCGTTCGTCCTCGAAGTGGATGCATCAGCAACTGGAGCCGGAGCGGTTTTGTCTCAAAAATCTTCTTCCGGTAAACTCGTCACGTGCGGCTTCTTTTCCAAGTCCTTTTCCACCCCAGAGCGGAATTATTCCATAGGGGACCGAGAACTGCTGGCCATCAAGTTAGCTCTAGAAGAGTGGAGATACTTATTGGAGGGCGCCGCACATCCCTTCACAATCTTCACAGATCATAAGAATCTAGCTTATCTTCGGTCTGCGCAGAGACTCAACCCACGCCAGGCCAGGTGGTCTCTGTTCTTCGCTCGATTCGATTTTGATCTACATTTTCGCCCAGGCAACAAGAACCTCAAAGCTGACGCCTTGTCCAGATCCTTCCTTCCCTCAGATGTCGAAGAAGAACCCACGCATATCTTGGATCCATCCCGGCTCATCACGGTGGCACCACTTTCTCTTCTCTCACCTCCACCTGGCAAGACTTTTGTGCCGGAGAAGGACCGAGGACGAATCCTTCACTGGGGACATGCTTCCAAGCTGGCTGGCCATCTCGGGATTAAGAAGACACTTCACCTGGTAGCCCGCTACTACTGGTGGCCGACTCTTCCCCAGGATGTCCGGGATTTCGTCGCCTCCTGTCTCTCCTGTGCCAAGATCAAGGTGCCTAGGCAGTTACCTTCTGGGCTTCTACACCCGCTTCCTATACCCTCATCCCCCTGGCAACACATTGCCATGGACTTTATTACGGACCTACCCCACTCTGCCAACTGTACAGTCGTCCTAGTGGTGGTTGATAGGTTTTCTAAGATGGCACACTTCGTTCCCCTTTCCGGCTTACCATCAGCTCCAGCCTTGGCGAAGATCTTTGTTCAGCACATCTTCCGTCTTCATGGACTGCCCCAACATATTGTTTCTGACAGAGGAGTCCAATTTACCTCTCGCTTCTGGAGAGCCCTATGCAGATCAATGGATGTCACTCTCGACTTCTCCTCATCTTACCACCCCCAGTCCAACGGTCAGGCTGAACGGACAAATCAGTGCTTGGTGAACTACCTCCGGCATTTTTCCAATGTCCACCAGAACGACTGGGCTGAACTTCTCCCGTGGGCTGAGTTCGCCTATAATAACCACGCCAGCGAGTCTTCAGGCAAGTCCCCTTTCTTTATCGTCTATGGGCAACATCCTGGTGTACCTCTACCGGTTCCTCCTGTCTCGGGTGTACCGGCGGCTGACCTTCTGACCGGGGAATTCTCCAGGATCTGGCAGGAGACCAAGGCCGCTCTCGAGTTGGTACGTAACAGAGTTAAGAGACACGCCGACAAAAGACGCCTGGATGCTCCGCCATATCACCCTGGTGATAAAGTTTGGCTGGCCTCCAAGTTTATTCGCCTCAAGGTCCCTTCCCATAAACTGGGTCCCCGTTATATTGGACCTTTTGAGATCTTGTCCCGTATTAACGATGTCTCCTATAAACTACGGCTTCCTGCCTCTCTCCGTATCCCTAATGCCTTTCATGTGTCCTTGCTAAAACCAGTCGTCTTCAATCGTTTCCTTTCTAAAGCCCCTCACTCACCTCCGCCTGTCTCCGCAGACGATGTATTTGAGGTTAAAGATATTTTGGCCATGAGAAAGCAAAAGGGGAGAACCTTTTTCTTGGTTGATTGGAAGGGCTTTGGTCCCGAGGAGAGGTCCTGGGAGCCCCAAGAGAACATCCAGGCCCCTCGAATCTTGGCCAAATTCTTTTCCGGACTGCGGAGGGGGGCGCGTAAGGAGGGGGGTACTGTCACGCGGCGGCTGCCGCGCGCTCCTCTCTCTGCCTCCTCCCGGCCGCAGCTTACCCTTCCTCCGGCATCCTGCTTCCCTCTGCGCCGCCGTCCTCGGTCCTCCCCGGCTCCTCTTCTCTGTCCGGCGGTCCCCTTCGTCCGGTCTTCCGGACCGCGCCGGGTGCGCGCTCCCGCCCCTCCTGCTCGGCGGGCGCGCGCACATACTGTGCCTGGGCACGCGCGCTCCTCCTCCTCCTCCTGAGGACGCGCGCCTGCTCCTCCTTAGGTCACGACCCGGAAGTCCTCCTACTAGCCCCTATATCTGGCCGCCTCTTCCTGCCAGCGGTGCCTGAGTATCACTGCTTTTCCCTAGTGATTTTGGCCGCCCTCTATGCTCGCTATCGCGTCCTGTCCATCCGTGGCTCGTTCACCTCTCCTTTTTTCCTCTTTCCTAGGTCCTGTGTCTCCCAGCCGTGCCCGCCTGTCCTGTGTCTCCCAGCCGTGCCCGCCTGTCCTGTGTCTCCCAGCCGTGCCCGCCTGTCCTGTGTCTCCCAGCCGTGCCACCTGTCCTGTGTCTCCAAGCCGGTACCGTCAGTCCTGTACCCCCAACCCGGCTCTAGTAGTCTGTCTGTCATTACTCTCCAGGGTACCAGCTGCCGTGGTAATAGTTACCCGCGGGCTTGCCCCAAACGCTCCCTGTATAGGGGGTGGTCCACCTGGTCAGCTCGCCCCCGGGAGGTTCGTTGCCACGGTCTAGCGGGTCCACCCCAGGTGTACCTTACAGTCGTTCTCCTTTTCTTCTTCTTGTCCAGACCCCATGATGAGTTTTCTCATCCACAGCCGTTTCTGCAGACTTCCATCTTCTCCGGTCTTCTGCAGCAAATCTCCACACGATGCCTTAAAGACTGAAATGTCATTATAATGCTCCTAAATACAAATATCTGCAATATACTGTCATCTCACACTATTCCCCACCCTCCTCATACTGTCTCCTCTAACATCCCACCTGTTCACCATACTGTCTCCTCATATATTTAACCCCTCACTCTCTATACTGTCTGCTCACAAATACCCCCTGACTCCCCATACTGATTCGGCACACATCCCATCACCGTCACTCCCCATACTGTGTCCACATACATTCACCAGTTCGCACCCCTTACTGTCTGCACCCATCCCCCATACTGTTTGCTCATACATGCCCTCATACATACATACTCTTCATTTTGTGTCCTCAAATCTCCCCACACACATTAAATACCATCCCCACTCCAAATCCCCCCATCCCCAATCCCCCACACACATTAAGTACCCCCATCGCCACTCCAAATCCCCCCACACATTAAGTATCCCCCATCCCCACTCAATAACCCCTCGTCCTTACTCCCAAATCCCCCCACACATTATGTACCCCCACTCCAAATCCCCCACACATTAACCTCCATCCCCACTCATTAACCCCTCCACTCATTAACCCCCATCCCCACACATTAACCCCCATCTCCACTCATTAACCCCCACACTCATAACCCCCATCCCCACACATTAACCCCCCACACATTAACCCCCATCCCCACTCATTAACCCCCCACTCATTAACCCCCATCTCCACTCATTAACCCCCACACATTAACCCCCACACTCATTAACCCCCATCCCCACATTAACCCCCATCTCCACTCATTAACCCCCCACACATTAACACCCATCCCCACATTAAACCCCATCTCCACTCATTAACACCCCCCATCACCCATCTTCGGTGGTTCTTCAGCTCCACAGAGGAGCACACTTACCACCAGCGTTTGCTCTGGGGCCTGGGCGCCGGGGAGTGACGTCAGCAGCGTGATCACATGACATGATCACGCTGCTGACGTCGCTCTGATCCGGCAGTCAGAGCTTCAATTGTACTGGCGTCTGTATAGACGCCAGTACAACTGCTGCCTGGGAGCCGGCGCGGCCTCCTTCTCTGCGCCGGCTGTCAGCTTGACAGCCGTCACAGAGAACAGCCGACTCACAGGATGGGGAGCGGCAGAACGCAGCCGCCGGGGGAAACACTGCGGACCGCTGCATTAGGCGGCCCGACTGCGCCCCCCGGCTGCCTGCACCCGGGGTAACTGCCCCGGCTGCCCCCCCCTGATACGCCTCAGGGGCTAACATACAATCTTGGTTGTAAAAATCTAAATTATTTTATCTTCACTGCCCAATGGTATAAAATTCTGTGACACACCTGTGGTATCAATATAATCACTTCACTACTAGATGAATTCACTGAGAGGTTTAGTTTGTAAAATGGGTTCATTTATTGGGGTTTCTGCTGTGTTGGCACCTCAGGGGCTCTGCCAATGTAACATGGCACCCTCAAACAAGTGTAGCAAAATCTGCACTATAATATGGCATTTCTTCTCTTCTGAGTTTTGCACTGTGCCTCAAAAGTAGTTTTTGACGACATAGGGGTGTCGGTAAACACAGGAGAAGTTGCACAACAAATTTTGGTTTCCATTTTCTCCTGGTAGCCTTGTGAAAATACAAAATTTGGAGCTAAAAAAGATTTTTGTGGGAAAAATGTGATTTTCTTTTTCATTTTCACGGCTTGACGTTATAAACTTCTGTGAAGCACCTGGGGGTTCAAGGTGGTGTTCAATACACATCTAGATAAGTTCCTAAAGGGGTCTAGTTTCCAAAATGTCACTTTTTGGGGGTTTCCTCTGTTTAGGCACTTCAGGGTCTCTCCAAACTCGACATGCATCCGCTAATTATTCCAGAAAATTTTACATTCAAAAAGTCAATTGGCGCTCCTTCCCTTCCAAGCTCTGCCGTGCACCCAAATAGTAGTTTTCCATCACATATGGGGTACAAGCGTACTCAGGAGAAATTGCACAACAAGTTGTATGGTCCATCCTCTCCTGTTACCCTTTCAAAAGTAAAAAAAAATAGGTCTAAAGGAAAATTTTTGTGAAAGAAAAGTAAATTTTTATTTTTTCCTTCCTAAAAATCCTGTGAACCTGAAGGGTTAATAAACTTCTTAAATGTGGTTTTGAGTTCCTTGAGGGGTACAATTTTTAGAATGGTTTTTCTGTCATATAGGTCCCTCAAAGTCACTTCAAATGTGATGTGGTCCCTAAAAAAAATAGTTGCTGGTCAACTTTTAACCCTTATAACTTCCTTACTAAAAAAAATATCTTTCAAAAATGGCGCTGATGTAAAGCAGATATGTGGAAAATAATATAAAATAAAGGATATACACTGGCGCTTCCTGGATGCTAAATAAAGGGGGGGACAAACTGAAATAATAGATAAATATGTATAGAAAAGAGAAGAACAAGTTAGCAGCTGCTGGTATACGTGCTGGGTCTGTGAACACCCAGAAGAAATGGTAATGAAAATAACTAAACAAGAGAATACCTGCGCTAGCTATCTGTACCCAGATACAATGATCCTGACAAATCCCCTTAAAGGAAATAGTTATGGGAAGTGTATAAATGGCCAAAAGTTGCATTTAGACAGGTCAGATAAACATATGATGACGTTTGTCAATGTTTAATGAAAGAGTCACCAAATGAAGTGGGTATAAAGTGATGTAACACTTACTTCAATGAGAGTTGCAGGAGCTAAAAAAAAGTGATCCAGCGTGTGTCACGTGGAGTGGGAGCTGTAACAAGATGGTGAAGACAGAGGTGCAGCACCAAGGAGGTGTCCCCCCTTAGAGGTGGTGTGGTGGTGCCTCTGGGGCTGACAGCTGCTGGAGCAGATGGACGGTGGCGGCATACTCCGGCCGAGAGACGCCGCCGATGTGCAGCGGGTGGAACAGGGGGGCGGGGTCATGGTGACGTCACCAGGAATGAAATAGGGAGGGAAGCGCGAATGGGCCCATATCTCATTTTCCTTTAAGGGGATTTGTCTGGATCATTGTGTCTGGGTACAGATAGCTAGCGCAGGTATTCTCTTGTTTAGATATGTTGAAAATGTTATTTATTAATAGTGATGAGCGAACGTGCTCGCCACTACTCATTAATCGCCCGAGTATCACGGTGCTCGATGTACTCGGCGAGCACCGAGCATTTCCGGGATTACTTGGTGGGAACTCGGGTCTCCACCCATCATTTTTGGCAGACTTTAGAGACCCAATCACCATGCAGTGATTGTCTGCCAGGCACAATAACGCCGAAGCCATCTTTGTTGTGGTCTTGCAGTGATTGCCTGGCCGCACAGCATCATCAGGGGTATAAGAGACTGGACGCCGCCCTACTTCACGCATTCAGCTGCGGATTGAGATAGTGTAGGGAGAGCTACTGCTGAGATAAGGTCAGATTTGGGGGAGCTGCTGCTGAGATAGGGTCAGATTTGGGGATTTATTAGTCAGTGTGGGGTCTACCATCCTAAACTACTCATATCCAGCTAAACCAACAGTCCTTCTAAGGACTAATTCCGGAGTATATAGGTTGCAGTGTTAGGTAGGCAGGGGATTGTATGTCGCTCTATACATATCAGTGCAAGGCCTGCAGGCACTGTGTGTGTATATAGATATCATTGCATACATCAAGAGGGTCCATTCCATTGCTGTCTGCAGCTGCTGCTGCTATTTATAGGATATACTGACCATGTATACCTAGCCCCAGGTCTAATTGGCTAGGAAAATTTTTTTTGCCAGGTTAATAGAGATTATTTTATTGCAAAGCAATCCAGAGCCCTTTTTTTCTCTATTTGCTATTTGACACTGCACAATACAGCCAGATGCTTTTTCTAGCACAGCATGAAATTCCAGCAATTTTAAAGGAGTCCCTAAAATCACTTTTGAGTGCACAAAGAAATCTTTCATTTTTATGTGGTACGGTAGAGTAGAATTTTTGAGTGTCTTACACAATTTCTTGACACCATTTTGCTGAACCCAAAAAAGAAATACATACAAGTCACATATTGTACATTGTGTTATATCTGTGACATGCCTCATACATCCATGTGCTAAAAACTTGGGCATTTTAGGCCTAAATTCCATTTTTTTGCAGTCTGTCACTCTAGTTATATCCAGCACTATTTTCATTAAAATAAAAAACATGCCACATATTTGGCAGTGTGTGGTGTCTCCGTGCCAGGCCTCATATATCTGCGTGCTCTAAGTTTGGGCATTTTAGGCCACTATTCCATTTTTTTGTTTTTGCTGTCTGTCACTCTAGTTATATACAGCACTATTTTGCATTTGTAAAGTAAAACTTGCCACATATTTGGCAGTGTGGTATCTCCATGCCAGGCCTCATATATCTGTGTGCTCCAAGTTTGACTATTTTAGGCCGATATTCCAGTGTTTTCCTGTCTGTCACTCATTATATACAGCACTATTTAGCCTAAAAATGAAAATAATACAGGCAACATATTTAGCAATGTGGTATCTCCGTGCCATGCTTCATATATGCATGCTCCAGGTTTGGCCATTTTAGGGTTTTCCTGTCTGTTACTCAAGTTATATACAGCACTAGCACTATGTTGCATTTTTAAAAAAAACAGGCCACATTTTTTACAGTGTGGTATATCTGTGACACGCCTCATACATCCGTGTGCTAAAAATTTGGGCATTTTAGGCCGGTATTCCAGTGTTTTCCTGTCTGTTACTCAAGTTATATACCACACTATGTTGCATTTTTTAAAAAAAAACAGGCCACATTTTTACAGTGTTGTATATCTGTGACACGTCTCATACATTCATGTGCTAAAAATTTGGGCATTTTATGCCGGTATTCCAGTGTTTTCCTGTCTGTTACTCAAGTTATATACAGCACTATACACTATACAGCATGACCTTACATTTATCCCCATTAACCTTCGTCCGGCTGAGTAGGTACAATTGTACCTATTCCGTTTTAAAATTGCAATAACTTTTTTCGAAAAGCCGTAGAGGGCTGAAATTTCGTGACATCTCTGCAGTTTTGGTCCAGAATATATTGGCCAAATTTCAATAAAATATCTCCACCCCCTTCCGAGATAAGGGGTCGAGATATTTTTGCATCCATAACAAGCTGCATAGGTACAAATGTACCCTCATATATTTTGAATGAAGATAATGCAAGGAAAAAAGAATAATATTTTTTTTAATGATAATGCTATTTTATTATTATAAACAAGTAAAAAAAACTGTTCATTTACATTATAAAAGAAAATGTAAGAAACTTTTTTTATTGATTTTCTTCGCAAGTAATGCATGTTGTCTTTGCTACCGAGTGTTCATCGCAAATGGGTTTCATACAAACCACACAAGACTTTCTAGTCTTATGTTGTTTTCGCCTCAGTTCTCGGCAGACATAGCAACTACCAACAACAGGGGAGGGTCCACGACTACCATGAGGTATTTGAGGGCCAGCTGCTGCTTGCGATGCTACCAGAATGCATCGTCCAAGCACCATTTCTTCTGCACCTCGAAGAAAATGGTTTCTCATCATCATTCGGTTTGTACTACGATCTTCAATTGCAGGCATACACAGCTGATTTGCGAGATCTTTCAGGAACTTTCTTCGTTGATCCTTTGTCCTGAAGCTTGGATTGTGTTCTCTGTAGATGATGTAGGATGCAAACCCAGTGACGTCAATCATATTGTAGAAAAATGCCAGAGGCCAACGTAATGTTCGTCGTTTCACAGTGTACTCTCCCAACATTTTATCCATAACATCAACTCCGCCTTTTGTTTTGTTGTAGTATTTTATTATCTCTGGCTTGGCTGCTAGTGTCTCTTCAACTTCTCCCGTCATGTGCATAGATGATAGAAGCACGACTGATTTGTTCTTCTTTGGTACATATGAACAGACTGTTGCATCATGATTGTAGGCAAAATTTGTTGAGTTTACAGGCCTTTCTTTGGCAGGCTGCATGTTGCTAGGTAGGAACCTTTTGTTTTTTCTCACTGTACCAACTAGTGTCATGTTCCAGGAGTTCAATACCTTAGCTAGTTCCATGGTTGTAAAGAAGTTATCGGTGGTGACATTTTTTCCAGAGCCTTTATACCAGCTCACTAGGTCCAATACTGTTCGTTCACCAATGTTTACTTGTCGAGGACCATCAGTTGGTTTCCCAGTGTAGAGCTGACCTTGTAATGGGTAGGCGTTTGACGAGTCACAAGCCCAGAAAATCTTTATGCCATATTTAGCTGGTTTTGAAGGTATATACTGGGTAAATTTAGTATGGCCTCTAAATGTAAATAATTGCTCGTCGACGGTGATACAATTATATGGCTTGTAGGCTCTCTTCAGATTTCTGTTCAGCATTGTCCAGCTGTCCCGTATTGGTTCAGCTTTATCTGTTTGCACACGTTCTGCACGTGTATTTTCATTGTCAAATCTGATAAATCTTAGTATCATCTTGAAGCGGTCATGAGACATGGCTGCACGTATAAGAGGCAGAGCATCAACATTCCACATTTCCTCCAGATTCTCTTTGTTGTCTCTGTGCACACGAGAAGCAATCAGTATGCCCAAAAATGCATGGAGTTCAGTTTCAGTAAATTGCTTGAATGTTTTTTGTGGTGGCCGTTCAGAAGAATCAGGAAAATGTTGTACCAGTTCGTTGTTGTAAGCATCACAAACTCTCTTGGCCTTTCGATTCGTTTCTCGGAATATGATGTCACACATCTCGGGAGTCATGATTGACTTGAATATCTCTTTTGCTGTATACAGGTTGCTGATTGCTGCAGGGCCACCTCTTTGTCGTAGGACATTACGAGATTTTGTTTGTGCATTTGGCAGTGGATCACTACACCATTGAGTTTTATCCTTAGCAGTCCAAATGTCGCCTGCACTTTGAGGCACAGACTCATCCTCAACACTTTCGTCTGAGTCGTATTCTTTTTCCTGCTCTATGACCATTTCTTGTTCAATGTCTGACTCTTCTTCAGTAACATCCACTTGTGGTACATAGTTTTCATCATCATTTGATGCAACATATGGTTCTTCCTCATGCTCAGAATCAGATTCTTCTAGCATTCGCATTATTTCGTCAGACGTAAATCTGTAAATATGAAAAAATGAAAAATAAATAATTTTCCGAAATACTACACAATACTACATTATTGGCTTTTCACAAAATGATACTAACCTGCAAACACGTTTTCTTGGATTATGGCGGAAACTAGATCCAGCATCACTATCACTCATGATGACTTGGTAGATGAATTTTGGCTTCGTAATTTAGTTCAGTAACATGTGGCAAGTAGAATGAAACTCGATTCTAAAGCGCAGATAAAAAGGTAGATTATTTCTAGTGATAATTATCTATAAATGTCATTTATATATTATGTAAACCGTATACGGTTTCAGAATTTTCATTCCATCTTCGACTGTTTTTTCGACCAATAGGAAAATTGTAACAGAGCCACCATCTTTATTTTGTGCTGAATATAAGTAAAACATCATAAAACAATATGTAGATACTAATTATTATCCATTTTTCGTATAAAAATTATACCTATAGTGATAAGTTTCATACAAAATATATGTAAGCCAAGTCCAGGCTCAAAGACAATTTCTGACTGTTCTGTCCCCACATAAGGCGAATGAAGGTATAACTGGCTGTTAGATGCTGTGAGACTTTCCTACCTTCGTATCCAAGAAATTGAAGACTTCACAAGCCTAGAAATGTGTGTGCTCACAGCAATGAGATGAACAGCAAAATGGCTACTGAGAGGAGTGAGGCAGGAAGAGAAGTAAAAGCCACTCCCAGTTTGAATCAACTTAATTGACAGCAACATAAGTGAGCAGTAACAACACTGGCCAATAGATATCAGCATAACATTTGTAGCTGAATGAACTTTAGTTTCTGAAACCAAGTAAAGGAGAAAGTCTTCTCACAGTGGAGGTATATATGAAGGTACAATTGTACCTCTGCAGCCTGTTAACGTTGTAAAATTATGTAGCCTGACGAAGGTTAAAGCTCATTTGCAATTTATCAGCCTAAGCTTCTAGTTTACATAAATCCTTGTGTAATATAAAATTGTCCTCCTCTGTATTGATTCCCCTGCAGAGTTTAGTGTCATCTGCAAACATTGAAATTCTTCTCTCTATGCCTCTTACAAGGTCATTAATAAACATGTTAAAAAGAAGCGGCCCCAATACTGACCCCTGTGGTACCCCACTGCTAATCGTGACCCAGTCCGAGTGTGCTCCATTAATAACCACCCTTTGTTTCCTATCCCTGAGTCAGCTCTTAACCCACTTACACATATTTTCCCCTATTCTCATTGTTCTCATTTTATGTATCAAACTTTTGTGCCGCACCGTATCAAAAGCATTTGAAATGTCCATGTGCACCACGTCCACTGCATTTCCTTGGCTCAGTCCAGAACTTACCTCTTCATAAAAGCTTATCAGATTAGTCTGACAGGAACGGTCCCTCGTAAACCCATGTTGATATTGGGTCATGAGGTTATTCTTCTCCAGATACTCCAGTATAGTATCTCTTAGAAAACCCTCCAGGATTTTACCCACAGTTGAGGTTAAGCTCACTGGCCTATAATTTCCAAGTTCAATTTTTGTCCGCTTTTTGAATATTGGCACCAGATTTGCTATACGCCAGTCCTGTGGAACAGACCATGTTATTATGGAACCTTTAAAGATTAAAAATGATGGTCTATGACTGTACTTAATTCCTGCAGTACTCTGGGGTGTATTCCATCCAGGCCTGGGGATTTGTCAATTTTAGTGATATTTAGATGCCGCCGTACTTCCTGCTGGGTTAACCAGGTGACATTTAATGGAGAATTTTTATCACTGATCATTAGAGTTGAGCGAAACAGGTCGGCCAGATTCATAAGTCGCCGACCTATGGCAAAGTCGGGTTTCACTGACCGAAACCCGACCACAGCGTGAAGTCGGCCATGCAGTCGGCAAAACGAGCGCCAAAGTCGGATTTCCCAGAATGCTTGCACGTGACTTTTTTCAGCCACTGAGCAAGGACGTACACTGTGGGCAACGAGATGACATGTGCAGCATCCGGGGAGAGAGAGATGTAGGTGTGTTTAGTGTCCTCCACTCCATGCCGACTTTGCTTCCCCATTGACTTGCATTGGGATTCGTGTTTCAGTCGGACCTTTGACTTTTCCTGATAGTCGGCCGATTTCGTTTGACTCAACTTTTGAGAAAGTCGGGTTTCATGAAACCCGACTCGACCCTAAAAAAGGCAAAGTTGCTCATCTCTACTAATCATGTTATCCGTCATGGGATTTTCTTGTGTAAATACTGATGAAAAAAAGTCATTTAACATATTGGCTTTTTCCTCATCCTCATCCACCATTTCAAGGGGGCCAACACTATCATTTTTTAGTTTCATATATTTCAGTTCTTCAATATAAAAAGTAAAACTCATATATTATATAGAGTCAATAGAAACAGAGTCATCTATTTCAAGTGTTCATTTCTGTTAATGTTGATGATTATGGCTTACAGCCAATGAAAACCCAAAAGTCATTATCTCAGTAAATTAGAATACTGTGTAACACCAGTTTGAAAAATTATTTTAAAATCCGAAATGTGTGCTCAGTTAATGCACTCAATGCTTGGTCAGGTCTCCTTTTGCATCAATTACTGCATCAATGCAGCATGGCAATGCTGAGGTGTTATGGAAGCCTTGGTTGCTTTGATAGCAGCCTTCAGCTCATCTGCATTGTTGGGTCTGGTGTCTCTCATCTTCCTCTTGACAATACTCCATAGATTCTCTATGGGGTTAAGGTCAGGTGAGTTTGCTGGCCAATCAAGCACAGTGATACTGTTGTTTTTAAACCAGGTGTTGGTACTTTTGGCAGTGTGGACAGGTGCCGAGTCCTGCTGCAGAATGAAATTTCCATCTTCAAAAAGCTTGTCGGCAGAGGGAAGCATGAAGTGCTATAAAATTTCCTAGTAGACGGCTGCTCTGACTTGGTCTTGATAAAATACAGTGGACATACACCAGCAGATGACATGGCTCCCCAAACCATCACTGATTTTGGAAAAATTCACACTAGACCTCAAGCAGCTTGGGTTGTGTGCCTCTCCACTTTTCCTCCAGACTCTGGGACCTTGATTTCCAAATGAAATGCAAAATTTACTTTCATCTGAAAACAACACCTTGGACCACGGAACAACAGTCCAGTTCTTTTCTCTGTTTCTGACATTGTCTATTGGTCATGAGTGGCTTGACACAAGTAATGCGACACTTGTAGTCCATGTCCTGGATAAGTGTGTGTTTGGTGGCACTTGAAACAATGATTCCAGCAGCAGTCCAGTCCTTGTGAATCAAATTATTAATAGCCTTTTCTTAACAATCCTTTCAAGGCTGTGGTTATCTCAGTTGCTTGTGCACCTTTTCTACCACACTTCATCCTTCCACTCAACTTTCCATTAATTTGCTTGGATACAGCACTCTGTGAACAGTCAGCTTGTTTAGCAATGATCTTTTGTGGCTTACTCTCCTTGTGGAGTGTGTCAATGACTGCCTTCTGGACATCTGACAAGTCAGCAGTCTTCCCCATGATTATGGAGCCTACTGAAACAGACTAAGGGGCCTTTTTAAACGCTTAGGAAGTCTTTGCAGGTGTATTTTGTTAATTATTCTAATTTGCTAAGATAATGACTTTTGGGTTTTCATTGTGTGTAAGCCATAATCATTAACATTAAGAGAAATAAACACTTGAAATAGATCACTCTGTTTGTAATGATTCTATATAATATATGATTTTCACTTTTTGTATTGAAGAGCTGAAATAAATCAACTTTTATGGAATTCTAATTTTGTGAGAAGCAACTGTATCTTTAACCCCTTCACCCCCAAGGGTGGTTTGCACGTTCATGACCGGGCCAATTTTTACAATTCTGACCACTGTACCTTTATGAGGTCATAACTCATGGATCCCGGTGATTCTGACATTGTTTTCTCGTGACATATTGTACTTCATGTTAGTGGTAAAATTTCATTCAAATAACTTGCGTTTATTTGTGAAAAAAACGGAAATTTGGCAAAAATTTTGAAAATTTCGCAATTTTCCAACTTTGAATTTTTATGCCCTTAAATCACAGAGATACGGCACACAAAAAACTTGATAACTAACATTTCCCACATGTTTACTTTACATCAGCACAATTTTGGAACCAAAATTTTTTTTGTTAGGAAGTTATAAGGGTTAAAAGTTGACCAGCGATTTCTCATTTTTACAACACCATTTTATTTTTAGGACCACATCACATTTGAAGCCACTTTGAGGGGTCTATATGATAGAAAATACCCAAAAGTGACACCATTCTAAAAACTGCACCCCTTAAGGTGCTCAAAACCACATTAAAGAAGTTAATTAACCCTTTAGGTGCGTCACAGGAATTTTTTTGAATATTTAAAAAAAAATGAACATCTAACTTTTTTTCACAAAAAAAATACTTCAGGTTCAATTTTTTTTATTTTACCAAGGGTAACAGGAGAAATTGGACTGCAAAAGTTATTGTGCAATTTGTCCTGAGTACGCTGATACCTGATTTGTGGGGGGAATGACTGTTTCGGCGCATGGCAGCGCTCAGAATGGAAGGAGCGCCGTTTGACTTTTTCAATGCAAAATTGGCTGGAATTCAGATCAGACGCCATGTCACGTGTCACAATTGGGGGTTTCCACTGTTTGGGCACATCAGGGGCTCTCCAAATGCAACATTGTGTCTGATCTCAATTCCAGCCAATTCTGAGTTGAAAAAGTCAAATGGCCCCCGAAGGCCCCCGTCGCCATCTTGGATTCGGGGGCCTGCAGGAAAGGAGCCCCCCGCAGCAGCGCTGCACATTGCGCTGCCGTGGGGGGCTCAGGGAAGCACGGAGGGAGCCCCCTCCCTGCCGATGCTTCCCTTTAACCCCCGATACACCGCGATCGTGTTTGATCACGGTGTGCAAGGGGTTAACGTGTCGGGGGCGGTCCGTGACCGTCCCTGACACATTGTGCCAGGTGTCAGCTGTGATAATCAGCTGACACCCGGCCGCGATCAGCGGCGCTCACCACGTGGGCGCCGCTGATCGCGGTAGACGTACTATCCCGTCCATGGGCATAGGGGCCCGGGTGCCATGGACGGGATAGTACGTCGGATGTCAGAAAGGGGTTAAAAACAATTTTTCACATATTCACACTTGTCTTTGTTTTTTGAGATAAAGCAAAGCTTTTAAACATTTCACATCAATTGACACAGCTCCTTCCTAGTTTACAGGATTCTCTTTATGTATGGATAATTCTTTTCCTACTCATTGTTTTATTTCTAAGTGCATTAACCTATCTCTTCCGTGGCAAATTCTGTTAAATAATTCTGTTCCCGTTCACAGTTATCCATTGATTATAGGTTCTAGGTACCAGACTCTATGAAATAAAGACACACTGCATATTTGAGTTTTTTAATAATGTTTTTATTTTGGACTTTTGATTTTATTCATTTTAAATAATTTTATTGTCAGATCTGCACTTTATAAAGATTTCTTTTATTTGTATTGTTGCTGCTATGCTTGAACTTTGACATGACATGTGCCTGGTTTAGCTTTTTTTTAAAGAAAAAAAATACAGCTTTTAAAAACAGCCTTTGGTTTTGTCCTGAGTAGGAGGTCCTGTGTGACCTTGAAACGCATTGACTTTTAAAACCTATCTCAAATAAAGATTTTAAAAAATACTTGATCGAGTATTATCAGGAGACTGACTGATCGGAACCTCCTGTCACACTGAAACACAAGTGTTCTTAAGATAATATAACTGCTCTGAGCATGTCATCTTTATAGTTTATGAGGGCTGGGACAGTACAAAAATTATATGTCTCATCGGTGTACCCCTTTAAGGTAATTTTGCATTGCATGCCTTATACCTCAAAACTACTGGAACAGCATGTCCATCTTGAACTCTCCTCCCACCTCTCCTCCTGCTCCCTCTTTGACGGCTTACAATCAGGCTTCCGACTGCAGCACTCAACTGAAACTGCCCTTACTAAAGTCACCAATGACCTACTAACCACCAAGAGCAAGCGACACTACTCTGTCCTCCTTCTCTTGGACGTGTCTTCTGCCTTCGACACTGTTGACCTCCTGCTACAGATTCTCTCATCTCTTGGCATCACAGGTTTGGCCCTATCCTGGATCTCATCATATCTAACAGACTGAACATTCAGTGTCTCCCTCTCCCACACCACCTCCTCACCTCGCCCCCTGTCTGTCGGTGTTCCTCAAGGCTCAGTTCTAGGACCCCTACTCTTCTCCATCTTCTGCCTGGGACAGCTCATAGAATTCCATGGGTTGGACATGACCTCACCTCCTTACTTACCAAAATCCCACAATATCTGCTATTTCAGCTTTCTTCTCTGCTCACTTTCTAAAACTGAACATGGACAAAACAGAATTCATAATCTTTCTCCTATCTCACTCTACACCTCCACCAGACCCATCCATCAATGTGAATGGCTGCTCACTTTCCCCAGTCCCGCATGCTCGGGTGCCTCTGGGTGATCCTTGACTCTGCCCTCTCTTTCAAGCCACATCCAAACCCTTGCCTCCTCCTGCCGTCTCAAACTCAAAAATATTTCCCTGATCCGTGCATTTCTTGACCATGAAACCACAAAAACACTAGTGCACGCCCTTATCTCCTGCCTTGACTACTGCATCCTCCCACTCTCTGGCCTCCCCTCTAGCACTCTGGCACCACTCCAATCCATCCTGCACTCTGCTGCCCGACTAATCCACCTGTCTCCCCGTTATTCCCCAGCCTCTCCTCTCTGCCAAGCCCTTCATTGGCTTCCTAATGTCCAGAGGCTCCAGTTCAAAACCCTAACTATGACATACAAAGCCATCCACAACCTGTCTCCTCCATACATCTGTGATATGGTCTCCCAGTACTCACCCACATGCAACCTTCGATCCTCTCAAGATCTCCTTCTCCTTCTCTACTCCCCTCTTATCTCTTCTTCCCACAACCGCATACAAGACTCCCGTGCTTCCCCCATACTCTGGAACTCTCTACCCCAACACATCAGATTCTCGCTTACCATGGAAACCTTCAAAAAGAACCTGAAGACCCACCTCTTCTGACAAGCCTACAACCTGCAGTGATGCTCAGTCTACTGAACCGCCGCACAACCATCTCTACCCTTTCCTAGTGTATCCTCACCCATCCCCTGTAGACTGTGAGCCCTTGCAGGCAGGTTCCTCTCTCCTTCTGTACTTGTGTGTGTCTTGTATTGCTCATGTTTATTGTACTTGTCTATATTTGCCCCTTTCACATGTAAAGCGCCATGGAATAAATGGCGCTATAAAAATGTAGAATAATCTCTATATATGTGTGTGTGTATCACCAACCAATCACGAAGCAGCAGCAGAATGGGACACCAACCAATCACGAAGTAGCAGAGTGGGACGCGGCTGGAGACCAGGGCTGAGGACGGATACAGCAGGACAGTGCTTTGAGAGCGGGGCTGTAAGGAAGACAGTCTTCAGGACAGGGGCCGAATAGTGCCGCCACCCTCCCAACCCTGTCCCGGCTCAGTCGACGCTCCCTGTCGCCAACTGCGCTATCCCCCTCTCCCCTGCAGCTTCCCAGTCTAAATTTAGTCCCCGGCTTCTACTGCAGCCTACTACAGCGCTAGGCCACGCCCCCTGCAGGCCGCCCAATCACACGTACAGCAGCTCCACTCTAGCTCCGCCCACTCTGGCAATCTCCGCCCACTACAGCCACCTGCGCTAGGCCACACCCCTGCAGGCCACCCAATCACATGTGCTGCAGCTCCGCTCTAGCTCCGCCCACTCCGGCCGAACAAACAATCTGCGCACCTCTCTCCTGGTCCCGCGTCACCGCGTGTGGTGCAAGGAGGAAGGAAGACAGCGGGGCTGCATCTGCGACCGGCGGTGCACCACATGTCTCACTCCCTGAGACAGGTGGAAGGCACGCATTCAGGAGCAGCGATGGCATTGGCTGTTCTGTGTGCACACACTGCACAGGACCTGTGATGAGGTTACAGGAGGGGGAGGAATCGGGCCTCAGGGTGTGCAGGACAGACGCTGCTGTCTGTGTGCTGGTTGTCATGGTACTGGATGAAGGTAAGTTTATGCGTGGGGTCAGGAGGAGTTTACAGGGTAGATGGAGCAGTGCCCTGTGTGTTTGAGGTGTATGGAGCTGAGCCCTGTGTGTACGAGGTATATGTAGCAGAGCCCTGTGTGTACGAGGTGTATGGAGTGGACCCCTGTGTGCGAGGTGTAAGAAGTGGAGCCCTGTGTGTACGAGGTGTATGGAGCGGAGCCCTGTGTGTACGAGGTGTACAGAGCCCTGTGTGTATGAGGTGTACGGAGCGGAGCCCTGTGTGTACGAGGTATATGGAGCTGAGCCATGTGTGTACGAGGTGTATGGAGCCCTGTGTGTATGAGGTGTACGGAGCGGAGCCCTGTGTGTTCGAGGTGTACGGAGCGGAGCGCTGTGTGTACGATGTGTACGGAGCGTAGCCGTGTATGTATGAGGTGTACGGAGCGGAGCTGCACGTGTACGGGGTGTATTAAGTTTGAAAGGAATGCGGCTCCCCAGCTCAAATTTTTTTTATGTGCAGCCCATTTACTCTGCCAAGTTTGAGACCCCTGCTGTAGAGGGAGAGAGCGGGAGAGTAGGGCTGTGAAGGAAGAGAACGGGGCTGTGGACGGAGAGAGTGGGAGAGCAGGGCTGTGAAGGAAGAGAGCGGGACTGTGGACGGAGAAAGTGGGAGAGCAGGGCTGTGAAGGAAGAGAACGGGGCTGTGGATGGGGAGAGCAGGGCTGTGAAGGAAGAGAACGGGGCTGTGGATGGAGAGAATGGGAGAGCAGGGCTGTGAAGGAAGAGAACGGGGCTGTGGATGGGGAGAGCGGGAGAGCAGGACTGTGGATGAAGAGACACCGGGGCTGTGGAAGAAGAGAGCGGGGCTGTGGAGGGACACCGGGACATGGATGTAGACCGCTGCTGCGGAGGGATAGAACGGGACGGCAGCGGGGATGTTAAGGAAGACAGCGGGACCCACAGTTAGGTACTATGCCCGGGCAACTCCGGGCTCTTCAGCTAGTAATAATAATAATGACAGTATTTCTAGTAACGTTTGTTTGTAATAATTGTACTGAAAAATATTGTTCTGGCAGCACAATATCCTGTGTTTGAAAAAATGCTATCAAACGACTGCCAAGTGGCAAGTAAATTACCAGTCAGTTGTTTAGCTCACTGCGAGTTAACTATTTTCAGTGTAAAGAAGAATAAAGAATGATGATATGGCCTTCACAGAGCTCAACATCATGTAATCCCAGACAGATGCGATGAAGAGACAGAAGGTTTTGCTCAAACCGACATCCACAGAAGATCTGTTAGAATAGATGAGCAGATCAGGCAAAATTCTCTTGTTCTCTCAAATTTTCACGGGAAATTCTTCAGACCTCTGAGCATAATAAATGCAAGATGTAAAAAAAAAATACAAAACAAAAATAAAACTTAAAAACAAAAAAACCTTATACTCACCTTACTGCTCAACACTCCAGCCCCTCCACTCCTCAACATCACTCATCCAGTTCTCGATACATCTTCATATTTCGGCTGTTCACACTGAATCCCCACGGGGGCAGGACCTCAAGCTTTAATAATGTCCGTCATAACATCATGACCTTTGTGCTTGTGGGGATTTAAGTGAGCGGAGGTGATCTAAAGATGCAGCCTGGATTGGACAGTTGACTCAGAGGGGCAGTAGAGATGAGTGCTAAGGACAGTATAAATTATTTTGTTTTTTTATTCTTTAATATTTTGATGGCCTTTTTTGCTTTTTATTATCTAACATTTTGATGGCCATCTATGGTTCAGAAAAATTGCAACAAGCAGATTTTTGCAAAATTTGAGTGACTTTCATTTCCACTCGAATTTATTTGCTTGTCTCTAGTGGTTATTTCCAAGAAGTTTATAGCAACCTTCCCTCTGATTTATTTTAAAAACTGTTAAGTGTAACTAAAAGAACTGAAATTTCGATGCTGTTTTGAAGTCAAAGGGTGGTCACACTGTAGATAACAGTAAACAGTTCTACAATAGTGCGGACCTGCACGCTTGGCTTAGAGTCCAGCCTCTTAGTCCTTTTGCAAAGCCAAACAGTGCAGTAGGTTTACACACCTTCACACATAGCACCATGTGTCAGATAAACAGGTCTGATTTTACAATGTGAACCATACCCAGGGATGGAGATATGTTGAACAACCCACCCACCCTAACTTTTCAGCTTCTCTTAATAAGAGCTGGAGCTAAGATGGCCCATTAACCCCTCTTAGTACTATGTGTACTTGAGCATTACTCCAGGTTTAAATCACAGACAACATGCACCCTGGGATTTATATCTGCCATCCACTATGCGTCCGGCAGCCACCTTACAACCCTAACAACAATTGTTTATATTTTACAATATTCACATGCTGTACAAATAAACAACTCCTGTTTTCTATTTCTAATCCTAAAGATCTAATAAAAGTTAGGTAATAAATTAGACATTACCCAAAATCATATGATTGGTAAATAGGAACTCATCCCTCAAGAGAAAAACAAATCCTTGTGCAGCTACATTGATGAAAAAGAAGCTAGAATGGCTCCTGGAGTGTGATTCTCCTCATCACTGAAAATGAACATAAATAAGAAAAACTTGTGGAGTTATAGAAACTACAAGATCAAAAGACATGTTAATGATATGCTATGTTGAAAAAATTAAAACAAAATTTTTCAAAATATCCTGAATTATTAATTATGTCATGCGCCGAAATACACACACTTACATGTCTATGCTATCTATGAGGATATTAACCCCTTAGCGACCGCCGATACGCCTTTTAACGGCGGTAATTAAGTGTACTTAAACCACAGCGCCACTAATTCACGGTGCTGTGGAGAAAGTGAATAGTGCCCACCAGTGTCGCATTTCAGCCGGGGGTAGCCGAGACCCCAGAGAACATGAATCGGTCGGTTTTTACCAACCTCGCTTTTGCGATCGCCGTTATTAACCCTATAACGGCGACCGCAAAAAAAGCCACGATTTTACATTAAATTTCTCTTTCATCTGATGTGATCGCACATCAGAGGAGAGAGAACTAGGGTCCCCGATCCCCCCCGGTACCTCTCCGTGGTCTAGGGTCCCCTCCTGGTGGTCCCGCGTCCCGCCAGCGTCTTCCGGTGGGCGCCACCATCTTGGATCCAGAAGAAAATGGTGGGCGCATGCGCAGTGCGCCCGCTGGGAATTTGCCAGCTCCGGCTGGCAGATTCCTTTCATTCATTTTGATCACTATGATAAACTATCAGTGATCAAAATCAAAAATAGTACATAACCCGCCCCCCCCCCGTTTATCACCCCCTTTGTTAGGTCAACATAACAAAATAAAGTTTTCCATTAGGGTTAGGGTTAGGGATAGGGCTAGGGTTATGGCTAGGGTTAGGGTTAGGGTTAGAGTTAGGGCTAGGGTTAGGGCTAGGGTTAGAATTAGGGTTAGGGCGAACTAGGATTAGGGTTAGAATTAGGATTAGGGATTAGGGTTGGGATTAAGGTTTGGGTTGGGATTATGGTTAAGGGTGTGTTGGAGATAGGGTTGGAGCAAGAATTGAGGGGTTTCTGCTAGTTACCAACTTTGGGGGTCTAAAAATTGGTCTCTAAAAAAAAATCACTTTTGTGGAAATAAAAGACTTTATTTTCACGGCTCTGCGTTTATAAACTTCTGTGAAGCGCTTGGGGGTTCAAAGTGCTCACCACACATCTAGATAAGCTCCTTGGGGGGGTTTGGTTCCAAAATGGGGTCACTTGTGGGGGTTTCCACTGTTTAGGCCCATCAGGGGCTCTGCAAATGCAACATGACACCCGCAGACCATTCCTTCAAAGTCTGCATTCCAAAATGGCACTCCTTCCCTTCCAAGCACTCCCATGCGCCCAAACAGTGGTTCCCCCACATATGGGGTATCAGCGTATTCAGGACAAATCGCACAACAACTGTGGGGGTATGATTTCTCCTGTTACCCTTGTAAAAATAAAAATTTGGGGGCGAAAAGGTCATTTTTGTGGAAAAAAATTGTTTTTTTATTTTCACGGCTCTACGTTATAAACTTCTGTGAAGCACTTGAAGGTTCAAAGTGCTCACCACACATCTAGATAAGTTCCTTAAGGGGTCTAGTTTCCAAAATGGGGTCACTTGTTAGAGGTTTCCACTGTTTAGGCACATTAAGGGCTCTCCGAACGCAACATGGCATCCGATCTCAATTCCAGCCAATTCTGCGTTGAAAAAGTCAAACGGCACTCCATCCCTTGCGAGCTCTGCCATGTGGTGAAAAAGTGGCTTACCCCCAAATATGGGGTATTGGCATATTCAGGAGAAAATGTACAACAAGTTTTGTGGTTGATTTTCCCTTTTAACACTTGTGAAAATAAAAAAAATTGGTTCTGAAGTAAATTTTTTGCAAAAAAAGTTAAATGTTAATTTTTTCCTTCCACATTGCTTTAGTTCCTGTGAAGCACGTAAAGGGTTAATAAACTTCTTGAATGTGGTTTTGAGCACCTTGAGGGGTCTAGTTTTTAGAATGGTGCCACTTTTGGGTATTTTCTGTCATGTACACCCCTCAAAATGACTTTAAATATGATGTGGTCCCTAAAAAAAAATGGTTTTGTAAATTTTGTTGTAAAAATGAGAAATCGCTGGTCAACTTTTAACCCTTATAACTTCCTAACAAAAAAAATTTTGCTTCCAAAATTGTGCTGATGTAAAGTAGACGTGGGAAATGTTATTTATTAAGAATTTTGTGTGACACATCTCTCTGATTTAAGGACATAAAAATGTTCAAAATTTGCGCCATATTTCCGTTTTTTTCATAAATAAACGCAAGACTTATCGAAGAAATGTTACCACTAACATGAAGTACAATATGTCACAAAAAACAATCTCAGAATCAGCGGGATCCATTAAAGCGCTCCAGAATTATAACCTCATAAAGTGACAGTGGTCAGAATTGTAAAAATTGGCCTGGTCATTAAGCTGCAAACTGGTTCTGTCGCTAAGGGGTTAATGGTTGTTCTGCCATGCTGAATCCATTTTATCTTGCAAAATATTCCAGATCTGCAGCCTGACTGACAAAAAAATTTGACAGACTTAAAAAACTGTATTTTTTGCCTACAGCAAACACCAGTCACTCACAAATCAGCTTTATTTTTTCAAGAACATTGTAGTAAAGTAAGCTGTGGTTGGTTGAGTAATGACAGATAAATTATTGTTGCACAGTGTTACTAGTTTGGTATACAAGATATGCTGCCAGTCTCCCTTCCCAATTTGAAGATCAATGATGTCCCAAATTTGTTTGATGGGAAACAAGTCTGGACACTCTGCATACCATTCTATAATGTATTGGCTAGACAGGCTGTTCACAGTAGTTCAAGTAACATGCAGCCTGACATTGTCGTATCAAGAAACAGCTCCTGGGACACTTTCAATTCCTTATGAAAGCCATTTCAGGTTTTTCCCCATGTGGTGTCAAAACCAATCTCTGGATCTCTGGATTATTGCATGTACACATGTGGTCAAAATTGTGGGTAACCTTCGTTTAATGACAGAAAAATCCACAATTGTCGCAGAAATAACTTTAGTCTGACAAAAGTAATAATAAATAAAAAATCTATGAAAATGAGCAAATGAAAGTCAGACATTGCTTTTCAAAAATGCTTCCACAGAATTTAAAAAAAAAAAAATTCATGAAATAGGCCTTGACAGAAATGATGGTACCTTTAACCTAATATTTTGTTGCACAACCTTTTGAAGCAATCACTGCAATCAAACGATTCCTGTAACTGTCAATGAGATTTCTGCACCTCTCGACAGGTATTTTGGCCCACTCCTCATGAGCAAACTGTTCCAGTTGTCTTGTGTTTGAAGGTGGCCTTTTCCAGATGGCATGTTTTAGCTTTTTCCAAATATGCTCAATAGGATTTAGGTCAGGGCTCCTAGAAGGCCACTTCAGAATAGTCCAATGTTTTCCTCTTAGCCATTCTTGGGGGTTTTTAGCTGTGTGTTTTGGGTCATTATCCTGTTGCAAGACCCATGACCTGCAACTGAGACCAAGTTTTCTGACACTGGGCAGCACATTTCTCTCTAGAATCCATTGATAGTCTTGAGATTTCCCTGCACATATTCTAGATACCCTGTGCCAGATGATGCAAAGCAGCCCCAGAACATAACAGAGCCTCCTCCATGTTTCACAGTAGGGACAGTGTTCTTTTCTCGATATGCTTAATTTTTCCGTCTGTGAACATAGAGCTAATGTGCCTTGCCAAAAAGTTCCATTTTTGTCTCATCTGTCCATAGGACATCCTCCCAGAAGCTTTGTGGATTGTTAATGTGTAGTTTGGCAAATTCCAGTCTGGCTTTTTTATGATTTTTTTCAACAATGGTGTCCTCCTTAGTCATCTCCCATAAAGTCCACTTTGGCTCATACAACGACGGATGGTGCGATCTGACACTGATGTTCCTTGAGCTTGAAGTTCACCTTTAATCTGTTTTGACGTTTTTCTGGGTTCTTTTGTTACCATTCGTATTATTCATCTCTTTGATTTGTCATCAATTTTCCTCCTGCGGCCATGTCCAGGGAGGTTGGTTGCAGTCCCATGGATCTTAAATTTCTGAATAATATGTGCAACTGTAGTCACAGGAACATCAAGCTGCTTGGAGATGGTCTTATAACTTTTACCTTTAACATGTTTGTCTATAATTTTCTTTCTGATCTCCTGAGACAGCTCTTTCCTTCGCTTCCTTTGGTCCATGTTGAGTGTGATACACACCATGTCACCAAACAGCACAGTGAGTATCTGTAGCCCTATATACAGGCTTACTCACTGATTCCAAGATTGTAGACTCCTTTGATGCTAATTAGTGGACACATCTTGATTTACCATGTCCATTTTGTCACATTATTTTCAGGGGTGCCATAATTTCTGTCCAGGCCAGTTTCATGAGTTTTAAAATAATTGTATTTTAATAGAATATATTAAAACAGCAATATTATATGCTGTTTTTACACTTTGGATTGTATATAAACTCCTGCATTGCATGCTTGTATCATGCCCTCATGAAGTGAGCTGTGATAGCTCAGGAAACGCGTAGGCACCAATAAATTTCCTTGAATTATACCTACAGCAGCGCAGTGTATCATTGCACCTTAAAGCCATCTTCACCAGCATCACTTTATGGCTGGAGTCACACTAACCTGCGCAAAATACGCTCCGTATTTTACATGTACATGCGTAATACGGATGAATCACCTCTAAATAGCGGTCCGTAGGTCATCCGTAAGCAAGGTGAGGTCGCGTATTTTGCGCATGTGTGTATCCGTATGTAATCCGTATGCAATCCGTATGGCGAGATTTTCTCGCAGCCTTGCAAAATGGACATTTAACGGTTTTGAGGCCTGCAAACAATTTAAATCATTAGCCTGCACCCTATTTAGACACTCAGAAACAGGTGGCTGCCTACATTCTGTACATTTGTCACCTTGCTTTCACGAGGTGTGTTGGTGTTCTTTGTGCAGCATGGCAGAGGGTCTGACATTCAATACAACTGAGCAGGTTCTCTTTACCTGGCTTTTGTCATGGCGCTTTGGGCAACCATATCCTGTGATCCGCGGAGGAGGAGACGCATGTGGGTACATCCTCTTTTGAGGCAACGACTCACAAGAGGTCATTTTCACCGCCTCTATTCGTCTCTGCTGGAGCATCCGGAGAAATTTTACCAGTACTGTCGAATGAGCATTTCCACATTTGATCGCCTCTTGGAGACAGTGCGCCCTGGGATCACCTTTCAGGACACTAGGATGCGCAAAGCCATATCTGCAGAGGAGCGACTTCTACTCACAATACGGTATGTACTACACAACCACATTCTCTATGTTCATAATGTGTGTGTTAATTTATGTTTTTTGGCCTTCTTGGACAAAGTTTAATACCCTCATCTTACTCAAAATATGTTTCACCTGACACAGCAGAATGTTACATCTAATATGTCCTGCATATCACTTAGTCATTGTGCCACCAAATATGTGTGTGTTGTTCTCTCTCATTTCCTACCAAGTTTGGTCGGCATGTAACTGATTTTTTTTTTACTTTAGCCATTCTAAACTGTACTATTTCTGTTGTTCTACAGCTTCCTGTCCACTGGCCTGTCTTATGCCGCCCTCCACCATGAGTTTCTCATTGGAAAGTCAACCATTTCAGGCATAGTGAGGTCTACATGTGCACAAATCTGGACAAGACTCCATCAGGTGGTCCTACCCGAGCCCAGGATGGAAGACTGGTTAAGGATTTCAAGGGACTTTGAGGAGGACTGCCAGTTTCCAAATTGTATTGGGGCCCTGGATGGCAAACATATCAGGGTGCGTAAGCCGCCGAACTAAGGCTCCCAATTCTTCAATTATAAACAATACTTTTCTGTTGTATTGTTGGCTCTGGTAGACCCTCAATACAAGTTTATAATTGTTGACATTGGGGCCTATGGAAGGACGGGAGACTCTAGAGTCTTCAATACTTCCATAATGGGTCGGCGGCTACGCACCAACCAGTTGGATCTACCACCACCACGCCAGCTACCAGGCTCCCCCGAACAATCAGTCCCTTATGTCCTTGTGGCAGATGAGGCCTTTCAGTTATCACGCAATGTCATGAGGCCATATCCCCGGCGCAACCTTGACCACAGGCGCAGAATTTTTAACTTGCGCCTATCACGTGCTAGGCGACTGGTGGAGTGTTCCTTTGGGATTCTTTGTGCCAAATTGCGGGTACTCCAGTCTGCCATTCAGTTGAGTGAGCAAAATGTGAATGAAGTTGTCAAAGCCTGTGTTGTTCTGCATAACTTCACCAGGATACATGATTGTTCCTCCTCTGATGGTGTTGTGCGTAGGCCGGACAATGTGTGCAGGGTGAGACCACCTATCATCCCTCAATGTAGACCGCTCTCTGGCCTCAAAGTGCGTGATATATTCACGAATTACTTTATCTCACCTGAGGGGGCAACTTCTTGGCAAGAGAATGCTGTGTCTATGTTATAATTTGTTTCTTTAAAAGTGTGTCTAAATAAATATTACTAAAGCCTTTATGATTCTATGACTGTTTCATTGCATTGGTTGGTGTCTGTTAGTATGTTGTGAGGGATTGTGAAAAATCACACAGAGACGTTAACTAGAGTAGACAAATTTTTAGTTTTGCCTTTTTTTTTTGTTTTGCTTAAAGGCAAACATAATTTTGCCATAACACAAATTTGTCAATGGCCAAAATGACCCTTTGTACCTTCTTTAACTTGGTGTAACATTAACATTACAGAAAAAAACTGCAACAAACATTATGCAATAACAACATTGCTGCATGCCTACATTAACCTTGATTAGGCAACAAAGGGTAAGCTCCATCACCTAAATAAAGTCGATAAGATAACACTCACATTTCCTCATAATGTTATCCAATCATAGAAAGATTCCACCATGACAGGCAAGGCTACCTCACATCTTTCACACAGATATTACCTGTCTGTAGAACAGACAATATTTAAGCATGCTATACTGGAAAGGATGAAAATACAAAACTCACTTGTTAAGACATAGAGAGAGCGTGATATTCTGAATGCTGGTCGCCTCAAATTGTTTTACTAGAGATTGCTAACAACAAAGTTGACTACTTAACTAAAGGCAAGCATGCCTTTCCTATGCGTTAGCAAGTGAATAGTGTATTTTCATCCTTTCATGTAACAGTATAGCGCATTTAAATATTCTCTTTTATACACACATTTAATATCTATGTGAAAGGCGTGAGGTAGCGTTGCCTGTCATGATGGATTGTTTCATATGTTTGGAAAACATTGTTTAAAAATGTGAGTGTTAAATTATGTTCTAAATGTTGGTGAAGGAGAACACCTGTTTTTTTGTCTAGATTAGAAGCACCAGTTACATGTCACTGGACATCTCCAAACTTTTGAATCATAAATCCTCATATGTAGGGGAAGGGGAACGTGGAGGAACAGCCTGTGGGTGCTGCTGGACATTGTGGGCAACATCGCCCTGTGTGGGGCCATACTGTTGCACATGATGCTGTAGTTGTCCAGCCTCCTGGGCCTGTTGGTGATACTGGCCAGAGTACTGATGATGGTGAGGGGCTTCTTGTTGGCTATGGTAGGCCCGTGGCTCATACCCACCAACATAGCCAGATCGTCCCCAACCAGGTTGGGACCAGCCTCCAACACTGGGTGGGTACAAGTGGCCATATTGGTGGGGTTGGCTTGAGGAAGACATTTGGGGCTGCGGAATAGAAGGATGGGTAGGGGGAGGAAGGGCTTGAGGTGTTGGCCCACGTATTAGGGGCTGTTCAGACCCCGCTTGAGCATGCATCTGTGTGGATGGTCTCATGCGCATTAAATTTCTTGGTGAGAGCTGCCACCTCTCCAGAAATTCAAACACCTCATATGGGGTATTGGGGGGGGTGCTTGCATCAAGCAGGATCTGAATACATCCCCTAATACGGAGCCTGACCTCACGGGTAAGGGCACGGAGATAAAGGGTGAGGCTACGTGCATAGGCCTCCTCACCATCATCTGTAGTGACTCTGGACAAGTAATTCAGCACCCCTGTGTCCACATTGGTCCTGCTCTCTTGAATGGTGACCTGGTGCCTTCTTCTTATTCGCCGTGATGCTAGAGCAGCCTGTGGGGAGGGCCTAATCTGGGCAGTTGGGCTGCTGCTCAAGTTGCCCGGCTCTTCCAGGATGGGTGAGGTTGCAGCAGCAGACCGTCCTGGTGGTGTGTTGTGTAGGGCAGCCATTGTGTGTTCTGGTGATGCCTCCTCTTCAGCCATCCTTCTTGTAGGGGGAGAAGATGGGCCAGCCACCTCATCCCTTACAGGATCTATAATGGGCTCTGCCTCTGAGGCCGTTCCTCGATCCGTAAGGTTGGATTGAGTTCTGTTATGAAATAGAACAGAGGCAAAAATACATCAATATTTTTGTCCCTGTAAAGTATTTGTGTAATGTTTTTGTGTCATGTGGTGTGAGGTATGTACTTATGGTCTCAGAGCCAGAATTGGGGCGAGGAAGTTCAGCCGGTCATAGTATATATATTTGCGCTTTACATGGCCAGCATCCCCACTCCTGGACCGCTGCTGGCGTTCCCGGCGGTACTGGTCCCGGATGCTTCTCCACCGTTTCATCACATCTTCCACTGCAATGTGACAGGAAAGATTGTCAAAATCACATATTTGAGAGGTCACATTTTCAAACAGTAGTATAGGCATGGGGCCTTCTGGGATGTGCGTTCTACCCATGGTGGCATATGTAATTGGGCCGATACCCAGGGTCTCATTAGCTCCACTGAAACTAATTTTATTGGCTAGGAGGATGAGGAGCTTGTGGCCTAACCCCTAATTATGGCTGTGTGAAGCCACGTGTCACATCCTAATGTAACGGCCTCATGAGGCTAAGAAAAGTACATGCACAGGAAGGGGGGGTGCTGATTGTAGATTAATTTTATAGCGCGCGCTAAGGTTAATTATATTTTTATGGTTGCACTTACGAATTTTATGCTGCTCATCACGTGGTCTGTCACCAAAGTCATGGTACATCTGGCGACAGATGCGCCTCCATGACGCCTCCTTTCTTATGCGGTTCACATAGTTTGCGTCGCGTGGGTCCCATATTTCTGGACGCTCCTGCACCAGCACAATGAGGAGCTCTACATTAATGTATGTGGACGCCATGCTGCTGCTGTACTCCGTGGAGGCTGACTTCCTGGATGTCTGGAGCGGTTTTTGAGCTCATTTGCATGTCTAGGCTTCCTGATGATGGATTGGCCCATTTTTCTTTTCAAATAATTTTATTGGTTTTCAGTCATTAAACAGGGTAAGGGAAGGAAGGTAGGAAGGGAGGAAAGGGAATGGGAAGTAAAGAACCTTGTACAGGTACGGAAAAAATTTAAAACTAGAGAACCCACAAATAGGCATTAAATAGTATATAGCAAATAACAACAAAAAAGGAAAAGAAAATCGACAATCCTTATTATGGGGTAACATTCTTGGAAGGAGATACGACATCCCGGTACTACAACGGCCATGCTTAGGTCTCAAAATATAATACCTCTTAATAGGTGTATTTGATATGGCAGCTTTAATTTTTCAAGAGCACTGTAGTAAAGAAAGCTGTGGTTGATTGTACAATAACAATTCATCTGTCGTTACTCATTGTTATTAGCTTAGTATACAAGATACACTTAGCCAATGCTCGTTCTGATTGTTTATAAGTTTTTTCTGGCAAAGAATCCTTTTCTATATTTTTAGTAAAAATTTAAATACTATTTCCAAGAGAGTGATAGATTCAGTTTAAATCATGACAAGTGGTTTCTCTAAATTCAACAAAGTCACATTTGATCTGTGGAGGATAATTAACCCCTTCGCACCCGAGCCTGTTTTTGCCTTCGTGACGGGCCAATTTTTTCAATTCTGACCAGTGTCACTTTATGAGGTCATAACTCTAGAACGCTTCAACGGATCCTACTGATCCTGACATTGTTTTCTCATGACATATTGTACTTCATGATGGTGGTAAAATTTTTTAGATATGATCTGCGCTTATTTGTTAAAAAAATGAAAATTTGGCGAAAATTTAGAAAATTTTGCAATTTTCAAACTTTTAATTTTTATGCCCTTAAATCAGAGAGTGATATCGCACAAAATAGTTAATAAATAACATTTCCCGCATGTCTACTTTACATCTGCACAATTTTGGAAACATAATTTTTTTTTTTTAGGAAGTTATAAGGGTTAAAAGTTGACCAGCGATTTCTCATTTTTACAACAAAATTTGCAACACCATTTTTTTTAGGGACCACCTCACATTTGAAGTGAGTTTCGGGGGTCAATATGACAGAAAATACCCAAAAGTGACATCATTCTAAAAACTTCACCTCTCAATGTACTCAAAACCATATTCAAGAAGTTTATTAACCCTTCAGGTGCTTCACATGAATGAATGGAATATGGAAGGAAAAAATAAACATTTAACTTTTTTTCACAAACATTTTACTTCAAAACCATTTTTTTTATTTTCACAAGTGTAAAAAGAGAAAATGAACCACAAAATTTTTTGTGCAATTTCTCCCGAATACGCCAATACTCTGTATATGGGGCTAAACCACTGTTTGAGCACACGGCAGAGCTCAGAACGGAAGGAGTGCCGTTTGACTTTTTCAATGCAGAATTGGCTGGAATTGAGATCGGATGCCATGTCGCATTTGGACATGTCGCATTTGGAGAGCCCCTGATGTACCTAAACAGTGGAAACCCCCCACAAGTGACCCAATTTTGGAAATTAGACCCCCCGAGGGACTTATCTAGATGTGTGGTGAGCACTTTGAACCCCCAAGTGTTTCACTAAAGTTTATAATGTAGAGCCGTGAAAATTAAAAAAAATCATTTTTTTTCCAAATATATGATCTTTTAGCCTCCAATTTTTATTTTCCTAAGGGTAACAGGAGAAATTGGACCACAAAAGTTGTTGTCCAATTTGTCCTGAGTACAATGGTACCCTAAATGTGGGAGAAAACTACTGTTTGAGCACACGTCGGGGCTCAGAAGGGAAGTAGTGACGTTCTGAAATGCAGACTTTGTTGAAATGGTCTGCGGGTGTCATGTCGCATTTGCAGAGCCCCTGATGTACCTAAACAGTGGAAATCCCCCACAAGTGACCCCATTTTGGAAACTAGACCCCCCAAGGAACTTATCTAGATGTGTGGTGAGCACTTTGAACCCCCAAGTGTTTCAGTAAAGTTTATAATGTAGAGGCGTGAAAATAAAAAAATCATTTTTTTTCCACAAAAATGATCTTTTAGCCCCCAATTTTTATTTTCACAAGGGTAACAGGAGAAATTGGACCCTAAGAGTTGTTGTCCAATTTGTCCTGAGTACGCTGGTACCCCATATGTGGGAGAAAACTACTGTTTGGGCACACGGTGGGGCTCGGAAGGGAAGTAGTGACGTTCTGAAATGCAGACTTTGATGGAATGGTCTGCGGGCGTCATATTGCATTTACAGAGCCCCTGATGTACCTAAACAGTGGAAACCCCCAATTCTAATTCCAACCCTAACCCCAACACACCCCTAACCCTAATCTCAGCCCTAACCATAACCCTAACAACAAACCTAACACCAACACCCATAACCTTAATCCCAGCCCTAGCCCTAACCCTAGCCCTAACCCTAACCCTAGCCCTAGCCCTAACCTGTGTACCTGCTTTTTTTTTCTTTACTTTTTTTATTTTTGTGACAAGATCGCTGCCCTGCGATCTGACTCATAGTAACGCCACTTCTCCTCTGATCTCACACTGACAGATGAGCAGAGGAGAAGCAGCGTTACTATGTGACAAGATCGCTGCCTGGCACATAATAACGCGACTTCTCCTCTGATCTCACAATGACAGATGATCAGAGGTGAAGCGCATTACTGTGTGACAAGATCGCTGCCTGGCATAGCTGTGCCAGGCAGCGATCAGCTGTGCCAGGCAGCGATCTAGTCACACAGTAACGCTGCTTCACCTCTGATCATCTGTCAGTGTTAGATAAGAGGAGAAGCCGCGTTAAAATGAGTGAGATCGCCGGGAAACAAGCAGCTTTCCCAGCGATCGCTCCCATTGGCTGCTGTGACGCTGACGTCATCAGGACCTGAACCAATCAGGTCTCGATGACGTCCGGGTCCCAGCATGCATTGTGCACCGGGATCCCCGCGTTGTAAGGTATGTGGGGGTCCCGGGGGGCACAAAACCGCCGACAGTAGATAAACGTCGGCGCTGCACAAAGCCCAGCAAGCGCCAACGTTTATCTACTGTGGGCGGTTGGGAAGAGGTTAATAAAAATTAGCTATTACTGTACTTACCTTTGAAAACATGAATTCTTGTACATAATATCACTGTACTGCAGGGAATATATTTTGTATTTACTGTATGTTACTAAGGGTTTGTCTTGTAATGTTGTATCATAATGTATTATATTTGCCTGCAGGTTCTTTCTGGGAGAACTAGAGAAGTGCTTGGGAGAGGCGGAAAGGCTAGCACCTTTGATTGTGAGACACGTAAGTGTATACGAAAATTACAACCATATCATTGTAACATTTCTGGTAATGTTTCAACACAATTTTCAAACTTGCAGTGGTTGCAGGCATAAAATGTAACTAACGCTTTGAGAAACTTTTTATATATTACTGGTGCCTCATAGTAGTGGTAATCGGTGGGGGTCGGAATTCTGAGACCCTCATAAATCAGTCAAAACAGTGCTCTGATGTGTGCTTCTCCTAGAAAAGCTGCACACATAGAGTTCTCTACAAGCGCCACAGTAAGTGTATGAGTCTTTACTCTCGCAGAGCTGTGTACAGACATACAGACTTGCTTGTAAGCCAGTACAACACACTATGCAGGAGTTATCCACTTTAGGATATGTGTGCACGTTGCGGATTTGATTTTGTAAAATTCTGCGCGGATTCTGCCTTTCTTGGCAGAAAACGCAGTTGAAATTCCGCAGTTTTTATGCAGATTTGATGCAGATTTTCATGTGGATTTGTATGCGTTTTTGAAAGCTAAATTAAGATATATTATTTAACAAAAAAGAATTGTGATGTAATTTCCTTGTCCGACCTCTTTTTCATTTTCCAGTGAAGACAATAATATCATTACATACCATGTTCAAATATAATGTTTACACACAAAACAGATATAAGTGAAGTAGATGGTGGCCCGATTCTAACGCATCGGGTATTCTAGAATATGTATGAAGTTTATTTATGAAGTTTTAATAATAATGCAATAATGCACCCCCCAAACCTGATATGCATGGTCCTCTCACCCCCCAATCCTGATATGCATGCTACCCCTCCCCCCTATCCTGGTATGCATGGTCCTCTCACCCCCCAATCCTGATATGCATGGTCCCCTCACCCCCAATCCTGATATGCATGGCCCTGTCACCCCCCAATCCTGATATGCATGCTACCCCTCCCCCCTATCCTGGTATGCATGGTCCTCTCACCCCTCTTTCCTGGTAAGCTTGGTCCCCTCACACCCCTTTCCTGGTATGCATGGTCCCGTCACCCCCCTTTCCTGGTATGCAATGGTCCCCTCACGCCCCAATCCTGATATGCATGGTTCCCTCACCCTCCAATCCTGATATGCATGGTCCTCTCACCCCCCAATCCTGATATGCATGTTACCCCTCACCCCCCAATACTGGTAAGCATGGTCCCCTCACCCTCCAATCCTGGAATGCATGGTCCTCTCACCCCCAATCCTGGTATGCATGGTCCTCTCACCCCTCTTTCCTGGTATGCATGGTCCCGTCACCCCCCTTTCCTGGTATGCATGGTCCCCTCACCTCCCTTTCCTGGTATGCATGGTCCCCTCACTACCCTTTCCAGGTATACATAGTCCCGTCACCCCCTTTGCTGGTATGTATGGTCACCCTCACCCCCTTTCCTGGTATGCGTGGTCCCCCTCACCCCCCTTTCCTGGTATGCATGGTCCCGTCACCCCCCTTTCCTGGTATGCATGGTCCCCTCACCTCCCTTTCCTGGAATGCATGGTCCCCTCACTCCCCTTTCCTGGTATACATAGTCCCGTCACCCCCTTTGCTGGTATGTATGTATGGTCACCCTCACCCCCTTTCCTGGTATGCGTGGTCACCCTCACCCCCCTTTCCTGGAATGCATGGTCTCTGTTAAAATAAAAAATAGTTATATACTCACCTTCCGACGGCTCGTGATCTCCCCTCCACGCGCCCGACCTCGCGAGGGACTGCGAGATCGCGGGCCGTCGGAAGGAGAGTAAAACCTTTTTTTTATTTTAATTCTCTTTTTTTTACAGAGCCCTGTGCCCGATAGAGCACTGTGCCTGCCGCCGATTGGTCGCGGCCAATCAACGACAGGCGCAGCTTACCGTTACAAACATCTGTGCCTGTCGCTGCGCTGCGAGATTTCGGTTACAGACAGACAGACACGATATACATACATACATATATAAACTGCTCAAAAAAATGTGTGGCCCTCCAAAGAAATGCCACCCCACACTATTACTGACCCACTGCCAAACCGGTCATGCTGAAGGATGTTGCAGGCAGCAGGTTCACACTCAGCACATGTGACAGACGTGACAGAGTCTGGAGACGCCATGGAGAGCGATCTGCTACCTGCAACATCCTTCAGCATGACCGGTTTGGCAGTGGGTCAGTAATGGTGTGGGGTGGCATTTCTTTGGAGGGTCACACAGCCTTCCATGTGCTCGCCAGAGTTAGCCTGACTGCCATTAGGTACCGAGATGAGATTCTCAGACCCCTTGTAAGATCATATGCTGGTGCGGTTGGCCCTGGGTTCCTCCTAATGCAGGACAATGCCAGACCTCATGTGGCAGGAGTGTGTCAGCAGTTCCTGCAAGATGAAGGCATTGAAGCTATGGACTGGCCTGCCCGTTCCCCAGACCTGAATCCACTTGAGCGAATCTGGGACAGCATGTCTCGCTCCATCCACGAACGTCATGTTGCACCACAGACTGTCTAGTAGTTGACGGATTCTTTAGTCCAGGTCTGGGAGGAGTTCCCTCAGGAGAACATCCGCAACCTCATCAGGAGCATGCCCAGGCATTGTAGGGAGGTCATACAGGCACATGGAGGCCACACACAATACTGAGCATCATTTTGACTTGTTTCCACTTTAATTTTGTCTTGCTTTGATATTTTCATTTTGACGTGTTTCCACTTTCATTTTGGGAGTCTGTCCAAATCCAGGCCTCCATTGGTTCAAACATTAGATTTCCATTGATGATTTTTGTGTGATTTTGTTGACAGCACATTCAACTTTGTACAGAACAAAGTATTCAATGAGAATATTTCATTCATTTAGATCTAGTATGTGTTATTTGAGTGTTCCCTTTATTATTTTGAGCATTGTATATAGAATCATAGAATCATAGAATCGTAGAGTTGGAAGGGACCTCCTGGGCCATCTGGTCCAACCCCCTGCTCAAAGCAGGATTCGCTAAATCATCCCAGTCAGATGTCTGTCCAGCCTCTGTTTGAAGACTTCCATTGAAGGAGAACTCACCACTTCTCGTGGCAGCCTGTTCCACTCATTGATCACTCTAACTGTCAAAAAGTTTTTTCTAATATCTAATCTGTGTCTCCTCCCATTCAGTTTCATCCCATTGCTTCTAGTCTTTCCTTGTGCAAATGAGAATAAAGTTGATCCTTCTACAATGTGACAGCCCTTTAGATATTTGTAGACAGCTATTAAGTCTCCTCTCAGTCTTCTCTTTTGCAAACTAAACATTCCCAATTCCTGCAACCTTTCCTCATAAGACAGGGTTTGCAGACCGGTCACCATTCTGGTCGCTCTTTTCTGAACTTGCTCCAGTTTGTTGATGTCTTTTTTAAAATGTGGTGCCCAAAACTGGACACAATATTCCAGATGAGGTCTGACCAAAGAGGAGTAGAGGGAAATAATGACTTCACGTGATCTAGACTGTATGCTTCTGTTAATACATCCTAGAATTGCATTTGCCTTTTTTGCTGCTGCATCACACTGTTGACTCATATTCAGTCTGTGATCTATTAGTATACCCAAGTCTTTTTCACATGTGCTGTCACTTAGCCCTATTCCTCCCATTCTATATATGCTTTTTTCATTTTTATTGCCCAGATGTAGTACTTTGCATTTCTCCCTGTTAAAAACCATTCTGTTAGTTGCTGCCCACTTCTCCAGTTTATTTAACTCTTTTTGAATCCTTTCTCTCTCTTCTCTAGTATTAGCTATCCCTCCTAGCTTTGTGTCATCAGCAAATTTAATCAGTTTACCCTCAATTCCTTCATCTAAATCGTTGATAAAGATGTTGAACAATACAGGGCCCAGGACAGAGCCCTGTGGTACCCCACTTGAGACATTCTTCCAACTGGATGTGCAGCCATTTACGACCACTCTTTGGGTCCGATCACTAAGCCAGTTATGAATCCACCTAACAGTTGCCTTGTCCATTCCATACTTAGTCATTTTTTCAATAAGGATTGTATGAGAGACTTTGTCAAATGCTTTGCTGAAGTCAAGATATACTATATCTACAGCATTTCCTTGATCCACCCAATCAGTGATACCGTCATAGAAGGAAATTAAGTTTGTCTGACATGACTTATTAGTTACAAACCCATGCTGACTCTGTTTAATCACTTCATTCTTATCCAGGTATTGACATACATGTTGTTTAATAATTTGTGCAAAGATCTTTCCTGGTATAGAAGTCAGACTCACTGGCCTATAGTTGCCTGGGTCCACCTTCTTCCCCTTTTTGAAGATAGGAACAACATTTGCTCTTCTCCAGTCTTCTGGCACTTCTCCTGTTCTCCAAGAATTTTCAAAGATTATGGAGAGGGGTTCAAAAATTTCTTCTGCTATCTCCTTCAGTACTCTGGGGTGTAATTCATCTGGACCTGGAGACTTGAATTCATTTAGGTTAGCTAAGTGTTTCCTCACTATCTTTCTGTTTATAGATATCCTGGATTCTTCTATTCCCTTAATAGGACAGTGAATAACAGTTGATGTTACATTTCCTTTCTGAGAGAAAACAGATGCAAAATAGGAATTTAAAAGTTCAGCCTTCTCAACATCCTGTCTTACCATTTCATCATTTTCATCCTGTAAAAATCCTATAGCATCTTTGACTTTTCTTTTACTTTTGACATATCCCCAAAATCCTTTATTATTGCTTTTGACATCTCTTGCAAGCCTCAATTCATTTTCAGCTTTAGCTGATCTGATTTGTGCCCTGCAGGTTCTGCAGACAGCATTATATTCTTCTTTAGATATGCCTCCCTCTTTAAATTTTATAAACATTTTTTTCTTCCTTTTTAGCATGTGCTTAAGTTCTGTGTTCATATATATATATATATATACTCATATACATATGCGTCAGGCAGATACCCCCATTAATAAAATGTTCCATAAAGAGTTAAATAAAATACACACACGTGAAACGCAATATCTGTTTATTTTTCAAAAAAAAAAATTGTGTGGGCTCCCATGTAATTTTCATAAAATGTTAATATTCTGGGAAGGAGCCAATAGCCATAAAGGTTCCCAGGCTATTAATATCAGCTCACAGATGTTTGCTTAGCCTTTACTGGCTAGTTTACAGGGGAAAAAAATTTACATGGGTCACCCTATAAAATTAAACCAGCAAAGGCTAGGTCGACAGCTGCATGCTGATATTAATAGCCTGGAAAGGGGCCATGTATATTGGCACCCCCCCAAGTCAAAAACATCAGCTCTCATCCGCCCCAAAAATGGCGCATCTTATAGATGAGCCAATTCTGGCATTTAGCCTCTCTCTTCCCATTTGCCCTGTAGCAGTGGCAAGTGGGATAATATTTATGGGGTTGATGTCACCTTTGAATTGTCCGGTGACATCAAATCCACGGATTTGTAATGGAGAAGCGTCGATAATAGAGTTGAGCGAAACGGGTCGAAAAATTTCAAAAGTCGCCGACTTTTGGCAAAGTCGGGTTTCACGAAACGAAACCCGACCCTAGGATGAGGTCGGCCACAAGGTCGGCGACTTACGCGCCAAAGTCGCGTTTCAAAAGTTTGTTTTGCGCTCTTTTTCAGCCAATCAGGATCCACGGACACTGTGGGCAACGTGATGACATAGGCAGGGGTCACCACCATCTTTCAGAAGGGCATGCAAGTGATTGGCTTGCTTTGGTGGGCGTCACAGGGGTTATAAAAGGGCATGCACGCCGACCGCCATCTTACTTCTGCTGATCTTAGCATAGGGAGAGGTTGCTGCTGCTGATTCAGTAGGGAGAGCGTTAGGCAGGGAAGAAGAAAAAAAAACTGCTTCTGCTGCTAGCGATTTTGCCTGTACAACACACCAGTCACTGTGTGTGCAGTGCAAGGGGAGGCTATATTGTGGTGGAACAGCGGTGTTGGTTGTTAGGCTGCCTTCTAAGGCTTCCTGACAGCTGCATTGCTGTTTACCCACTGCTCTGCAAACTGCTTTTTTAAAAGCAATCCCAATTTTTTTTTTGTCCTGCTGAGGTACTGAGCGTGCATTTTTTCACACCATACAGCGGTGTATGCTCCTCACACAGTACCGTGTAACGGCTGTTATCACAGCCACAGTGAAGCTATCTGTGTGTCACTCTGTGAGAATAAGTCGAGGACATGTTCCGTTCTTACAGACCTGCACCTACTAGTTTTGTCTAGCTTTCAAACAGTTAAATATATTTGCTGTTTGATCACATTCAAAACTATAGAGAGACAGCGTGTGTCAGTCCGTATACTTAAAAAACACGGAGCTTGACAATTTTACGTACACCGGACAGCCGTGTACGTGCACGCTCCTCTCAGTACCGTGTAACGGCTGTTATCACGGCCACAGTGAAGCTATCTGTGTGTCACTGTGGAAGGATAAGTGGAGGACTTGTTCCGTTCTTACAGACCTACACTCTAGGGAGATTCCTATTCTGCCCAATTCTACATACACCTTGTAGTTTGTGATACACTAGCCAATTTCTGCCTGTGACATAGCGCTCTGATATTCAGTGGGCCTCACACAATCCAAAAGTGTCCAGTGTCCACTAGTGTGTGCAGAAATTCAAAATCTCCCTTATCCTGTAGTCACTTTTTTCACACCTGTGCCATCGAGCCTGTGACATAGCGCTGTGATATTCAGTGGGCCTCACACAATCCATAAGTGTCCAGTGTCCACAAGTGTGTGCAGAAATTCAAAATCTCTGTGATCCTGTAGTCACTTTTTTCACACCTGTGCCATCGAGCCTGTGACATAGCGCTCTGATTTTCAGTGGGCCTCACACAATCCAAAAGTGTCCAGTGTCCACTAGTGTGTGCAGAAATTCAAAATCTCCCTTATCCTGTAGTCACTTTTTTCACACCTGTGCCATCGAGCCTGTGACATAGCGCTCTGATATTCAGTGGGCCTCACACAATCCAAAAGTGTCCAGTGTCCACTAGTGTGTGCAGAAATTCAAAATCTCCCTTATCCTGTAGTCACTTTTTTCACACCTGTGCCATCGAGCCTGTGACATAGCGCTCTGATATTCAGTGGGCCTCACACAATCCAAAAGTGTCCAGTGTCCACTAGTGTGTGCAGAAATTCAAAATCTCCCTTATCCTGTAGTCACTTTTTTCACACCTGTGCCATCGAGCCTGTGACATAGCGCTCTGATATTCAGTGGGCCTCACACAATCCAAAAGTGTCCAGTGTCCACTAGTGTGTGCAGAAATTCAAAATCTCCCTTATCCTGTAGTCACTTTTTTCACACCTGTGCCATCGAGCCTGTGACATAGCGCTCTGATATTCAGTGGGCCTCACACAATCCAAAAGTGTCCAGTGTCCACTAGTGTGTGCAGAAATTCAAAATCTCCCTTATCCTGTAGTCACTTTTTTCACACCTGTGCCATCGAGCCTGTGACATAGCGCTCTGATATTCAGTGGGCCTCACACAATCCAAAAGTGTCCAGTGTCCACTAGTGTGTGCAGAAATTCAAAATCTCCCTTATCCTGTAGTCACTTTTTTCACACCTGTGCAATCGAGCCTGTGACATAGCGCTGTGATATTCAGTGGGCCTCACACAATCCATAAGTGTCCAGTGTCCACAAGTGTGTGCAGAAATTCAAAATCTCCCCTGTCCTATAGACACCTTGTACCTTGTTTTACATTACTATATAGTTTGTTGGATTTTGTCTACATTTCTACAAAAAATGAGGAAGGCTGGTGGAAGAGGCCGTGGAATTGGGCGGGGGTTGGCAGCTGGTAATGATGGTGTTGGTGGTGGATCTGATGGTAGTGGCAAGAGCAAAATAGGACCAAATGCAGGAGGTGTTGAGCCTGCGTCATCGTCTGGCTCCATAAGGCTTCGAAGGCTTAGTTTTCTAGGAGTTGGCAAACCGCTTTTAAAGGCAGAGCATCAGGAAAAAGTTTTGTCTTACATTGCTGACTCAGCCTCCAGCTCTATCGCCTCCTCTTCTGAAGTTGTAAAAAGTAAAAGCACTGAGTTGTCATTGGAGGCTCATGTTCATGAACCACACCTTTCCTTGTGTCCTTCACCCCAACCAAGATTGAAGGATGATGCAGGCCATACTACTGATTACTCCATGGAGCTGTTTTCACATACCATGCCTGGATTATCAAGTGAAATGGTGAATTACCCAGGCCAAGATGAATCTGACATGGAGTGCACTGATGCACAGCCGCTGATAGATGATTCTGCTGGTACATTCACTCAGAGCACTACATTGTCCTCGCAGTGTACAGAGCCAGATTCTGACCCTGATGAGACTCAGGTGCCCCTTCCCGCACACTATACCACCATACACGGTGACACAGAGGAAGGTGCACATGACATTGAAGAGGAGGTGATGGATGACCCAGTTGTTGACCCAGATTGGCATCCATTGGGGGAAGAGGGTGCTGCTTCCAATAGCTCAGATGAGGAGCATCCCCAGCAGACATCGACATCACAACAGCTGTTATCTGGCAGGCCCGGAGCACTCCAAAGACAGGTTCCAAAAATCAAAAGAGTTGCTGGACAGCTTGTCCAGAGGGTCAAAAGATCACAGCGTGCTAGGCCGCAAAATGTCTGCCAAAGTAGGAAGAGTGCAGTGTGGCACTTTTTTGAACAAAATCCTCATGATCAGGCCAAGGTTATCTGTAAGAAGTGCGCAAAGACCTTTAGCCGAGGGAAAAATCTGAAAAATTTGAATACCAGTTGCATGCTTAGACATTTAACCACAATGCACTTGCAAGCGTGGACACAACACCAAACCTCAAGTGCCACATGTGCAACTGATCACAAAGAAGGTAGTCAGCAACGCTACATTGTTTCCCCCACTGTAAGCCCACTGGTTAGCACAGCAGCAAATGTTGAGGTGTCGTTGCAAGGCCACAGCAGTCAGGGAATCCCACTGTTATATCAACGAAATACTGAATCTAGGCCATCAGAAAGAACACCAACTCCATCACCATCATCAACCCTCTCTCAGTCCGCCCTGTCTACCACTACTTCCACCATATGCAGCTCTCAAGTCCAGCTCACCCTCCCAGACACTATGAGTAGGTCAAGAAAGTACTCAGTCTCTCATCCGCGTACACTGGGTTTGAACGCCCACATTGCCAAACTAATCTCGTTTGAGATGATGCCCTATCGGTTGGTGGAAAGCGCAGCTTTCCGCGAACTCATGGCCTATGCAGTACCACGCTATGACCTACCCAGTCGCCACTTCTTCTCTCGCAAAGCCATCCCAGCCCTCCACCATCATGTAAAAGACCGCAATGTCCATGCACTCAAGCAGTCAGTGTGTCAGTATCTAGTCCTAGAATCTGTTTTTTCTTGCCCTTAGACTTGCCCTTAGTTAACATGGATCTTGATGTTTCACAAGTCGGCCATCTTGCTTCCTGCCAAAGCTGTATATAAAGCCAGCACCTGTTCTGTTTCATTGCTTGAGTATTATGTTTTGGACTTTGTGCCTCTGCAGTCCCAAGCCTGGACTTACTATCCCTGTTGGTCCTCTCTTAACGGCGGAGTCCTCCGTCAACTTGCACGTCTGGATCCCTGCCTGCTGATCGAGTGATTGCTGAACACCTGACTTCAGAAACCTCTGCCTGACTACACCTGCGGTGAAGTAAGAACTCCAGCCAGCTAGTGTGTTCCTCCGCTCTGCAAGAGTCTGTGTCTTGTGCCCGCATTGCTCAGTGACTTTGAATGCTGTGTCGCAGAGTATCAACTCTTCTATAACCATTTATCAGATTGACTGAACATTTATCTGGACTTATATGCTATCAGATTACTAATACAATATTGCTTGCGCAACCCATTGTGTCTGCAGTCTCTTTGACCTAGCCACTGGTGTCCAGTTGTCTCCACTTGTATCGTGACAGGATACTCAAGCCCTAAAATAAATGGATGCCGCTGGGTCAGAGACTTCAGAAGTGCGTGTTAAGAAGCTAAATAATATCACTGCCACTGTACACGCTGAAGTGCAGACATGGAAGAGCAGAATAGAAGGCCTAGAGGGGCAGACTAAATATGATATACAAGTGCTCAGTCAGACCCTTCAGGAATTGCGTGGCCGAGTTGCGGCTCTGGAGGCACAATCTCAGGCTTCTGTTCCTACCATCCCCAAACTACCGCCATTTAGGTTTGGTGGCGACCGAGACAAGTACCGTGGGTTTCTGAACCAGTGTCGTTTATACTTTGCTGCACATGTCACACAGTTTCCTACAGACCGATCCAAAGTATTGACTATCCTCATGTTGCTGACAAATAAGGCCCTTGCCTGGGCAAACCCTCTGATAGAATCACAGGATGCATGTCTGAATGACTTCAATATGTTTATCGCCGCCATGGGGCAGATGTTTGACGATCCGAACCGTGGCCTTACAGCTGAGACGGCCCTGCTGAATTTGCGTCAAGGTAAACGCCCAGTGACTGAGTATGCTATGGATTTTAGAAGGTGGGCTCAGGACACCACCTGGAATAGTGCAGCGAAGTACTCAATATTTAAGAAGGGGTTGTCCAGTTCTATCAAGGACGAGCTTGCACGTGCGGAGGCTCCCACTGCTCTAGGTGATTTCATCAATCACTGTATTCGCCTAGACGCTCGCATCTCCGAACGAAAACTAGAAAGGTGGTCTGAGATGAACCGCAGCAATAAATCGCTTCTTCCTTTCCTTCCTAAGGAGAGTCCGGACCCAAGTCCCCAGGAGTCCACACCTGAGCCGATGCAGGTAAATTCCCTACGAAGTCGAGTAAGTGACGAACGGAAGGAATTTCGCTTCAAGGAGAATTTATGTTTTTACTGTGGGAAGTCAGGACATTTTATTATCAACTGCCCCAATCATTCTCGCAGAACAACCGCAGCCGTGGTAGAACGCGACTTCTCCGAATCATACTCCATGACTTCCGAATCAGGGCCACCCGAAATTGCAGCAACCGCTCCTGATTATGACTTTTCAGATATGAACTCTGTTACATCCGAAACGATACTACCCATTAATGCTGTTATTCTATCTTCTGCAGTTTCATACCCTTGCAATAAGAAAAAAGATTCACATTGTTACCTTCCTATCAAGATCTGGATTGACTCCCGTTGGGTGAACAGTTCCGCCATGATAGACTCTGGGGCTAGCGGTAACTTCATGGACACTTCTTTTGCTAAGGAATATGGAATCCGATCACAAAGAAGAGTGTCTTCAATTCTGATGGAGACTGTGGATGGGTCCCCTTTGACCTCGGGGCCCGTAGACCAGCAGACTGAACCACTGAAGGTCCTCATGGGAGATGATCACCAGGAGAAATTGCCCTTCCTTCTGATTTCCTCTCCACATTTCCCTATTATCTTGGGTTTACCCTGGCTGCAGGCTCAAAATCCCATCATTGACTGGGAGACTAAGAGATTGCGCTTCCCAGCTAAAGAGGTAACTTCTGAGAAATCGACTGATCCATCTCCGGCCAACCCATCATCGGACCTAGAGTTACCGGCAGTTAATAAAGAATTTTCAGATGTGTGCGATAAAAAGAATGCAGATAAATTACCACCACACCGCTCTTATGACTGCCCAATCGAGCTTCTGCCTGCTGCTACCATTCCTTTTGGTAATATTTATCCATTGTCCGGTCCTGAGCTCAAGACTCTCAAAGAATATATCGACGAGAACCTGTCCAAGGGGTTTATACGCCCCTCATCCTCTCCAGCCGGTGCACCCATCTTTTTCGTTAAAAAGAAGGATGGATCCCTCAGAGCCTGTGTTGATTACCGGGAAATTAACAAGGTAACCATCAAGAACCGCTACCCTCTGCCATTAATTCCGGAGCTTCTCGAGAGAGTTCGTCAGGCCAAGGTCTTTTCAAAATTGGACCTACGCGGGGCATACAATCTAGTCCGTATAAGACCTGGAGACGAATGGAAAACAGCATTTAGGTCTCGATATGGACACTTTGAGTATTTGGTCATGCCATTTGGACTTTGCAATGCCCCAGCAACGTTTCAACATCTCGTAAATGATATTTTCAGAGACATTCTTGATATTTTTGTCGTAATCTATTTGGATGACATTCTGATTTTTTTCTAGCTCCATGGAGGAACATCAGCAACATGTCAAGACTGTCTTGCAGCGGTTGAGGGAACACCAGCTGTACATCAAGCTGGGGAAATGCGAATTTCACAAGTCAGAGATTCAATTCTTAGGTTATGTAATTTCTCCACAGGGTCTGAGTATGGATAACAGCAAGATCAAGGCGATTCAGGAGTGGCCAATCCCCAAGAACGTCAAAGAGGTCCAACGTTTCATCGGGTTTGCTAACTTCTACAGACGTTTCATCAAGAACTTCTCTGACATCGTCTCGCCCATCACCCGGTTGACACAGAAGAAGACAGCATTTATTTGGTCCCTTCATGCCCAAGAAGCATTCTCTCGGCTCAAGACCGAGTTCACGTCAGCACCAGTACTGATCCACCCTGACCCGGAACTCGCCTTCATTATTGAAGTGGATGCCTCAAACTGTGCCACCGGGGCTATACTGTCCCAAAGAACAGGTGAGAAGAATTTACTTCATCCTTGTGCTTTTCTTTCAAAGCGACTGTCTCCTACCGAAAAGAACTACGATGTAGGAAATAAAGAATTGCTGGCTATCATCGCCGCCTTCAAGGAGTGGAGACATCTTTTGCAAGGAGCCTCACAGCTGATCGTGGTCCTCACGAATCACCGCAACCTTGAGTTCATCAGGTCAGCAAGATGCCTGACCCCACGGCAGGCCCGCTGGAGTCTTTTCCTTAATCAATTCAATTTTACAATCTCTTATAGACCAGGTTTTCGCAATGGAAAAGCAGATGCTCTATCCCGGATGTTCTCCACTGACGCTGTTCCAGATGCTCCACCTAAGACCATACTTTCTGATTGCAATTTTGTAGGAGTCATTCAGAATCAAGATTTGCTGCAGGTCATCAAAGAAGCTTACAACTCTGATCTTTTCCTGTCTCAGCCATCTGATGAGGTAAGCCTTCTTTTTAGGAATGGAGTTTGGACCCGGGAACGGCGCCTCTACATTCCTGAAGCCGTGAGGTTAAGAGTGTTGAGATTGGTTCATGATTCCAAGGTTGCAGGGCACAGAGGAATTCAGAAGACTCAAGAATTCTTATCTCGCTTCTTCTGGTGGCCAGGTTTTCGGAAGGATGTCCAGAAGTACGTTTCATCTTGTGAGGTATGTGCCAAATTCAAGGTTCCACGTGCCTCCCCTACTGGTCTGTTACAGCCTTTGCCAGTGCCGTCTCGCCCGTGGGGATCCATTTCTATGGATTTTATTGTAGAACTGCCCCTTTCTGAGGGAAAGAGTACGATTTTGGTGGTGGTCGATCGCCTGACCAAGGCGGCCCATTTCATCCCTTGTTCCGGTTTACCCTCTGCGAAGGACACTGCTGACCTAATTATCCAGAACATCTTTCGCCTGCACGGGGTTCCGGATGAAGTTGTTTCTGACCGTGGAGTTCAATTTACTTCAAAGTTTTGGCAAAGCTTTTGTTCAGCATTAGGCATAGAAGTTAACTTATCTTCTGCTTTCCACCCACAGTCCAACGGGCAGACAGAACGTACCAACCAAACACTAGAGCAATACCTTCGCTGCTACGTTTGCCATTTGCAAGATGATTGGGTAAGGCTACTCCCCTTGGCCGAATTCTCTTATAACAACTCCCAGAGTGCCTCCACCAAACAGTCTCCATTCTACGCTAACCTGGGATATCACCCTAGCATTCTTCCCAGATTACCGGTAGATACATCTTTACCAGCAGTTGCCGACAGGATCTCTTCACTTCAACAGAACCTTGAACTTCTGAAAGAGACTTTGGGTTCCGCACAAGAGAGGTACAAGAATGCAGCTGACAGATTTCGCAAACCAACACCAACATTTAAGGTAGGAGATTTAGTCTGGTTATCTACAAAAAATTTAAAGCTGAAGATCCCTTCCCCTAAGTTGGGACAGAAGTACATCGGTCCTTATAGGATCAGTGGCCTGGTAGGTGCTGTTGCATGTCGCTTAAAACTCCCAAGAACACTGAAGATACATCCTGTCTTTCATACTTCTCTACTAAAGACTGTAGTACCAAATCCTTTTCCAGGACGTTCATCTCCTCCTCCTGATCCCGTTCTTGTGGATGGTCAAGAGCAGTTCATCGTTGAGGGGATTCTGGATTCAAGAATCTACAGAAATCGACTGCAGTATTTGATTAAATGGCAAGGCTATTCCTCAGAGGAGAATTCCTGGGAACCCGTGGATAATATTAACGCCTCCCGACTGATTGAGCAGTTCCATCAAAGGTACCCTGGCAAGCCTGGTTTAGGGTCGTCCGGAGGCCGTCCTTGAGGTGGGAGTAATGTCAGTATATAGTCCTAGAATCTGTTTTTTCTTGCCCTTAGACTTGCCCTTAGTTAACATGGATCTTGATGTTTCACAAGTCGGCCATCTTGCTTCCTGCCAAAGCTGTATATAAAGCCAGCACCTGTTCTGTTTCATTGCTTGAGTATTATGTTTTGGACTTTGTGCCTCTGCAGTCCCAAGCCTGGACTTACTATCCCTGTTGGTCCTCTCTTAACGGCGGAGTCCTCCGTCAACCTGCACGTCTGGATCCCTGCCTGCTGATCGAGTGATTGCTGAACGCCAGACTTCAGAAACCTCTGCCTGACTACACCTGCGGTGAAGTAAGAACTCCAGCCAGCTAGTGTGTTCCTCCGCTCTGCAAGAGTCTGTGTCTTGTGCCCGCATTGCTCAGTGACTTTGAATGCTGTGTCGCAGAGTATCAACTCTGCTATAACCATTTATCAGATTGACTGAACATTTATCTGGACTTATATGCTATCAGATTACTAATACAATATTGCTTGCGCAACCCATTGTGTCTGCAGTCTCTTTGACCTAGCCACTGGTGTCCAGTTGTCTCCACTAGTATCGTGACACAGTGAGTGGAAAGGTGCACCTCACAACTGATGCATGGTCCAGTCGGCATGGCCAGGGCCGTTACGTGTCCATCACTGCGCACTGGGTTAATGTGGTGGATGCAGGGTCCACAGGGGACAGCGGTGGTGGGACAGTGCTGCCTAGCCCACGGTATAGGAAACAGTTGGCTGTAGGCGTTCGACCCTCCTCCTCCTCCAGAAGCGAAAGCTTGTCCACAGAGCGCAGTCGTACGAGCACTCCATCTGCAGCTGCCACTGTTGCACACGAGGTGTCCCCCTATCGAGCAGCTAGTGGAAAGCGTCAGCAGGCTGTGTTGCAGATGATGTGTTTGGGCAACAGACACACCGCCGAGGTGCTGGCCGAGTACTTGAAGCGACAAACTGAGTCATGGCTGGGCAGTGTACATCTTGAGGCAGGCAAGGTAGTTAGTGATAACGGCCGTAATTTTGTGGCAGCCATAGCCCTTTCAAAACTCAGCCACATACCTTGCTTGGCTCACACCTTGAACCTGGTGGTGCAGTGCTTCCTCAAAAATTATCCGGAGTTAACAGCCCTGCTCCAGAAGGTGCGAAGACTGTGCGCGCACATCCGCCGGTCGCCTGTACACTCCGTTCGTATGCAGAAGCTGCAGCGATTGCTCCACCTTCCCAACCACCGCCTCATTATCGACATTGCAACAAGGTGGAACTCCACCCTGCACATGGTGGAGCGGCTGTGCGAGCAGAGGCAGGCCATAATGCATTTGTGGGAGGATACACGGCCAGGCACTTTGAAAGCAGACATGGAGCTGACAGGTGTGCAGTGGTCGAAGCAGAAAGACCTCTGTAAAGTCCTTCAGTGTTTTGAGGAATGCACACGGCTGGTAAGCACAGACGACGCCATCCTAAGCATGAGCATCCCACTTATGTGTCTGCTCATGCAAACTTTGACGCACCTTAAGGAGCAGGCGTCTGCAGCCAATGTTGATGAGGAGGAAGAGGAGGAGGGAATCCTTGATGACATTCAGCCATTGTCTGCTCAGGGACCTCTCCTGGACGAGGTGGAGGAAGAAGAGGAGGAGGAGGAGGATGATGGGGATGATTACTTAGGGGAGGAGGATGCATCTCGTGGGGCAAGTGAAAATGTTGGCGTGGCAAGGTCTGGTACAGGGTTTGTGCGTGACTGGAGGGATGTGGATTTGCCAGAAAGTGCTCCTCCAACCAGCACTCGCAGTGCATCATTGACACCGGGAACATTGGCCCACATGTCAGATTATGCCTTGCAGATCCTAAAAAGGGACCCCCGCATTGCCAAAATGATGAACGATGACGACTACTGGTTGGCCAGCATCCTGGATCCACGCTATAAAGGCAAATTACAAAACATCATGCCACAGGAGAACCTTGACCTAATATTGGCTAATAAACAAGCAACTCTGGTAAATCGGTTGCTTGAGGCATTCCCAGCACACAGCAGCGGTGATGGTTCTCACACGAGCCGTACGGGCCGGGGGCAGCTTGGCAGAGGTGTTCATGGTGCACACAGCAGAAGTGGCGTTGGAGACAGGGGTTTCATGACAATGTTGTGGACTGATTTTTCAAGTACCGCTCACACAACTGGTAATACTGCATTGATGGAAAGTGACAGGAGACAGCAGTTGTCAACTATGGTTACAAACTACTTTTCCTCCCATATCGATGTTCTCCCACACAGGTCATTCCCCTTTGACTATTGGGCCGCTAAACTGGACACCTGGCCTGAATTGGCACAATATGCCTTACAGGAGCTCGCTTGCCCAGCTGCAAGTGTGCTATCGGAAAGAGTCTTCAGTGCAGCTGGATCAATCCTGACAGAAAAAAGGACCCGTCTGTCAACCCAAAATGTGGATGATCTAACCTTCATTAAAATGAACCATGCATGGGTTTCCAAGGATTTTGTCCCACCTTCCCCTGATGACACATAGGGTGACAGAAAAATGGCTTGCTTTGGTCCACCTCTTCCTGGGACTTGACCTATTTCACCTTTTGCATCAGCTGAATGTCCAACATCAACATATGCCACTTTCTAAAACTCCCTAACTGTGCTGCCCCCCCCCCATGGCCGGGGTCACCACCTAGCGTACGACACCGTGCGAGTACCGTTGCCCTGGACAGGTGGGTAGGCCGACTCTTGGGCGCGGGCACTGGCACAGGGTCCCTCATAGTGCAACCAAGTGTCTCTGACGGTGGTGGTGCACACCCGCCGTCAGACACACCGCCGTACTATGAGGGGCCCAGTGCCAGTACCGACGCCCACGAGTGGGCCCCCCTTGCTTGGGCAGGGCCCCAGCATTTGCAATCTTTACCTGTCCCTGCTCCTCCGCTGTGTAGTCTGGGCCGTCAAATCCATACTGTGCCTGACACCGTCTGAGCCTGCCTCCTGATGTATAGACATATATTTTGAATGTGTATGCTATCCATACATGTTATCCGGGGATACGGTACCCTTTCTCACCTTTGTGCAATCACGTGCAATCCATACTGGGCCTAACACTGTCTGAGCCTGCCTCCTGATGTATAGACATATATTTTGGATGTGTACGCTATCCATACATGTTATCCGGGGATACGGTACCCTTTCTCACCTTTGTGCAATCACGTGCAAGCCATACTGGGTCTAACACCGTCTGAGCCTGCCTCCTGATGTATTGACATATATTTTGAATGTGTACGATATCCATACATGTTATCCGGGGATACGGTACCCTTTCTCACCTTTGTGCAATCACGTGTAATCCATACTGGGCGTGAGAACGGCTGGCGAGCTGTTAAGCAAGCTACAGCACCTGTGGTTTGCACACGTAAGTTTTTCATTTTTTCAGGAATGACGGTTAGGCCTAATTCCGGAACTGCAGTTGACCTGCACTTACTGGGAAATCATCGTTCGCGGGTAATAATTGTAATCAGTGATCCCCATCACTAACGTTGTTCAGCGGGATATCTGCACCTGTAAGCGACAAACGCTGGCCTTTTCAGTGTAGCGCACATGCAGCCACGGACATGTAAGGGCATGACACACCAGTTATTGGCCAATCTCATGTGCCAGAGCCTCACGTGTCCCTCTAGTAAGCCGGACTCGGACCGCGGGGCATGATGGAGTCTCGTTCGTTAACGGAATTAAGCTTGCAATGTGTGCATCTTTTCTGTAGCTGGCATGGTTGAGGTTTCCCAGGTGGAGTCGAATTTAACCGTAGGCTCCACTCCTGGTGGTGCCCTTCTGGACATTCCTTTAAGGTTCAGCTTTGCAACCATACTACCCACGTAAAACAAACACTTTGCCTTCATGAACGCTGTTTGGAGGGTCATGACTCGTGGGAATAACGCCGCCCAATCAGTTAACCTGCTAGAGAGATCCTTCGTTGCTCCCAAGCATGACATCACACTCCCTAGGAGGAAGGTAATGCCACTGTGGCGACCGTACTCCTGGGGGCGACACAAGTGCACTGATGCCCAGCCACTGCTCGATGAATCTGCTGGTACATTGACCCAGACCACTACATTCCCCTCGCACGCTACACGGCCTGAATCTGACCCTGATGAAACTCAGGTTACCCTTCCCATATACAGTTCCATCTTACACGGTGACAAAGAGGAAGCTGCAGATGAAAGTGCAGGTTCGGCCCACCCGCCATCAGACACACCACCGTACTATCAGGGGCCCTGTGCCAGTGCCGTCGCCAACGAGTGGGCCCCCCCTGCTTGCTCAGGATCACAGCACTTGCAAGGTTGAAATACTGTGCAGTGAGATGGAAGATGGGGACGACGAGGAGTCCAGACTAGTACAGGGATTCCCTAGCGAGGAGACTTATTTGATTGTTTTCAATGTTGGGACAGCAATTTTTGGGGAGCACTATACTCTGGAGAATGATAGATGGTGCCCACCATACACTGGAACATTCCAAAGGTGGACATCAGACACTGGAGCAGCATTTACAGGGCCCATTATACACTAGAGCATTAGAAATGGGGCCCATTATGTTTGGAGCATTATTTGGGCCCATAAGACAGTGGAGCTTCATCCATGGGGACCAACATATACTGTAGCATTATGTGGAGCTCATCATATACTGTTTCAAACATTATATGGGACCAATGATTCTGTATGGAGAAATAGATGGGCCTCGTCATGAGATGTAAAAAGTGAAGTATTTTACTATACCGCTATTTCTCTGCCGTATCGGAGCATGATGAGTTGTGGTATGTGTTAAAGGGGCGCACTTTCGCCCAGGGCACATGAAAACCTGGAGCCAGCCCTACCCCCCCACAACTTTAGCCAAATAACCCCCATTTTTCAGTGCGTAACTTGTATTATGAAGTTAATTAAGGTTGACAAGCTTAAGTAAGAAGAATTGATGCTTTTGGCATTCAAATGGGCACGGTAGGTGTGTTTCCTGTCCTCCTCTCACTGCCGACTTTTATTCCCCATTGACTTACATTGGGTTTCGTGTTTCGGGACGACCCCGACTTTTCCCTATAATCGGCCGATCTTGCTCGACCCGACTTTTGGAAAAGTCGGGTTTCACGAAACAAAACTCGACCCTAAAAAACCAAAAGTCGCTCAACTCTAGTCGATAAGACACCTATCCATTACTAATCTTATAGTTATATGGTAAATAAAGACACAGCCAGAATAAAGTCCTTTAATTGAAATAATCACACAGACTCCTTTATTAAATCTTAAATTACCATACTTACTGCATCACCTAATCCCTGAATCCTTCGATTTTCTGCAACAAAAATAAAATAATAAACCAACATAAATACTCCCTGTTCGATGTAGTCCATTTACCGAGTGTCCCACGACGATCTCACGTGTAGAACAGTCACATCGTTGATACACTTACAGGAGATGATCCTACAGAGCATCACTGAGAGTTCACCGAAGTTCGTGCTCTCACTTACGGCACCACTGCGTGAGAATTTTCTCACGCAGCGGTGCAGGAAGTGACAGCACGAACTCTGGTGAACTCTCACTGCGGCGCAGTGATACACTGCGGGAGGATTTCCTCCTGTCAGTGTATCACTGGTGGCCGAGTAGAGCAGTCGCATCTCCCGATGTGACTGTTCGACACTTGAGATCATCATGGGACACTTATTAAATGGACTACGATGGAAAGGTAAGTATATGTTGACTTATTAGTTTATTTTGTTGCAGGAGATGCGGGCGTCCGGGATTAGGTGTTTGGTGAGTAAGAATGTTTTTTTTTTACAAATGAACACAGTCGCCGGATGATGGGACTACTGTCACACAGACAGACACCCGCAGACAGATACACACACAGACACCCACAGACAGACACGCACATATTCTCCGCTCACACATATTCTCCACCCACACACACATTCTCCGCCCACACACTCTTCCTCCTTCCTTTCTACAGTGTTTTTGGCACACAAATCCACAGCAAATGCGCAGACCTTTTTACACCTGCGGTTTAGCTGCTGATTTGACTGACTCACTGTAAGTCAATGGATGCAGAAATGCTGCAGATCCGCAAAAAGAATTGACATGCTGCAGAAAATAAAACGCTTCAAATCAGTGCAGAATTTTCTGCAGCATGTGCATGTAATGGTCGTCCAGTACCGTAGTCGTGGTCGAGGACTCTGGGGCAACGGTGTCCTGGCCTCCCCTCACATAGACCTGACAGCTTTCTGTCAGCATACCTGCAGCTCCATTCTTCTCAGGGCTTCTGTAATGCGCTGCACATTCTCCTCAGATGTGGAACAAACAGAGTCACAGTCCCATTCAACTTTAACTATAAGGCCGGGATCACACATGCGAGGAATATGGCCGAATCTCGCATGTTAATACCCGGCACTGCCGCCGGCACTCAGGAGTGGAGCGTGCGGCTGCATAGCAATGCATGGCTCCGCAAGCTCCACTCCTGAGTGCCGGGTATTAACATGTGAGACTCAGCCGTATTCCACGCATGTGTGATCCCGGCCTAACAGCTTTACTTATTTTTGTACGCAGCACATCCATTTTCTTTTCAGCGTTCACCTCAGATTCCACAGTGCACAATTCTGTCACTTTCCCTATGCTCTCATTGTCTTCCTTTAGCATATCTCCGGGACATTCCGTCCCATTCAGCATCACAGCATCCTCTCTGTACAGCTTCACCATTTTTGGGAGTTCCCCTGTCTGTTTCGCCCCAGACAAAAAGGCATCTGCCCATGTAGCAAGCTGCCTCATAATGAGCGATCTGTGCTACCGTACCGCTACCATCTGTAGTGTAGTCATCTGCACTGCTGTGAACTGTGTGGCTGTGATCTGCGCTGCTGTGTTCTACAGTGTTGTCATCTGTGGCCCTCAGGCCCTGGACGTCTGGGCCCATGTCTTTAACGTTACAGAACTGACTGCCCTGTCAGGGCGCTCCCACCCAACTGATTCAAATCTCAGCTGTTCCTCAGCTTAATGGCCATTATCTCCTCCTACGTTAACTATTTACATGCTGAGTATGCGTTCCACCCCCATCTAGTGACCTAACTATGCTTTCCGTACAACTATAACAGTAGTTATGCATAGCATTAACATAAATATACTGTACATTACACTTTTATACCTTAAGGCAATACACAGAATAGTGTAGCAGTACCTACATGTATGTGACAAACGTTCATGGTAATACACATGAACGTGTAGCAGTACCAGTAAAATACGAGAAAGAGATAAAAGATAGACCAATAACATTTTCCATTCCCTTACATTCTCCTTCCTTTAACAATGGTCGTCCCTGATCATTCCATACCCACTTTATTCTTTACAGTCAATACTCCACACAGGGAGGCATTTTAAAAATAATTCAACTTAGCTCAACATGAGCAATGTTCTTATTAAACTCTTACACTTTTCTTGTCAGAGGTGCCTGGCTCATAGTCCTCCAGGTCACCTACAGTCCAATAAAACTATCTGTGGTAAGGAAAGTCTCTTTCCATGACAACTTTCATTGAACTCTGGTCCCGTCCATCCACAGGACATAAACATATATACAAAAGTGTTCCATGTATAAGGTCCACAGTCTTTGGGGTTGAGCTCCCCCTTCCTTTGAGGGTGGCTTTGCCATTTGTGTCATGTGCGCTGCCTGTCCTGAAAACAGTCTGTTGCTGCAGCCGCACGTAATTTGGATTACATTCCTAGGGCATGGTTCTGCTTTCCAGCAGAAAGGGCACAACAGGCGCAACAAAAAAAATCAACATTCTCTTGAGGCCGTCCAGCCATACCGCACCCATCTATGGGTGCATTGAGGCTTTTCCACCCTTAGGGACACGAAACAGACCCTATTTCAGTTGGTGCAACAAGCACATTAATGAGGATGCGGGACAGTCCCATTCAGAAGTAGCAATTCATCGGCACTCGCCCCGTGCAGATTCATTATGTCTTGGGCGCCATGACCGGTTCAGTGACTCTGCAGCCACGGATGTCGTAGTTTGCCCAGGGAATCCAGATGTAGGGCTTGGCTGGGCAGTATCCTGGGCACTAGGATCTGGAGGAGCCCGCTCCAGGCCCATATACAGCTCCAAGTCCTCCTCGTTTTGCAGTTTGATGGCCACATCGCAGTAGCCGCGAGGGCCATCTTCCCTGAAGATGGTAACCCAGTCTCCCTCACGCAGGGGCCGGCCAAATTTGACTGCGGCCGCATTGACGTAGACCTTGGCATTGGTCCCCATTTCATGGATAAAACCGTAGCCGCGGCCCACATCGGTGTCAACGCCATAGCGTCTTCCCCTCGTTGGCAAAACTCCGCCCAGACTTCACACTCAAATTGATTTTTGCACTTGACAACACTCTTAATCCAGGCGACCTGACTAGGCAAAGGAAAAGGGCCCTTGTCCGGCTGGTGGAAATAGGAGGCACCCAGGGACATTACAGTGGCGGAGGGAGCCTGGGCCTCGGAGACACAGAATTGGGGCAAGGACTTTTCTTCCAAGATAAGGGGCCGAACAGCAACTTCTGCAACTGAGGCTTGTGGCAGCAACCATTCATTCAAGGTCAGGGGCTGGGGTGCACACACCGCTTCGGTCACATTAGCCGCACCCAACCTGTTTCTAGGTTGGGTCAACTCCATCCACTCCACCCATTTTTCAGCAATTAAAAGTGGAGGGTGTGGTCCTCTTTCCTTTAGCCCACCCACCATGGGCAGGTCAGCAATTACTGGCAGGCAGACTTTCGCACTCTTTCCAGGACACGCCCACAAAGGGCGGAGTCACAGTTGTTTTCTCTCATGACGCTAGTCACCACTATCATTGTCACTGAGGCGTTTTCAGTCAGGCATAAAGGTTTAGGCATATCCAATAACGTGGTCACTTTCTGAATTTCGGTGTCTGCTATCTTTGTGGCATCTCCAGATGGACAGTATGGCAATCTACATCAAATCCTCCAGAGTTTCCATAGCATTTGAGGCACTTGTCACTTCTCTCACATTCCAGTCTCATCTTTTCATGTCACATCAGTTTTATCTTTTCTTGCCACATCTGTTTCTTCTTTTCTTGTCACATCAGTGTCCTCTTTTTCTGACACATCAGTGTTCTCTTTTTCTGTCACATCAGTGTCCATCTTTTCCTGTCACATCGACTTCATATTCTACAGCACTCCCACGACTGCACGACTTTAGCATCCTGCTGACTACGCCAAGTGTAAGGGTCGGCCAGGACCGTAGTCGTGGCCGAGGACTCCGGAGCAACGGTGTGTTGGCCTCCTGTCACATAGACATGACAGCTTTCTGTCAGCCTACCTGAAGCTCCATTCTTCTCAGGGTTTTCTGTAATGCACTGCACATTCTCCTCAGACGATGTGGAACAAACAGAGTCACAGTCCCGTTCAACTTTACATATTTTTGTACGCAGCATATCCATTTTCTTTACAGCGGTTACCTCAAATTCCACAGTGGACAATTCTGTCACTTTCCCTATGCTCTCACTGTCTTCCTTCAACATATCTCCAGGAAGTCCCATCCCGTTCAGCATCACAGCATCCAGCTTCACCATTTTTAGGAGTTCCCCTGTCTGTTTCGCCATAGACAAAAAGGCGTCTGCCCACGTAGCAAGCTGCCTCATAATAATGAGCGATCTGTGCTGCAGCACCGCTGCCAACTGTCTCACTACCATCTGCAATGCTAGGTTCTGCTCTGCTGTGAACTGTGCAGCTGTGATCTGCGCTGCTGTGTTCTGCAGTGTTGTCATCTGTGGCCCTCAGGCCCTGGACGGCTGGGTTCGTGTCTTTAACGTTATAGAGCTGACTGCCCTGTAAGGGCACTCCCACCCAACTGATTGAAATCTCAGCTGTTCCTCAGCTTAACAGCCATTAGCTCCTCCTCCTTTAACTATTTACAGGCTGAGTATGTGCTCCACCCCCATCTAGTGGCCTAACTGGGGTACTACGCTTTCCCTACAACTATAACAGTAGTTATGCATAGCAGTAACATAAATATACATTTTACTTTTATCCCTTAAGGTATACACAGAATAGAGTGACAGTACCTATGTGACACACACATAATGGTAATACTGTACATATGAACGTGTAGCAGAACCAGTAAGACTGAGTGCAGACGGACTTTTTGGCCCTGTGGATTTTTCCGCACAGAATGGAAGAAATCCGCAGGTCAAATGACCTGCATTTTTCCTGTGGATTTCTTCCATTTTTCATGCGGTTTTCATGCGGTTTTTGTGTGGTTTTCCATCGCGGTTTTCCCCCTGCGGATTTGGTGACAGGGGAGATGGAAAACCGCACAAAAGAAGTAACATGCTGCGGATTTTGTACCACGGGAAAACCGCACGGAAAAATCCGCAGCGTCTGCACAGCGTTTTTTTTTTACATTGATTTTAAGGCTACTGTACATCACAATGCAGAAATGCAACGTTTCTGCGTGGTAAAATCCGCTGCGGAACCGCTGCAAATCTGCATTGTGTGCACACAGCCTAAAATGCGAGAAAGAGATAAACGATAGACCAATAACATTTTCCATTCCCTTACATGCACACCAATTCTGGATTTTCATTGGTTAACATTTCTTGAGCACTCCTTTGTGGATTTGGTGCAATTCCGCACAGAAAAAATGCTGTGGATCCACAACAAATCCGCAACATGTGCACATAGCCTTAGAGTGGTGTTTTGACTGATCTTTCAGGAATCTCACAGCCTGGCCCCCAGTTGCACCACCTATACTATTTAAATTGTTTACTGATAAAACATAGGCATAAGAAAGACAAATGAAAAGTGTAGAGAATAATTTTTTATTCTTAAACAATATATACAAATCTCTCTCTCTCTCTCTATATATATAAAGTCCCGCCCACATCACATAGCCACAGTCAAAGAGCCTCTGGTCCAGGGACACCTGACAACAGTTGTGACACACATACATTGCACACACAGCTCTGCTGCAGGGACCCTCTGATCCCATGTATACGGAGATACTATACTTCCTCGACCCCCCAGTGATGTGATTTAACACTCTACTCTGTTACACGAGCTGACACTTCTACTCCAGCACTAGCACAGCCCTGCGTCTGACTCCTCCTAAGCACGTGACTGGTCAGATCGTCATGACATCATCACAGGTTCTTTAGCTGCCCAAGATCTTGCATCTACCGAGAGTTCAGCCAGGGAAGAGAGGGTTGTGACATCATCACAGGTCCTTTAGCTACCCAGGATCTTGCATCTACAGAGAGTTCAGCCAGGGAAGAAGAAAGGAACCCTCTCCGGAGTTTTACTCTGTCTGCGCTGCTCACCGCCACCAATGTGCTGATTGCCACATAAAGCCCAGAAACTCTCCGGACCCGAGATTGTATCTGTGCACCAGCTACTGGTCTGGCAGGAAGGAGGAAAGAAGAGACGAGAGTGGGGAATATACCTAGGATCAGAGACGAAAAGCGTATCAGAGACGAGAGGGGGAAATATACCCAGGAACAAAGACAAGAGCGGGGAATATACCTGGTATCAGAGACAAGAGCCGGGAATATACCCAGGATCAGAGAAGAAAGCGGGTAATATACCCGGGATCAGAGACGAGAGCGGGTAATATACTCGGGATCAGAGACGAGAGCGGGTAATATACCTGGGATAAGAGACGAGAGCAGGGAATATACCCGGGATCAGAGACCAGAATTATAATTTGTTATAGCTAACCACAGATAGTTACTATGCCTGGGCTACGCCGGGCTCTTCAGCTAGTGTACTGTATAGATAAAATACATAAAATGCTATAAAATACAATAAGATATAGAGTGAAAAACCCATCTAATTATTGCAAAGTTGCTGAGGCCAAAAACGTCATTTTGATTTTTTTTCTCATTACCTGGTTAACAGATCATATTAATTTATTTTATATGCTGATATATCAGACTTTTACGAACAGAGATACCAAATGTGTGTGTGTTTTTTTCATTGGGCAAAAGGGGGGCAATTAAAACTTTTTTTTCATATTTTTCCACACTTTCTATTTACTTTTTACTGTATTTTAATAGTCCCCCTTTAGATGATCGCAGCTTGAAGTCTTCTATCGCCTGTGCTACACATAGCAAGGAGTATATCAACACTGCTATGTATAGCAGGAATCAAAAGCCAGCATTCAGCAGAGCCCTGGCTGTTATGACAACCCATTGACGCATCGCAATCATGTGACAGGGAAACCGATGGGTTGGATAAATACTGTATATACCCGTGTATAAGCCGAGTTTTTCAGCACATTAACACAAGTCAATTGTCCCAGAAAGCCGGCGGGGGAGGGGGAGCAGCAGAACAGCGCGTCACAGAAGCAGGAGCCGGCGGCTGTGGATGAAGCCTGTGCTGCTGCTAAAGAGATATGAATATTCATTTCTCGCGCACAATGACAGCTGCAACCGCAGCTGCCGGCTTCCAGAAGACATCCTACTCAGCCTCCAGTGTGCATCTCTGGGTTCCGGCTGAGCAATCATGTGGCACACAGCTCATTAAGGTAATAAATATGCAGGTGTCTCCACTTCGATAGGCGTGGAGGGAATATTCATTACCTTAATGAGAGGTGCCACGTGATCACTCAGCACAGGAAGAGCTGCTGGTGTAGGAACGAGGTGCTGTGAGGGCATGCTGGAGGGTGAGTAGGATAATACACACAACTCCAAAATGAATGGAGAAAAATGGATGACTGAAGCAAAAAATAAAAAATATTTTTATTGTAAAATTTTTTTTTTATATATCCATAAGAATCATATCAAGAAGTGAAAACCACAAGTCAAAGGACACGGATCAAGGGACATGTAGTAAATGCCACGGTTATTTTCACACAAGAAAATGGTAAAATATATACATATATATTATGACCTACAATAATAATTGGTATACCAAAATTTCTGCAAAAATAAGAGGTCATAAATGTATATACCAAACCCCACAAGAAATGTTCAAACAATCCTGTTATAAAATTATTATAAAGTGCTAAGTGCATAAATAGGGTTAATCTTGTGCAAAAAAATCCCATGTATATAAAACTAATGATAAATTACACACAAAGTTGAAATCCCTGTGAGGTGATTCCAAAAGCGAGCCTAAAGTACAATAGTACACACAATGCCCTCTAAAGAATCATATGTGTGCATGGTAATATATTAAAAAAACAGGGACAAAAAAAATGCAGCAAACTGAAATGGTGGTGAGAAATCCCTGTGAGGTGATTTCACAAACAAGCCTAAAGTGCAATAGTACATGTAATGCGCTCTGAACAAACTCAAGTGTGCTTGATAATTTGCAGCAAACTGCAATAGTGGTGAGAAATCCCTGTGAAGGCTCATTCACATGTCAATATTTGGTCAGTATTTTGCATCAGTGTTTGTATGCCAAAGCCAGGAATGGAACTTACCAAGAAAAAAATATAATTGAAAGACTGATGTCTGTTCTTTGTTTTGGAGACACTCCTGGTTTTGGCATACAAATACTGATGAAATACTGATCAAAAATACTGATGTGTGAAAGAGGCCTGAGGTGATTTCACAGACAAGCCTAAAGTGCAATAGTACATGTAATGCACTCTGAACAAACACATGTGTGCATGACAATTTGCTGTGAAAATGCAGAGACAGACAAATGCAGCAACTGCAATAGCGATAAAGGTTGTATACCTGATAAGTAGCGTAATGACCGTCCCACCAGAGCCGTGTCCTCACCCCAACAGCGCCGTTTCGCTTAATGCTTCATCAATGGGGGCGTAACTACCTGGTTTTTCATGGTCCCTTATATTAGAGATCCTGGGTGGTTGTAGCAGTTCATTGGTGGGCAGTGATCGGCGCTTCTACACTGCTAACACCTCCGCCCAAAGGTAAAAAAGTGACTTCCGGTTGCCGCGCTTGAATGAAAGCTGGAGCGCAAGAGAATCGGCTTTATTCACACAATTGCCACTATTTGCACATCGCAATTCATTGAATGGATTTGCGCTCAGTCCGCCCTGACTTCCGGTCCTGCGCATTTGGTTCTCTTGCGCTCCAGCTTGCGTTCCAGCGTGGTAACCGGAAGTCACTTTTTTACCTTTGGACGGAGGTGTTAGCAGTGTAGAAGTGCCGATCACTGCCCAGCAATGAACTGCCACTGTGACACCCCAGAGTCCAGTTGTCACAGTGACATTACCTCCCTCTAATGAGTAAAGTCATGCTTGGAGGCAGAAAGGGACCCCATGCCAGGTAACAGAGATTAAAAATCACAATTCCTGCTGCAGGTCAGAAAAGGGACATGCCTTATAAATTCTGGCCAGCAGAGGGGGTTGGTGAGTCAGCTAGAAGTCAGCTGAGGGGGTTGTCATGGAAACGAAAGCAGCTGTGAGGAAAGATGACAGTTTAAACGTGAGGACGTGAGGTAAAGAGATCTTTCTAGAAGATCCTGTCAGAAATGAAGACAGGGAGCTGATCTGTGAAGAGGGAAAGGACAAGAGCAGAGACTGAGAGACTCTAGGGAAGCTAAAATACTGCATATAACAAACCCCTGAGTGAAACGCTAATAAAGAGAAAAGGGACATCAGAGTCCTAGGCTGACAGGAGCTGTAAGTCCTGATAGCCGAATCTGAAAGTACAGGGGATTGTAAATTCCTGTGCACATTGAACACCTGAGGGCACGTCAGCAGATAAGGAGGCCGGGACTGATGGTGAAAAGGACGGTACCCGTGGAATAGGCTCATGCTGACAGCCGTACAGGTTAGTGAAACCATCACGAATGGAGGGTCGCAGCATAGTTATATACAGCGGAGACCCACACACATAGCGCAGAAAGGAAGGTCCTAAATCCCCACCTGGCAAGGTGGATCCCCTGAATGCCTCCAGGCGAGCCGGACTCATTCCATCACCTGTATGTGGTACTCCGGACTACAACCAATTACCAGTAAAATGAAAATAAACTGCACCTCTCTGTGTCCTTCTCTCATTTCTCTGCACCCCAACGTTCACAGCCATTTTTACTATTTATTTAACATCTTTGCCCTGGGACTACAGCCCTACCTGTGGAGGGCTACAACATCATAGCTGCGCCCAACATCCATCCCAGAGAAGCAACACCGCAGCGCTGGTCACCTCTGACTAGTATACCACAGGTGGCGTCACGTATTTCACCATCTAATAACTTTATTTTCATTTTTACCACATAAATACCACACAACTTTCCCCTATTTTATTACTGGACGCCTCTGGGCTACGGACCGGGTCGCCGCCTCCGTGACACCGTCCCCCATTGAAGATGACGGGCCCGCTACCAAGTACCCTCAGGCCCCGCGGGGCGCTCCAACTGGCATCACGAACAGGATTTAGCAAGCCTAGCAAAGTCGGATAAAGAAGACTGGCAAAGCTGGGTACTGTGCGCCAAAGACTTTATTAAATTGTGTGCTAAAGACTTTACTGAGCTTTCAAATAACCGCCATAACTGCGTCACACAGTGCGTGCGAGCAGAGAGAGGGATGTGCAATTGTGGACAGAGCCAGAAATAAAGCACAACGCGAAACCCCCTGCCAGTGTTCTGACGTTAGTGAGCAAGTGAAAAAGCAGGAAGAAAATGCTCAACGCGGATGAAGATTCAGCAGCGATCGCAGCTGCAGCCCCCATAATGCCGCTATCAATGCCATATATACCAGGAGCGGCCTGGTTACCACAGTACTCAGGGGAGTCGCACACCCTGAGCGATTTTAAAGAAAGACTATGTAGTTTGTTCAAAGTGTACCCCCTGTCAGAAAGCCAAAAAGTCAGAATCCTCATTGGCCAGTTAACTGGTGCGGCTCAGAGGGAAGTAAAGTCCTGCCCGGACACTGATAAAAGAACTGTCAAGCAAATCTTAGCCAGGCTGAAAGACACTTTTGATACCCGCACTGTAACAGAGATAAAAATGAGATTTTTTGGGTGCAAACAGAGAGTGCAGGACAGTATACGGGACTATGCCCTTAATCTTCAGGAGGCACTACAGGCTGTAAAGCAGGTTGATCTTGAGAGCGTGCAAGATGAAGATAGATTATTAACAGAGCAGTTCATAGAGGGACTCCAGTCTAACAACCAAAGGACACAGCTGCGCATAATGGCCCTACAAAATCCTGAATTGGACTTTGCACACTTTAAGGATAAAGCCATCCGAGTGCTGCGTGAACCAAACCCTAGCAGCACAGAGCCCTCTAAGCATCCTGCAATTACATACCAGCAGGAGACAGCATCATTTCAAAAGACCTCTATTGAGACTGACAAGCCGTCCGAAGATGACGATTCTGCTGCAGACTTACGTCTCCAAGTCAAGGAACTAACTAAAAGTGTGGCTCCACTCACAAAAACTGTGCAGTCCCTGCAAGTGATTCCAAAGAAGAAGATCCAGCTGGCCTCCAGTCCAGAAGATGTCCCGTGGCGACAGCAGAAGAGGATCCCACCGACCAGAGGGAGAGACAGCGATCGTTACGACGAGGACGGACAGCCCATCTGTCGCCGCTGCAACAAGGCAGGACACCTAGCAAGATACTGTCATTTAAACAAGCAACCCCTGGGGCAAAGGGCCAACCCCCAGGAGTAAGACAACCAGGCCCACCAAATTGGCGAGACAAGTACATAGGAGAACGACCAGTCTTGCCTGTCATGATTGACGGTTTTCCGATGAACGCTTTACTGGACACCGGTTCCCAGGTGACAACGATACCATATGTTGTTTTTAGTACTGGGCTGATTCATACATTACTCACTGCCCAGATAAAGACCTTACCATTTTTGCCAGCAATGGTCAGCCCTTGCCTCAGATGGGGTATAAAGAGGTGACCATCAAGATTGGCCGAGTAGATTTGCAATAGCAAGGTTTGATAATAGTTGATGTTGACAAGCGAGAATGCCATCCTATGATCACTTTAGGCACTAATGCAATTGAAAATTGTCTTGGAGAAATTATTGTTTTGTTACAACAGGTAGCCGAGACCGCCAGCTCCAGTCAGCAACGGGTCCTGCAAAAGGAGATCAGAGCCCTGATGCAGAGACAACAGGTAGAGCTGTCTGGTGGAGAAGTTGGCAGTGTCAGAGTAAGTGATCCTTTCCCCATTGCAGTACCTCCCAGAAGTGAAATGTTAATTTGGTGTCGGGCAGCAATAGGCCTAAGGGGTCAAGATTACCAAGCCTTGGTAGAACCCATGTATTCTGATAGTAGGCCCACTATCCTGACAGCCAGAGGGGTAGTTGATGTCCGCAAGGGGAGAGTACCAATACGCATCTTAAATTGTGGGGAGAGAGAGGTCCAGTTACCCCGGTATGCCACCCATGCTAAATTGTTCACTGTCAGTAACAATGCAATCGAGACACTAGAACCCTTGCTTCCGTCTGACAAGGTGGAAGAGAATGGCTCTGAAGGGCAGCAGGAGGATTGGTATCAGCAGCTACACGTAGGCACTGACTCCACCCCTTCACACCAAAAGCATGGGGCTTACCGGGTGGCTCGAGAATTGGAACGGGTCTTCAGCAAGCATCCTCTAGATTTTGGGTAGGCAAAAGGGGTTCAACATCATATCCCCACCGGAGATCATCCACCCATTAAAGAGAGACACCGGCCTGTACCCCCAGCACACTACCAATGTGCCAAGAGTATGTTACGAGAGATGAAGGAGGCTGGGGTAATCAGAGATAGTTGTAGCCCCTGGGCAGCTCCATTAGTCCTCGTTAAGAAGAAAGACGGTACTATGAGAATGTGTGTAGACTACAGGTGGATTAACAGCATTACACATAAAGACGCATACCCATTGCCTAGAATTGGGGAATCACTAGCTGCACTGAGAACTGCTAATTATTTCTCTACCTTAGAGCTCACCAGTGGGTATTGACAGGTTCCTGTGGCAGAGGCAGACAAAGAGAAGACAGCGTTTACAACACCAATGGGCCTCCGCGAGTTTAACTACATGCCGTTCGGGCTCAGCAATGCACCAGGAACATTTCAGCGGTTAATGGAATGCTGCCTTGGACATAAAAACTTTGAAACCGTTCTGCTGTACCTGGATGACATCATCGTTTTTTCCAAGACCTACGAAGACCATTTGAAGCACCTAGCCGAGGTATTCGAAGCCCTGTCAAACTCTGGCCTGAAAGTAAAGCCGTCCAAATGTCACATTTTGAAACCGAAGGTGCAGTACCTAGGCCATGTGGTGAGCGCGGAAGGTGTGGCACCCGATCCTGACAAAGTCACCGTTATCCGGGACTGGGAAAGACCCAGCACTATCCATGAAGTGAGGCGATTTCTTGGGTTAGTAGGCTACTACCGAAGATTTATCAAGGACTTCACCAAGATAGCAGCACTGCTGCAAGATCTTCTAGTGGGCCAATCCAAGAAGGCCAAGAACAAAAATCTTCCGTTCGACTGGAACAAAAGGAAAGAAGAGTCCTTCACCAAGTTGAAATTGGCCCTCACAGGAGATGAAGCCTTGGCCTACCCTGACTATGACCAACCATTTGTACTTTACACTGATGCCAGCAACGTGGGATTGGGAGCAGTGCTTTCACAAGTGCAGAAAGGCAGAGAGAGAGTGATAGCCTACGCCAGCAGGAAGCTTCGTCCCACTGAGAGGAACCCCGACAACTACGGTTCCTTTAAACTGGAGTTCCTTGCCATAGTCTGGGCAGTAACAGCGCGCTTCAAGCACTACTTGGCTTCCGCAAAGTTCACCATCTACACGGACAATAATCCACTAACCCACCTTGAAACGGCAAAGCTCGGGGCACTTGAGCAGCGATGGATGGCCCGGCTGTCCAACTACGAGTTCACCATCAAGTACCGAGCAGTACAAAAGAACGCTAATGCAGATAGAATCATAGAATCATAGAATCGTAGAGCTGGAAGGGACCTCCTGGGCCATCTGGTCCAACCCCCTGCTCAAAGCAGGATTCGCTAAATCATCCCAGTCAGATGTCTGTCCAGCCTGTTTGAAGACTTCCATTGAAGGAGAACTCACCACTTCTCGTGGCAGCCTGTTCCACTCATTGATCACTCTGTCAAAAAGTTTTTTCTAATATCTAATCTGTGTCTCCTCCCATTCAGTTTCATCCCATTGCTTCTAGTCTTTCCTTGTGCAAATGAGAATAAAGTTGATCCTTCTACAATGTGACAGCCCTTTAGATATTTGTAGACAGCTATTAAGTCTCCTCTCAGTCTTCTCTTTTGCAAACTAAACATTCCCAAATCCTGCAACCTTTCCTCATAAGACAGGGTTTGCAGACCGGTCACCATTCTGGTCACTCTTTTCTGAACTTGCTCCAGTTTGTTGATGTCTTTTTTAAAATGTGGTGCCCAAAACTGGACACAATATTCCAGATGAGGTCTGACCAAAGAGGAGTAGAGGGAAATAGTAGATGCGTTGTCCCGGATGCCCAATTCACCAGACTGGGAAGAAAATCAAAAAGAACTGGAAGAAATCGAGTTACCAGCCTTCCACCGTCCAATTGCAGCCCAGCGCTCTCAAGAAGTAAAAATGAAAAAAGCATATACAGAATGGGAGGAATAGGGCTAAGTGACAGCACATGTGAAAAAGACTTGGGTATACTAATAGATCACAGGCTGAATATGAGTCAACAGTGTGATGCAGCAGCAAAAAAGGCAAATGCAATTCTAGGATGTATTAACAGAAGCATAAAGTCTAGATCACGTGAAGTCATTATTTCCCTCTACTCCTCTTTGGTCAGACCTCATCTGGAATATTGTGTCCAGTTTTGGGCACCACATTTTAAAAAAGACATCAACAAACTGGAGCAAGTTCAGAAAAGAGCGACCAGAATGGTGACTGGTCTGCAAACCCTGTCTTATGAGGAAAGGTTGCAGGATTTGGGAATGTTTAGTTTGCAAAAGAGAAGACTGAGAGGAGACTTAATAGCTGTCTACAAATATCTAAAGGGCTGTCACATTGTAGAAGGATCAACTTTATTCTCATTTGCACAAGGAAAGACTAGAAGCAATGGGATGAAACTGAATGGGAGGAGACACAGATTAGATATTAGAAAAACTTTTTGACAGTTAGAGTGATTGAGTGGAACAGGCTGCCACGAGAAGTGGTGAGTTCTCCTTCAATGGAAGTCTTCAAACAGAGGCTGGACAGACATCTGACTGGGATGATTTAGCGAATCCTGCTTTGAGCAGGGGGTTGGACCAGATGGCCCAGGAGGTCCCTTCCAACTTTACGATTCTATGATTCTATGATTCTAAGTAAGGAATATGCGCTTTATCGTACGAGAGGTTACGTTGAACCCATTACCCCATCATGAGTGGGAAGAGACACAATGTGATCCAGCTGTTCGCCTAGTAAAGGAGTGCCTGGCACAAGCTGATGCACACCCTGGTCCAGAAGCACAGCAGTTATGGAAGGAGAGAGGCAAGCTGTTCATCTACGAGGGTAAATTGTGTCGGAGGAACATCAACTCGCGCACACACGAACTGGTCTGGCAGGTGGTAGTCCCGAAGAGGGATGCGCCAATGGTCTTAGAGGCGTACCACAATGGAGCAGGACACTTCGGTTGGAAGAAGTTAGAGGTCCTACTTCGTGAAAGGTTCCACTGGGTTGGCATGAGGACAGCCATTAAGAAGTGGTGCCTAGAATGTGGCCCATGCAACCTGTGCAGAAAAGACCGAATCAGCCAGCGAGCCCCATTACAGCCGATCATCACAAAGCAGCCACTTGAACTGGTAGCCTTGGATTACGTGAAGTTAACTCCGAGTAGGAATGGCTACACTTATGCTTTGACCATCGTGGACCATTACTCAAGGTTCTTGGTAGTTGTGCCTGTTAAAGACCAAACAGCGAAGACAGCAGCCAAGGCATTTCAGCAGCACTTTTGTCGACCGCACGGATACCCTGAACAAGTGCTCACCGATCAAGGTCCAGTCTTTGAGGCAGAAGTGTTTCAGTTCTGTAACATGTACGGTTGCAAGAAAATCAGAGCGACACCGTACCATCCACAGACAAATGGCATGTGTGAGAAGATGAACCAGGTGGTAATTCACTTATTGAAGACCTTACCTCTGGAAGAACGAAACCAGTGGCCAGAGAATTTGCCAGATCTGATAGATCTATATAATCATATACCGGTAAACTCCATCAATTACTCTCCTGCCTTCTTGATGAGAGCAAGACCTGGCAAGTTACTCATTGATTTAGACATGGGAGTCTTAACACCTGAGACAACATCACCAGATGTAGACTTGGATACAGAGCGGCAGCAACAATACTGCAAAGTGCAAGAATGTGTGGAGAAAAGTTTGTCCCAAGCAAGACAGAGGCAGGAAAGAAATTACAACCAACACGCCCCTGCAGTTCTCTTGACATCAGGAGAACAAGTACTTAAAAGAAAGAGACGTGTTCACAAATTAGATGACCAGTGGGAAGCGGAGCCATACACCGTGATACCTTCAGACTTTAATAACACCAAAGTATGTATCATCAGCAAAGATGGAGGAGAAACCTTCAAAGCAGTCTCAAGAGATCATCTAAAGATGTGCCCAGATAAATTGAAGGACAAGAAATAAGTCCAAGACACTCCACAACCCATAGTAGAGGTGGAAGAAAAGATTCAAACTATACTTGGAGAATTTCCTCGAACGTGGACACAAGTAAATCAGGCAATAGTAGTACCAGTTCTAACCTTTCATCAGCCTACTGCACCAGATGAAGAAGAGACTCTAAATGAAATGCCTCCAGTAACAGATACCACATCTGCAGAGGAATGTGGAAATCTGTCCCCTGCTAACAGCGAATCTGACAATCTCATGGTGAGTCTAGGTGTAGAGAGAAGGCAGTCTAGAATACCTATCTTACACAAGTCTACTTATAGCGTAGTGACTAATGCACCAACAGTAGACATCAGAGAACAGGTCAGGTCATCAGAAATACTTATACTGCGTAGATCCACTCGTAGTACTAGAGGTCAGATCCCTGCCCGTTACAGAGATTACATAATGTAAATAAAGTAATAAGAATGTATAGTAGTATGTTATGGATGAGTCACCGAAGGAGGAAAAAACAAAAATAATAGCTAAGTCCAGAAAACCAGAGAAGCTATCGGATTGCAGACCCCTGAACCTATCCACAACAACTAGCAGTAGCCGTGGGGGGTTCCTACGGTGCCCTAGACCCCTCGATCACAGCCGGAGAACTAAATTAGCCTAAAGACAGAAAGGGGAAATCTAAACTGCCCCAGAGCAGACCCCAAAGCAATAGGCAGCCCCCAACATATAATGACTGTGAAGCAAGATGAAAAACACTAACACAGATAGAAAGATAGGTAGAGCAAATGATGGGGCCCAAGCTAACTAAATAGGACAGGATAGAAAAGCTGCTGTCTGCAATCCGCAAAAACCCTATCCAAAAATGAACCAACAGACTGATAGGAAAAACAGGCCCTGAAGTCGCTAGGCTTCAAAAAGACTATATCAGCACTCAGGTATATTCTGAAGACAAAGCCAGAGATCAACATATCAGAGACAAAAATGGAATTCAGCTCACCCCTGGCCGGGGATGGCTGAACTCCAAAAAACAAGGCAAACAAAACCAGAACTAAAGTGTACAAAAGGCAGGGCAAAACTTAGCTTTGAGAAGCAGAAATCAGACTGGTCTCCAAGAATCCAGCAGGAAAATCACCGGCAAGGCAGCAGGGCGTCAGCTGCCTTATATCCAGTCATCAGTTCCTGTGACCCAGTCATCATCTACCTGCTCAGCTGTTTGGTAATCAGCCTCACTACCTTCCTTCGCCAGAAGAGGGAGTTCATCAGACCTCACTGGTGAAGGGAAAAATGAACTCACAACAGTACCTCCCCCTTGAGGAGGGGTCACCGAACCCTCATCCATGCCTCCAGGGCGATCAGGGTGAGCCCGATGAAAGGCACGCACCAATCTTTCGGCATGAATATCAGAGGCAGAGACCCAGGAATTATCCTCCTGACCATAACCCTTCCACTTAACCAAATATTGGAGTCTCTGTCTAGCCAGACGGGAATCCAGTATCTTCTCTACCTCATACTCCATGTTACCTTCAATCAATACAGGGTCAGGAGGTGCCACCCCAGGAACTACTGGTTCAACAAACCTCTTCAACAAGGACTTATGGAACACATTATGAATCTTAAACGTGACCGGAAGAGCCAACCGAAAAGAGACCGGATTAATAATCTCCAAAATCTTGTAAGGTCCAATAAATCTAGGCTTAAACTTAGGAGAAGCCACCTTCATAGCGATATTTTTTGATGACAACCAAACCATATCACCCACCTTAAACTGGGGACCAATGGTCCTATGCTGGTTGGAAAACCGCTGGGCCTTTTCCTGGGAAAGAGACAACTTATCCACCACTTGGTCCCAGATCTGGTGCATTCGCTCCACCACAGTGTCAACACCTGGGCAGGCAGAAAGCTCCACCTGCCCTGAAGAAAATCGAGGATGAAATCCAAAGTTACAAAAAAAGGTAACATCAAAGTGGCAGAACGAGATCTATTATTTAAAGCAAATTCGGCCAGGGGCAAAAATGAAACACAATCATCCTGATCAGCCGTAATAAAACATCTCAAATACGACTCCAAAGTCTGGTTTGTTCTCTCCGTCTGCCCGTTGGTCTGAGGGTGAAACGCAGAGGAGAAGGACAACTGAATTCCCAGCTTGGAACAGAAAGTCCTCCAAAATCTAGGCACAAACTGAACTCCTCTGTCAGACACAATGTTCTCAGGAATCCCGTGCAAGCGAACTACCTGTTGCAAAAACAAGGGCACCAACTCAGAGGAAGATGGCAACTTAGGGAGTGGTATAAGATGGACCATCTTAGAGAATCTAACACAAATCACCCAAATAAAGGTCATTCTCTGAGAGACAGGCATATCAGAGATAAAATCCATTGAAATATGGCCTCTTGGGCACCGGCAAATGCTCAACAACCCACTAGAGCGAGAACAAGGTTTAGACCGTGAGCAAGTCCCACAGGACTGCACAAAATTCCTGACATCACGAGACAAGGCAGGCCACCAAAAAGACCGACTCACCAGATCTCTAGTACCAAAAATACCTGGATGACCGACCAGCCAATGCAGAGCAATGAACTTCAGACATCACTCTCTTCCTCCACTGGTCAGGAACATACAACTTTCCACTGGGACAACGCTCAGGTTTGTCCTCCTGAAACTCTTCCAGAGCACGTCTCAAATCGGGCGAGATGGCAGAAAGAACTACTCCCTCGCCTAAGATGGTAGCAGGCTTTGTCACAACAGGAGAATCAGCAAAGAAACTCCTAGAGAGGGCGTCTGTCTTGACATTCTTAGTGGCAGGAAGAAAAGAGACCACAAAATCAAAACGTGTGAAAAACAAGGCCCACCTAGCCTGTCTAGGATTCCAGCGTTTGGCCAACTCCAGGTAAATCAAATTCTTGTGGTCAGTAAGGACCACGACCTGGTGTTTAGCTCCCTCCAACCAATGTCTCCACTCCTCAAATGCCCATTTCATGGCCAACAGTTCCCGATTCCCCACATCATAGTTACGTTCAGATGGGGAGAACTTTCGGGAAAAGAAAGCACAGGGATTCATTTTAGATGTCACAGGATCTTTTTGGGGCAAAACAGCTCCTGCACCAATCTCAGAAGCGTCCACCTCTACCTGAAACGGGAGTGAGACATCAGGTTGCAGCAGAACCGGAGCAGAAGTGAATCTTCGCTTCAGCTCCTGAAAGGAAGAAACAGCCTCCGGAGACCAATTCAGCATATCAGCACCCTTCCTAGTCAAATCAGTCAATGGCTTGGCAATACTAGAAAAATTAGCTATAAATTTCCGATAAAAATTAGCAAAACCCAAAAACTTCTGGAGGGCCTTCAAAGAAGTGGGCTGAACCCAATCATAAATGGCCTGTACCTTGGCCGGGTCCATTTCAATAGTTGACGGAGACAAAATGAATCCCAAAAATGAAATCCTCTGTACCCCAAAAAGGCATTTCGATCCCTTGACATACAGGGAATTCTCCCTCAAAATCCGGAACACAGTCCGAACATGTTCCACATGAGAGTCCCAATCCTTGGAAAAGATCAAAATATCATCCAGATAGATAATCAAAAATTTATCCACAAAGTCTCGGAAAATATCGTTCATGAAGGATTGGAAGACAGAAGGGGCATTAGTGAGCCCAAAAGGCATCACCAGGTACTCAAAATGTCCCTCCGGAGTATTAAACGCCGTCTTCCATTCATCCCCATGCTTAATGCGAATAAGATTATACGCCCCCCTGAGGTCAAGCTTGGTAAACCAGCAAGCACCTTTAACTCTGGAGAATAGATCAGAAATCAGGGGTAACGGATACTGATATTTAACAGTAATTTTGTTGAGGGCACGATAGTCAATACAAGGCCTTAATGAACCATCTTTTTTGCCCACAAAAAAAACCCAGCACCTAAGGGTGAAGAGGATGGTCTAATATGACCCTTCTCCAACGACTCCTTAATATAGGATCGCATAGCCTCGTGCTCGGGTACAGATAAATTGAAAAGCCGACCCTTGGGAAATTTACACCCCGGGCTCAGCTCAATTGCACAGTCATAACTCCTATGAGGAGGCAAAGACGCAGACTCATTCTCACTAAATACATCATAAAAGTCAGCCAAATAGTCAGGAACATCATGCGACTGGGGAGAGATGGAGAAAACAGGAGCATCACTAAGGGCACACCGACAACCCCAACTCACCACTGACACAGATTTCCAATCCAAAACTGGATTATGGATTTGCAACCAGGGAAACCCCAGAACAATGGTATCATGCAAATTATGCAACACCAAAAATCTGCAATTTTCTTGATGGTCTGGGGCGACCTGCATTACCACCTGGGTCCAAAACTGAGGTTTATTTTTCGCCAAAGGAGTTGCATCAATACCCCTCAAAGGGATAGGCGTCCGCAAAGGCGTCATAGGAAATCCACAACGTTTAGCAAAATCCAAGTCCATCAGGTTCAGAGCTGCTCCCGAATCCACAAAAGCCTTGGCGGAAAATGTGGACAGGGAGCAGATCAGAGTAATTGCCAGAAGAAACTTATGTTGAACACCACCCACAGAAAACATGTGAGCACAACGTTTCTCTCGTTTAGGGCAGACAGAAATAATATGCTAGGCATCTCCACAAAAAAACACAGCTTATTATGCCTTCTGAACTCCTGACGCTGCGCCCTGGACAAAACTCTATCACATTGCATAGGTTCAGACATTTGTTCAACAGGTGGCAACACCTCTTGTGCGGTCTTGCATTCACGCAAACGCCGATCAACCTGAATGGCTAATGACATAGAATCGTCAAGACCAGAGGGAACAGAAAATCCCACCATAGTATCTTTTACGGTTTCTGACAAACCTTTCCGAAAGAGAGCTGCCAAGGCATCATCATTCCAGGTAGTAAAGACCGCCTACTTTCGGAATTTTTGACAGTACAACTCTGCAGAATCCCGACCCTGGCTCAATGCCAACAGGGCCTGATCAATAGCATTAGGTTCATCATACAACAACCCCAAGGCTTGAAAAAATGCATCCACATTATTTAGAATAGGATCATCAGGTTTCAAAGAAAACGCCCAATCCTGGGGATCGCCGCGCAGCAAAGAGATGACAATTTTAACCTGCTGTGCGGAGCTCCCCGACGAGTTAGGCTTCAAGGCAAAAAGTAGTTTACAATTATTCTTGAAATTCAAAAATTTAGACCGATCCCCAAAAAACACATCAGGAGAGGGGATCTTTAGTTCAGCAGCATGTGAATGAGTAAGATAGGTGGAAATTCCCTGCACTTCCGCAGCGAGCTGCTCCACACGATCAGACAATTGCTTCATCTCCATTGAGAGAAAAAAAAATTCCCCCTACGGCCTCAGAGATATAGAGGAAAAAATATACACAAAGAAATTCTGACACCTTTTTTTTTTTTTTCCTTACAATTCTTTCCTGCTATTGAGTACCCTAGGATCTGCGGTATGGCCGGTGATTCTGTTATGGATGAGTCACCGAAGGAGGAAAAAACAAAAATAATAGCCAAGTCCAGAAAACCAGAGAAGTTGGAAGCTATCGGATTGCAGACCCCTGAACCTATCCACAACAACTAGCAGTAGCCGTAGGGGGTTCCTACGGTGCCCTAGACCCCTCGATCACAGCCGGAGAACTAAATTAGCCTAAAGACAGAAAGGGGAAATCTAAACTGCCCCAGAGCAGACCCCAAAGCAATAGGCAGCCCCCAACATATAATGACTGTGAAGCAAGATGAAAAACACTAACACAGATAGAAAGATAGGTAGAGCAAATGATGGGGCCCAAGCTAACTAAATAGGACAGGATAGAAAAGCTGCTGTCTGCAATCCGCAAAAACCCTATCCAAAAATGAACCAACAGACTGATAGGAAAAACAGGCCCTGAAGTCGCTAGGCTTCAAAAAGACTATATCAGCACTCAGGTATATTCTGAAGACGGAGCCAGAGATCAACAGATCAGAGACAAAAATGGAATTCAGCTCACCCCTGGCCAGGGATGGCTGAACTCCAAAAAACAAGGCAAACAAAACCAGAACTAAAGTGTACAAAAGGCAGGGCAAAACTTAGCTTTGAGAAGCAGAAATCAGACTGGTCTCCAAGAATCCAGCAGGAAAATCACCGGCAAGGCAGCAGGGCGTCAGCTGCCTTATATCCAGTCATCAGTTCCTGTGACCCAGTCATCATCTACCTGCTCAGCTGTTTGGTAATCAGCCTCACTACCTTCCTTCGCCAGAAGAGGGAGTTCATCAGACCTCACTGGTGAAGGGAAAAATGAACTCACAACAGTAGTAACCGTTAAGCATGAGAGCCTAAAGAGACTTACTGTAAGAACCTTTTTTAAAGTATTCGCAATAACCAGTTAAAGGACAATTGGGCCACAGGACTATGTGTGGTCAGAACTGTATTTGTGAATAGTTACTCCAAAAAGGCCTTGGAAATAAGCTGCCGGCGTGGCCGAAAAACAGCCCCATCTACAAAGTGCCCTGTAGCCACGCCCAGGGACGACACACAAAATGGGTTAAAGCGGTTCCCACCAACCAAACTCCAGGTACAAGCACAAAGACAATTCCTGGACAGCAGCGCAAGGACTAGTTGCTGCAGTAACTGTGCTATTGTTTTCTTTTTCTTGTCTGTTTTTTTGATAATTTTTACATTTTTAAGACTTTGTAGATTTTCATTGTTGTTGTTAACAATTCTTGTTATATTTTCCTCAGTCCAGGAGTACTGAACTTAACTGGGGGGGGAATGTGACACCCCAGAGTCCAGTTGTCACAGTGACATTACCTCCCTATAATGGGTAAAGTCATGCTTGGAGGCAGAAAGGGACCCCCATGCCAGGTAACAGAGATTAAAAATCACGATTCCTGCTGCAGGTCAGTAAAGGGAGATGCCTTATAAATTCTGGGCTGCAGAAGGGGTTGATGAGTCATCTAGAAGTCAGCTGAGGGGGTTGTCATGGAAACGAAAGCAGCTGTGATCTGTGAGCAAAGATGACAGTTTAAACGTGAGGACGTGAGGTAAAGAGATCTTTCTAGAAGATCCTGTCAGAGATGAAGACAGGGAGCTGATCTGTGAAGAGGGAAAGGACAAGAGCAGAGACTGAGAGACTCTAGGGAAGCTAAAATACTGCATATAACAGACCCCTGAGTGAAGCGCTAATAAAGAGAAAAGGGACATCAGAGTCCTAGGCTGACAGGAGCTGTAAGTCCTGATAGCTGAATCTGAAAGTACAGGGGATTGCAAATTCATGTGCACATTGAACACCTGAGGGCACATCAGCAGATAAGGAGCCTGGGACTGATGGTGAAAAGGACGGTACCCATGGAATAGACTCATGCTGACAGCCGTACAGGTTAGTGAAACCATCACGAATAGAGGGTCGCAGCATAGTTATATACAGCGGAGACCCACACACATAGCGCAGAAAGGAACGTCCTAAATCCCCACCTGGCAAGGTGGATCCCCTGAATGCCTCCAGGTGAGCCGGACTCATTCCATTACTTGTATGTGGTACTCCGGACTACAACCAATTACCAGTAAAAGGTAAAGAAACTGCACTTCTCTCTGTCCTTCTCTCATTTCTCTGCACCCCAACGTTCACAGCCATTTTTACTATTTATTTAACATCTTTGCCCTGGGACTACAGCCCTACCTGTGGAGGGCTACAACATCATAGCTGCGCCCAACATCCATCCCAGAAAAGCAACACCGCAGCCCTGGTCACCTCTGACTAGAATACCACAGGTGGCTTCACGTATTTCACCATCTAATAACTTTATTTTCATTTTTACCACATAAATACCACACAACTTTCCCCTATTTTATTACTGGACGCCTCTGGGCCACGGACCGGGTTGCCGCTGCCGTGACACCGTCCCCCATTGAAGTTGACGGGCCCGGTACCGAATACTCCCAGGCCCCGTGTGGCGCTCCACTACAACCACCCAGGATCTCATATATAAGGGACCATGAAAAACCAGGTAGTTACGCTACTATTGAGGATGCATTAAGTGAAACGGCGCTGTCGGGGTGAGGACACGGCTCTGGTGGGACGGTCATTACGCTACTTATCAGGTATACAACCTTTATCGCTATTGCAGTTGCTGCATTTGTCTGTCTCTGCATTTTCACAGCAAATTGTCATGCACACATGTGTTTGTTCAGAGCGCATTACATGTACTATTGCACTTTAGGCTTGTCTGTGAAATCACCTCACAGGGATTTCTCACTACTATTGCAGTTTCCTGCAAATTATCATGCACACTTGTGTTTGTTCAGAGCACATTACATGTACTATTGCACTTTAGGCTTGTCTGTGAAATCACCTCACAGGGATTTCTCACCACCATTGCAGTTTGCTGCATTTTTTTTGCATTTTTTTGTCCCTGTTTTTTTAATATATTACCAGGCACACATGATTCATTAGAGCGCATTGTGTGTACTATTGTACTTTAGGCTCATTTTTGGAATCACCTCACAGGGATTTCAACTTTGTGTGTGATTTACCATTAGTTTGATATACAGTACATGGGATTTTTTTTTTGCACAAGATTAACCCCATTTATGCACTTAGCACTTTGTAATAATTTTATAACAGTATTGTTTGAACATTTCTTGTGGGGTTTGGTATATACATTTATGACCTCTTATTTTTGCAGAAATTTTGGTATACCAATTATTATTGTAGGTCATAATATAATATATATGTATATATTTTACCATTTTTTTGTCCCTTGATCTGCGTCCTTTGATTTGTGGTTTTCACTTCTTGATATGATCCTTATGGATATATAAAAAAAATTTTTTACAATAAAAAATTTTTTTTTTGCTTCAGTCATCCTTTTTTCTCCATTCATTTTTGGAGTTGTGTGTATTATTCTTGTATTTTGGATGTTTGAAATTTTCATTTCATTAGACTGTAGGGTGAGTAGGATGTTGGGGTTTTTTTTGTAATAGGAAGCATGCATACAAGGATGGGAGGGCTGGGGCCTCGCATACCAGGGCAGCTACGAGGGGGAGACACGCACACCAGGACAGCTATGGGGGGAGCCACGCACACCAGGACAGCTATGGAGCTACGCGGGAGACACACATACCAGGACAGCTACGGGGGGAGCCACGCATACCAGGACAGAACAGGGGGAGCCACACATACCAGGACAGTGACGGGAGAGCCATGCTTACCATGACAGGACGGGGGAGCCGCGCACACCAGAACAGGGATGAGGGGACAATGCATACCCAGCTTATACTCAAGTCAATAAGCTGACCCAGTTTTCCGTAGCAAAATTAGGTGCCTCGGCTTATACTCAGGTCAGCTTATACTTGAGTATGTACGGTAACACGCTTCAGTGATTGACAGCGGGAATTAACCTGTTAACAGCCGCTGATAAAGGCTGCGTGCGAGCCCACATCAAAGGCAGGGACACTACCTTTGATGTAAATATACGTCAAAGGTCGTAAAGGGAATAAGTGTGCTAAAATAAGAGATTTCTTCTTCAGTCCCTTTCATGTGAACTAACTGCCATAGAAAAGCAGAAATAAATACTTTGCTTTTGGAAACCCTGCTATAACCTTAGCTGCTTCTCTGCTCACAAGATCTCTGGCTTAGAATCCCCTGCTTCCTGTGATGTCATGTCACATTGCTCCTCAGTTCATTGCTCTGGAAATTGGTGGGTGGGCGTGATTTGTTGTGTGAGTTGGTGGGGCTCCATTCACCAGAGCACATTCTTTTTCTGCAAGTGCTGCTGGAGACACAGCTCTTACTGCAGTCCCAGAACCCCCCTTGTGTCTGTATGTAGACAGCAAGGTGTATATACATGCACACATACTGATGGATACCCTTGTAATGTGAAAACATTCATGCATCCCCATCAGGGTTGCCAACTTTTTATTTTTTTTTTGGACATCTTATCAAAAACATCACAGACAGACAATATTTTTATGGACACTTTGGTAAACTATAACTAATTATTATGATTATAAGTGATAAATGTCTACAGCCTATAATTGCAAACTCTGTCGCAGCTCCAATGCGAAAAGAATGTGTAGCGAATTATTTTTCCACTAACAAGCATTAAACAAGCATTTCCTTAGAATGCTTCCAAATTGATATTACGACGGAGGCATACCAGGCTGATGTAACAACATATGCTCACACCCCAACTGTGCGCACGTTCAAATAAACTTTATTCAAGCAGACTGGGGCGAATGCGCGGGATGGTATCAGACGTGCGCCACTGAGCTCCGCTCCCCAGCAGGCTAAAAATAGCCCTTAGTAGCACCTGGAATGCTGCGATCTGAATGCCGAGGAGGTCCCCACTTACCCAAGACCTCCAGAGTAGAGTGCCGGCGAGGAGGGGCCTGCACAGCCGGTGACATGTCCGATTTCTGAGCACTTCTCAGGAAGCAGAAAATCTAAGATGGCCACTGCACCCATGGCTTCTACATCTCCTGCTTCTCAGCTGCAGATAATCACGGCAACTGGTGGGGATGATTTCTCCCCCCATGGGGACAGAGCGATGCATACAGCTGAGCTAATTAAAGCCCTGCAAGATACTTTTAAAGCTGAATTAGCCTTGGCCATGCAGACTATTACCTCAAAGTTACACAAAGAACCTCTGTATTAAATGAAAAGATGGACGTGGTGGCTGATTCTTTGGAGGGAGGGCCAGGGTACCCTTAAATACCACATGGAGCGTATCACTGAATTAGAACTGAAATGTGAGGATATCAAAAACAGATCCCGCAGGGGAACCTACGCATCCAGGGCCTTCTTGAGGAAATCACAGCACTTAAAGATACAGCTGTCACAGTATTTTCTGCTCTGCTCCCACAAACAGATCCGACTCTGCTGCATATCACTAGAATTCATAGAGCTGTGGGGAAACCACGTTCAGACAAAAAACCCAGAGATGTTATCCTTAAACTGCTTCATGAAGAAGCCCGTGATTCAATATTATCAGCAACAAAAGGCCTTCATACACTCTGGGCTTGGTCCAAATTTTCACAGATATAGCACCTGCCACTCTGACAAGATGGAGAAATCTAAGACCGGTAACTACCGCATTACAAGAAGCCCAGATTAAATATCGATGGGGATTCCCCTTTACCCTGTCCTTCTCAGCGCATAACAAATCCTACATGTACAGGTCGTTGGAGGAAGGTAAACTGGCATTGAATCAGGCTGGCATACCAGGAATGGATGTCCCTCAACCACTACCACCCCGACACCCAAGGCCTGTGAGAGAATGGACAGAGGTCACCCGGCACATACCCTCCTGTTGGGGTGTGAAGTCTTTTTCTCCATACCTGGGGATCTCCGATGGACCAGAGGAGTCTTGATGGAGCCACTGACCTCTTCTGGCTGTTGCAGGGCCTTGTGTTTTGTTGACCAAATTTGGTGATTTTTGGTTTACCCTTGACATTAGGGGACACCAGATCACTATGCGAATTGGACTTGCAGTCCATTTGATGTTATTTGTTTATTGTTTGATAGTTGTCTATGTTTCCCCTCCCTCCTGTTTTTCCCATTTGTCTTCCCATAGGATTGCATATATTTGCTGCTCTTTTTGGCATCAAGATCTCTTCATGGTTATTATTCCAAGTTCCTGGTTTCATGCATACGGGGTGAGTGGTCGGGAAGATTTAATTTTTAGCATCCCAAAATCTAGCCAAACATGTGTAGGGTCCTATAACATAATGTAAGGGGCTTCAATTCCCCTTTAAAATGCAAAAAGGCCTTCCTGGATTACCAAAAGCATAGACCAGATATAATTTGTCTCCGGGAGACCCATTTCTCCAGCTCCTCATGCCCAAAGTACTTTGACTCTGCCTATTCCCGCTTTTTTGTGTCGACTTGGGATCATAAGACTAGAGGTGTAGCAGTTTTCCTTAAAAATAGCTTCCCTTTACAGCCGGTAAACACCTACGCAGATCATGAGGGTAGATTTTTTATTCTTCAAGGAACGTTACAGGGACAAAATATCTGTATTGTCAATAGTTATCTCCCAGCCTCGGCCCAATTCTCGGTCTTTAAACCAATACTGAGCAAACTCAACATGTTCTCATTTAACTACCTGATATGGTGTGGTGATTTTAATTTTACTATTAACTCTTCCCTAGATAGTAGCGCTACAAAACACTCTGATATCGCTAAAATAGAGAGGAAGAAAATCCTTAATCTCATGAAGGAGAACCACTTAGCAGATCTTTGGAGGGAATATAATGGGACTTCAAGGGGCTATACTTACTATTCTCCAGCTCATAAAACGTATTCTAGAATCGATCTGCATTTGACCACACCAACCTCACTACCAACAGCTCTTTATACGCATCATATACCCTCTTTGTGGTTATGTCAGTTTTTAAATTTAATATAACTACGTCTAGGCTTTATAGATGGAGGTAAAACGAGTCCGTCCTTCTCGATCCAGTTAATGTAACTGCTATAAAAGAAAATTTAACAATTTTTTTTAAAAAATGAACACAACGGAGGAGTCCTCACTTGGAGCAATTTGGCTTGTGCATAAAAAAATATATTACCGGTTCCCTGATTAAGTTAGTGACCAACAGGAAAATAGAAAGGTCTGAGTTACAGACCAGATTGGAAAATAAACTGCTGAAATTAGAATTGGCCAATCATCTTTCCTCATCTCTGTACTTTTCTAAACAAATTCAAGACACAAAACTACAATTAGATGCTATTCTTACTACCAAAATGGAGAGGGCCTTGACTTGGACTAAAGCCATGTTTTATAAACTTGCCAATAAGCCTAATAAGATGCTAGCTTGTAAGCTTAGAATGAAAGAGTCACTTAATATAATATCCTCCATAAAAGACTCTAAAGGTCAGGTCTCAGCTCACCCCGATGTCATTTATAACACTTTCAAGGAATATTACCATAGTTTATATTCAACGCTACAATAACCCTATTATAATAACTCTAATAACTATTAGAGTCCTTCCTTCACAAACTACATCTACCTAAATTGACTGAGTCCGTGGCGCTACAACTCCAGTTAGACATTTCAGAGGAGGAAATAGCTTCAACAATCAAAAAGTAAAAAAAGGAAAGGCCCCGGGACCGGATGGTCTCACAGCAATATATTATAAAAAATTTAGCCATGCGCTGACACCACATATAAAAAACCTTTGTAATTCACTACTAAGTGGCTTACAGTTACCCGCTGAGGTCTACGTTGTGTATGTGACCGTAATCCCTAAACCTAAGAAGGATCATCTCACAAAAAACTACAGACCTATATTCCTCTTAAACATTGACTTAAAGATTTTTACATCCATTGTGACTAACAGGACCAATAAAATTCTCCCTTACTCCTTTACACTCTATGATGTCTAAGTTTCTTTGGCTATGAAAACAACCGAGAATTGCACAAAAACTCATGTTCCGCCACAGAAAAGAAGGAGGTTTATCCCTCCCTAATTTTGCACTTTATTATAAGTCGGCACAGATTGCATAATTGATCAGTACGTGCTCATGTCCGAATGGACCGTGATGGGTTATTCTGGAATCATTTCTAACTAAACCATTCTCTTTATCAGTTCTAATGTGGACCACAGACCGACTTCCACGAGAGTTAATGAATGTAGCTTCCTACCCAGTCCACTCTTTGCTTCTTTTGAAGGTTCAGTTTAAACATAAATTACAATCAAGCCCCTCTCCTTTGACAGCTATATTACAAAACCCCATGTTCCAGCCAGGCCTTGAGTAACAAATTTTTTCATGGTGGAAGCTGAAAGGTATTCATATACTTAAACATTTATGCTCCCCATTTAATATCTTATTTGACAGACAGGAATTCGTTCAAAAATTTGAACCTCCAGTTAGAGAGGTAACGCGATTGAACCAGGTCTTCCACTTTGCAAAGTAGATACCCCCGGAGGGGAGGGCAACGAGTTTTGAAAATAAATGTCTAAACGATCCTTTGGGCAGAGGAACAATCTCATTGATCTACTCTGCCATAAATTCTCCACAGAATGATAAAAAATTAAAGTATATGTTGCAATGGGAGGAGGATCTAGGGTTTGAACAATCAATTGATGAATGGTATTGAAGCTGTGACATCCTTTCGAAAGGTAGTCACCAGACTTCCCTTGTAGAGACCTCCCTAAAACTACTGCACAGAGTCTATTGTGTGCCATACAAAATTCACAGCATTTTTCCTAATGTCTCAGGAGACTGCTTTAGAGGATGTGGAATATCTGGTGACATGAAACACATCTGGTGGTCTTGTATGGTGGTATCTGGTCTTTGGAAGAAGGTGAAGCATCTGATAGCACAGGTATTAAGGCTCTCTTCGTAGCCAAGTGAGAACTGTTGGCGGTTTGGGACGGGATTTATATATGTTTCTACAATTGTGGATTGCATAAACGCTTTATACGCCCTAAATTCGTTATCGATAATACCATTGTAGACTATTGGATATCGTATAATTAAATCCCTTGTGCCTTTCCCTACCCTTGTCTATGTCCTGTCTCCCCTTATATTTTTTGATGTTTGCTGAATGTATGTTAAATTCTTGGTTTACGCTCCCTTGCATGAGAATAAATAATTAGGAATATGTTTCTAAATAAAAAATTTATTGAAACTAATTAAGCAGACTGGACATACAGCTCTGGCAAAAATTAAGAGATTACTGCACAGTTTTATAAAAATCAGCTTCTCTACATGTCTGCCAGCCATTCCATTCCAGTGTCAGTTGAATTCCAACCAGAGTACACCTCATTCTACTTAATGTGCTTCTGATTAGGTGATCACCTGAACCAAATCTTATTTAATGAAGGAAAGTAAAAAAAAAAACCCTGCTGTGGCGTTCACAATCCTCTTGCAATAGGACAAGCTGGATGGCAAAACAAGTTAGTAATATCCCAAAAATAATAGGAATGAAAAATAACTTTAATAATTAATAATTTTCATCTTTGCCAAACACCTGGTCGTCTAATGGTTAGACGGAGACCTGGAGAGGCGTACAAGCCACAGTGTCTTGCACCCACTGTGAAATTTGGTGGAGGATCGGTGATGATCTGGGGATGATTCAACAAGGCTGGAATTGGGCAGGTTAATCTTTGTGAAGGACGTATAAATCAAGCCGAATACAAGGTTATCCTGGTTGATTCCTTCTGCTCAGGCAATGTTCACCAACTCTGAGGACAGTTTTTTTCAGCAGGACAATGCACCATGCCACACAGCTAGGTCAATCAAGGTGAGGATGAAGGACCACCACATCAAGACCCTTTCATGGCCAGCCCAATCTCCAGATCTGAACCTCATTGAAAACCTCTGGTATGTAATCAAGAGGAAGATAGATAGTCACAAGCCATCAAACAAAGAAGAACTGCTTACATTTTTGTACCAGGAGTGGCATAAGGTCACCCAAAAGCAGTGTGAAAGTCTGGTGGAAAGTAAGCCAAGACGCATGAAAGCTGTGATTAATTATAAAAATCATGGTTATTCCACAAAATATTGGTTTCTGAACTCTTCTTGCATTTAAACATTAGTATTGTTGTTTCTAAATGATTATGAACTTGTTTTCTTGGTGTTATTTGAGGTCTGCAAGCACTGCATTTTTTGTTATTTTGACCATTTCTCATTTTCTGAAAATAAATGCAAAATGTAGTGCTTGGAAATTCAAAGACATGGTGTCAGTATTTTATAGAATAAAAAAGAAATTTACATTTTACTCAAAAATATACCTATAAAGAGAAAAATCAAACAAACTGCAAATTTTGCAGTGGTCTCTTAATTTTTGCCAGAGCTGTATATTAGCATCTAGGAAACACATTAATTTTAAGCTTGCACCTTTACCGGCTTGGTCCGTTTTTGACCTCACTATGTGCACTACCATATGATTTGCTCTAATCTACACATGCTGCAACCTCAAACCTAATGACCCTATCTTACACCTCGGGAGCAGTTCCCCAAACCTCAGTGCACCGAAAAATAATAAGGAAGAAGCTGCTGCAAAAAGTACAGATTCAAAAGCATTTAAACAACAAGACATTGAAACCGAAAAAACATACCTCATAATGTCCTGGGTAATATGACACATGCCATCACGAGCACAGTCATCTTTCCTACAACACTTTAAAACCTGCTTCACTTTAAAATAGGTATATAACCGATGTGCACCAAAATTTTTTAAGAGAAATGATATTCCTGCTAAATGTTTTACTACTGTGGAGTAGGCTAGCCCTTATAAAACGCCAAAGCCAACTGCTCAGAACTCCTAAACAATGCACAATTCCTATTAATGCACAAGGATGTCCATCATGCCTACACTGCTAAATACCCTTTTCACATTGAAGCTGGCACTAAACGCTCTAAGAAATTCATTAAGAGGACCAAGTTAAGCTCTGTAAATACTGCGGATAGTCCACGCCCATTAGTTCAGCCTCTGGCGCAAGGTTGAAGAACTTGAAAAGCTGAAATCGAGAAAGTGCATACGCTATTACATTAGATCTTACTTCAATATGCACAGCATTTAACCAACTATTCCACTTAACACATCAAAACCAAATGCCTCAGCAATTTCACTACTAAACTACAGAGGGACAGCAAGCAATATATTGCAAATACTAAACCCTTATTGTCTGATCTCAGTAACATATAGTACACTTGTAAGCGAAATTGCTACCCCAAAGTACCAAAGAAAGCACCATAGGGAAAAGCTCTCAGCATCAAATTTTTGGATATTCCGTTAGCAACCCATGACTGATGCCATCTAAGCATAACTCCTCTTACCATTCCAGTAAACTCCAAAACCTACTGAACCAGATGCTGTCATGATCCATGCTGGATCATGACAGATACAAAGCACTAGTAACCTTTTTTTTTCCTTAAGCTTGTGCTTAATGATACTTTTGCCCCCGGTCGGTGGCCGTTAGGGTCATTGCACTTGATGTTTTTTTTGCTTTGCCTTTTGCCCCCGGTGGTCAGTGGGGTTATAGCAGCTTTTGGCCCCTGATCATTTGACCATTCCCTTTTCCTATATAGGTTCACATAGTCTATGAGCAGGTGTTTGTGATTGCGTCTTTTTGGGATTCCAACCAAGGTGAAGGGAGCAGCTGGCTGAGGTGTGAAGCCACTGCAGAAGTCTGGTGAAGTGAGCAGCTGGCTTGAAGGTTGGAGTCACTGCTGAAACTGGTGTGGAACTCTGTCTGCCCGGTGTCCACAGCAGAGTGAGATGGTGAAGATGGCAGCTGGCTCTGAGGTGTCGAGCCACTGTGAAAAGTTAATCCGGTGATGTACTCTACTGCCTAGTGCCGCAGCAGAGCAAGATAAGTCTTTTGGTGTTTCCCCTGTTTGTTGTACCCGTTACCTCTGATGTCTGATTTATTCTCCAGAGTTAAGAGTGCCTGCTGGTTTACTAAGCTTGACCTCAGGGGGGCGTATAATCTTATTCGCATCAAGCACGGGGATGAATGGAAGACGGCGTTTAATACTCCGGAGGGACATTTTGAGTACCTGGTGATGCCTTTTGGGCTCAATAATGCCCCTTCTGTCTTCCAGTCCTTTATGAATGATATTTTCCGTGACTTTGTGGATAAGTTTTTGATCATCTATCTGGATGATATTTTGATCTTTTCTAGTGATTGGGATTCTCATGTGGAACACGTCCGGACTGTGTTCCGGATTTTGAGGGAGAATTCCCTGTTTGTTAAGGGATCGAAATGCCTCTTTGGTGTACAGAGGGTTTCATTTTTGGGATTTATCTTATCTCCATCGACTATTGAAATGGACCCGGCCAAGGTACAGGCCATTTATGATTGGGTTCAGCCTACTTCTTTGAAGGCCCTCCAGAAGTTTTTGGGTTTTGCTAATTTCTGTCGTAAATTTATAGGTAATTTTTCTGGTATGGTCAAACCACTGACTGATCTGACCAAGAAGGGAGCTGATGTGCTGAATTGGTCTCCTGAGGCTATCTCAGCATTTCAGGAGCTTAAGCAGAGATTTACTTCAGCTCCAGTTTTATGGCAACCTGATGTCTCACTTCCATTTCAGGTGGAGGTAGATGCTTCTGAGATTGGTGCAGGAGCTGTTTTGTCCCAAAAAGACCCTGTGACTTCTAAGATGAATCCCTGTGCCTTCTTTTCTCGAAGTTTCTCCCCATCTGAACGCAACTATGACGTGGGGAATCGGGAATTGTTGGCCATGAAGTGGGCATTTGAGGAGTGGAGACATTGGTTGGAGGGAGCTAGACATCAAGTTGTGGTCCTCACTGATCATAAGAATTTGATTTATCTGGAGTCGGCCAAACGCTTGAATCCTAGACAGGCTAGATGGGCTTTGTTTTTCACGCGTTTTAATTTTGTTGTCTCTTTTCTTCCGGGCACTAAGAATGTTAAGGCAAACGCCCTTTCTAGGAGTTTCTATGCCGATTCTCTTAGTGTGACCGAGCCTACTACCATCCTAGGTGAGGGTGTAGTTCTTTCTGCCATTTCGCCCGATTTGAGACGCGCCCTGGAGTAATTTCAGGAGGAAAATTGTATGTTCCTGACCAGTGGAGAAAGAGAGTGATGTCTGAAATTCATTGCTCCGCATTGGCTGGTCATCCAAGTATTTTTGGTACCAGAGATTTGGTGAGTCAGTCCTTTTGGTGGCCTGCCTTGTCTTGTGACGTCAGGAATTTTGTACAGTCCTGTGGGACTTGTTCTCGGTCTAAACCCTGTTCTCGTTCTAGTGGGTTGCTGATGCCCTTGCCGGTGCCCAAGAGGCCATGGACCCATATCTCAATGGATTTTATTTCTGATCTTCATGTCTCTCAGAGAATGACTGTTATCTGGGTGATTTGAGATAGATTTTCGAAGATGGTCCATCTTGTACCACTCCCAATGTTGCCATCTTCCGCTGAGCTGGTGCCCTTGTTTTTACAACAGGTGGTTTGGTTACATGGGATTCCTGAGAACATTGTGTCCGACAGAGGAGTCCAGTTTGCTTCCAGATTCTGGAAAGCCTTTTGTTCCAATCTGGGAATTCAGTTATCCTCCTCCGCGTTTCATCCCCAGACCAATGGACAGACTGAGAGAACAAACCAGACCTTTGAGTCTTATTTGAGATGTTTTATATCTGCTGATCAGGATGATTGGGTCCCACTTTTGCCTTTGGCCGAATTCGCACTGAACAATAGAGCTAGTTCTGCCACTTTGATGTCACCCTTTTTCTGTAATTTTGGGTTTCATCCTCGATTCTCTTCAGGGCAAGTGGAATCTTCGTCCTGCCCAGGTGTGGACACTGTGGTTAAGAGAATGCAGCAGATATGGGACCAAGTGGTGGATAAGTTGTCACTCTCTCAGGAAAAGGCCCAGCAATTTTCCAACCGGCATAGGACCATTGGTCCCCGGTTTAAAGTGGGTGATATGGTTTGGTTGTCGTCTAAGAATATTCCTATGAAGGTTGCATCGCCTAAATTTAAGCCAAGATTTATTGGTCCTTATAAAATTTTGGAAATTCTTAATCCTGTTTCGTTTCGATTGGCTCTTCCAGTTACGTTCAAGATCCATAACGTATTTCACAAATCTCTGTTGAAGAGGTTTGTTGAGCCAGTGGTTCCTATGGCAGCACCTCCTGACCCTGTGTTGGATGAAGGCAATGTGGAATATGAGGTAGAGAAAATATTGGATTCTTGTTTGGTTAGACGGAGACTCCAGTATTTGGTCAAATGGATGGGTTATGGTCAGGAGGATAATTCTTGGGTCTCTGCCTCTGATATTCATGCCAATAGATTGGTTCGTGCTTTTCACCGGGCCCATCCTGATCGGCCTGGTGGCGTGGATGAGGGTTCGGTGACCCCTACTCAAGGGGGGGTACTGTTGTGAGATCATTCTCTGGTTCACCAGTTGTGAGTTCTCCTTTCAGACTCCCTCTGTTGGTAGCAGGAGGTAGTGAGGCTGATTTGATCAGTGGAGATCTGCCACCTGAGAATGAGGATGACGATTGGACCTCAGGAGTCTCAGATTGCATTTAAGACAGCCGACACCCTATTCAGTTGCTGGTGATTCCTTCTGGCTTGTCAGCTCTTGGTTTTCAGCTCTGTTCCTGTCATCTAAAGCTAAGTTTTTCTGCTAATGTTCACACTTGATTTTGTTTTTAGGTGTGGTCAGCCAGCCCTGGCTGGGGGCTGTGCTGAATTTCCACTCTTATTTATCAGTATTTTGCCAATTTGCATTTTGTCCCTTACTAGTTTGGTCTCTTTTTGCTCTGTCTCAGAATATTCCAGAGTGCTGATATAGTGGGAGAAGTCTAGTGACTTCAGGGTTAATTTTGCTTTCAGAAGTGTTGGACATTATTTTTGTAGGGTTTTTTGCAGGTTGCAGACAGTGTCTTTCCTTTCCTTTCCTCTCTAGTTAGTTTGGGCCCCATCGTTTGCTCAGCCTATTTTCCTGCCTGTGTTTGTGCATTCATCTTGTTTCACCGTCAATACATGTATGGGGGCCATCCCTTTGGGGTCTGCTCTGGGGCAGTTAGTTTTCCCCTTTTCATGCTTCAGGCTTATTTAGTCCTCCGGCTGTGACAAAGCGTCTAGGAACATCATAGGTACGCTCCACGGCTGCTGCTAGTTGTTGTGGTAGGATCAGGGATCTGCAATCTGCATAATTACCAACCTCTCTGGTTTTCTGTGACTTAGCTTCTTTTGCTTTTTTCTCCTCGGTGACCCATTCATAACAGCCAGTGCCTGCATCACCTAGCTCCCTAGCAAGAGATAGATGTAGGGTGTGCTAGGGTGACAGGTATCCAGATCGGCGCCTGGTGCAGAACCGGCCTAGGGAACGTTAGGAGTGTGAGGGACACTGACTCAGGGGAGTGCAGGAGGTCTCCACGTCCCTGTTCCCTATCGCAGGGCCCACCGTTATAACGGTTTCCCTTCCCCCGTGTCTTGTTGTTTTAGTTACCGGCCTGCGGGTCGTGTCACACAGGACAGTTACACGTGCCGTGTCTTGTTGTCTGAGTTACCGACCTGCGGGTCGTGTCACACAGGACGGGTCCATGTGACAGATGCATCTTTGAACAAATTCATATCCTCAGCCACCAAACAGGTATGTTCAAACTGCAATACCATTAAAGTCACTTAAAAATATCATCCAAATTTCAAAATCTTTAATTTCCCTAGAAATACGGATATGAAAAGATGGATTCCTTACACCCGCTATATGCATAGCTAATCATATGCAAAAAACCTTCCCATCGGTATAACTCTAGCAGCAAATGCTAATATACCCAGAAGTGATTTCAAATCCTTAACAGTAGCTTTCTTTCTTGTATACACAGATATCAACGCTTTCATAAATTTCTTAACTTTATCTAACAGCAACCTAAACTCTCCTCTCTCTGTATCAACAATTACTATGCCCAAATATTTTTTGCAACTGGAAGGAAAAACTGTTTTATCGCTTGATAACAGAATTCCTATTTCGCTACAAACTCCCACAAATGTTTGTCCACACTGTCCACACATTACACTCTTCTTCGGTACTACAAGCAAAAAATCATCCAAATAATACATAATTACACCTTTCATACATTGTACTGCTACTTCTCATTCTAAGGCTGGCTTCACACAAGCGTTTTATCGCGCAGCGTATCATGCGCTATCCAGCGCACGCGCAATGGTCCCCTATATTTAACATGGCGGGCATAGGGTCTAGCACTTGCAAGCGTTCATCAGCGTTTTCGTGCACTGCGCATTTTCCAGGTGTGCGCACAGACGCGCACGACGCTACATGTTGCATTTTTTGTTCCGCCCAACCTCGTTAAAAAATTGCATGCGCACGTATGCACATGGAATGCGCAAAAAAATAACATTACAGTCTATGGGGTCGCATGCGTGCGCGCACGCGATTTTAGAGTAAACAATGTCTAGACACTTGTTTAAACCACCCCCTACAAAAGCAACATTGTTTGGGAGGAGTGTACATAAAAGGTGTCTGCAGTGCCAGACAGCCTGGAAGAGACCAGACAGACTTGCAAATCAGAGCCCTTTGGATCAAAGCTGCAGCAGCCAAAATGTGAGTATTAAACCTAATGTCTGCCTGTCCTTTCAAATTTATTATGTACTAATGCTTATTTTTTTAAATTGCAGCATGTCTTCTGGATCGGAATACTCTCCATCCCAGCAAGAACTGGCCCAAGCAGAGCATGGGGTGAGTAATTTTCCTGCCTTTGGGTAAGTATAGCTGCTGCCTCTAGAAATGTGTAATAATTTTTTTTTCTTTACTGACATCGTCATCAGGCCCGGCAAGCGAGGCCGAACAGCGGGAGCAGCCTAGCCAAGTCTCGGCGAGGAGACGGATTGTAAGTATATAGAATCATAGAATCATAGAATCATAGAATCGTAGAGTTGGAAGGGACCTCCTGGGCCATCTGGTCCAACCCCCTGCTCAAAGCAGGATTCGCTAAATCATCCCAGTCAGATGTCTGTCCAGCCTCTGTTTGAAGACTTCCATTGAAGGAGAACTCACCACTTCTCGTGGCAGCCTGTTCCACTCATTGATCACTCTAACTGTCAAAAAGTTTTTTCTAATATCTAATCTGTGCCTCCTCCCATTCAGTTTCATCCCATTGCTTCTAGTCTTTCCTCGTGCAAATGAGAATAAAGTTGATCCTTCTAAAATGTGACAGCCCTTTAGATATTTGTAGACAGCTATTAAGTCTCCTCTCAGTCTTCTCTTTTGCAAACTAAACATTCCCAAATCCTGCAACCTTTCCTCATAAGACAGGGTTTGCAGACCGGTCACCATTCTGGTCGCTCTTTTCTGAACTTGCTCCAGTTTGTTGATGTCTTTTTTAAAATGTGGTGCCCAAAACTGGACACAATATTCCAGATGAGGTCTGACCAAAGAGGAGTAGAGGGAAATAATGACTTCACGTGATCTAGACTGTATGCTTCTGTTAATACATCCTAGAATTGCATTTGCCTTTTTTGCTGCTGCATCACACTGTTGACTCATATTCAGTCTGTGATCTATTAGTATACCCAAGTCTTTTTCACATGTGCTGTCACTTAGCCCTATTCCTCCCATTCTATATCTGCTTTTTTCATTTTTATTGCCCAGATGTAGTACTTTGCATTTCTCCCTGTTAAAAACCATTCTGTTAGTTGCTGCCCACTTCTCCAGTTTATTTAAATCTTTTTGAATCCTCTCTCTCTCTTCTCTAGTATTAGCTATCCCTCCTAGCTTTGTGTCATCAGCAAATTTAATCAGTTTACCCTCAATTCCTTCATCTAAATCGTTGATAAAGATGTTGAACAATACAGGGCCCAGGACAGAGCCCTGTGGTACCCCACTTGAGACATTCTTCCAACTGGATGTGCAGCCATTTACGACCACTCTTTGGGTCCGATCACTAAGCCAGTTATGAATCCACCTAACAGTTGCCTTGTCCATTCCATACTTAGTCATACTGCTAGATATATTATCGCAGTAAACACAACAGTGTCATCAGGATCAACAGTGACTGCATTGTGTATTTTACTGCTGTATTGTTCTTGCTTTGACTCTTGTTCTTGATGATACTGTTGTGTTTCCTGCTAGATATATTCTAGCAGGAAACACAACAGTGTCATCAGGATCAACAGTGACTGTATTGTCTATTGAATTCTTTGGTGATGCCGCATTGACTGTTAGCCAAGTTCACTCAGGTGTGTGTGATGATACAGATGTTTCCATCAGTGCATTGTGTAACGTTTTTTCTTTGTTTTTCCAAGGACCAGACCAAAATACCACTATCATCGTGAGTTAGCGTTCCTAAGACCGGTCCTTGCCACCAGAGCACAAGTATTTTTTTTTTTAATCTGTGCTTTTCTATTCCACAGCTGATGCTTCTTGTAAATGCATGATAGTAATGTTTTTCTTTTCTTTCCACAGCACCTGGAGCAGCACCCTACAACCTGTCCCTGGAGCGGTCCTTCATCGAACGACCTCGGACCTGTCCCAGCCATCCGACAGCCAGGAAGCAACTTGCAGGTCAGCAACACGGACAGCTGGTGACCAGGAAGCTGGTCAATCAGGTGTTCCCCTGTCCCAGGTCTCTGCCACTGGTTATGCGGGCAGTTCCCGCCAGCGGCAGAGGGCCTCGGTCAGGCCTGTCTTGCCAGAGTTCATGCACTTGAGCGAGGCCTTTCATGCCAGCCTCAAGTCGCTGTCAGGCAGAGTGGAAAGTGGTTTTTCAATCATGGAATGCGGTTTTACCCACATGGAACACCACTTCCACTCTGTCGACCAGCGCTTTGACTGGCTGGAGGCCGACCTCAACAGACCAGCGCACCATTTTTTCAGTAAAATTGAACTGGGCATGGCGGAACACCTTAGTCCTGATCAACAGCTGAGTGTTGCAGGCCTGCAACACTGCTTACTTGCAGTGCAGCAGAATCGGAACGTGCAGCAGTCACTACAGACTTCTGCTGCATACCACTGCACGGCCACCTGCATTACAAGCCAAGCCGGACACCACTACACCACACCAATGCCGAGTGCTGCTGGACACTCCACCCCCGCCACCACCATGGCAAGTGCTGCTCCTGTCTGGAGCACCACCACCGCCACCGGTCAACCATCTTGGAGCACTGCCACCACAGAACCTGCTTGGACCACCGCCACCTATTCTCCTGTACAGAGCACCGCCATGACTTCTCCGTCTAGGAGCACCGCCACCACTCATCATCAATATAGGAGCACCCCCACCACTTCTCCTCCTTCTAGGAGCACCGCCACCACTCCTCATCATTCTAGGAGCACCGCCACCACTTCTCCTCCTAGGAGCACCACCACCACTTCTCCTTCTAGGAGCACCACCGCGACTTCTCCTCCTTCTAGGAGTACAGCCACCGCTTCTTCTCCTTCTAGGAGCACCGCCACCACCAAGCATCAGAGGGGTGACCCACATTCCCACTTTTACCCATCAAGGCCACGGTCCAGCAGCTCAAGGCGGTCAAGCAATGTAAGGCGGTCACACGGTGGAAGTCGGTCCAGGCGGGAGACTCCTGCCCCAAAGAAGCAAAAAAACAAAAGACTTTGTCCCTCCCCCTCTCCTCCTAATGTGTCTCATCCTGTCTCCAGTTCCATCCCTGATCTCCCTTCCCCAACTACTTTCGTCGCCCCTTCCCCTAGAACCCCTTCCTCAACTTCCAGCCATTCCTCGTCTCTCCACACCCCCAAAGTATCCCAATCTTCCGCCAAATGTCCTTCACAATAAAAACTTTTTTTTTTTAAATTCGGCTTTCACCTAATACGGTTTCATTATTGTGTCTTTCGCCACCTACACACACTGAGCCATACACACACTGCGCTGTACACTTTGCGTTTTTGCCACCATATAGCTCCATTACTGACACATGTTTCTTGTGATAGTCCTGTAGATATGTGTAGTCAAAAACACAAATCTATGACTTGTATTTTCACCACCCGTCTCTTCAGTCTGCTAATATTGCACAGACTGAATAGAGGATGGTATTGAGTGCAAGGCATATCTATTGTTACCTTGCCAGGTATCATAAAAAGTTAATTGAGGATGGTGTGTTTTTACCATCATCATTTAACTATTTGTGAAACAAGGCAAGGGGAGTCTAGATATACCTTGTAATTAACCACATCCTCCATTCAGTGTGTGTTGAATAAACTGAGGAGATGATGGGGAGAATACACGTCATATGTAAAATACCCTGGCCTTGTATCATAACTATCACACCTGGGCAGGTGAATACACATGATTTTTTAACCTGCAGCGTCGCTTCAGTTTGCATATATTTCAAGCAGACTGTAGCGATGCTTAATGTGATAACAGAATGTGATAACATTCTGAAGTCAGGATGCGTTAGTTTGGGCATCCTCACTTCAGCATGACACCAGGCCTGGGGATTGTAGAAGTTGTATAACCTTTATTATCTCTCCAGTCTATGTTCAAACTCAAGCCACAGTGGTGATCCTACAAATAATATTTATAGTCACATGGTCAGGTGTCATAAAGAGTGACGGGTGCTAGTGCATCCCCAAATCACTATTTGTAACATCAGGCCAGGTGACACAAATATTAGTTGTATTACCTCCACCGTCGCTGCAAATTGAACACAAACTGTAGAGATAATAAAGGTCATACAACTTGTGTGTGTGTATGTATAGTCACCTGGTCAGGAGTACTAGTAAATTCATGATGCACAAAACACAGCATCATGAATTCACTGGTACACCTGGCCAGTTGACTATTATATTGGAGTGTAAAAACACAGAGTGCACTCGGTACAGGTATCAAAACAGGTTTTTTTATTAACATACACACAAGAAAACATTTTTACACCATTTGATCTTGCCATTCCACCTGTCCTACATCTGAGATGAAGTAGGCTGCAAATTGGTCCCTTATTTGGCCAACTTCAATGGATGACCTGAGAGGGTGCTGAGTGAATTCAGGCAATGGGTTAGGAGCTGCATCATCGAGTTCAAAGTTCGAGTGCTCTTTAGCCATCACAAAATTATGTAGAACCACACAAGCCTTCACCACCTCATTCACTGTTTCCAGTTTCAGATTAATGGCTGTTCCGAGAATGCGCCATCTGGAGACAAGTATACCAAAGGCACACTCTACAGTTCTTCTGGCCCTGGTCAGCCTGTAATTAAAAATGTTTTGGGTGTGGTCCAAGTCCCGGCTGGAGTAGGGTTTGAGCAGGTTTTGGCACATCTGAAGTGCCTCATTCCCAACCATTACAAATGCCTGTGGTGGACCTTCAGTGTTGAGAAGAGGCCGTGACATTTGGAAATTGAAATAGTTGCCATACAACCTCCGGTTCTTAAAAGCCTGGGAGTCATTCACACGGCCAAATGCCCCAATGTGCACTGCAACAAGCATACAGTCTGCATCCACAATGGCCATGAGTACTGTAGAAAAGTACTTTTTATAGTTATAGTACTCAGATCCAGTTCATTTTGGTTTGATAATCCGGATGTGTTTCCCATCAACCGCTCCCAAACAGTTGGGGAAATTGCAGACTGTTCAGAATTTTTCTGCTATTCCCATCCACTTTTCGGTGGTGGGCAGGGGCATAAATTCAGGACAGAGAATGTTCCACAAAGCCCCGCAGGTGTCCGCAACAATTCCCAGCAAGGTGGATATTCCAATCCGGTACTGGAAGTGGAGTGAAGAGAGGCTCTCTCCAGTAGCCAGGAGTCTGGGAAACCGAGAAAGAACAAAAATTAATATTTATGTATATGGATTTTTACAACACAAAAAAAATAAAATAAAAAAAAAATACATGGCATAAAAATAATTCTGCAGCCTTTTGTTAACTACATGGCATAAAAATAATACTGCAGCCTTTTTTTTACTACATTGCAGAATAATAATTCTGCCAGCTTTGAAATAGTAGATGTCACAACAAAGAAAATTATGCAGCCATTGGTTTTGCAATATTACGTACCGTAATGTGACAAGGAGCCGTTCCTCGGGAGGAATCGCACGACGGAGCTGTGTGTCCTGTCTCCGGATGGCTTCTTGGACATGACCAAGCAAATCACTGAAGCTTTGTTGGGACATCCAGGTATAATCAGTAAATTTCTCCAGGTTTGCCTGGAGCTCGCTGCAGAGGGTGTGGTATGCTCCACGGCTCTCTCGGAGTTCAATAATCGGATGTATCCACAAATGCCACCGATGCCGTCTTCGCTGTCTCTTTCTCGCCCTTTGTTGATGGCAAGCAACTGCATAAGCCTGAGCAATCTTGATGTCCAGATCCAAGTTGAAGTGAAAACTCTTCCAGCGCAGATCCATGTTTCACAAAGGAAAATGCAAGCCAATGTGAAGTATTCAGGTGGGTCCATATAAAGAATTCCCATAACACACGCCCACTTCTGTCTCATTGGTGGAGTCTGCTGCAAGAATTTTTCAAGGATTTTCCTTCTGTGAAATGTGACATGATGCATAAAAAACGCGAACGCATGGAAAAACGCTTGAAAACGCATAGAAACGATGTGTTTTTTGTCGTAATGCGCAACGATGATGCGACGAAAAATCGCAGCGTTTGCAAGCATTTTTTGCATGCGTTTCATGTGCGCTCGAAACACTGCACAAAACGGCGAAAGTGTGAAACTAGCCTATAAAGAAGAAAATGCCTTAAAGTATGAACGAGAAAATGAACACCTCATGGGTAAGCATTTATCTACGTAAAATGAACACTTAAACTGAAAACGATCTGGGTGTATAGGGAGTAATTGTAATGATGCCTCTATATCTGCCTTTGCCATTAAAGCATCTGGGCCAAAACTTTTAAATACCACTGCTGCCTGGTCAAAAGGTTTATAACATACTGATTTTAAATTGTCGTCTATGCTGTTATTTAGTGATGAATTGTAAGGAAATGACAAATTATGTATTAACCTGAAAGTATTTGGTTCTTTTTTTAGAACCACATCCAGGTGATAAGCGAAAGTTGGCAAATAGCTCTTTTGCAAAGGGCCCGGCAACTTTTCTACTACCACCCCACACATTTACAATTTCTTACTCAACTACAACCCGTTCCAGTAAAAGGGAGAACAACAAAACCTTCAGAGAAACCATTAATTAACAGCTTGGCTTTCTTGCGATTTGGATACCGCTCTGGCCATGTCATCATATTCCACAGTTTTACTTGTGTCACAGCGTTTGTTAAGGTATTTCTTTGTGGAGGGCTGACCTGGCAAGTTGGCTTTTTTTTTTAAACATCTTGTCATTGGATGCACTCCTCCACTAAAGGAACATTCGTGCCTATACTTACACAAATTAGGCCATTTGTAATGGGCCTCGTTAAATGCAAAACAGGTACCTTTTCTAATTACTGTTAGGCATGTGGGCCTCTGCCAACTCCCCAGCTTTGTTGGTAGCATTAAATTCAGTCCAAAGGCACACATCCTTAGCTTCCCATTTAAGTGACAGGTACATTGCTAGTTTCTGTCTGTAATGTTCATCATAAAAATAACAACTAAGGCTGCTAAAAATGTTATATGAATAAGAACACCTCACCAACCATTAAGCATGGAGGTGATCAATCATGCTTTGGGGTTGTGTTGCAGCCTATGGCACGGGGAGCATGTCACGGGTAGAGGGAAGACTGGATTCAATGAAATTTCAACAAATTCTTGATGTAAACATAGCACCATCTGTAGAAAAGCTGAACTTGGAAAGAGAATGGCTTCTACAAATGGATAGCGCAAGCTGAAGGTTTTACAATGGCCTTCACAGTCACATGACCTGAACGTCATTAAAAATCTGTGGCTAGGCCTCAAAATAGCAGTGAATGCAAGACGACCCAGGAATCTCACAGAACTGGAAGAATTTTCCAAGGAAGAATAAATAAAAATCCCTCAAACAAAAATTGAACGACATTTGTCTAGCTACAAAAAGTGTTTACAAGCTGTGATACTTTCAAAAGAGGGTGCAACTAGGTGATAACCATGCAGGGTGTCCAAACTTTTTCATCAGCCAATTTTCCTTTTAATAATTTTTAAAATGTAAAGATGAAAATTTATTTTTTTTTGCCTAAAATACAAAGAAAATGTGTCATCTTTAACTTTTAGGCCATTTAGAGATCATTTAATCTGTTCACAATAACATTACTTTTGACCAGGGGTGCCCAAACTTTTACATGCCACTGTAGATAGCTGGATAGAGAAATAGATAGAGAGATTAAATAGAATAGGTTGATACTGTAGAATAGATAGACAGATGGATGAACAAATAGATGACATAGAATAAATAGAATGGAGAGAAAGATTTATAAGATAGATAGCCATATAGAGATATAGAATAAATATAATGCTTCGATTGCCGGCAATTTCCAAAATTTTCAGAGCTTTGTTTCAATCAATTTCCGGGTGCTTCTTGAAGTATGTTTTGGGTCATTGTCCAGCTGGAAGATCCGTGACCTAGAATGCAAACCCAGCTTTCTGACACTGGGCATTACATTGTGACCCAGTTGAGCTCAAAAGTTTACATAACCTGGCAGAATTTTGGCTTTCTTGTCCTTTTTTTCAGAGACTATGAATGCTAACACCAAGACTTTTTCTCCACTCATGGTTGGGTGAAGCCATTTATTGTCAAACTACTGTGTTTTCCTTTTTAAATCAAAATGACAACCCTAAACATCCAAATGACCCTGATCAAAAGTTCACATACCCTGGTATTTTTAGCCTGATTACATGCACAGAAGTTGACACAAATGGGTTTGAATGGCTACTAAAGGTAACATCCTTACCTGTGACCTGTTTGCTTGTAATCACTGTGTGTGCATAAAAGCTGAGTAAGTTTCTGGAATCCAGACAGACTCTTGCATCTTTCATCCAGCAACTGACATTTCTGGATTGTGAGTCATGGGGAAAGCAAAAGAATTGTCAATGGATCTACAGGAAAAGGTAGTTGAACTGTATAAAACAGGAAAGGGGTAGAAAAAGATATACAAGGAATTGATAATGCCAGTCAGCAGCGTTCAAACTGTGATTCACAAATGGAAAATCAGGGGCTCTGTAAAAACAAAACCACGGTCAAGTAGACCAACAAAGAATATCTCCACAACTGCCAGGAAAATTGTTCGTAATGCAAAGAAAAACCCACGAATAACATCAGCTGAAATACTGGACTCTCTGAAAACTAGCGGTGTGGCTGTTTCAAGATGCACAATAAGGAGGCGTCAAAATCAATAAAAAAGGATTTTGGGGATTTGTCAAAAGTAAAAGAAAAGTCAAAGATGCTATAAGATTTCTACAAGATGAAAATGATGTAATGGTAAGAAAGGATGTTGAGAAGGCCAAACTTTTAAATTCCTATTTTGCATCTGTTTTCTCTCAGAAAGGAAATGTAATATCAACTGATCTTCACTGTCCTATTAAAGGAATAGAATAATCTTGGACATGTTAAATTACTGTTGACACAATATAGCAGTCATTATCTACAGTCCATAATAATATTAGTGCCAAAACAGCATCACTTTTCACCTAGCAATAGTGCCTGGGCCATAGGGTAATTGAAACTAATAAACCTCATTCACAATAAATCATGAATTATCAAAATGCCAGCAAAGGTGCAAATAAATAATAGTACCTGAATGTATGTACAAATCTGCAAATTTAACATGGCTATCAAATGTACTAGTGAGCAGTTATTTTAAATAATTGTGTGTTCCTGCTGTCTGTGATCTCAAGGTTTTTGAGGCATTTATGTACTAGGTCGATTTTATGTAACATGTTATTGTGAATAAAATTCTTATATTTTGGCATACATTCCTTGTGACATTAATTTTATTTTTTTGCATTTAGTTACGTATTAGTGATGTATTACGGAGTGTGACCCATGGTGTTGTTTAGGTCATAAGGACTAATATGTATGCAATGAGTGAAACCGGCTGCCACGAGAGGTGGTTGATTTCACCTTCAATGGAAGTCTTCAAACAGAGGCTGGACAGACATCTGTCTGGGATGATTTAGTGAATCCTGCTTTGAGCAGGGGGTTGGACCAGATGACCCAGGAGGATGGAAGTCTTCAAACAGAGACTGGACAGACATCTCTCTGGGACGATTTAGTGAATCCGGCTTTGCACAGAGGTTGGACCAGATGACCCAGGAGGTCCTTTCCAACTCTACCATTCTATGATTCTATGATCCTATGAGGCACTTGAAGAAAAATGGGCTGCATGGTCAAGTCACCAGAATAACTGTGCAAATGCCATAAAGCATCTCGCCTGCAATACGCAAAACCGCACAGAGACAAGCCTCAAAACTTCTGGAACAAGGTAATTTGGAGTGATGAGACCAAAATTTTGGCCACAACCATAAACGTTACATTTGGAGAGAGGTCAGCAAGGCCTATGATGAAAACTACAAAGGCACAGGAAACTTGGTCAAAGTTGAAGGAAAGATGATTGCAGCACTTTATCAGCAAATACTGGAGGTAAATTTGCAATCATCAGCCCAGAAGCTGCACATTGGACATACTTGGACATTCCAACATGACAACAATCCAAAACACAAGGCCAAGTCGACCTGTCATTGGCTACAGCAGAACAAAGTGAAGGTTCTGGAGTGGCCTTCTCAGTCTCATGACCTCAATATCATTGAGTCACCCTGGGGAGATCTCAAGCACGCAGTTCATGCTATGCTGCCCAGAAAGTTACAGAAACTGGAGGCTTTTTGCCAAGAAGAGTGGGCAACTTTACCATCTGAGGAGATAAAGAACCTCATACACAACTACCACAAAAGAATTCAAGCTGTCATTGATGTTAGAGGGGGCAATAAACGGTATTAAGAAATGGGGTATGTGAACTTTTGATCAGGGTCATTTAGATGTTTTGGGTTGTCATTATGATTTAAAAAGAGAAAACACAGTAGTTTGACAATAAATGGCTTACCCCAACCACTAACCCTGAGTGGAGAACAAGTTTTGGTGTTATCATTCATTTTCTCTGTAAAAAGGCCAAGAAAGCCAAAATTCCGCCAGGGTATGTAAACATTTGAGCACATCGATATATTGCTAATCTTCAGATTTCATGATGCCTTGCACAGATTCAAGGCACCCTGTGCCAGTGGCAACAATACAACCCCAAAACATCTTTAGGACTCCACCATATTTGACTTTAGGTACTGTGTTCTTTTTTTGTAGGCTTCATTCTGTTTTTGGTAAACATTCTTGAATCAAAGTTGTTTACCCACAATTTTGGAATTTGATTCAAACCATTTTGGGGGTTTTGTGTGAGATGATGTCCAATTTGCTTTTTTTCTTTCGTTTTTTTTTGTGTTGATTGTAGTCACACACAGGAATTAAACATGTATAACAAAACAGGTGTAATTGCAATAATTTTCTGTGAGAAATACTTCATTTGCTGGAACAATGTCAAGGCTGCCAACACTTTCGGTCATGACTGTATGTCCTTTATCCTGGGTTCCTTCCTGTTATATTTGTCCCTCATATAAAAAATTATAAAGCCAGCTCACCAACTAAGTAGGAGCACGGAACACCATCCTGCAGTGGTCAGTTCAATGAAGAAATGAAGAAAAATCCAGCTCCATACGAAAATCAAGTTTCCAGATTTATTCCAACATGGATAATGGACAAGTTAAGCTCCAAGACTGCATCAGCTTACACAGGAGCGACATAAGCAACGCGTTTCGATCGCTACATGTGATCTTTATCAAAGCAGACATATCAAAATCACACACAGGTTTAAAAAGAAACGAGGTCCAATCATCTATCTAGTACATATCACATGACCAGAAGGTCCTGTTCTAAGTAATACAATTCACAAAGTAACGTAATTAAAAAAATGCATCAAATTTATACAGAACAAGCATATAAAATGTAACTATATGGATGTAGGAAACATTATTGATGTAAAATGTTACAATTATATCAAAACCAATATGATTTCGTTACATGTTAATAAATCATGTGACTACAGAGATTATTTATCTGCTAGCACATACTAATAATCGAAATCATACATGATTCACATGACTGATAAGAAAAAACATGTGGTAAAGAACATACAAATATAAAACACACTATTCATATGAAAATGCTTTGAAGATTCAATAGTGGAACATGATTTCGTTCTTTCTGTTTAATCCATCAGGAAATTGGGTTCCCAAATTAGAAATCCAGAAAGCCTCCCGGGTAAGAAGTGTCCTTCTGGTATCACCACCCCTAGAAGATTTCCTGATTTTTTTCAATGCCTGTTACCTGAAAAGAGGCGACATTACGAGAATGAAAATTAATAAAATGTTTAGCAGCAAATGAAACACTACGGACTCCATCTGACACATTAGCTACATCATACAAATGTTCACCTATCCTGGTTTTCAATTTTCTAGATGTACTTTCTATGTAGGATTTATTACAATGAGGTGCAATCAATTTTGTACACCACAAAATCCATATTACAATTAAAAAAATTATTTATTCTATACGATGTGGTTTTGTCATTTTTATAAAAAATTTTAGTTTTCACCATATGTTTGCAGGTCCTACAATTATTTCCTCCACATTTATGGTTCCCTTTACTACTTAACCACGTATCGCTATTTTTTCTAGTTGAAAAAAGACTAGGGGATAAAATATTACCAAGAGTGGGGGCTCTGCATGCTACCACATTGCAACCATGTTCTAATACTGTGGCCAGAACGGGATCTTCATAAAGTAATGGTAAAAATTTATTTATGATCCTTTTGATTTCATTAAATTGAGAACTGTACTGAAAGCATACAAAAGGATTATTAGACATAATAGTTTTTTTCTCTTTAGTGTCACCTGATAAAGACCCATCCTCTGTTATCAAATTCAAAGCTCTATTTAACATCCACTTGGGATAATTCCTGTCTCTTAATTTATTACAGGATTTAATCAATTCCTGCTGCAAATTATTATTGGTATTACAATCCCTGTTTATCCTTGTAAGCTCACCAACAGGGACTGACTTCACTGTATGTTTGGGGTGACCACTATGAGCGTGTAGGATGGTATTGCCTGCCAACGGTTTTGAATAAGTACACGTAGATATCAAATGATCCGGAGTACCCTGCAAAAATAAATCCAAAAAAGAAATTTTGTTCCTGTTACATACAAATGTAAATTTCAAATTATAATAGTTGGAATTGATATAATCCACAAAGTCTGGTATGGTAGAAACATCTCCCCTCCATATAATCAGGGTATCATCAATGTATCTACCATACCAGATGATGTGGGGGGCAAAAATGTTGGATGCTGAATACAAAAAATTGTGTTCCCAAAATGCCATAACAATATTGGTCAGGGAAGGTGAAAATTTGGCACCCATCGCCACTCCTTTACATTGCAAGTAACACTGATGATCAAAAGAGAAAAAATTGTGGGTCAAAAGAGAAAATGTGACCTGCAACATAAAATTAATTAAATCCGAAGAATAATTACTATATTTTGTAAGATGAAATTCTAAAGCTTGCAAAGCAATGTCGTGTGGTATGCTCGTATAGAGAGCTATAACATCGCAACTCACCCACGAGTAATCACTCAACCATTTTTTCTGTGTCAAAACATCCAGAACATCTTTAGTGTCCTTAATGAAACCAGGAATCACGCGGACCAAAGGTTGCAACAAAGAGTTGCAACTCTCCACTCTCCCAGATGTTCATTTATGGAACCAATTCCTGAGACAATAGGTCTCATTGGGGGAAGCTTCTCATTTTTATGAATCTTCGGTAAACCATGCAATATTGGCAAAAACGGATTGGTAACTTCCAAAAAATCAGCTTGTTTTTTCGTTAAAACCCCTAATGCAATACCATCCTGGATAATTCTATCGACCTTGATTTTATATGAGAGAGTTGGATTACCAGGTAATTTTTTATATATAGAAGTATCAGAAAGCATTTCTTGTATTTTAGCTTGGTAATCACAGGAATTCATTATCACCACCACTCCACCTTTATCCGACATTTTAATAACAATGTCCGTCATATCTTTTAACTCTTGAACTGCCCTTCTCTCCTTGGTTGAAAGATTAATTCTTTTATTATGTTCACTTGTATTGCTTTTCAGAATTTTCAATTCACGCTCCACAGCATCCTGAAAACGATCCATACATTCTGAACGTGACTGAATCGGATAAAAAAATGGATTTTTGGTTTTTAGAGCATCAGACTGGTTGATAGGGACATCAACGTTACTATTATCCCTTGACAATTCTTTTAAAGACATGAGTGAAATCTGCTCCTGAAAATCAAGCTTATGATATTCATTGAACAAAACCGGATCAGAATCTTCCAAAACCGCAGGTGAACCAGACCAAAAATGTTTTCTGATGGTTAGGTTACGAATAAATTTATTCACATCAAGTAATGTCGAGAAAAGATTAAAATCCCTGCCCTGTCGGTTTTGTTCAATGAATATCATAAGCTTGATTTTCAGGAGCAGATTTCACTCTTGTCTTTAAAAGAATTGTCAAGGGATAATAGTAACGTTGATGTCCCTATCAACTAGTCTGATGCTCTAAAAACCAAAAATCCGTTTTTTATCCGATTCAGTCACGTTCAGAATGTATGGATCGTTTTCAGGATGCTGTGGAGCGTGAATTGAAAATTCTGAAAAGCAAGTGAACATAATAAAAGAATTAATCTTTCAACCAAGGAGAGAAGGGCAGTTCAAGAGTTAAAAGATATGACGGACATTGTTATTAAAATGTCGGATAAAGGTGGAGTGGTGGTGATAATGAATTCCTGTGATTACCAAGCTAAAATACAAGAAATGCTTTCTGATACTTCTATATATAAAAAATTACCTGGTAATCCAACTCTCTCATATAAAATCAAGGTCGATAGAATTATCCAGGATGGTATTGCATTAGGGGTTTTAACGAAAAAAAAAAAAGCAAGCTGATTTTTTGGAAGTTACCAATCCGATTTTGCCAATATTGCATGGTTTACCGAAGATTCATAAAAATGAGAAGTTTCCCCCAATGAGACCTATTGTTTCAGAATTGGTTCCATAAATGAACATCTGGGAGAGTGGCTGGACTCTTTGTTGCAACCTTTGGTCCGCATGATTCCTGGTTTCATTAAGGACACTAAAGATGTTCTGGATTTTTTGACACAGAAAAAATGGTTGAGTGATTACTGGTGGGTGAGTTGCGATGTTATAGCTCTCTATACGAGCATACCACATGACATTGCTTTGCAAGCTTTAGAATTTCATCTTAAAAAATATAATAATTATTCTTCGGATTTAATTAATTTTATGTTGCAGGTCACATTTTCTCTTTTGACCCACAATTTTTTCTCTTTTGATCATCAGCGTTGCTTGCAATGTAAAGGAGTGTCGATGGGTGCCAAACTTTCACCTTCCCTGGCCAATATTGTTATGGCATTTTGGGAATACAATTTTTTGTATTCAGCATCCAACATTTTTGCCCCCCACATCATCTGGTATGGTAGATACATTGATGATACCCTGATTATATGGAGGGGAGATGTTTCTACCATACCAGACTTTGTGGATTATATCAATTCCAACTATTATAATTTGAAATTTACATTTGTATGTAACAGGAACAAAATTTCTTTTTTGGATTTCTTTTTGCAGGGTACTCCGGATCATTTGATATCTATGTGTGCTTATTCAAAACCTTTGGCAGGCAATACCATCCTACACGCTCATAGTGGTCACCCCAAACATACAGTGAAGTCAGTCCCTGTTGGTGAGCTTACAAGGATAAAAAGGAATTGTAATACCAATAATAATTTGCAGCAGGAATTGATTAAATCCTGTAATAAATTAAGAGGCAAGAATTATCCCAAGTGGATGTTAAATAGAGCTTTGAATTTGATAACAGAGAATGGGTCTTTATCAGGTGACACTAAAGAGAAAAAAACTATTATGTCTAATAATCCTTTTGTATGCTTTCAGTACAGCTCTCAATTTAATGAAATCAAAAGGATCATAAATAAATTTTTACCATTACTTTATAAAGATCCCGTTCTGGCCACAGTATTAGAACATGGTTGCAATGTGGTAGCATGCAGAGCCCCCACTCTTGGTAATATTTTATCCCCTAGTCTTTTTTCAACTAGAAAAAATAGCGATACGTGGTTAAGTAGTAAAGGGAACCATAAATGTGGAGGAAATAATTGTAGGACTTGCAAACATATGGTGAAAACTAAAATTTTTTAGAACAATGACAAAACCACATCGTATAGAATAAATATAATTTTATTAATTGTAATACGGATTTTGTGGTGTACAAAATTGATTGCACCTCATGTAATAAATCCTACATAGGATGTACAAACCAGGATAGGTGAACATTTGTATGATGTAGCTAATGTGTCAGATGGAGTCCGTAGTGTTTCATTTGGTGCTAAACATTTTATTAATTTTAATTCTCGTAATGTCGCCTCTTTTCAGGTAACAGGCATTGAAAAAATCAGGAAATCTTCTAGGGGTGGTGATACCAGAAGGGCACTGCTTACCCGGGAGGCTTTCTGGATTTTTAATTTGGTAACCCGATTTCCTGATGGATTAAACAGAAAGAACGAAATCATGTTCCACTATTGAATCTTCAAAGCATTTTCATATGAATAGTGTGTTTTATATTTGTATGTTCTTTACCACATGTTTTTTCTTATCAGTCATGTGAATCATGTATGATTTCGATTATTAGTATGTGATAGCAGATAAATAATCTCTGTAGTCACATGATTTATTAACATGTAACAAAATCATATTGGTTTTGATATAATTGTAACATTTTACATCAATAATGTTTCCTACATCCATATAGTTACATTTTATATGCTTTTTCTGTATAAATTTGATGCATTTTTTTTAATTTCGTTACTTTGTGAATTGTATTACTTAGAACAGGACCTTCTGGTCATGTGATATCTACTAGATAGATGATTGGTCCTCGTTTCTTTTTAAACCTGTGTGTGATTTTGATATGTCAGCTTTGATAAAGATCGCATGTGGCGATCGAAACGTGTCGCTTATGTCGCTCCTGTGTGAGCTGATGCAGTCTTGGAGCTTAACTTGTCCATTATCCATGTTGGAATAAATTTGGAAACTTGATTTTCGTATGGAGCTGGATTTTTCTTCATTTCTTCCTATTTGTCCCTCATCCTGAGTTCCTTCCTAGTATACAAGTGTTTTAACTTGGGCCCTATCCTGTAACATACTGTATGTCTCTCATCATGGTATATATGCTAAATAAAAGAAGCAAAGCACGATAGGGTCTTATCCAAGTAAAATAGTGAGGGCATAATAGACCTGAGCTCACCTGAAAGGGTTGTTTGTGACACAATCATTAATGAAGTGAACATGTCAGCTGCTGCAGCAGGAGTGTTTTCAAAGAGATTCAAGGGTAGGGTGGATAATGATATGTGCTGCTGATTTATAATGCAATCCAACAGATAGGATCTCAGCATAAAGTGGTTTATTGGCAACTTTTTCAGGACACCCACATGCAGGAATGACAACTGACAAGTATGCTGTTAAACACATGAAAAATTTAAATAAAACGCCCCCCAAAAGGGGGACACATTAACATATGACATACGCTGGTTTCAACATCCAATAAAACAAACAGTTTAAGTTTTAATCAAATTTTATTTATTTATCCTGTGATTCAGACAATTAGGGGTTCAGTATATGGAGTCCGCAAACTATTCTAGGAAAATCTGCGCTCCAGGAAGCAAATTGCACTCAGTCTCTCCAGACTCTCTCTGTATGGCTAAGCAGTACTGTACAGCCACATCTGGGGCATTGCCACGTTCATTAGAAATTATGGGACAAATTATGGTACCATTTTTTATACCCACTTCTTGTGTTAAAATGTAAAATCTTGGGCTAAAACAAAATTTTGATGCTAAAAATGTAGTTATTTTTTCCTCACTGCCCTAATGGTATACAATTCTGACACCCATGGTGTCAATATGATCACTGCACCCCTAGATGAATTAATTGAGAGGCGTAGTTTGTAGTTTTGGGCTAGAACAACATTTTAGTGGTAAAAATTTAATTTATTCTTCACCGTTCAATGGCATAAAATTCTGTGAGGCACCATTTGTTTCATCATGATCACTTCACCCCTAGATGAGTTCATTGGGTTGTTTGATTTGTAAAGTGAGTTCACATATGGGGGATTTCTGTGGTTCTGGCACCTTAAGATTGAGTATGGATGTCTGTCAGCTTACTGGAAAAAACCCTTATAATAAAAATTAACTTTTATTAAACATAAGCTAAAAAGGTCCTACGAAAGTGAAAAAAGTGCTTAGTAATGTCAGAGTGGGGATCTGACCCTGATCATATGCTAAATAAAAGTAAGTTTTTTATTATAAGGGCTTTTTCAGTAAGTAACATCAAACGATTCCAGCAAAATTTGAACTTCAATATGGCACTCTTCCCTTCGGAGCTTTGCACTGTGCTTCTAAAGTACAGGGTAGGCCATTTATATGGATACACCTAATTAAAATGGGAATGGTTGGTGATATCAACTTCCTGTTTGTGGCACATTAGTATATTGGAGAGGGGAAAACTTTTCAAGATGGGTGGTGACTATGGCGGCCATTTTGAAGTCGGACATTTTGGATCCAACTTTATTTTTTTCAATGGGAAGAGGGTCATGTGACACATCAAACTTATTGCAAATTTCACAAGAAAAACAATGGCATGCTTGGTTTTAACATACCTTTATTCTTTCATGAGTTATTTACAAGTTTATGACCACTTATAAAATGTGTTCAAAGTGCTGCCCATTGTGTTGGATTGTCAATGCAACCCTCTTCTCCCACTCTTGACACACTCATAGCAACACCGCAGAAGAAATGCTAGCACAGGCTACCAGTATTTGGTGTTTCAAATGATGCACATCTCGTATCTTCACTGTATAAACAATTGCCTTGAGTTGAACCCAAAGGTAAAAGTCTAATGGGGTCAGATCGGGAGACCTTGGTGGCCATTCAACTGGCCCATGATGACCAATCCACTTTCCAGGAAACCGTTCATGTAGGAATGCTCGGACCTGACACCCATAATGTGTTGGAACACAAAACTTAATGGTATGGTGTGGTATATGGGGTACAAAGTTAGTGGGGCCATTCTTCATCAATGGAAATTTCAATACCACTGGATATCTGAAATTGCTACATGATGATGTGTTTCCCTCTTTATGCACTGAAGATGGCACGTTACCTGAGTTTTTCCTGCAAGATGGTGCATCACCACATGATGGGTGTCATGTCCGAGCATTCCTACATGAATAGTTTCCTGGAAAGTGGATTGGACGTTGTGGGCGTTTTTGACTGTTTGAGTGTATGGCTGGAGCGTGAGAAGCTACCACAAGAGCAGTGGGCAGAGGTGCTTGCCACCCTATTTGACTGGTGAGCCCCAGAAGCCAAGTTAAAAATGGAAGTTTTGGCACACATGGGAGTGACTTTGTCAGTAAGATCGCAAAAGGTTCACTGGGCATTTTATGGGGATAAACCGCCTTGGTCCCAAATGTTTGACCTCCTGCACCTGGTGCAAAAATAGCTACAGCCAGAATCCTCCACTTCAGCCCAGATGGTCAAGCGGTTGGTCATGGACAGATTTGTGCACTCCCTTTCTAGGCCGGTGCAGACCTGGGTTGCCCAGGAAGAGCCGCGAAATGCAGACAAACTAGTGGGCCCAGTGGAGTGGTTTCAGGGGGTCGAGAGATCCCTAAGGAAATCAGGGGGTGGTGCACCCCCATATTAGGGTACCCAGCGGGAACCTGAGCCCCAAAAGAGCGGTAGTAGAGCCACCACTGAGGGGAGTCCTAGATCCCAAGGTGTCAAAGGCCACGGGGAGAGACTTGCTTTGCTGGAGATGTCACGGTCCAAGACATATAGCTTCAGAAAGTTGTGGGAAGCAGGGTGTGTTGCAGTCCGCGCTGCCGAGATTCACAAATCACCTGGGATACAAGATGTTGTAGCAGTGTACTCCTTTATTTCCTCCTACGCGTTTCAGCGCCCTTCCTGGCACCTTCCTCAGGGATATACACACAACTTTCTGAAGGTTTTTCCACGTGCGAGTGGTTGGTGGAGGTCCTACAGCAGCTGATTCTGTGATATGCTCTCAAGCCAGTTGTGGGTTACACAACTGGAATAGGTGAGTGGAACTGTATTATACCGCTCATACTTCAAGTGTCACTAGTGATAGGGCACTATTGCGCCTCTTGTTCCCCCCACCATTTTTTGTATTAAGACATATAGCTGTCCGTCGTCCGTTGAGAGGGGCTGCTTCTACTATGCATATCCCGCCTGCAGTGTGGACTATCAGCCTGGAGAGGGGCCGCAGTCCTCTCCTATGACCATAAACAGAGTGCTGGTGCCAGCACTGTTCGACTCAGAGATTGGTGACTATGATGAGGGCCACGCTTCCCCACCAGTTGGTCCCAGGGAAAAACGTTGGTGTCCACTCTATCCAAGGGGATTCCAAGAACTATCCAGTTGCCAGGGTGACTATAAAATCTGTGGGGTTGAGTCGCATGAGGTCGGGGTGGTTAAGGACTTGCTACACCCTGTGATATTAGGGCGGGACTAGAGCCTATCTGACTTTGTCGGAGATACCAAATGTCCCAGATAGGAGCCTGTCCATCCCTGAGGGAACTCCATCGCAGTTAGAAGTGGATAAATTCCCTTTCTGTGTCCTGGCTGGTGATGAGGACGAGACAGTGACCAGTGGGGCCAAGATTCCTGAACTGGGGGTTTCTGTGGGAAATTTTGGGACTGCTCAAATATGGGATTTTACCCTAAAAGGGGCCATGATAAATGGGGTTGCCCAAGAGCCAGGGGCTGACACCAGGTATCCACATTTTGCACTAAATGGAGAGCTGTTGTATCGGGTTACTAAGCTGAGAGACAAAATGGTAGAGCAGTTGTTACTACTGGGTCCCTATAGGCGTAGGGTCTTAGACCTGTCCCATTCCCATATCTTGGGTAGACATCTGGAACTAGACAAAACACAAGAACGGATCTTTAGGACGTTCTACTGGCCCAGGTGTCAGAAGGAGGTTGTTAACTCTTGTCGGTTCTGCCCTATTTGTCAGGTAACAACCCCCGTGTCCCATTTCTGAAGTCACCCAGTGCAATTGCCCATTATAGAGATCCTATTTGACAGGATTGCCATGGACTGTGTGGGGCCCCTGATTATGTCTGCCAGAGTGCACCAATACATTCTAATGGTGAAGGACTATGCAACATGGTACACAGTGGCATAGTCCGAGAGTTAGTCCATATTTTTTCTCGAACGAGTCTGCCGAAAGAGATCCTGACGGACCAAGGCACACCATTTATGTCCAAAGTGATGAGGGAGTTGTGTAAGGCTCTTACGGTTACACAACTCTGCACGTCGGTGTACCATCCGCAGACGGATGGCCTGGTGGAGAGATTCAACAAGATGTTGAAGTCCATGCTTAAGAAGGTCATGGAGAGGGATGGCCGAGACATGGATTGCCTACTGCCATACCTGTTGTTCTCTATCAGGAAAGTTCCTCACTCCTCTACGAGATTCTGACCATTTGAGCTATTGTATGGACGGCACCCCTGTGGACTTCTACATGTTGCAAAGGAGACCAGGGAGGCAGACGTTACACCTCACTGGAGAGTTATTGAGCACGTGGAGCAAATGCAGGACCGTATTGCAAGGGTGATGCTGATTGTGAAGGAGAGCCTCCTTCAAGCACAAGAAGCTCGTGAGAGTCTACAATTGAGTCGCGAGACTGAGGCAATTTAGCCTCGGAGACTGGGTGTTGGTGTTGATTTCCACTGTCGAAAGTAAATTTCTGGCCAAGTGGCAAGGGTCATACGAGGTGGTCGAGAAGGAACAAGGAAGATGTACCAAGTGTACCACATTGACCTGCTGAAACCATGGTGAGACAGGGATCCGGTAGAAGCACCATGTGTAGGGGCCAGTCCTGAACCCAAGGTCAAGGATGTCACAGTGGCAGAGACACTATCACCGGCACAGAAACAACAGTGCCATGAGCTTCTTCACTGGAACTGGGACCTGTTTACGTATCTACTAGGTTGTATGCGGGTTGTTGAGCACAAAACACTGACTGAACCACATGTGAGGGTGAATCAGATACTGTATCGGATTCCCATAGCCCGCCGCAAGGTGATCTGCAAGGAGATGAGGGGAATGTTGAACCTGTGCGTTATTGAGGAGTCAGTGGTTAGTCAAGCCCTATTATCCTTGTGCCGAAGCCTGATAGAGAATGGTGCTTCTGTAATGATTACAGGAAGCTGAATGAGGTTTCTAAGTTTGATGCATATCCAATGTCCTGGGTGGATGAGCTCATTGAGAGGCTAGGGTCGGCCAAGATAGAATCATAGAATGGTAGAGTTGGAAGGGACCTCCTGGGTCATCTGGTCCAACCCCCTGCTCAAAGCAGGGTTCACTAAATCATCCCAGACAGATATCTGTCCAGCCTGTTTGAAGATTTTCATTGAAGGAGAAATCACCACCTCTCGTGGCAGCCTGTTCCACTCATTGATCACCCTCACTGTCAAAAGTTTTTTCTAATATCTAATCTCTGTCTTCTATTCAGTATCATCCAACTGCTTCTAGTCTTTCCTTGTGCAAATTAGAATTGCCGTAGCTGTTTTCATTCTGACACAAAGTCAGATATGCCAGACCACCAGTGAAGCCAAATTAGGAGTTTACGCCCTTAATTTACAAGTGCTTGGAGAAAAAGAAAACTGCACACAGATAGTAAGCATACCTTGTTTACCATGTACCCAAAACACATTGTAGCTGACTATTGAGAACATATATGATAAGAAGCATAGTTTCCTTGAAGACGAGACTGGCAAACTGCTGTGTCATAAGAATAAATTCTAGCAATGAAAGGCAAAAGGCAATTGAAGAATTAAAGTCAGTTAAAGGCAAACCATTAACCCTTCTATATCAATTTCCTCCTTTTGTAAATGGTATAACCTTTGCCACAGGGTCAGCTGATGTCCACAAAGGAGCTACTGTCTCATGGGTCTACCTGCTTCGCCATCCACCCTCACTACAGAAGGTTCAGCCTTAGATTCTTTTTTCACACATACATTATTCAGTAGCTTAAGTAATACATATATTAGCGCTTTTACGGCTACATAAAACAATAAGCAAAACAGCAAAATTTGCATTCAAGTCTGTACGATGACAAAAATCCATCCTGCTAGGCCATTAAACCAATTTCACAACACTATGATATCCTAGAAAAAATACAATTGGCACTTCAACTGTAATTTTAATCACTAGTGGGGAAAAAATAGGTTAAGCTATCTTTTACCCAAAACGAAGCGAACCAAACAATCTATTATAAAATCACAAAACTTTATTAGGTATTCAAAAAAACAAATACAAGACTACATATCCACATTGTCATAACATAACTCGAGGGAGTAAATGCATGGAAGAAAATAATAAGAGAAAGCCAATATTCACAATTATATAACCATCTAACCAATAATATACATCAGATCACATATACATACATATGGAACTTTTAGAATTGGATTTCCCACACAACCATTACTGAAAGGCTCAATCAAAATATCCTTAGGCTGTACCGCTGTGGATTACCCGATATACATGAGCTAATAAAGTGCTTGTGCTTAATATCTCTAGAACAGGTAATAAACCCCAGAATTAATTACTGCCATACCATAATGGAACTATACCTGAGCCAATATGCGGCGGCGATCCCATGCACGGACTCCCTGGTGCCCCGATGCACGTTTCGCCCTCTAGCTTCTTCCGGGGGCAGGCAGTAATTCTGGGGTTTATTACCTGTTCTGGGAAATGTGTGTGGGAAATCCAATACTAATAGTTCCATATGTATGTCTGCAAGGAGTTTGTATGTTCTCCCCGTATTTGCGTGGGTTTCCTCCGGGTACTCCGGTTTCCTCCCACATTCTAAAGACATACTAATAGGGAATTTAGATTGTGAGCCCCATCGGGGACAGTGATGATAATGTGTGTGCAAACTGTAAAGCGCTGTGGAATATGTTAGCGCTGTATAAAAATAAAGATTATTATTATTATTATATATGTGATCTGATGTTAATTATTGGTTAGATGGTTATATAATTGTGAATATTGGCTTTCTCTTATTATTTTCTTCCATGCATTTAATCCCTTGGGGTATGTTATGACAATCATTGGAAATGGGGTCTGAGTGAGGGATTTCAGTCCTCCTCCTGGTGACCTTATTTCCGACGTCTGAATCATATTCCTGCCACCACATTTGTACCTTAGGCCGCGTTATTTTAAACTGAAAACAGGGATTAGCGGCCCATCCGATTATAGCCAATGAGGCAGATATATCACTGGGCACATCTTTTCCCCAAAACCTAGATTGAGTCCAAGTCTCATTGTGTATGCTGTGTGGGGTTAATACCTTCCATGGCTCCAGAGGTAAGGCTAAGTACGGCATAGTCCTTGCAGATACTGGGCTGTGTGTACAGATCCAACAGTCTTTCGGTTTCTGTCCTTCCATGTCCTTTATAAGAAGAGTATGATATCGAATAAGTTTGTTGTCCCAGTCAGCATTTAAGAGTTTATCCTGTGTCTCTCTAGAGTGCAGTAATCCTGTCACTGCCAGCAAGGTGATTAGAAGAACAGTCATTCTGCTGTTGAAAGGACCTTGTTGCAGTGACTGGTGTGAATCCAGGTGGGCTTTCCCTCAAGTTTTACTGAGGTGGATGTGGTCAGCTGGACTTGGAAGGGGCCGTCAAATTGTGGGTCTAGACTCCTCACGTGTCTGCGTATGACCACCCAAACACCTGGATTCAGCTGGTGCGCGGTCTGCACTGGCATTAGGATCTGGAATGGATGAGAACACATGTTTATGTACCACATTGTCTCTCCTGTAAGGCCTGGACATAGGCTGTCATAGAATCGTGTTGCATTTCTAGCACCTGTGGGAAGTACAGACCAGTCTTTAGTGCACTACCAAACAGGACTTCAAAAGGAGACAAAATTGTTTTTCTATTTGGAGTGTGTCTGACTGAAAAGAGTGCAAGAGGCAAGCACTCTACCCAGCTCTTTCCTGTGTCTGCCATGGCCTTTTGAATTTTCAGTTTAAGTGTCCCATTTCCACTTTCCCACTACTTTGTGGCCTATATGGTGTATGAAATGAAGTGTGTACCCCTATCGCTTTCTATGGTTTCTGGGACACCATACCTGCAGATCAGTTCTTTCATCAGTTTGTCTGCAGTCGTTTTAGCATTTTCACATTTTACCGGATAGGCTTCCGGCCAACCAGAGAAGAGATCTACACATACTAGGAAATTTGCATACACTCCTACCTTGGTAGCTGTATGTAGTCAATCTGCAGTCTCTGAAATGGGTAGAGAGGACTAAGTGTCGCTTTCTTAGGAACTTTTACTGTTTTACCTGGGTTGTGCTGTGCACAGATGAGGCATGATTGTACAAGTTTCGCGGCTGTGTAACTAAAACCAGGAGAAATCTAGAAGGCATCTACCATGGCACACGTGACTTTTTGAGGCGTGCGTGAGTGGGGCCATGTGTTGCTTGTGCCATAATTGGGAACAGGGACTTCAGTAGGCACAATTTATCCTTATTCTCCCATACTCCATTTGAGTTCAGCTCAGCTCCCAGTCTCCCCAGTGTTCCTTCTCTGTTTGGGCAGCCTGTTGCTGGAGGGATTTCAGGACATCTAGGCTCAGTGTGGCTGGAATACGCTGACTCCCTGCCACCGTCCATTGCTCCCTAGGCCGCCTTGCTGCTACTTTAGCAGCCTCGTCCGCCCTTCTGTTGCCCTCTACCTCCACGGAGTCACCGTTCATGTGTGCTTTTACCTTGACAATGCCAACCTAGACTTAATGGGCTTACCAGCTGATGTAAGAAACACTCTACTTCTCCAGATAGGGCCATAATCATGGGCTATTCCCCATGCATAATTCAAATCTGTGTAAATATTAGCGACTTTACCTGCAGCAGCTCTACATGCCTCAGTGAGTGCCTTTAACTCTGCCTCCTGTGCCGACATGTGAGGAGGCAGTGGTTCAGCTCGGATTACTTCATGTAGAATCGCCCATCCTGGTGGTATCTGGAGCCATCTACAAAAACCTCAAAATCTGCATTAGGAACAGGTTTTTCATGGACGTATGCAAAACCCACTGTATCCTGACTCATCAGTTCTATGCAGTCATGTTCATGCACCATGTCACAGTATTCCTCCTCACTTGCTAATATGGTCACAATTTCCTCCTTTTCTGAATCCACAGGCAGGAGGATGGCTGGATTCAGAACATTACATCTTTTGAGGGTGACATACTCAGGAATTAGTAGAGCACATTCAAGTCGGAGCAGTCTGGCCATAGACAGATGTTTTGGTTGAAATTGTACGAGTATTTATTAATGACCTTGTAGGGGGCATAGAGAGTAGAATTTCAATATTTGCAGATGACACTAAACTCTGCAGGGTAATTAATACAGAGGAGGACAATTTTATATTACAGGAGGATTTATGTAAACTAGAAGCTTGGGCTGATAAATGGCAAATGATCTTTAATGGGGATAAATGTAAGGTCATGCACTTGGGTAGAACGAACAAGTTGTATAATTATGTGCTTAATTGTAAAACACTAGGCAAAACAGTCACTGAAAAAGACCTGGGTGTATGGGTGGACGACAAACTCACATTTAGTGGCCAGAGTCAAGCAGCTGCTGCAAAGGCAAATAAAATAATGGGATGCATTAAAAGAGGCATAGATGCTCATGAGGAGAACATAATTTTACCTCTATATAAGTCACTAGTGCGACCACACTTAGAATACTGTGTACAGTTCTGGTCTCCGGTGTATAAGAAAGACATAGCTGAACTGGAGCGGGTGCAGAGAAGAGCGACCAAGGTTATTAGGAAACTAGGGGGTCTGCAATACCAAGACAGGTTATTACACTTGGGGTTATTTAGTTTGGAGAATCGAAGGCTTAGGGGTGATCTTATTACAATGTATAAATATATGTGGGGACAATACAAAGACCTTTCTAATGATCTTTTTACTCTTAGACCTGTGACGGGGACAAGGGGGCATCCTCTACGTCTGGAGGAAAGAAGGTTTAAGCATACTCACAGACGCGGATTCTTTACTGTAAGAGCAGTGAGACTATGGAACTCTCTGCCATATGATGTTGTAATGAGTGATTCACTACTAAAATTTAAGAAGGGACTGGATGCCTTTCTTGAAAAGTATAATATTACAGGGTATATACACTAGTCTCCTTAATATTGCGTTGATCCAGGGAGCTAGTCTGATTGCCGTATGTGGAGTCGGGAAGGAATTTTTTTTCCCCAATGTGAAGCTTACTGTTGCCACATGGGTTTTTTTTGCCTTCCTCTGGATCAACATGTTAGGGCAAGTTAGGATAGGATATGGGTTGAACTAGATGGACTTAAAGTCTCCCTTCAACCTTAATTAATATGTTACTATGTTACTATGTATGGAATGGACGTCATGTGGGGAATAAATTGTCAAACGAAAAATCAGCATGATCTCAAATGCCTTTCCTAGTAGTAGTGCAGCTGCTCCTACCGCATGGACAAACGTAGGTGACACTCTGATCACTGGGTCTAATTGTACTGAGTAGTAAGCTATTGGTCTCAGTTTCCCTCCATGTTGTTGTGTCAGTACTGCGGTAGCATGTTCTCCCTGCTCTGTGCAAAACAAGAAAAATGGCTGGTCATAGTTTGGAATGCCTAAGGCCGGGGCTGACACAATGAGCAGTTTGAGAGAATGGAAGGAATCAATTGCTTCTTGAGTGAGTTCATAGGGGTCTGATGACAAGCAGTCATAAAGTGGTTGCATCATTTGTGAAGCAGACCTTATCCAAGGCCTACAGTAGGTCACCAAGCCTAGGAAAGTGTGTTAGATGCTGATGTGACTTGGGTAAAGGGAGATTTTGAATTGCCTATTTCCTGTCTTCAGTCAGGTGTCTTGTACCTTAAGCAATACAATGTCCCAAAAATGTCACCTTTTGTTTGCAATACTGTAATTTGTCACGTGAGACCTTGCAACCCTTTTCTGCCAAAAAACATAGCAAGGAAACTGTAGCTTCCTTGCAGGACATCTGGTCCAGGCAGCAAAGCAAAAGGTCATCCACGTACTGTAATAGTACTATCTGTGGGTGAGGTGGTAGCCATTGCTCATAGACCCCTGCCATTGCTGTTGAATAGATGGCAGTGGATTTCTTTCCCCCTTGTGGGAGGACTGTCCAACAATATTGTTTACCTTCAAAAGGAAAAAAGATACTGACAGTCAGGGTGCAGGGGTACAGAGAAAAATGCATTTGCCAAATCAATAACTGTGAAACATGTAGACGTTGCTGGGATCTGTGACAGATGTGTGTTGGTTAGGGACGATTGAGGTCACACTTTCTGTAACATCATTAATAGCCCTTAAGTCATGAACCATTCTATAAGTGTTAGGGGAACCCTTCGATCCTTTTTTCATAATGGGATACAAATGGGTGTTGCAGGGAGAATATCTTTGCACCAGAACCCCTGCCTTAACATACTCTTTAACCCCTTCATGACCCAGCCTATTTTGACCTTAATGACCTGGCCATTTTTTGCAATTCTGACCAGTGTCCCTTTATGAGGTAATAACTCAGGAACGCTTCAATGGATCCTAGCGATTCTGAGATAGTTTTTTCGTGACATATTGGGCTTCATGTTAGTGGTAAATTTAGATCGATAATTTTTGCGTTTATTTGTGAAAAAATCAGAAATTTGGCAAAAATTTTGAAAATTTCGCAATTTTCAAATTTTGAATTTTTATTCTGTTAAACTAGAGAGTTATGTGACACAAAATAGTTACTAAATAACATTTCCCACATGTCTACTTTACATCAGCACAATTTTGGAAGCAAAATAATTTTTGTTAGGAAGTTATAAGGGTTAAAAGTTGACCAGTGATTTCTCATTTTTACAACAAAATTTACAAAACCATTTTTTTTAGGGACCACCTCACATTTGAAGTCACTTTGAGGGGTCTATATGGCAGAAAATACCCAAAAGTGACACCCCCCAAGGAACTTATCTAGATGCCTAGTGATCACTTTGAACCCCCAGGTGCTTCTCAAATTGATCCGTAAAAAAAAAAAGTACTTTTTTTTCACAAAAATTATCTTTTAGCCTCAGTTTTTTCATTTTCACATGGGCAACAGGATAAAATGGATCCTAAAATTTGTTGGGCAATTTCTCCTGAGTGCACAGATACCTCATACAGTCATGGCCAAAAGTATTGACACCCCTGCAATTCTGTCAGATAATACTCAGTTTCTTCCTGAAAATGATTGCAAACACAAATTCTTTGGTATTATTATCTTCATTTAATTTGTCTTAAATTAAAAAACACAAAAAGAATTGTCCTAAAGTCAAATTGGATATAATTCCACACCAAACATAAAAAAGAGGGTGGACAAAAGTATTGGCACTGTTCGAAAAATCATGTGATACTTCTCTAATTTGTGTAATTAACAGCACCTGTAACTTACCTGTGGCACCTAACAGGTGTTGGCAAAGCAAAATCACACTTGCAGCCAGTTGACATGGATTAAAGTTGACTCAACTTCTGTCCTGTGTCCTTGTGTGTACCACATTGAGCATGGAGAAAAGAAAGAAGACCAAAGAACTGTCTGAGGACTTGAGAAACCAAATTGTGAGGAAGCATGAGCAATCTCAAGGCTACAAGTCCATCTCCAAAGACCAGAATGTTCCTGTGTCTACCGTGCGCAGTGTCATCAAGAATTTAAAGCCCATGGCACTGTGGCTAACCTCCCTAGATGTCGATGGAAAAGAAAAATTGACAAGAGATTTCAATGCAAGATTGTGCGGATGTTGGATAAAGAACCTCGACTAACATCCGAACAAGTTCAAGCTGCCCTGCAGTCCGAGGGTACAACAGTGTCAACCCGTACTATCCGTCGGTGTCTGAATGAAAAGGGACTGTATGGTAGGAGACCCAGGAAGATCCCATTTCTTACCCCGAGACATAAAAAAGCCAGGCTGGAGTTTGCCAAAACTTACCTGAAAAAGCCTAAAACATTTTGGAGGAATGTTCTCTGGTCAGATGAGACAAAAGTAGAGCTTTTTGGGCAAAGGCATCAACATAGAGTTTACAGGAGAAAATAAGAGGCATTCAAAGAAAAGAACACGGTCCCTACAGTCAAACATGGCGGAGGTTCCCTGATATTTTGGGGTTGCTTTGCTGCCTCTGACACTGGACTGCTTGACCGTGTGCATGGCATTATGAAGTCTGAAGACTACCAACAAATTTTGCAGCTTAATGTAGGGCCCAGTGTGAGAAAGCTGGGTTTCCCTCAGAGGTCATGGGTCTTCCAGCAGGTCAATGACCCAAAACACACTTCAAAAAGCACTAGAAAATGGTTTGAGAGAAAGCACTGGAGACTTCTAAGGTGGCCAGCAATGAGTCCAGACCTGAATCCCATAGAACACCTGTGGAGAGATCTAAAAATGGCAGTTTGGAGAAGGCACCCTTCAAATATCAGGGACCTGGAGCAGTTTGCCAAAGAAGAATGGTCTAAAATTCCAGCAGAGCATTGTAAGAAACTCATTGATGGTTACCGGAAGCGGTTGGTCGCAGTTATTTTGGCTAAAGGTTGTGCAACCAAGTATTAGGTTGAGGGTGCCAATACTTTTGTCTGGCCCATTTTGGGAGTTTTGTGTGAAATGATCAATGTTTTGCTTTTTGCTTCATTCTCTTTTGTGTTTTTTCATTTAAGACAAATTAAATGAAGATAATAATACCAAAGAATTTGTGTTTGCAATAATTTTCAGGAAGAAACTGATTATTATCTGACAGAATTGCAGGGGTGTCAATACTTTTGGCCATGACTGTATGTGGTCATAAACCACTGTTTGGGTGCATGGCAGGGCCCGGAAGGGAAGGAGCGCCATTTGACTTTTTGAATGGAAAATTAGCTCCAATCGTTATCGGACACCATGTCGCGTTTGGAGAGCCCCTGTGTGCCTAAACATTGGAGCTCCCCCACAAGTGACACCATTTTGGAAACTAGACCCCTTAAGGAACTTATCTAGATGTGTAGTGAGCACTTTGAACCCCCAAGTGCTTCACAAAAGTTTATAACATAGAGCAGTGAAAATAAAAAATCATTTTTTTTCCTCAAAAATGATTTTTTAGCACGCTATTTTTTATTTTCACAAGGGTAACAGGAGAAATTGGACCAAAAAAGTTGTTGTCCAGATTGTCCTGAGTATGCTGGTACCCCATATGTGGGGGGGGGGCACTGTTTGGGTGCACGGCAGGGCGCAGAAGGGAATGAGCGCCATTTGACTTTTTGAAATGAAAATTAGCTCCAATCGTTAGCGGACACCATGTCTTGTTTGGAGAGCCCCTGTGTGTCTAAACTTTGGAGCTCCCCCACAAATGACCCCATTTTGGAAACTAGACCCCCTAAGGAACTTATATAGATGCATAGTGAGCACTTTGAACCACCAGGTGATTCACAGAAGTTTATAATGCAGAGCAGTGAAAATAAAAAATCTTTTTTTTTCCTAAAAAAATTTTTTTTAGTTGCCAATTTTTTATTTTCACAAGGGTACTAGGATAAATTGGACCCCAAAAGTTGTTGTCCAGTTTGTCCTGAGTACGCTGGTACCCCATATGTGGGGGGGAACCACTGTATGGGCACACGTTGGGGCTCAGCAGGGAAGTACTGACATTTTGAAATGCTGACTTTGATGGAATGGTCTGCGGGCGTCATGTTACATTTGCTGAGCCCCTGTGTGCCTAAACAGTAGAAACCCCCCCACAAGTGACCCCATTTTGGAAACTAGACCCCCCAAGGAACTTATCTAGATGTGTGGTGAGCACCTTGAACCCCCAAGTGCTTCACAGAAGTTTATAATGCAGAGCCGTGAAAATAAAAAATCATTTTTTTTCCCTCAAAAAAAATGAATTTTAGCACGCAATTTTTTTTTTCACACGGGTAACAGGAGAAATTGGACCCCAAAAGTTGTTGTACAGTTTGTCCTGAGTACGCTGATACCCCATATGTGGGGGATGACCACTGTATGGGCACACGTCAGGGCTCGGAAGGGAAGTAGTGACGTTTTGGTATGCAGACTTTGATGGAATGGTCTGCGGGCATCATGTTACATTTGCAGAGCCCTTGATGTACCTAAACTGTGGAAACCCCCCACAAGTGACCCCATTTTGGAAACTAGACCCCCCAAGGAACTTATCTAGATGTGTGGTGAGCACCTTGAACCCCGAAGTGCTTCACAGAAGATTGTAATGCAGAGCCATGGAAATAAAAAATCTTTTTTTTTCCTCAAAAAATGAATTTTTAGCTCGCAATTTTTTATTTTCACAAGGGTAACAGGAGAAATTGGACCCCAAAAGTTGTTGTCCAGTTTGTCCTGAGTATGCTGGTACCCCATATGTGGGGGGGAACCATTGTTTGGGCACACGTCAGGGCTCGGAATGGAAGTAGTGACGTTTTGAAATGCAGACTTTGATGGAATAGTCTGCGGTCGTCATTACGTTTGCAGAGCCCCTGATGTGCCTAAACAGTGGAAACCCCCCACAAGTGACCCCATTTTGGAAACTAGACCTTCCAAGGAACGTATGTAAGATGTGTTGTGAGCACTTTGAACCCCCAAGTGCTTCACAGAAGTTTATAATGCAGAGACGTGAAAATGAAAAAATCATTTTTTTCCACAAAAATAATTTTTTAGCCCCCAATTTTTTATTTTCCCAAGGGTAACACGAGAAATTAGTCCCCAAAAGTTGTTGTGCAATTTTTCCTGAGTACGCTGATACCTCATATGTTGGGGTAAACCACTGTTTGGGCACACGTCAGGGCTTGGAAGGGAGGGAGCACCGTTTGACTTTTTGAACGCAAAATTGGCTGGAATCAATGGTTGCACCATGTCGCGTTTGGCGACCCCCTGATATGCCTAAACAGTGGAAACCCCTCAATTCTAACTCCAACCCTAACCCCAACACACCCCTAACCACAGCCCTAACCCTAACACATCCCTAACCACAAGCCTAACCCTAATTCCAACGCTAACCCTAATTCCAACCCTAACCCTAATTCTAACCCTAATTCCAACCCTAACCCTAATTCCAACCCTAACCCTAATTCAACCCTAACCCTCTTTCCAACCCTAACCCTCTTTCCAATCCTAACCCTCTTTCCAATCCTAACCCTAACCCTCTTTCCAACCCTAACCCTCTTTCCAACCCTAACCCTAACCCTCTTTCCAACCCTAACCCTCTTTCCAACCCTAAACCTCTTTCCAACCCTAACCCTCTTTCCAACCCTAACCCTCTTTTCAACCCTAACCCTAACCCTCTTTTCAACCCTAACCCTCTTTTCAACCCTAACCCTAACCCTAATGGAAAAATAAAAATATTTTCTTTATTTTATTAGTTGTGCCTACCTATGGGGGTGATAATCGGGGGGTTTATTTACTTTTTCTTTCATTTTGATCACTGTGAGAGTGATCAAAATGAAAGAATGGAATCTGCAGCCGGCAGATTCGGGTGGGCGCACTGCGCATGCGCCCGCCATTTTCTAAGATGGCGGCGCCCATGAACCGGACCCGCCGGACACCGGGAGCAACAGGGGGACTTAGAAGGTGCCGGGGGAGGTGAGAGGGGGTGAGGGGGTTATCGGAATCTGGCGGGGAGCAGAGGGAATGGGAGGGGGGCAGATGATGACAGCGGCGGCAGATCGCCGCTGTCATTCAGTTGCGGGGGGGCGATTGCCGTGGGGGGGTGGAATCGGTGTCTCCAGCCATGTCCGATGCTACAGCAGCATCGACCATGGCTGGATTGTAATATTTCATCATTTTTCATTGATGAAATATTACTATCGCTCTGATTGGCTGTTTCACTTTTAACAGCCAATCAGAGCAATCGTAGCCACGTGGGGGCGAAGCCACGCCCCCTGTGGCGAAGAACAAAGCCCCCTGTATCTGCGGGTCGGGTGACCTTTCATTGACCTAGGTCACCCGACCCACAGGGGGGCTTTAAAGTCATGACGCCACATAGGCGTCATGGGTCGTTCTGGCACGACTTTTCATGACGCCTACGTGGCGTCAAAGGTCGTGAAGGGGTTAATATCCCTGCTCAAGGCCATTGATTTGGCTAGGCTCAAGGGGTATTGCTTTAAACATAAAAAATTACATAAATGAGGTATCGCTGTAACCGTAACCATACTGACCCGAAGAATAAAACCACCTTATCAATTTTACCACACGCGGAACGGTGTAAACGCACCCCCCAAAAGAAATTCATGAAATGCTGGTTTTTGTTCATTCTGCTTCCCAAGAATCGGAATAAAAAGCAATCAAAAAAAGTCACGTGCCCGAAAATGATACCAATAGAAACGTCAACTCGTCCTGCAAAAAATAAGACCTCACATGACTCGTTGGGTCAAAATTTGGAAAAATTATAGCTTTCAAAATGTGGTGATGCAAAAACTATTTTTACAATAAAAAGCGTCTTTTAGCGTGCGACAGCTGCAAAATATAAAAACCCGCTATAAATAGTAAATCAAACCCCCCTTTCCTTAGTTAGGGAAAAATAATAAAATAAAAACAATGTATTTATTTCCATTTTCCCATTAGGGTTAGGGCTAGGGTTAGGGCTGAGATTAGGGTTAGGGGTGTGTTGGGGTTAGGGTTGGAGTTAGAATTGGGGGTTTCCACTGTTTTGACACATCACGGGCTTTCCAAACACGACATGGCGTCCGATCTCAACTCCAGCCAAAAAAGTCAAATAGCGCTGCTTCCCTTCCGAGCTCTGCCATGCGCCCAAATATTGGTTTACCCCCACATATGGGGTATCAGCGTACTCAGGACAAATTGCACAATAACTTTTGGGGTCCTGTTACCCTTGGGAAAATAAAAATTGGGGGTGAAAAGATCATTTTTGTGGAAAAAATATGATTTTTTAATTGTACTGCTGTACGTTATAAACTTCTGTGAAGCCCTTGGGGGTTCAAAGTGCTCACCACATATCTAGATAAGTTCCTTGGGGGGTCTAGTTTCCAAAATGAGGTCACTTGTGGGGGGCTTCCACTGTTTAGGCACATCAGGAGCTCTCCAAACGTGACATGGCATTCGATCTGAATTCCAGCCAATTTTGCAGTGAAAAAGTCAAATGGCGCTCCTTCCCTTCCGAGCTCTGCCATGCACCCAAACAGTGGTTCCCCCACATATCAGGTATCAGCATACTCAGGACAAATTGCACAATAACTTTTCCAGTCTAATTTCTCCTGTTACCCTTGGTAAAATAAAAAAATTGAACCTGAAGTAATTTTTTTTTGTGAAAAAAAGTTAAATTTTCATTTTTTTTTAAAACATTCAAAAAATTCCTGTGGAGCACCTGAAGGGTTAATAAACTTCTTGAATCTGGTTTTGAGCACCTTGAGGGGTGCAGTTTTTAGAATGGTGTCACTTTTGGGTATTTTCTATCATATAGATGCCTCAAAGTGACTTCAAATGTGATGTGGTCCCTAAAAATAAAATGGTGTTGTAAAAATGAGAAATCGCTGGTCAACTTTTAACCCTTATAACTTCCTAACAAAAAAAAATTTTGGTCCCCAAATTGTGCTGATGTAAAGAAAACATGTGGAAAATGTTACTTATTAAGTTTTTTGAGTGCCATATCTCTGGGATTTAAGAGCATAAAAATTCAAAGTTGGAAAATTGTGAAATTTTCAAAATTTTCGCCAAATTTTAGTTTTTTTCACAAATAAACGCAAGTTATATGAATGAAATTTTACCACTAACATGAAGTACAATATGTCACTAGAAAACAATGTCAGAATCACTGGGATCCATGGAAGCGTTCCAGAGTTATTACCTCATAAAGGGACAGTGATCAGAATTACAGTTGAGCGACTTTTGGTTTTTTAGGGTCGAGTTTCGTTTCAAGAAACCCGACTTTTCCAAAAGTCGGGTCAAGCAAAATCGGCCGACTATAGGGAAAAGTCGGGGGTCCGACCGAAACCCGAAACCCAATGTAAGTCAATGGGGAATTAAAGTCGGCAGTGAGAGGAGGACAGGAAACACACCTACAGTGCCCATTTGAATGCCAAAAGCATCAATTCTTATTACTTAAGCTTGTCAACCTTAATTTACTTCATAATACTAGTTACGCACTGAAAAATGGGGGTTATTTGGCTACAGTTGTGGGGGGGTAGGGCTGGCTCCAGGTTTTCGTGGGCCCAGGGCCAAAGAGCGCCCCTTTAACACATACCACAACTCATGATGCTCCGATACGGCAGAGAAATAGCAGTATAGTACAATGAAAAATACTTCACTTACATCTCATGACTGATATCCATTTTAAATTCTCCAATACCTCCAAAAATGGACAGTATATAACTCCATACAGTATTATGGCCAGCGCTTAGTGCGCTATACAGAGTAATGAGTCCCATATATTTCTCCATATGGAATCATTGATCCCATATAATGTTTCAATCTGTATATGATGAGCTCCACATAATGCTATAGTATATGTTGGTCCCAATGGATGAAGCTCCACTGTCTTATGGGCCCTGTAAATGCTCCATATATAATGGGCCCCATTTCTACTGCTCTAGTGTATAATGGGCCCTGTAAATGCTGCTCCAGTGTCTGATGTCCACCTTTGGAATGCTCCAGTGTATGGTGGGCCCCATATATCATTCACCAGAGTATAGTGCTCCCCAAAAATTGCTGTCCCAACATTGAAAACAATTACATAAGTCTCCTTGCTAGGGAATCCCTGCACTACTCTGAACTCCTTGTCGTCCCCATCATCCATCTCACTGCACTTGGCTGTTTAGGCCCTCCCACAGGCAGAGACACTTTTGCGTACTATGCGGTGCCCTGTGCCAGTGCCATTGCCCATGAGTATGCCCCCCCACCTGCTCAAGGAACCTGCACTTTCATCTGCACCTTCCTCTTTGTCACCGTGTAAGGTGATATAGTATGTGGGAAGGGGAACCTGAGTTTCCTCAGGGTCAGATTCTGGCAGTGCAGAGTGCGAGGGGAATGTAGTGGTCTGGGTCAATGTACCAGCAGCATCATCCAGCAGTGGCTGGGCCTAAGTGCACTTGTGGCGTCCCCAAGAGTACGGTCGCCACTGTGGCATTACCTTCCTCCTAGGGAGTGTGTTGTCAAGCTTGGGAGCAACGAAGGATCTCTCTAGCAGTGAAACCAACACACAACACATTTCCCACTCCAGGCTAGCAGGGAGACCTCTGAACCTGACTGCTGAGGAGCTGCTCTCTGTGGTCGGGAGGAGGTAAGTTAGGGCACTCTGTGCAGGGAAGGGGAAGTGTGTGGACGTGAGAAGGGGAGCTGGAGGATGAGCAGAGTTAAGGCTCACTCCTAGCTGGAGCGCATGGTCCCGATTCCGGTCTCCGAGTTTGTAGGAACACTGACGTTCCTGCAGCAGAAACCGGGGAAGCAGCAGCTATAAATGCTCTGTACCCAACTAAGGCTCAGAGGCCCCAGCATCGACGTGTGGGAGCCAGAAGGAAAAGGCTACAGCTGTCTGCCATACAAGTAAAGTCTGAGGAACATCTGTTAGACAGGAGGCGCTTCAGTGAACCACGGTCCTGTGAGTGCTTCCCCCACAAGCGCTAGAAAGGAGACGTTCAGGAAGGTACATGTTGGCGGAGTGTTGGAAGGGAGCTTTCCATTTTGGTCCCGGAGATTGGCTGAGGTCCTGACCCGGAGGACACAGCGCGGAGGCAGGCATCTGTGTAACCTGCAGACTGTGAGTAAAGCTTTGGAACTGCACGCTCTGGTGTCCTACAGTTATTCCAGCACCGCTACATCTGGGTACCAGCACCTACACCGCCTGTGCCTTTCCCCCATCACTACATCTACACTTCCCTGGGACTCCAGCTCCACCTGTGGGGAGCTTCACCATCTGTTATGCATGAGTCGCCGTAGTAGGCAAAAACAGAAATACTAGCTAAGTCCAGAAAACCAGAGAAGTTGACAGCTATCAGATTGCAGACCCCTGAACCTATCAACAACAACTATCAGTAGCCATGTGGGGTTCCTACGGTGCCCTAGACCCCTCGATCACAGCCAGAGAACTAAATAGCCTAAAGACAGAAAGGGAAATCTAAACTGCCCCAGAGCAGACCCCAAAGCAATAGGCAACCCCCAACATATAATGACGGTGAAGCAAGATGAAAAAACACTCACACAGATAGAAAGATAGGCTGAGCAAATGATGGGGCCCAAGCTAACTAAATAGGACAGGATAGAAAAGCTGCTGTCTGCAATCCGCCATAACCCTATCAAAACAAGAGCCAACAGGCTGATAGGGAAAAAAGCCCTGAAGACGCTAGGCTTCAAAAAGACTATATCAGTACTCAGGTATTTTCTGAAGACAGAGCAAAAAGGAATTCAGCTCACCCCAGCAGGGAATGGCAGAAATCCAGAAAAACAAGGCAAAACAAAACCAAAACACAAATGCAAAAGCAGAGCAGAAAACTTAGCTTTTGAAGAGCAGGAATCAAACTGGTCTCCTAGAATCCCTCAGAGAGATCACCTGCAAGGCAGAATGGCGTCGGCTGCCTTGTATCCAGTCAGCAATTCCCATCACCCAGTCATCATCATCCAGCTCAGGTGCTTGGTAATCAGCCTCACTACCTTCCTTCACCAGAAGAGGGAGTTCATCAGACCTCAATGGTGAAGGGGAAAATGAACTCACAACAGTACCTCCCCCTTGAGGAGGGGTCACCGAACCCTCATCCACGCCACCAGGGCGATCAGGGTGAGCCCGATGAAAGGCACGCACCAATCTTTTGGCATGAATATCAGAGGCAGAGACCCAGGAATTATCCTCCTGACCATAACCCTTCCACTTAACCAAATTCTGGAGTCTCCGTCTAGCCAGACGGGAATCCAGTATCTTCTCTACCTCATATTCCATGTTACCTTCAACCAATACAGGGTCCGGAGGTGCCACCCCAGGAACTACTGGTTCAACAAACCTCTTCAACAAGGACTTATGAAACACATTATGGATTTTAAATGTGACAGGAAGAGCCAAACGAAAAGAGACCGGATTAATAATCTCCAAAATTTTGTAAGGTCCATTAAATCTAGGCTTAAACTTAGGAGAAGCCACCTTCATAGCAATATTTTTTGATGATAACCAAACCATATCACCAACCTTAAACTGGGGACCAATGGTCCAATGTCGGTTGGAAAACCGCTGGGCCTTTTCCTGGGAGAGAGATAACTTAGGTGCAAGCAGGCATCCCATAAGCAAAGCATCACAGAAGCTAAGCATCCAGCAAAACGGCAGTTATACATGGCAGTTAGTCAGGGCAGGAGTCAGGTAACCCACACTTTGCTCTCCCCTTTAACCATGTGCTTTATTTTTATCCTCCTGTGTTCCCTTGCCATCCACATTCACCACCCTATCCCCCCTCCATCTCGATTCATACACATCAGCCCCTCTATACTTCCCTTTCCCATGTACAGCTCCCATGCACTCCTCACCTTCCTGAGAAACCTCAGCCCATCTTGCCCAAACACGTCACAGAAAAAAACTACTTACAATTCCAACAACTATTTGCTCTTTATCTTCCTACTCCTACTGATTTCAGGGGACTTCTCCCCCAACCCTGGTCCACCATCCCCCAACCTCAACCCCTACCCTACCTCATATCGAAACCATAATAATCTTATTAACATTACTTGCTCTCCCTCATCTCTATCTTTTAATTGTGCCCTCTGGAATCCACGGTCTGCTTGTAACAAGCTTCCTTTCCTACACAACTACTTTCTCAACAACTCTCTTAATCTGTTGGCCCTCACTGAAACCTGGATTCAGGATTCTGACACTGTCTCTCCTGCTGCCATTTCCTACGGTGGCTTACAATTCTCTCACTTCCCGAGACCCACAAACAGACATGGTGGTGGAGTCGGCATACTCCTGTCCCCACAATGCACTTTCCAGGTCATCCCCCCAGTTCCATCACTCTTATTCCCTTCTTTTGAGGTCCACACCATCAGGCTCTTCCATCCCCTCTCCCTCAGGGTAGCGGTCATATACCGGCCCCCAGGCTCACCCACCCACTTCCTTGACCACTTTTCAGCCTGGCTGCCGCACTTCATGTCCTCAGAACTACCAACCCTCATCCTGGGAGACTTCAACATCACCATTAACAGCCCTACTTCCACATCTGCATCCCAGCTTCTATCACTAACCACCTCTCTAGGCCTCCCACAGCTTTCAGTCTCTGAGACACATAAGGACGGTAACACCCTTGATCTGGTCTTCTGCCGGCTCTGTTCAATCTCCCACCTAAATAACTCACCGCGTCCACTCTCTGACCACAACATTCTCTCCTTCACTCTCACAAATCCTCACCCACCCCAGCACACTCCTACCTATCACACATTCAGAAATCTACAAGCCATTAACCCTCAGACACTTTCAGATTCCCTACACTCATCACTGTCCCCAATCTCCTCTCTTTCCTGTCCTAATCTGGCTGTTCATCACTACAATGACACTCTTAGAAGCACCCTTGACCAAGTAGCTCCCCTCACCCTCAGAACCTCCAAACACAGAGTAAAACAGCCCTGGCTCACATCGCAAACTCAACTTCTCTAGCGATGCTCCAGGAGTGCTGAACGCCTATGGAGAAAAACCAGCACACCAGAAGATTTCATCCACTTCAAATTTATGTTAAGAACCTATAACGCTGCCCTTCACCTCGCCAAACAGACCTACTTCACCACCCTGATCTCCTCACTAGTCAACAACCCCAAGAAACTTTTTGACACTTTTCACTCCCTCCTCAGGCCAAAAGCACAAGCCCCTATCACAGACATTTTTGCTGATAACCTGGCCTCCCACTTTACAGAAAAAATAGATAATATCCGTCAAGAAATCTGCTCCCAACCGCCAAGTGCCGTGACTCCCATCCTTTCCTGCATCTACCCTGGCTCACTTTCCACATTTGATCCCATCACAGAAGAAGAAGTCTCCAGACTCCTCTCTTCTTCTCGTCCGACTACATGCACTACCGACCCCATGCCCTCACATCTCCTCCAGTCTCTCTCTCCAGTTGTCACAACGCACCTAACTACAATCTTTAATCTCTCCCTCTCCTCGGGCATTTTCCCATCCTCATTCAAACACGCCATTGTTACTCCATTACTAAAGAAACCTGCTCTCGACCCATCCTGCACAAACAACTACAGACCAGTCTCCAATCTCCCCTTCATCTCTAAACTTTTGGAACGCCTAGTTTACTCCCGCCTTACCCGTTACCTCTCCACTCACTCCCTTCTAGACCCTTCACAGTCTGGCTTCCACCCCTTACATTCGACTGAAACTGCACTCATCAAAGTGACCAATGACCTTCTGACAGCAAAACGTAACGGTGGCCACTTTCTGCTCATTCTTCTTGACCTATCTGCAGCTTTCGATACTGTTGACCACCATCTCCTACTCTCTAGGCTCCAGTCACTAGGCATTAAGGACACTGCTCTCTCCTGGTTCTCTTCCTATCTCTCTGACCGCTCCTTCAGTGTTTTGTTCTCTGGCTCCACGTCATCTCCTCTTCCTCTTGCTGTTGGGGTACCTCAGGGCTCAGTCCTTGGTCCCCTTCTTTTCTCTCTCTACACAGCCCCAATTGGACAGACCATCAGCAGATTTGGCTTTCAGTACCATCTTTATGCTGATGACACACAACTATACACATCTTCCCCCGACCTCACCCCCGCTGTACTACAGAACGCCAGTGACTGTCTGTCCGCAGTCTTCAATATCATGTCCACTCTCTATCTGAAACTCAACCTCTCTAAAACTGAACTTCTTCTGCTCCCGCCGTCTACTAACCTCCCTAATTCTGACATTTCCCTCGCCGTGGATGGTACCACAATAACACCCCGGCAGCAGGCACGCTGTCTGGGTGTTTTGTTTGACACCAATCTCTCCTTCACATCCCATATACAATCTCTTGCCCGCTTTTGCCGCTTACACCTAAGGAACATCTCTAGAATCCGCCCTTTTCTCACTATGGAAACAACAAAAACCCTCACTGTTGCATTGATCCACTCACGCCTGGATTACTGCAATGCTCTATTAATTGGCCTCCCCGTCACTCGACTCTCCCCCCTCCAGTCCATACTTAATGCAGCGGGCAGGATCGTCCATCTGGCTAATCAGTACTCGGACGCGTCCGCTCTTCGCCAGTCCTTACATTGGATGCCCATTCATTATAGGATCCAATTCAAAGTGCTTGTTCTCACCCACAAAGCTCTCCACAGTGCGGCACCCCCTTACATTTCTTCCCTCATTTCTGTCTATCGGCCTAGCCGATCGCTGCGCTCTGCAAACGACTTTCGACTAACCTCTGCACTAATCCGTACCTCCCACTCCCGACTCCAAGACTTCTCTCGTGCTGCTCCTATCCTCTGGAATGCTCTACCCCAAGAAATCAGGACTATCCACAATTTGCATAGTTTTGACGCTCCCTCAAAACACACTTGTTCAGAGCGACCTATCACGTTCACTGATCAAAGTCATTCTCTGTGTAAGTGTGCTTGTGTAGCCCATTCACTATCTCCATCCATCCTTCACTCCCTCAAGATGGCTGGACCTTCATTGTAAATACACAATTGTAAATACACACCTGTACTTTGTATCTCCCCCACCTCATTGTAGATTGTAAGCTCTCACAAGCAGGGTCGTCTCATTTCGTCTTATTTTGCTTCAATTATTGTATTGTTAACGTTGTTACTTATGACTTGTGTTTTGAAACTGTTAAACTGTAAAGCGCTGCGGAATATGTTGGCGCTATATAAATAAAGATTATTATTATTATTATTATTATTATTATTATTATTATCCACCACTTGGTCCCAGATCTGGTGCATTCTCTCCACCACAGTGTCAACACCTGGGCAGTCAGAAGGCTCCACCTGCCCTGAAGAAAACCGAGGATGAAACCCAAAGTTATAAATAAAAGGTGACATCAAAGTGGCAGAACTAGCTCTATTATTTAAAGCAAATTCGGCCAAGGGCAAAAATGAAACCCAATCATCCTGATCAGCGGAAATAAAACATCTCAAATACGAATCCAAGGTCTGATTTGTTCTCTCCGTCTGCCCATTGGTCTGAGGGTGAAAAGCAGAGAAGGACAATGGAATTCCCAGCTTGGAACAGAAAGTCCTCCAAAATCTAGACACAAACTGAACTCCTCTGTCAGATACAATGTTCTCAGGAATCCCGTGCAAGCGAACCACCTGTTGCAAAAACAGGGGCACCAACTCAGAGGAAGATGGCAACTTAGGGAGTGGTACAAGATGAACAATCTTAGAGAACCTATCACAAATCACCCAAATAACAGTCATTCTCTGAGAGACAGGCATATCAGAGATAAAATCCATTGAAATATGGGTCCATGGCCTCCTGGGGACTGGCAAAGGCATCAACAACCCAGTAGAGCGAGAACAAGGTTTAGATCGGGAGCAAGTCCCACAGGACTGCACAAAATTCCTGACATCACGAGACAAGGCGGGCCACCAAAAAGACCGACTCACCAGATCTCTAGTACCAAAAATACCTGGATGACCTGCCAATGCAGAGCAATGAACTTCAGACATCACTCTCTTCTTCCACTGGTCAGGAACATACAACTTTCCACTGGGACAACGCTCAGGTTTGTCCTCCTGGAACTCTTCCAGAGCACGTCTCAAATCGGGCAAGATGGCAGAAAGAACTACCCCTTCGCCTAAGATGGTAGCAGGCTTGGTCACCACATGAGAATCAGCAAAGAAGCTCCTAGAGAGAGCGTCAGCCTTGACATTCTTAGTGCCAGGAAGAAAAGAGCCCACAAAATCAAAACGTGTAAAAAACAAGGCCCACCTAGCCTGTCTAGGGTTCAAGCGTTTGGCCGACTCCAGGTAAATCAAATTCTTGTGGTCAGTGAGGACCACGACTTGATGTTTAGCTCCCTCCAACCAATGTCTCCACTCCTCAAATGCCCATTTCATGGCTAACAGTTCCCAATTCCCCACATCATAGTTACGTTCAGATGGAGAGAACTTTCGGGAAAAGAAAGCACAGGGATTCATTTTAGATGTTACAGGATCCTTTTGGGACAAAACAGCTCCTGCACCAATCTCAGAAGCGTCCACCTCTACCTGGAACAGGAGTGAAACATCAGGTTGCCGCAAAACCGGGGCAGAAGTGAATCTTCGCTTCAGCTCCTGAAAGGAAGAAACAACCTCCGGAGACCAATTCAACACATCAGCACCCTTCTTAGTCAGATCAGTCAATGACTTGGCAATACTAGAAAATTTTGCTATAAATTTCCGATAAAAATTAGCAAAACCCAAAAACTTCTGGAGGGCCTTCAAAGAAGTGGGCTGAACCCAATCATAAATGGCCTGTACCTTGGCCGGGTCCATTTCATTAGTTGACGGAGACAAAATAAATCCCAAAAATGAAATCCTCTGTACCCCAAAAAGGCATTTCGATCCTTTGACATACAGGGAATTCTCCCTCAAGATCCAGAACACAGTCCGAACATGTTCCACATGAGAATCCCAATCCTTGGAGAAGATCAAAATATCATCCAGATAGATCATCAAAAATTTATCCACAAAGTCTCGGAAAATGTCATTCATGAAGCACTGGAAGACAGAAGGGGCATTAGTGAGCCCAAAAGGCATCACCAGGTACTCAAAATGTCCCTCCGGAGTATTAAACGCCATCTTCCATTCATCCCCATGCTTAATGCGGATAAGATTATACGCCCCCTGAGGTCAAGCTTGGTAAACCAGCAAGCACCTTTAACTCTGGAGAATAGATCCGAAATCAGGGGTAACAGATAATGATATTTAATAGTAATTTTGTTGAGGGCACGATAATCAATACAAGGCCTTAATGAACCATCCTTTTTGGCCACGAAAAAAAAAACGGCACCTAAGGGTGAAGAGTAGAGTTGAGCGAAACGGGTCGAAAAATTTCAAAAGTCGCTGACTTTTGGCAAAGTCGGGTTTCATGAAACGAAACCCGACCCTAGGATGAGGTCGGCCACGAGGTCGGCGACTTACGCGCCAAAGTCGCGTTTCAAAAGTTTGTTTTGCGCTCTTTTTCAGCCAATCAGGATCCACGGACACTGTGGGCAACGTGATGACATAGGCAGGAGTCACCACCATCTTTCAGAAGGGCATGCAAGTGATTGGCTTGCTTTGGTGGGCGTCACAGGGGGTATAAAAGGGCGTGCACGCCGACCGCCATCTTACTTCTGCCGATCTCAGTATAGGGAGAGGTTGCTGCTGATTCTGTAGGGAGAGCGTTAGGCAGGGAAGAAGACAAAAAAACTGCTTCTGCTGCTAGCGATTTGGCCTGCACAACACACCAGTCACTGTGTGTGCAGTGCAAGGGGAGGCTATATTGTGGTGTATCAGTGGTGTTGGTTGTTGGGCTGCCTTTTAAGGCTTCCTGACAGGCTGGCATTGCTGTTTACCCACTGCTCTGCAAACTGCTTTTTTAAAAGCAATCCAATCTCCCTTATCCTCTAGTCACTTTTGTCACAGCTGTGCCATCGAGCCTGTGACATAGCGCTCAGATATCAGTGGGCCTCACACAATCCAAAAGTGTCCAGTGTCCACAAGTGTCTGCAGAAATTCAAAATCTCCCTTATCCTCTCGTCACTTTTGTCACAGCTGTGCCATCGAGCCTGTGACATAGCGCTCAGATATTCATTGGGCCTCACACAATCCAAAAGTGTCCAGTGTCCACAAGTGTGTGCAGAAATTCAAAATCTCCTTTATCCTCTAGTCACTTTGGCCACAGCTGTGCCATCGAGCCTGTCACATAGCGCTCAGATATTCATTGGGCCTCACACAATCCAAAAGTGTCCAGTGTCCACAAGTGTGTGCAGAAATTCAAAATCTCCCTTATCCTCTCGTCACTTTTGTCACAGCTGTGCCATCGAGCCTGTGACATAGCTCTCAGATATCAGTGGGCCTCACACAATCCAAAAGTGTCCAGTGTCCACAAGTGTCTGCAGAAATTCAAAATCTCCCTTATCCTCTCGTCACTTTTGTCACAGCTGTGCCATCGAGCCTGTGACATAGCGCTCAGATATCAGTGGGCCTCACACAATCCAAAAGTGTCCAGTGTCCACAAGTGTGTGCAGAAATTCAAAATCTCCCTTATCCTCTCGTCACTTTTGTCACAGCTGTGCCATCGAGCCTGTGACATAGCGCTCAGATATCAGTGGGCCTCACACAATCCAAAAGTGTCCAGTGTCCACAAGTGTGTGCAGAAATTCAAAATCTCCTTTATCCTCTAGTCACTTTGGTCACAGCTGTGCCATCGAGCCTGTCACATAGCGCTCAGATTTCATTGGGCCTCACACAATCCAAAAGTGTCCAGTGTCCACAAGTGTCTGCAGAAATTCAAAATCTCCCTTATCCTCTAGTCACTTTGGTCACAGCTGTGCCATCGAGCCTGTCACATAGCGCTCAGATATTCATTTGGCTTCACACAATCCAAAAGTGTCCAGTGTCCACAAGTGTGTGCAGAAATTCAAAATCTCCCTTATCCTCTCGTCACTTTTGTCACAGCTGTGGCATCGAGCCAGTGACATAGCGCTCAGATATTCATTGGGCCTCACACAATCCAAAAGTGTCCAGTGTCCACAAGTGTGTGCAGAAATTCAAAATCTCCCTTATCCTCTCGTCACTTTTGTCACAGCTGTGCCATCGAGCCTGTGACATAGCGCTCAGATATCAGTGGGCCTCACATAATCCAAAAGTGTCCAGTGTCCACAAGTGTGTGCAGAAATTCAAAATCTCCCTTATCCTCTCGTCACTTTTGTCACAGCTGTGCCATCGAGCCTGTGACATAGCGCTCAGATATCAGTGGGCCTCACACAATCCAAAAGTGTCCAGTGTCCACAAGTGTGTGCAGAAATTCAAAATCTCCTTTATCCTCTAGTCACTTTGGTCACAGCTGTGCCATCGAGCCTGTCACATAGCGCTCAGATATTCATTGGGCCTCACACAATCCAAAAGTGTCCAGTGTCCACAAGTGTGTGCAGAAATTCAAAATCTCATTTATCCTCTAGTCACTTTGGTCACAGCTGTGCCATCGAGCCTGTCACATAGCGCTCAGATATTCATTGGGCCTCACACAATCCAAAAGTGTCCAGTGTCCACAAGTGTGTGCAGAAATTCAAAATCTCCCTTATCCTCTAGTCACTTTGGTCACAGCTGTGCCATCGAGCCTGTCACATAGCGCTCAGATATTCATTGGGCCTCACACAATCCAAAAGTGTCCAGTGTCCACAAGTGTGTGCAGAAATTCAAAATCTCCTTTATCCTCTAGTCACTTTGGTCACAGCTGTGCCATCGAGCCTGTCACATAGCGCTCAGATATTCATTGGGCCTCACACAATCCAAAAGTGTCCAGTGTCCACAATGTCTGCAGAAATTCAAAATCTCCCTTATCCTCTAGTCACTTTGGTCACAGCTGTGCCATCGAGCCTGTCACATAGCGCTCAGATATTCATTGGGCCTCACACAATCCAAAAGTGTCCAGTGTCCACAAGTGTGTGCAGAAATTCAAAATCTCCTTTATCCTCTAGTCACTTTGGTCACAGCTGTGCCATCGAGCCTGTCACATAGCGCTCAGATATTCATTGGGCCTCACACAATCCAAAAGTGTCCAGTGTCCACAAGTGTCTGCAGAAATTCAAAATCTCCCTTATCCTCTAGTCACTTTTGTCACAGCTGTGCCATCGAGCCTGTCACATAGCGCTCAGATATTCATTGGGCCTCACACAATCCAAAAGTGTCCAGTGTCCACAAGTGTGTGCAGAAATTCAAAATCTCCCTTATCCTCTCGTCACTTTTGTCACAGCTGTGCCATCGAGCCTGTGACATAGCTCTCAGATATTCATTGGGCCTCACACAATCCAAAAGTGTCCAGTGTCCACAAGTGTGTGCAGAAATTCAAAATCTCCCTTATCCTCTCGTCACTTTTGTCACAGCTGTGCCATCGAGCCTGTGACATAGCGCTCAGATATCAGTGGGCCTCACACAATCCAAAAGTGTCCAGTGTCCACAAGTGTCTGCAGAAATTCAAAATCTCCCTTATCCTCTCGTCACTTTTGTCACAGCTGTGCCATCGAGCCTGTGACATAGCGCTCAGATATTCATTGGGCCTCACACAATCCAAAAGTGTCCAGTGTCCACAAGTGTGTGCAGAAATTCAAAATCTCCTTTATCCTCTAGTCACTTTGGTCACAGCTGTGCCATCGAGCCTGTCACATAGCGCTCAGATATTCATTGGGCCTCACACAATCCAAAAGTGTCCAGTGTCCACAAGTGTGTGCAGAAATTCAAAATCTCCCTTATCCTCTCGTCACTTTTGTCACAGCTGTGCCATCGAGCCTGTGACATAGCTCTCAGATATCAGTGGGCCTCACACAATCCAAAAGGGTCCAGTGTCCACAAGTGTCTGCAGAAATTCAAAATCTCCCTTATCCTCTCGTAACTTTTGTCACAGCTGTGCCATCGAGCCTGTGACATAGCGCTCAGATATCAGTGGGCCTCACACAATCCAAAAGTGTCCAGTGTCCACAAGTGTGTGCAGAAATTCAAAATCTCCCTTATCCTCTCGTCACTTTTGTCACAGCTGTGCCATCGAGCCTGTGACATAGCGCTCAGATATCAGTGGGCCTCACACAATCCAAAAGTGTCCAGTGTCCACAAGTGTGTGCAGAAATTCAAAATCTCCTTTATCCTCTAGTCACTTTGGTCACAGCTGTGCCATCGAGCCTGTCACATAGCGCTCAGATTTCATTGGGCCTCACACAATCCAAAAGTGTCCAGTGTCCACAAGTGTCTGCAGAAATTCAAAATCTCCCTTATCCTCTAGTCACTTTGGTCACAGCTGTGCCATCGAGCCTGTCACATAGCGCTCAGATATTCATTTGGCTTCACACAATCCAAAAGTGTCCAGTGTCCACAAGTGTGTGCAGAAATTCAAAATCTCCCTTATCCTCTCGTCACTTTTGTCACAGCTGTGGCATCGAGCCAGTGACATAGCGCTCAGATATTCATTGGGCCTCACACAATCCAAAAGTGTCCAGTGTCCACAAGTGTGTGCAGAAATTCAAAATCTCCCTTATCCTCTCGTCACTTTTGTCACAGCTGTGCCATCGAGCCTGTGACATAGCGCTCAGATATCAGTGGGCCTCACATAATCCAAAAGTGTCCAGTGTCCACAAGTGTGTGCAGAAATTCAAAATCTCCCTTATCCTCTCGTCACTTTTGTCACAGCTGTGCCATCGAGCCTGTGACATAGCGCTCAGATATCAGTGGGCCTCACACAATCCAAAAGTGTCCAGTGTCCACAAGTGTGTGCAGAAATTCAAAATCTCCTTTATCCTCTAGTCACTTTGGTCACAGCTGTGCCATCGAGCCTGTCACATAGCGCTCAGATATTCATTGGGCCTCACACAATCCAAAAGTGTCCAGTGTCCACAAGTGTGTGCAGAAATTCAAAATCTCCTTTATCCTCTAGTCACTTTGGTCACAGCTGTGCCATCGAGCCTGACACATAGCGCTCAGATATTCATTGGGCCTCACACAATCCAAAAGTGTCCAGTGTCCACAAGTGTGTGCAGAAATTCAAAATCTCCTTTATCCTCTAGTCACTTTGGTCACAGCTGTGCCATCGAGCCTGTCACATAGCGCTCAGATATTCATTGGGCCTCACACAATCCAAAAGTGTCCAGTGTCCACAAGTGTGTGCAGAAATTCAAAATCTCCTTTATCCTCTAGTCACTTTGGTCACAGCTGTGCCATCGAGCCTGTCACATAGCGCTCAGATATTCATTGGGCCTCACACAATCCAAAAGTGTCCAGTGTCCACAAGTGTGTGCAGAAATTCAAAATCTCCCTTATCCTCTAGTCACTTTGGTCACAGCTGTGCCATCGAGCCTGTCACATAGCGCTCAGATATTCATTGGGCCTCACACAATCCAAAAGTGTCCAGTGTCCACAAGTGTGTGCAGAAATTCAAAATCTCCTTTATCCTCTAGTCACTTTGGTCACAGCTGTGCCATCGAGCCTGTCACATAGCGCTCAGATATTCATTGGGCCTCACACAATCCAAAAGTGTCCAGTGTCCACAAGTGTGTGCAGAAATTCAAAATCTCCTTTATCCTCTAGTCACTTTGGTCACAGCTGTGCCATCGAGCCTGTCACATAGCGCTCAGATATTCATTGGGCCTCACACAATCCAAAAGTGTCCAGTGTCCACAAGTGTGTACAGAAATTCAAAATCTCATTTATCCTCTAGTCACTTTGGTCACAGCTGTGCCATCGAGCCTGTCACATAGCGCTCAGATATTCATTGGGCCTCACACAATCCAAAAGTGTCCAGTGTCCACAAGTGTGTGCAGAAATTCAAAATCTCCCTTATCCTCTAGTCACTTTGGTCACAGCTGTGCCATCGAGCCTGTCACATAGCGCTCAGATATTCATTGGGCCTCACACAATCCAAAAGTGTCCAGTGTCCACAAGTGTGTGCAGAAATTCAAAATCTCCTTTATCCTCTAGTCACTTTGGTCACAGCTGTGCCATTGAGCCTGTCACATAGCGCTCAGATATTCATTGGGCCTCACACAATCCAAAAGTGTCCAGTGTCCACAATGTCTGCAGAAATTCAAAATCTCCCTTATCCTCTAGTCACTTTGGTCACAGCTGTGCCATCGAGCCTGTCACATAGCGCTCAGATATTCATTGGGCCTCACACAATCCAAAAGTGTCCAGTGTCCACAAGTGTGTGCAGAAATTCAAAATCTCCTTTATCCTCTAGTCACTTTGGTCACAGCTGTGCCATCGAGCCTGTCACATAGCGCTCAGATATTCATTGGGCCTCACACAATCCAAAAGTGTCCAGTGTCCACAAGTGTCTGCAGAAATTCAAAATCTCCCTTATCCTCTAGTCACTTTTGTCACAGCTGTGCCATCGAGCCTGTCACATAGCGCTCAGATATTCATTGGGCCTCACACAATCCAAAAGTGTCCAGTGTCCACAAGTGTGTGCAGAAATTCAAAATCTCCCTTATCCTCTCGTCACTTTTGTCACAGCTGTGCCATCGAGCCTGTGACATAGCTCTCAGATATTCATTGGGCCTCACACAATCCAAAAGTGTCCAGTGTCCACAAGTGTGTGCAGAAATTCAAAATCTCCCTTATCCTCTCGTCACTTTTGTCACAGCTGTGCCATCGAGCCTGTGACATAGCGCTCAGATATCAGTGGGCCTCACACAATCCAAAAGTGTCCAGTGTCCACAAGTGTCTGCAGAAATTCAAAATCTCCCTTATCCTCTCGTCACTTTTGTCACAGCTGTGCCATCGAGCCTGTGACATAGCGCTCAGATATTCATTGGGCCTCACACAATCCAAAAGTGTCCAGTGTCCACAAGTGTGTGCAGAAATTCAAAATCTCCTTTATCCTCTAGTCACTTTGGTCACAGCTGTGCCATCGAGCCTGTCACATAGCGCTCAGATATTCATTGGGCCTCACACAATCCAAAAGTGTCCAGTGTCCACAAGTGTGTGCAGAAATTCAAAATCTCCCTTATCCTCTCGTCACTTTTGTCACAGCTGTGCCATCGAGCCTGTGACATAGCTCTCAGATATCAGTGGGCCTCACACAATCCAAAAGTGTCCAGTGTCCACAAGTGTCTGCAGAAATTCAAAATCTCCCTTATCCTCTCGTCACTTTTGTCACAGCTGTGCCATCGAGCCTGTGACATAGCGCTCAGATATCAGTGGGCCTCACACAATCCAAAAGTGTCCAGTGTCCACAAGTGTGTGCAGAAATTCAAAATCTCCCTTATCCTCTCGTCACTTTTGTCACAGCTGTGCCATCGAGCCTGTGACATAGCGCTCAGATATCAGTGGGCCTCACACAATCCAAAAGTGTCCAGTGTCCACAAGTGTGTGCAGAAATTCAAAATCTCCTTTATCCTCTAGTCACTTTGGTCACAGCTGTGCCATCGAGCCTGTCACATAGCGCTCAGATTTCATTGGGCCTCACACAATCCAAAAGTGTCCAGTGTCCACAAGTGTCTGCAGAAATTCAAAATCTCCCTTATCCTCTAGTCACTTTGGTCACAGCTGTGCCATCGAGCCTGTCACATAGCGCTCAGATATTCATTTGGCTTCACACAATCCAAAAGTGTCCAGTGTCCACAAGTGTGTGCAGAAATTCAAAATCTCCCTTATCCTCTCGTCACTTTTGTCACAGCTGTGGCATCGAGCCAGTGACATAGCGCTCAGATATTCATTGGGCCTCACACAATCCAAAAGTGTCCAGTGTCCACAAGTGTGTGCAGAAATTCAAAATCTCCCTTATCCTCTCGTCACTTTTGTCACAGCTGTGCCATCGAGCCTGTGACATAGCGCTCAGATATCAGTGGGCCTCACATAATCCAAAAGTGTCCAGTGTCCACAAGTGTGTGCAGAAATTCAAAATCTCCCTTATCCTCTCGTCACTTTTGTCACAGCTGTGCCATCGAGCCTGTGACATAGCGCTCAGATATCAGTGGGCCTCACACAATCCAAAAGTGTCCAGTGTCCACAAGTGTGTGCAGAAATTCAAAATCTCCTTTATCCTCTAGTCACTTTGGTCACAGCTGTGCCATCGAGCCTGTCACATAGCGCTCAGATATTCATTGGGCCTCACACAATCCAAAAGTGTCCAGTGTCCACAAGTGTGTGCAGAAATTCAAAATCTCCTTTATCCTCTAGTCACTTTGGTCACAGCTGTGCCATCGAGCCTGTCACATAGCGCTCAGATATTCATTGGGCCTCACACAATCCAAAAGTGTCCAGTGTCCACAAGTGTGTGCAGAAATTCAAAATCTCCTTTATCCTCTAGTCACTTTGGTCACAGCTGTGCCATCGAGCCTGTCACATAGCGCTCAGATATTCATTGGGCCTCACACAATCCAAAAGTGTCCAGTGTCCACAAGTGTGTGCAGAAATTCAAAATCTCCTTTATCCTCTAGTCACTTTGGTCACAGCTGTGCCATCGAGCCTGTCACATAGCGCTCAGATATTCATTGGGCCTCACACAATCCAAAAGTGTCCAGTGTCCACAAGTGTCTGCAGAAATTCAAAATCTCCCTTATCCTCTAGTCACTTTGGTCACAGCTGTGCCATCGAGCCTGTCACATAGCGCTCAGATATACATTGGGCCTCACACAATCCAAAAGTGTCCAGTGTCCACAAGTGTGTGCAGAAATTCAAAATCTCCTTTATCCTCTAGTCACTATGGTCACAGCTGTGCCATCGAGCCTGTCACATAGCGCTCAGATATTCATTGGGCCTCACACAATCCAAAAGTGTCCAGTGTCCACAAGTGTGTGCAGAAATTCAAAATCTCCCTTATCCTCTCGTCACTTTTGTCACAGCTGTGCCATCGAGCCTGTCACATAGCGCTCAGATATTCATTGGGCCTCACACAATCCAAAAGTGTCCAGTGTCCACAAGTGTGTGCAGAAATTCAAAATCTCCCTTATCCTCTCGTCACTTTTGTCACAGCTGTGCCATCGAGCCTGTGACATAGCTCTCAGATATTCATTGGGCCTCACACAATCCAAAAGTGTCCAGTGTCCACAAGTGTGTGCAGAAATTCAAAATCTCCCTTATCCTCTCGTCACTTTTGTCACAGCTGTGCCATCGAGCCTGTGACATAGCGCTCAGATATCAGTGGGCCTCACACAATCCAAAAGTGTCCAGTGTCCACAAGTGTCTGCAGAAATTCAAAATCTCCCTTATCCTCTCGTCACTTTTGTCACAGCTGTGCCATCGAGCCTGTGACATAGCGCTCAGATATTCATTGGGCCTCACACAATCCAAAAGTGTCCAGTGTCCACAAGTGTGTGCAGAAATTCAAAATCTCCTTTATCCTCTAGTCACTTTGGTCACAGCTGTGCCATCGAGCCTGTCACATAGCGCTCAGATATTCATTGGGCCTCACACAATCCAAAAGTGTCCAGTGTCCACAAGTGTGTGCAGAAATTCAAAATCTCCCTTATCCTCTCGTCACTTTTGTCACAGCTGTGCCATCGAGCCTGTGACATAGCTCTCAGATATCAGTGGGCCTCACACAATCCAAAAGTGTCCAGTGTCCACAAGTGTCTGCAGAAATTCAAAATCTCCCTTATCCTCTCGTCACTTTTGTCACAGCTGTGCCATCGAGCCTGTGACATAGCGCTCAGATATCAGTGGGCCTCACACAATCCAAAAGTGTCCAGTGTCCACAAGTGTGTGCAGAAATTCAAAATCTCCTTTATCCTCTAGTCACTTTGGTCACAGCTGTGCCATCGAGCCTGTCACATAGCGCTCAGATATTCATTGGGCCTCACACAATCCAAAAGTGTCCAGTGTCCACAAGTGTCTGCAGAAATTCAAAATCTCCCCTGTCCTATAGACACCTTGTACCTTGTTTTACATTACTATATAGTTTGTTGGATTTTGTCTACATTTCTACCAAAAATGAGGAAGGCTGGTGGAAGAGGCCGTGGAATTGGGCGGGGGTTGGCAGCTGGTAATGATGGTGTTGGTGGTGGATCTGATGGTAGTGGCAAGAGCAAAATAGGACCGAATGCAGGAGGTGTTGAGCCTGCGTCATCGTCTGGCTACATAAGGCCTCGAATGCTTAGTTTTCTAGGAGTTGGCAAACCGCTTTTAAAGCCAGAGCATCAGGAAAAAGTTTTGTCTTACATTGCTGACTCAGCCTCCAGCTCTATCGCCTCCTCTTCTTCAGTTGTAAAAAGTAAAAGCACTGAGTCGTCATTGGAGGCTCATGTTCATGAACCACACCTTTCCTTGTGTCCTTCACCCCAACCAAGATTGAAGGATGACGCAGGCCATACTACTGATTACTCAATGGAGCTGTTTTCACATACCATGCCTGGATTATCAAGTCAAATGGTGAATTACCCAGGCCAAGATGAATCTGACATGGAGTGCACTGATGCACAGCCGCTGATGGATAATTCTGCTGGTACATTCACTCAGAGCACTACATTGTCCTCGCAGTGTACAGAGCCAGATTCTGACCCTGATGAGACTCAGGTTCCCCTTCCCGCACACTATACCACCATACACGGTGACACAGAGGAAGGTGCACATGACATAGAAGAGGAGGTGATGGATGACCCAGTTGTTGACCCAGATTGGCATCCATTGGGGGAAGAGGGTGCTGCTTCCAATAGCTCAGATGAGGAGCATCCACAGCAGACATCGACATCGTAACAGCTGTTATCTGGCAGGCCCGGAGCACTCCAAAGACAGGTTCCAAACATCAAAAGAGTTGCTGGACAGCTTGTCCAGAGGGTCAAAAGATCACAGCGTGCTAGGCCGCAAAATGTCTGCCAAAGTAGGAAGAGTGCAGTGTGGCACTTTTTTGACCAAAATCCTCATGATCAGGCCAAGGTTATCTGTAATAAGTGCGCAAAGACCTTTAGCCGAGGGAAAATCTGAAAAATTTGAATACCAGTTGCATGCTTAGACATTTAACCAGCATGCACTTGCAAGCGTGGACACAACACCAAACCTCAAGTGCCACATGTGCAACTGATCACAACGAAGGTAGTCAGCAACGCTACATTGTTTCCCCCACTGTAAGCCCACCGGTTAGCACAGCAGCAAATGTTGAGGTGTTGTTGCAAGACCACAGCAGTCAGGGAATCCCACTGTTATATCAACGAAAGACTGATTCTAGGCCATCAGAAAGAACACCAACTCCATCACCATCATCAACCCTCTCTCAGTCCGCCCTGTCCACCGCTACTTCCACCATATGCAGCTCTCAAGTCCAGCTCACCCTCCCAGACACTATGAGTAGGTCAAGAAAGTACTCAGTCTCTCATCCGCGTACACTGGGTTTGAACGCCCACATTGCCAAACTAATCTCGTTTGAGATGATGCCCTTTCGGTTGTTGGAAAGCACAGCTTTCCGCGAACTCATGGCCTATGCAGTACCACGCTATGACCTACCCAGTCGCCACTTCTTCTCTCGCAAAGCCATCCCAGCCCTCCACCATCATGTGAAAGACCGCATTGTCCATGCACTCAAGCAGTCAGTGAGCGGAAAGGTGCACCTCACAACTGATGCATGGTCCAGTCGGCATGGCCAGGGCCGTTACGTGTCCATCACTGCGCACTGGGTTAATGTGGTGGATGCACGGTCCACAGGGGACAGCGGTGGTGGGACAGTGCTGCCTAGCCCACGGTATAGGAAACAGTTGGCTGTAGGCGTTCGACCCTCCTCCTCCTCCTCCTCCAGAAGCGAAAGCTCGTCCACAGAGCGCAGTCGTACGAGCACTCCATCTGCAGCTGCCACTGTTGCACACGATGTGTCCCCCTATCGAGCAGCTAGTGGAAAGCGTCAGCAGGCTGTGTTGCAGATGATGTGTTTGGGCAACAGACACACCGCCGAGGTGCTGGCCGAGTACTTGAAGCGACAAACTGAGTCATGGCTGGGCATTGTACATCTTGAGGCAGGCAAGGTAGATAGTGATAACGGCCGTAATTTTGTGGCAGCCATAGCCCTTTCAAAACTCAGCCATATACCTTGCTTGGCTCACACCTTGAACCTGGTGGTGCAGTGCTTCCTCAAAAATTATCCGGAGTTAACAGCCCTGCTCCAGAAGGTGCGAAGACTGTGCGCGCACATCCGCCGGTCGCCTGTACACTCCGTTCGTATGCAGAAGCTGCAGCGATTGCTCCACCTTCCCAACCACCGCCTCATTATCGACATTGCAACAAGGTGGAACTCCACCCTGCACATGGTGGAGCGGCTGTGCGAGCAGAGGCAGGCCATAATGCATTTGTGAGAGGATACACGGCCAGGCACTTTGAGAGCAGACATGGAGTTGACAGGTGTGCAGTGGTCGAAGCTGAAAGACCTCTGTAAAGTCCTTCAGTGTTTTGAGGAATGCACACGGCTGGTAAGCGCAGACGACGCCATCCTAATCATGAGCATCCCACTTATGCGTCTGCTCATGCAAACTTTGACGCACCTTGAGCAGGCGTCTGCAGCCAATGTTGATGAGGAGGAAGAGGAGGAGGGAATCCTTGATGACATTCAGCCATTGTCTGCTCAGGGACCTCTCCTGGACGAGGTGGAGGAAGAAGAGGAGGAGGAGGATGATGGGGATGATTACTTAGGGGAGGAGGATGCATCTCGTGGGGCAAGTGAAAATGTTGGCGTGGCAAGGTCTGGTACAGGGTTTGTGCGTGACTGGAGGGATGTGGATTTGCCAGAAAGTGCTCCTCCAACCAGCACTCGCAGTGCATCATGACACCGGGAACATTGGCCCACATGTCAGATTATGCCCTGCAGATCCTAAAAAGGGACCCACGCATTGCCAAAATGATGAACGATGACAACTACTGGTTGGCCAGCATCCTGGATCCACGCTATAAAGGCAAATTACAAAACATCATGCCACCGGAGAACCTTGACCTAATATTGGCTAATAAACAAGCAACTCTGGTAAATCGGTTGCTTGAGGCATTCCCAGCACACAGCAGCGGTGATGGTTCTCACACGAGTCGTACGGGCCTGGGGCAGCTTGGCAGAGGTGTTCGTGGTGCACACAGCAGAAGTGGCGTTGGAGACAGGGGTTTCATGACAATGTTGTGGACTGATTTTTCAAATACCGCTCACACAACTGGTAATACTGCATCGATGGAAAGTGACAGGAGACAGCAGTTGTCAACTATGGTTACAAACTACTTTTCCTCCCATATCGATGTTCTCCCACACAGGTCATTCCCCTTTGACTATTGGGCCGCTAAACTGGACACCTGGCCTGAATTGGCCCAATATGCCTTACAGGAGCTCGCTTGCCCAGCTGCAAGTGTGCTATCGGAAAGAGTCTTCAGTGCAGCTGGATCAATCCTGACAGAAAAAAGGACCCGTCTGTCAACCCAAAATGTGGATGATCTAACCTTCATTAAAATGAACCATGCATGGGTTTCCAAGGATTTTGTCCCACCTTCCCCTGATGACACATAGGGTGACAGAAAAATGGCTTGCTTTGGTCCACCTCTTCCTGGGACTTGACCTATTTCGCCTTTTGCATCAGCTGAATGTCCAACATCAACATATGCCACTTTCTAAAACTCCCTAACTGTGCTGCCTCCCCCCCCCATGGCCGGGGTCACCACCTAGCGCAAGACACCGTGCGAGTTCCGTTGCCCTGGACTGGTGGGTAGGCCGACTCATGGGTGCGGGCACTGGCACAGGGTCCCTCATAGTGCAATCAAGTGTCTCTGACGGTGGTGGTGCACACCCGCCATCAGACACACCGCCGTACTATGAGGGGCCCAGTGCCAGTACCGACGCCCACGAGTGGGCCCCCCTTGCTTGGGCAGGGCCCCAGCATTTGCAATCTTTACCTCTCCCTGCTCCTCCGCTGTGTAATCTGGGCCGTCAAATCCATACTGTGCCTGACACCGTCTGAGCCTGCCTCCTGATGTACAGACATATATTTTGAATGTGTACGCTATCCATACATGTTATCCGGGGATACGGTACCCTTTCTAACCTTTGTGCAATCACGTGCAATCCATACTGGGCCTAACACCGTCTGAGCCTGCCTCCTGATGTATAGACATATATTTTGAATGTGTACGTTATCCATACATGTTATCCGGGGATACGGTACCCTTTCTAACCTTTGTGCAATCACGTGCAATCTATACTGGGCCTAACACCGTCTGAGCCTGCCTCCTGATGTATAGACATATATTTTGAATGTGTACGCTATCCATACATGTTATCCGGGGATACGGTACCCTTTCTAACCTTTGTGCAATCACGTGCAATCCATACTGGGCCTAACACCGTCTGAGCCTGCCTCCTGATGTACAGACATATATTTTGAATGTGTACGCTATCCATACATGTTATCCGGGGATACGGTACCCTTTCTAACCTTTGTGCAATCACGTGCAATCCATACTGGGCGTGAGAACGGCTGGCGAGCTGTTAAGCAAGCTACAGCACCTGTGGTTTGCACATGTAAGTTTTTCATTTTTTCAGGAATGACGGTTAGGCCTAATTCCGGAACTGCGGTTGACCTGCACTTACTGGGAAATCATTGTTCGCGGGTAATAATTGTCATCAGTGATCCCCATCACTAAAGTTGTTCAGCGGGTTATCTGCACCTGTAAGCGACAAACGCTGGCCTTTTCAGTGTAGCGCACATGCGGCCACGGACATGTAATGGCATGACACACCAGTTATTGGCCAATCTCATGTGCCAGAGCCTCACGTGTCCCTCTAGTAAGCCGGACTCGGACCGCGGGGCATGACGGAGTCTCGTTCGTTAACGGAATTAAGCTTGCAATGTGTGCATCTGTTCTGTAGCTGGCATGGTTGAGGTTTCCCAGGTGGAGTCGAATTTAACCGTAGGCTCCACTCCTGGTGGTGCCCTTCTGGACATTCCTTTAAGGTTCAGCTTTGCAACCATACTGCCCACGTAAAACAAACACTTTGCCTTCATGAACGCTGTTTGGAGGGTCATGACTCGTGGGAATAACGCCGCCCAATCAGTTAACCTGCTAGAGAGATCGTTCGTTGCTCCCAAGCATGACATCACACTCCCTAGGAAGAAGGTAATGCCACTGTGGCGACCGTACTCCTGGGGGCGACACAAGTGCACTGATGCCCAGCCACTGCTCGATGAATCTGCTGGTACATTGACCCAGACCACTACATTCCCCTCGCACGCTACACGGCCTGAATCTGACCCTGATGAAACTCAGGTTACCCTTCCCATATACAGTTCCATCTTACACGGTGACAAAGAGGAAGCTGCAGATGAAAGTGCAGGTTCGGCCCACCCGCCATCAGACACACCACCGTACTATCAGGGGCCCTGTGCCAGTGCCGTTGCCAACGAGTGGGCCCCCCCCTGCTTGCTCAGGATCACAGCACTTGCAAAGTTGAAATACTGTGCAGTGAGATGGAAGATGGGGACGACGAGGAGTCCAGACAAGTACAGGGATTCCCTAGCGAGGAGACTTATTTGATTGTTTTCAATGTTGGGACAGCAATTTTTGGGGAGCACTATACTCTGGAGAATGATAGATGGTGCCCACCATACACTGGAACATTCCAAAGGTGGACATCAGACACTGGAGCAGCATTTACAGGGCCCATTATACACTAGAGCATTAGAAATGGGGCCCATTATGTTTGGAGCATTATTTGGGCCCATAAGACAGTGGAGCTTCATCCATGGGGACCAACATATACTGTAGCATTATGTGGAGCTCATCATATACTGTTTCAAACATTATATGGGACCAATGATTCTGTATGGAGAAATAGATAGATATGGCCTCGTCATGAGATGTAAAAAGTGAAGTATTTTTCATTGTACTATACCGCTATTTCTCTGCCGTATCGGAGCATGATGAGTTGTGGTATGTGTTAAAGGGGCGCTCTTTCGCCCAGGGCACATGAAAACCTGGAGCCAGCCCTACCCCCCCACAACTTTAGCCAAATAACCCCCATTTTTCAGTGCGTAACTTGTATTATGAAGTTAATTAAGGTTGACAAGCTTAAGTAAGAAGAATTGATGCTTTTGGCATTCAAATGGGCACTGTAGGTGTGTTTCCTGTCCTCCTCTCACTGCCGACTTTTATTCCCCATTGACTTACATTGGGTTTCGTGTTTCGGGACGACCCCGACTTTTCCCTATAATCGGACGATCTTGCTCGACCCGACTTTTGGAAAAGTCGGGTTTGACGAAACGAAACGCGACCCTAAAAAACCAAAAGTCGCTCAACTCTAGTGAAGAGGATGGTCTAATATGACCCTTCTCCAACGCCTCCTTAATATAGGATCGCATAGCCTCGTGCCCGGGTACAGATAAATTGAAGAGCCGACCCTTGGGAAATTTACACCCCGGGCTCAGTTCAATTGCACAGTCATAACTCCTATGAGGAGGTAAAGACGCAGACTCATTCTCACTAAATACATCATAAAAGTCCGCCAAATAGTCAGGAACATCATGCGACTGAGGAGAGGTGGAAAAAAACGGAACCTCACTAAGGGCACACCGACAACCCCAACTCACCACAGACACAGATTTCCAATCCAAAACTGGATTATGAATTTGCAACCAGGGAAACCCCAGAACAATGGTATCATGCAAATTATGCAACACCAAAAATCTGCAATTTTCTTGATGGTCTGGGGCGACCCGCATTACCACATGGGTCCAAAACTGAGGTTTATTCTTTGCCAAAGGAGTAGCATCAATCCCCCTCAAAGGGATAGGCGTCCGCAGAGGTGTCATCGGAAATCCACAACGTTTAGCAAAATCCAAGTCCATTAGGTTCAGGGCTGCTCCCGAATCCACAAAAGCCTTGGCGGAAAATGTGGACAGGGAGCAGATCAGAGTAATTGCCAGAAGAAACTTAGGTTGAACACCACCCACAGAAAACGTGTGTGCAAAACATTTCTCTCGTTTAGGACAGACAGAAATAATATGCGATGCATCTCCACAAAAAAACCACAGCTCATTACGCCTTCTGAACTCCTGACGTTGCTCCCTGGACAAAACTTTATCACATTGCATAGGTTCAGACACTTGTTCAACAGGTGGCAACACCTCTCGTGCAGTCCTGCGTTCACGTAAACGCCGATCAACCTGAATGGCTAATGACATAGAGTCGTCAAGACCAGAGGGAACAGGAAATCCCGCCATAGTATCTTTTACGGCTTCTGACAAACCCTTCCGAAAGAGAGCTGCCAAGGCATTATCATTCCAGGTAGTAAGGACCGCCCACTTTCGGAATTTTTGACAGTACAATTCTGCAGAATCTCGACCCTGGCTCAATGCCAACAGGGCCTTTTCAGCCTGATCAATAGCATTAGGTTCGTCATACAACAACCCCAAGGCTTGAAAAAACGCATCCACATTAGTCAGAATAGGATCATCTGGTTTCAAAGAAAACGCCCAATCCTGGGGATCGCCACGCAGCAAAGAGATGACAATTCTAACCTGCTGCGCGGAGCTCCCTGACGAGTTAGGCTTCAAGGCAAAAAATAATTTACAATTATTTTTGAAATTCAAAAATTTAGACCGATCCCCAAAAAACACATCAGGAGTAGGGATCTTTGGTTCAGCAGCATGTGAATAAACAAGGTAGGCGGAAATTCCCCGCACTTCCGCAGCGAGCTGCACCACACGATCAGACAATTGCTTTATCTCCATTGAGAGAAAAAAAAATTCCCCCTACGGCCTCAGAGATATAGAGGAAAAAATATACACGCTTTTTTTTTTTTTACAATTCTTTCCTGCTATTGAGTACCCTAGGATCTGCGGTATGGCTGGTGATTCTGTTATGAATAAGTCACCGTAGGAGGCAAAAACAGAAATGCTAGCTAAGTCCAGAAAACCAGAAAAGTTGGCAGCTATCGGATTGCAGACCCCTGAACCTATCAACAACTACTAGCTGTAGCCGTGGGGGGTTCCTACGGTGCCCTAGACCCCTCGATCACAGCCGGAGAACTAAATAGCCTAAAGACAGAAAGGGAAATCTAAACTGCCCCAGAGCAGACCCCAAAGCAATAGGCAGCCCCCAACATATAATGACGGTGAAGCAAGATGAAAAAACACTCACACAGATAGAAAGATAGGCTGAGCAAATGATGGGGCCCAAGCTAACTAAATAGGACAGGATAGAAAAGCTGCTGTCTGCAATTCACCATAACCCTATCAAAACAAGAGCCAACAGGCTGATAGGGAAAAAAGCACTGAAGACGCTAGGCTTTAAAAACACTAAAACACTATATCAGTACTCAAGTATTTTCTGAAGACAGAGCAAAAAGGAATTCAGCTCACCCCAGCAGGGAATGGCAGAAATCCAGAAAAACAAGGCAAAACAAAACCAAAACACAAATGCAAAAAGCAGAGCAGAAAACTTAGCTTTTGAAGAGCAGGAATCAAACTGGTCTCCTAGAATCCCTCAGAGAGATCACCAGCAAGGCAGAAGGGCGTCGGCTGCCTTATATCCAGTCAGCAATTCCCATCACCCAGTCATCATCATCCAGCTCAGGTGCTTGGTAATCAGCCTCACTACCTTCCTTCACCAGAAGAGGGAGTTCATCAGACCTCAATGGTGAAGGGGAAAATGAACTCATAACAACCATCTTTACAGCACAACACCATCAGTCCCAGAGGATCTGCATGCAGCGTCGGCCTAACATCTATGTTGCCGAACACCACAGGTGGCGTCAAACTATCTATACAAACTCTTTACCATTATACCACGCCATTTACATGGGCGCCCAGGGCCACCATCCGGGTCACCGCTGCTGTGACACATCCCACTGACACCGGCCCGGTACCGAGTACCCCACAGCCCTGGGAGGGCGACCCATATGCCGACTGCTGATCGGGCGGCGTTATTCCCACGAACCTCCAAACAGCGTCCATGAAGGCAAAGTTTTTGGTTTCCGGGGGCAGTATGATTGCAAAGCTGAACCTTAAAGGAATGTCCAAAAGGGCACCACCAGGAGTGGAGCCTGTGGCTTAATTGGACTCCACCCGGGAAACCACAGCCATGCCACCTAAAGAAAAGATGCACACTTTGAAAGCTTTGTCGATTCTGTGTGAGGTGTGGCATGTGTGTTTGTAGTTGTGCTAGCGATTTCTCAGCTTTATTCCGTTAACAACCGAGACTCCGGCATGCCCCCGCAGTACGCGTCAAGCTTACTAGAGGGATAAGCGAGTCTCTGGCACGTGAGATCGAGCAATAACAGGTCTAGCATTCCCGTACATGTCCAGGGCTGCATGCACGCTACACTGAAAGGACCAGTTTTTGTCGCTTACAGGTGCAGATAACCTGCTGAACTCCGTTAGTGATGGGGATCTGGGATTCAGATTATTCCCCGCGAACGATGATTTCCCAGTAAGTTCAGGTCAACCGCAATTCCAGAGTTAGACCTAACCGTCATTCCTGAAAAAATTACATGTCCAAACCACAAGTGCTGTAGCTTGCTTAACAGCTCGGCAGCCGTTCTCAGGCCCAGTATGGATTCAACAACATTGTAGAAAGTTGATAAAGGGTACAGTTTCACCGGATAACACGTATATATGTAGCCTAGTTTACACATTAAAAATATATGTCTATAGATCAGGAGGCAGACTCAGATGTTCTCAGGCCCAGTATGGATTTGACCAGATTGTACAAAGTTGAGAAAGGGTACTTTATCACTGGATAGCAGGTATATATAGCATAGTTTAAACATGTAAAATCTCCGTGTTCTCAGTATGGATTACACAGCAATCTAAAAAGTGGAAAAAAGGAAATGCATTTGAGGCGTACACAACTATATACTTTTGGTGTTATTTTTAAATCTTCATATATATTTCTGTCTCAGTAATACAGTCCAGCCTCTCCGCAATAGGAAATGAGATGCATACAATTACTGACATAAAGGCTAGTGATTGCAGAAATCTAGGAATTACTATTCACGGGAAAAACTTCCGTCACAATTCTCATAGGTGATGCTGACCCTCAATTAATTTGTGTGTTGAGACAGTGAAAACTTTTTTTTGTGAATAAAGTCTTGCTGTATCGCACTTCCATTGATTCCATCACTGTTACTCATCTCAATCAAATTTTTATCACAGGGAGCGATGTAAACATGGTGCTCACTGGTTATCATGATCTGTCACGTAACTTTGGAGTGCAAAAGACAGAAGCCACAGGCCGTAGGCGATTCTATTTGATTGGCATGAGAGGGCACATTTTAAAATGTGCGCCGGAATGTCACACGTTTGTGAGTAGGAAAACTGTGAAAGCTGATGATAAACCACCGCTGCATGTCATTGTGAGTTGACATCCATAAGAAATGGAAGCCATTGATCATCTGGAGCTTGAGCCCGGCCAGCAGGACAGGGCATAGCTACATCTTAACCATCATCTTTCAGTTCAATCAATTTGTAGTGGCACTCCCAGTGAAGGATTTGACAGCCCAGACTACACAGTGGAGGAGCAGGGAGAGGTAAACATTGCAAATGCTGGGGCCCTGCCCAAGCAAGGGGGGCACACTCGTGGGCGTCGGTACTGGCACTGGGCCCCTCATAGTACGGCGGTGTGTCTGACGGCGGGTGTGCACCACCATCATCAGAGACATTTGATTGCACTATGAGGGACCCTGTGCTGTTATGAATGAGTCACCGTAGGAGGCAAAAACAGAAATGCTAGCTAAGTCCAGAAAACCAGAGAAGTTGGCAGCTATTGGATTGCAGACCCCTGAACCTATCAACAACAACTAGCAGTAGCCGTGGGGGGTTCCTACGATGCCCTAGACCCCTCGATCACAGCCGGAGAACTAAATAGCCTAAAGACAGAAAGGGAAATCTAAACTGCCCCAGAGCAGACCCCAAAGCAATAGGCAGCCCCCAACATATAATGACGGTGAAGCAAGAAGAAAAAACACTCACACAGATAGAAAGATAGACTGAGCAAATGATGGGGCCCAAGCTAACTAGATAGGACAGGATAGGAAAGCTGCTGTCTGCAATCCGTGAAAAACCCTATCAACATAAGAGCCAACAGACTGACAAGGAAAAAGGCCCTGAAGACGCTAGGCTTCAAAAAGACTATGTCAGTACTCAGGTATTTTCTGAAGACAGAGCAAACCGACAAAAAAGGATTTCAGCTCACCCAGCAGGGAATGGCAGAATCCAGAAAAGCAAGGCAAACTAAAACCAAAACACAAATGCTAAAAGGCAAAGCAGAAAACTTAGCTTTTGAGGAGCAGGAATCAGACTGGTCTCCTAGAATTCCACAGAGAAATCACCAGCGAGGCAGAAGGGTGTCGGCTGCCTTATATCCAGTCAGAGATCCCCGTCGCCCAGTCATCCTCTCCAAGCTCAGGTGCTTGGTAATCAGCCTCACTACCTTCCTTCACCAGAAGAGGGAGTTCATCAGACCTCAATGGTGAAGGGGAAAATGAACTCATAACACTGTGCCAGTGCCCGCGCCCAAGAGTTGGCCTACCCACCTGTCCAGGGCAACGGCACTCGCACGGTTTCGTGCGCTAGGTGGTGACCCCGGCCATGGGGGGGGCAGCCCAGTTAGGGCGGTTTACAAAGTGGCATATGTTGATGTGGGACATTCAGCTGCTGTTTAAAAGGCAAAATAGGTCAAGTTCACGGAATAGGAGGTGGACCAAAGCAAGCCATTTTTCTGGCAACCTATGTGTCATCAAGGGAAGGTGGGACAAAATCCTTGGAAACCCATGCATGGTTCATTTTAATGAAGGTTAGATCATCCACATTTTGGGTTGACAGACGGGTCCTTTTTTCTGTCAGGATTGATCCAGCTGCACTGAAGACTCTTTCCGATAGCACACTTGCAGCTGGGCAAGCGAGCTCCTGTAAGGCATATTGTGCCAATTCAGGCCAGGTGTCCAGTTTAGCGGCCCAATAGTCAAAGGGGAATGACCTGTGCGGGAGAACATCGATATGGGAGGAAAAGTAGTTTGTAACCATAGTTGACAACTGCTGTCTCCTGTCACTTTCCATCGATGCAGTATTACCAGTTGTGTGAGCGGTACTTGAAAAATCAGTCCACAACTTTGTCATGAAACCCCTGTCTCCAACGCCACTTCTGCTGTGTGCACCACGGACACCTCTGCCAAGCTGCCCCCGGCCAGTACGGCTCGTGTGAGAACCATTACCGCTGCTGTGTGCTGGGAATGCCTCAACCAACTAGTTTACCAGAGTTGCTTGTTTATTAGCTAATATTAGGTCAAGGTTCTCCTGTGGCATGATGTTTTGTAATTTGCCTTTATAGCGTGGATCCAGGATGCTGGCCAAACAGTAGTCGTCATCGTTCATCATTTTGGCAATGCGGGGGTCCCTTTTTAGGATCTGCAAGGCATAATCTGACATGTGGGCCAATGTTCCCGGTGTCAATGATGCACTGCGAGTGCTGGTTGGAGGAGCACTTTCTGGCAAATCCACATCCCTCCAGTCACGCACAAACCCTGTACCAGACCTTGCCACGCCAACATTTTCACTTGCCCCACGAGATGCATCCTCCTCCCCTAAGTAATCATCCCCATCATCATCCTCCTCCTCCTCTTCTTCCTCCACCTCGTCCAGGAGAGGTCCCTGAGCAGACAATGGCTGAATGTCATCAATGATTCCCTTGTCCTCTTATCGTCAAGATTGGCTGCAGACGCCTACTCCTTAAGGTGCGTCAAAGTTTGCATGAGCAGACGCATAAGTGGGATGCTCATGCTTAGGATGGCGTCATCTGCACTTACCAGCCGTGTGCATTCCTCAAAACACTGAAGGACTTTACAGAGGTCTTTCAGCTTCGACCACTGCACACCTGTCAACTCCATGTCTGCTCTCAAAGTGCCTGGCCGTGTATCCTCCCACAAATGCATTATGGCCCGCCTCTGTTTGCACAGCCGCTCAACCATGTGCAGGGTGGAGTTCCACCTTGTTGCAATGTCGATAATGAGGCGGTGGTTGGGAAGGTGGAGCAATCGCTGCAGCTTCTGCATACGAATGGAATGTACAGGCGACCGGCGGATGTGCGCGCACAGTCTTCGCACCTTCTGGAGCAGGGCTGTTAACTCCGGATAATTGTTGATGAAGCACTGCACCACCAGGTTCAAGGTGTGAGCCAAGCAAGGTATGTGGCTGAGCTTTGAAAGGGCTATGGCTGCCACAAAATTACGGCCGTTATCACTAACTACCTTGCCTGCCTCAAGATGTATACTGCCCAGCCATGACTCAATTTGTCACTGAAAGTACTCGGCCAGCACCTCCGTGGTGTGTCGGTCGCCCAAACACATCATCTGCAACACAGCCTGCTGACGCTTTCCACTAGCTGCTCGATAGGGGGACACCTTGTGTGCAACAGTGGCAGCTGCAGATGGAGTGCTCGTACGACTGCGCTCTGTGGACGAGCTTTCGCTTCTGGATGAGGAGGAGGAGGAGGGTCGAACGCCTACAGCCAACTGTTTCCTATACCGTGGGCTAGGCAGCACTGTCCCACCACCGCTGTCCCCTGTGGACCCTGCATCCACCACATTAACCCAGTGTGCAGTGATGGACACGTAACGGCCCTGGCCATGCCGACTGGACCTTGCATCTGTTGTGAGGTGCACCTTTCCACTCACTGACTGCTTGAGTGCATGGACAATGCGGTCTTTCACATGATGGTGGAGGGCTGGGATGGCTTTGCGAGAGAAGAAGTGGCGACTGGGTAGGTCATAGCGTGGTACTGCATAGGCCATGAGTTCGCGTAAAGCTGCGCTTTCCAACAACCGATAGGGCATCATCTCTAACGAGACTAGTTTGGCAATGTGGGCGTTCAAACCCAGTGTACGCGGATGAGAGAGTACTTTCTTGACCTATTCATAGTCTCTGGGAGGGTGAGCTGGACTTGAGAGCTGCATATGGTGGAACTAGCGGTGGACAGGGCGGACTGAGAGAGGGTTGAAGATGGTGATGGAGTTGGTGTTCTTTCTGGTGGCCTAGATTCAGTCTTTCGTTGATATAACAGTGGGATTCCCTGACTGCTTTGGCCTTGCAATGACACCTCAACATTTGCTGCTGTGCTAACCTGTGGGCTTACAGTGGGGGAAACAATGTAGCATTGCTGACTACCTTCTTTGTGATCAGTTGCACATGTGGTACTTGAGGTTTGGTGTTGTGTCCACGCTTGCAAGTGCATGCTGGTTAAATGTCTAAGCATGCAACTGGTATTCAAATTTTTCAGATTTTTCCCTCGGCTAAAGGTCTTTGCGCACTTCTTACAGATAACCTTGGCCTGATCATGAGGATTTTGTTCAAAAAAGTGCCATACTGCTCTCTTCCTACTTTGGAAGACATTTTGCGGCCTAGCATGCTGTGCTATTTTGACCGTCTGGACAAGCTGTCCAGCAACTCTTTTGATTTTTGGAACCTGTCTTTGGAGTGCTCCGGGCCTGCCAGATAACAGATGTTGCAATGTCGATGTCTGCTGTGGATGCTCCTCCTCCTCATCTGAGCTATTGGAAGCAGCACCCTCTTCCCCCAATGGATGCCAATCTGGGTCAACAACTGGGTCATCCATCACCTCCTCTTCAATGTCATGTGCACCTTCCACTGTGTCACCATGTATGGTGGTATAGTATGCGGGAAGGGGCACCTGAGTCTCATCAGGGTCAGAATCTGGCTCATTACACTGCGAGGACAATGTAGTGCTCTGAGTGAATGTACCAGCAGAATCATCTATCAGTGGCTGTGCATCAGTGCACTCCATGTCAGATTCATCTTGGCCTGGGTAATTCACCATTTCACTTGATAACCCAGGCATGGTATGTGAAAACAGCTCCATGGAGTAATCAGTTGTATGGCCTGCGTCATCCTTCAATCTTGGTTGGGGTGAAGGACACAAGGAAAGGCGTGGTTCATGAACATGAGCCTCCAATGACGACTCAGTGCTTTTATTTTTTACAACTTCAGAAGAGGAGGCGATAGAGCTGGAGGCTGAGTCAGCAATGTAAGCCAAAACTTTTTCCTGAACCTCTGGCTTTAAAAGCGGTTTGCCAACTCCTAGAAAACTAAGCCTTCGAGGCCTTGTGGAGCCAGACGATGACGCAGGCGCAACACCTCCTGCATTCGGTCCTATTTTGCTTTTGCCAATACCATCAGATCCACCACCAACACCATCATTACCAGCTGGCAACCCCTGCCCAATTCCACGGCCTCTTCCACCAGCCTTCCTCATTTTTGGTAAAAATGTACACAAAATCCCACAAACTATATAGTAATGTAAAACAAGGTACAAGGTGTATATAGGACAGGGGAGATGTAGAATTTCTGAACACACTTGTGGACACTGTTGGATTGTGTGACGCCCAGTGAATATCACACCGCTATGTCACGGGCTCAATGTCGTAGGTGTGAAAAATGTCACTATAGGACAGGGGAGATGTAGTATTTCTGAACACACTTGTGGAGACTGTTGGATTGTGTGAGGCCCAGTGAATATCACACCGCTATGTCACAGTCTCAATGTCGCAGGTGTGAAAAATGCCACTATAGGACAGGGGAGATGTAGAATTTCTGAACACACTTGTGGACACTGTTGGATTGTGTGAGGCCCAGTGAATATCACACCGCTATGTCACAGGCTCAATGTCGTAGGTGTGAAAAATGTCACTATAGGACAGGGGAGATGTAGAATTTCTGAACACACTTGTGGACATTGTTGGATTGTGTGAGGCCCAGTGAATATCACACCGCTATGTCACAGTCTCAATGTCGCAGGTGTGAAATATGTCACTATAGGACAGGGGAGATGTAGAATTTCTGAACACACTTGTGGACACTGTTGGATTGTGTGAGGCCCAGTGAATATCACACCGCTATGTCACAAGCTCAATGTCGCAGGTGTGAAAAATGTCACTATAGGACAGGGGAGATGTAGAATTTCTGAACACACTTGTGGACACTGTTGGATTGTGTGAGGCCCAGTGAATATCACACCGCTATTCTCACAGTCTCAATGTCGCAGGTGTGAAAAATGTCACTATAGGACAGGGGAGATGTAGAATTTCTGAACACGCTTGTGGACACTGTTGGATTGTGTAAGGCCCAGTGAATATCACACCGCTATGTCACAGGCAGAAATTGGCTAGTGTATGACAAACTACAAGGTGTATATAGAATTGGGCAGAATAGGAATCTCCCTAGAGTGTAGGTCTGTAAGAACGGAACAAGTCCTCGACTTATCCTTACAGAGTCACACACAGATAGCTTCACTGTGGCTGTGATAAAAGCCGTTACACGGTACTGAGAGGGGAGCGTGCACGTACACCGCTGCCCGGTGTCCGTAAAATTGTCAAGCTCCGTGTTTTTTAAGTATACGGACTGACACACGCTGTCTCTCTATAGTTTTGAATGTGATCAAACAGCAAATATACTTAACTGTTTGAAAACCAGACAAAACTAGAAGGTGGAGGTCTGTAAGAACGGAACATGTCCTCGACTTATCCTTACAGAGTCACACACAGATAGCTTCACTGTGGCCGTGGTAACAGCCGTTACACGGTCCTGTGTGAGGAGCGTACACCGCTGTATGGTGTGAAAAAATGCACGCTCAGTACCTCACCAGGACAAAAAAAAAATTGGATTTCTTTTAAAAAAGCAGTTTGCAGAGCAGTGGGAAAACAGCAATGCAGCTATCAGGAAGCCTTATAAGGCAGCCTAACAACCAACACAGCTGATCCAGCAAAATATAGCCTCCACTTGCACTGCACACACAGTGACTGGTGTGTTGTACAGGCAAAATCGCTAGCAGCAGAAGCAGTTTTTGGTGTCTTCTTCCCTGCCTAACGCTCTCCCTACAGAATCAGCAGCAGCTCTCCCTATTCTGAGATCAGCATGAGTAACATGGCGGTCGGCGTGCACGCCCTTTTATACCCCCTGTGACGCCCCCCAAAGCAAGCCAATCACTTGCATGCCCTTCTCAAAGATGGTGGTGACCCCTGCCTATGTCATCACGTTGCCCACAGTATCCATGGATCCTGATTGGCTGAAAAAGGGCGGAAAACAAACTTTTGAAACGCGACTTTGGCGCTAAAGTCGCCGAGCTCGTGGCCGACCTCACCGTAGGGTCGGGTTTCGTTTCATGAAACCCGACTTTACCAAAAGTCGGCGACTTTTGAAATTTTTTGACCCGTTTCGCTCAACTCTAGTCAGAATTGTAAAAATTGGCTCGGTCATGAACGTGCAAAACACCCTTGGGAGTAAAGGGGTTAAACTCACCAACCTTTCTAGGTCTGCCCAGGTACACTTATATGTCCACTGTATTTCCTTTATGTGTCTGTAAAATGGGAATGGTTGGTTTCCAGGGTCAGGCAGCTGCTTCAGCATAGCTAACTGGTCAGAGGGGCTCCGGGGCAACACTCCTGCATCTTTCTTACTCTAGTCACCCTTCTAGGTCCTGATGTGGTTGGTCGTCTGGTGTCTACTGTCAGCTTACTCCTCAAAGGTCAATGACCCCACTACCCACTAACCACACTATTATGTCAGCTTCTTATGTTACTACATATGATTTTGTCAAGACAGGATTTGGCGCAACTCGCTTAGGTTGGTAGCACAGGTCACACAAGTAGCTATTCAGTCTGGGTTTGTCTGAGTCTAACCACAGTGTTTATAAGTCCATCTGTTTTGTCTGGGTCTCTGGTTAAACTTTGTCAATCAAAACATTCACAATACACCTTACTTCCATACTGCTGCACATTCTCAAACATCATTTATTCACTTGCTATTTTCTTCCCTTTGTCTGTGCCTTTTGTATGTACATCCAAACATTCACACTCTAGCATTTTTGCCTTTTTCAATATTGGTCCCACCTGTTTTACTGTTTCATTTCTTCTCTGTCTTTTACAATCTGCATAGCGGTGGAATCCCATTGGGGGGGCCTGACTGCACGCACAAGTTGCCATGGCTTCAACTTATTCGTCAGACAGCTCACCTTTATTCTGAAATGCCCTTCTAGTGTGCCTGGACCTTGTCTTACAGGCCACACGTAGCAAGTCAGAGCGAGCCTGCCAAGGTGTAGAGGGAAGGCTCCTTGCCTCTCACCCGGTAGACCTACAGGATGTAACGGGAAGGTTCTTTACCTCTCACCCGTTAGATCAGCTGACTAGAATAGGAATAGGCCTTTTACCTACTGTCCAGCTCCATGGAACGTGGCAAGGTTGCTTCAGCTTAGACAGCTCACCTATATTCTGAAATGCTCTTCTAGTGTGCTTGGACCTTGTCTTACAGGCCACACATAACAAGTCAGAACGAGCCTGCCAAGGTGTAGCCGGAAGGCTCTTTGCCCTCGCCTCTCACCCACAACAAAAAACCCACTGACTAAAGTAAGAAGGCCCAGATGTGATAGGCCTCTAACCTACTATATCAGCCGAGCAGTTGGCTACCTCCTTCTGCGGATCCTCAATTTGCTATATATCAATCACACAACTAGAAGCAGGTACAAACACATTAATGACCAAACAATCACTTACAAATGTCCTTCTAAATTAGGCACCATATTATACTTTCAAATTCCAACTTCAGCTTACAAAATTTCATTCCCCTTCAATTAAGTATTGTTGCTTTAAAATGCACAAATCTCCAAGCGAGCATTACACCAAGGACATAAATACAGAGACACTCAGCGTAGATAAGAACGGAGAGGAGAAACACACAAGAGCAGTCGTGCAGGGGCATCATTCACCCCTCCCATCAGAATTTTAGAAATTTAGTGTCCTTCACACAGAAACAGAATGCAGCAGTTCTTAGACAAAATCAATTTCTACAAAACCCTCAAAACCACGGGATTTCACTGTAAGAGCAGATAACTGTATAATGTAAGTAACCGAGCCTTGCCCTTTTCTGGCAAAATACATCCAGGAAACTTTACAATGTAATGCCACATATAACACGAGCTATATCATTACTGAATTCATTCAGTCTCAGATGTAGATTTGAAATATCGATAACGCATCTGTCCAGGATCTCCCACAAGAAATTGATGGCATACTGAACCAGCATGGTTACCACAGCATCTTGCAGCGGCATGCTATTCCACCCGGTTGGCGTTTAGTTGGACCATCATTTATTTTTCAACAGGACAATGACCCCAAACACACCTCCAGGCTGTGAAAGGGCTAGTTGACCAAGAACGAGAATGATGGGGTGCTACGCCAGATGACCTGGCCTCCACAGTCACCAGACCTGAACCCAATCGAGATGGTTTGGGGTGAACTGGACCACAGAGTGAAGGCAAAAAGGCCAACAAGTGCTAAGCATCTCTGGGAACTCCTTCAAGACTGTTGGAACACCATTTCCGGTGACTACCTCTTGAAGCTCATCAAGAGAATGCCAAGAGTGTGCAAAGCAGTAATCAATGCAAAAGGTGGCTACTTTGAAGAACCTTGAATATAAGACATATTTTCAGTTGGTTCACACTTTGTTGTTAACTATATAATTCCACATGTGTAAATTCATAGTTTTGATGCCTTCAGAGTGAATCTACAAATTTCATAGTCATGAAAATAAAGAAAACTCTTTGAATAAGAAGGTGTGTCCAAACTTTTGGTCTGCACTGTACATACAAGGATTCACACAGCCTGCCTATTTTGCACTTTGAAATAATTAACACAGCTTATGAAACTACAGCAACGTTCACTGACACTCTGAGAACACCAAAGTCAACTTCTTAAACAACAAGAACAACAAAAACTACAAAAAACAAAAACCCACAGCCCTATACAAAATACAGCCTCATATGATTTACTGCCAATCCAAAATGACCAAAATAACAACACTGTGCGGAGTCTATCCCAGCTCTGTGCTACACAGTACACAACCAGTTAGTATAATGACAGAACAGATTGGCCCCAACACATTAATCTAACTATCCCTGTGTGGCACAGCCAAAAGTTTTACCATAGCCAGGTTCCCCGCATCATGTTCCCACATGCTTTATTAATTCATTAGCCCTCTGTGTCCATACTGTTACACACTTAACATTATGGCTGGTCCATACAATCAGGGCAATTGTGACCACCCACCTTTCGTGTCTACCTTTTTCCTCATAGATTGTAAGCTTGCAAGCAGGGCCCTCATTCCTCTTGGTATCTGTTAAGATCTATGTGATTATTGTTATGCTGTAATGTCTATTGTCTGTAGAAGTCCCCTCTGAATTGTAAAGTGCTGCAGAATATGTCGGTGCTATAGAAATAAAATGTATTATTATTATCTTAACACTCTGTTAGTCAACTCTCATACGGACATACTCACTAGTGATGTAAGTTTTTTTTACTGTGTTGTACAGCCTTACCCAGAGATATGTCGAGATCCAGAGAGATTGCACTGCAAAACATGTAAGAATAAATTTTCTCATCTCGCTGCAGCTGGATTTTGCATGTCCAACCTCCCAGGAAGCTCACACATACGGATTCCGAATAGGCTGGTTACCACGGCCCCACGTTGGGCGCCAAAACTGTAGTAGCTGTTTTCGTTCTGACCCAAAGTCAGACATGCCAGATTAGGAGTTTACGCCCTTAATTTACAAGCTCTTGGAGAAAAAGAATACTGCACACAGATTGTGAGCAAGTCACTTTATCTGACGTAATGAAACACAAGGCAATCTTTTATATCATTTACAACAAATATGTAACTCTATGGAGCTCGTGTAGCCCCCGCCGTCACCTCAGGGTCATACCTTGTTCACCATGTACCCAGAACACCTTGTGGCTGACTATTGAGAATATATATGATAAGAAGCATAGTTTCCTTGAAGACGAGACTGGCAAACTGCTGTGTCATAAGAATAAATTCTAGCAATGAAAGGCAAAAGGCAATTGAAGAATTAAAGGCAGTTAAAGGCAAACTATTAACCCTTCTATATCAGAATAAAGATGATCCTTCTACAGTGTGACAGAACTTGAGATATTTGTAGACAGCTATTAAGTCTCCTCTCAGTCTTCTTTTTTTCAAGCTAAACCTTCCAAAATTCTATAACCGTTCCTCATAGGACATGGTTTGCAGACCGGTCATCATTCTGGTCGCTCTTCTCTGTACTTGCTCCAGTTTGCTGATGTCTTTTTTAAAATGTGGTGCCCAAATCTGGATACAGTATTCCAGATTAGGTGTGATCAAAGAGGAGTAGAGGGGGATAATGACTTCATGTGATCTAGACTGTATGCTTCTGTTCATACATCCCAGAATTATATTTGCCTTTTTTGCTGCTGCATCACACTGTTGACTCATGTTTAGTTTATGATCTATTAGTATACCAAAGTCTTTTTTTCACATGTGCTGTTGCTTAGCCCTATTTCTCCCATTATGTACAGTATATTCTTTTTTCATTTTTATTGCCTAGATGACTTGGCATTTTTCCCTGTTAAAAACCATTTTGTTAGTTGCTGCCCACTGCTCAAGTTTATTTATATCTTTTTTAATCCTCTCTCTTCTCTGGTATTAGCTATCCCTCCTAACTTTGGACCACTCTTTAGATCCGATCACTAAGCCAGTTATGAATTCACCTAACAGTTGCCTTGTCCATTCCATACTGTCATTTTTTCAATAAGGATGGTGTGAGATACTTTGTCAAATTTTTGCTGAAGTAAAGAAATACTATATCTACAGCATTTACCTGATCCAACCAGTCAGAGATTCTATCATAGTTGGAAATTAAGTTACTCTGACATGACTTATTAGTTACAAACAGAAGCTGACTTTGGTTAATCACTTCATTCTTATAGAGTCATAGAGTTGGAAGGGACCTCCTGTGCCATCTGGTCCAACCCCCTGCTCAAAGCAGGATTCGCTAAATCATCCCAGACAGATGTCTATCCAGCCTCTGTTTGAAGACTTCTATTGAAGGAGAACTCACCACCTCTCGTGGCAGCCTGTTCCACTCATTGATCACTCTGTCAAAAAGTTTTTTCTAATATCTAATCTGTGTCTCCTCCCATTCTGTTTCATTCCATTGCTTCTAGTCTTTCCTTGTGCAAATGAGAATAAAGATGATCCTTCTGCAATGCGACAGCCCTTGAGATATTTGTAGACAGTTATTAAGTCTCCTCTCAGTCTTCTCTTTTGCAAGCTAAACATTCCCAAATCCTGCAACCTTTACTCACAAGACAGGGTTTGCATACCGGTCACCATTCTGGTTGCTCTTTACTGAACTTTCTCCAGTTTGTTGATGTCTTTTTTAAAATGTGGCGCCCAAAACTGGACACAGTATTCCAGATGAGGTCTGACCAAAGAGGAGTAGAGGGCAATAATGACTTCATGTAATCTAGACTGTATGTTTCTGTTAATACATCCTAGAATTGCATTTGCCTTTTTTGCTGCTGCATCACACTGTTGACTCATATTCAGTCTGTGTTCTATTAGTATACCCAAGTCTTTTTCACATGTGCTGTTGCTTAGCCCTATTCCTCCCATTCTGTATATGCTTTTTTCATTTTTATTGCCCAGATGTAGTACTTTGCATTTTTCCCTGTTAAAAACCATTCTGTTAGCTGCTGCCCACTACTCCAGTTTATTTATATCTTTTTGAATCATCTCTCTCTTCTCTAGTATTAGCTATCCCTCCTAGCTTTGTGTCATGAGCAAATTTAATCAGTTTACCCTCAATTCCTTCATCTAAATCGTTGATAAAGATGTTGAACAATACAGGTCACAGGACAAAGCCCTGTGGTACCCCACTTGAGACATTCTTCCAACTGGATGTGCAGCCATTTTCAACCTTTATTTGGGTCCGATCACTAAGCCAGATATGAATCCACCTAACAGTTGCCTTGTCCATTCCATACTTAGTCATTTTTTCAATAAGGATTGTGTGATTCTTATCCAGGTATGTACGTACATGTTGTTTAATAATTTGTTCAAAGATCTTTCCTGGTATAGAAGTCAGACTCACCGGCCTATAGTTCCCTGGGTCCACCTTCTTCCCCTTTTTTGAAGATAGGAACAACATTTGCTCTTCTCCAGTCTTCTGGGACTTCTCCTGATCTCCAAGAATTTTCAAAGATTATGGAGAGTGGTTCAAAAATTTATTCTGCTATCTCCTTCAGTACTCTGTGGGTAATTCATCTGGACCTGGAGATTTGTATTCATATAAATATGTTAGCTAAGTATTCCCTCACTATCTTTCTGTTTATAGATAGTCTGGATTCTTCTATTCCTTTGATAGGACAGTGAAGATCAGTTGATATTACATTTCCTTTCTGAGAGAAAACAGATGTGAAATAGAAATTTAAAAGATCGGCCTTCTCAACAGCCTTTCTTACCATTTCATCATTTTCATCTTGTAAAAATCCTATAGCATCTTTGACTTTTCTTTTACTTTTGACATATCTCCAAAATCCTTTTTCATTGCTTTTGACATATCTTCCAAGCCTTAATTCAGCTTTACTAATCTGATGTATCCCCTGCAGATTCTGCAGGCAGCATTATATTCTTCTTTAGATATGCCTTCCTCTTTTTATTTAATAAACATTTCTTTCTTCCTTTTTAGCATGTGTTTAAGTTCTGTGTTCATCTTGGTTTCCTTAAATGCTTCCTATTCTTCTCTCTTTTCGGAATTGTTACCGATTGTGCTTTGAGAATCTCATTTTTCAAAATTTCCCATCGTTCCAGGACATTTTTGTCCTTAAAGATACCCAGCCAATGGATCTTTCCTATTCTCATTCTGAGTCCCTTAAAATCTGCCTTTCTGAAATCTAACCTTGAAGTATGAGTCTTCACAGGTCTTCCTCCTCTAGTTATCCAAAATTCTAAAATAGCATGGTCGCAGCTACTCTTACCTCCTGAACTATTTCCTCCCTGTTTATAAGGATTAGATCCAAGGTAGCAGATCTCCTTGTTTTCTCCCCTACCTTTTAAAAGATAAAGTTGTCAGCAAGAGAGGATAAGAATTTGCTTGACCTGTTAGTTTTGCCTGAGAGAGAATCCCAACAAATGTCTGGATAGTTGAAATCTCCCATGACCACTATATCATATTTTTTAGAGAACTTGGCCATTTGATGTATAAAGAGTTCATCAATATCTTCAGCTTCCACAGGTGGCCTGTAGTAAATGCCTACAATGGTGTCCTTTCCATCACCACCACACTGGACCTAACAAAGGGGTACTGGCAGATTCTCCTGTCCCCAAGTGCCAAGGAGAAGATAGCCTTTTCTACACCTGATGGATGCTTCCATTATACCAGAATGCCGTTCTGTCTACAAGGAACTTCAGCTACCTTCTAGAGGCCTATGGACCGGATCCTAGCCCCTCACAAGAAGTATGCTGCCACATATTTGGTCGACATTGTGCTTTTTAGCCCGGAGTGGGGAAGTCACCTGCAGAAGGTCCTGGTGATACTGGATGCAATGAGGAAGGTAGGGTGTACCATAAACCCAAAGAAGTGCGCCTTCGGGAAAGAAGATGCAAAATACATGGGCTACATTGTCGGAAGGGGCTCAATAAAGCCCCAAATAGACAAAGTGGTGGCAATCCAAAAGTGGCCACAGTCGGTCTCCGAAAAGCAGGTCAGAGCATTCCTGGGCATTGTGGGATATTACTGCTGGTTTATCCAGAACTTCACCATGGTAGCCGCCTCTCTGATGGACTTCCTTAAAGGGACAAAATCAACAATGGTCATATGGTCCTTTGAAGCTGAGATGGTGTTCCAGGAGTTGAAGCTCATTCTGTGCAGACAGCCAGTCTTGGTAGCACAAGATTTCACTAAGGAGTTTGTGCTCCAAACAGATGCCTCTGAAGTTGGTTTAGGAGCTGTGCTGTTCCAGGAGATAGATGACAACGAACACCCAGTTCTTTACCTGAGTAGGAAACTCTCCTCCTGTGAGAAGAACTATACCATCATGGAGAAAGAGTGCTTGGCCATCAAATGGGCGATTGACAGCCTGAGGTACTACCTGCTAGGCCGTAAGTTCAGGCTAGTATCAGATCATGCGCCCCTGAGATAGATGAGGGAAAGGAAGGTAAAGAATATCCAGGTGACTAGATGGTTTTTAGCAATGCAGGATTTTTAATTTTCATATCGAGCACGGGCCAGGGAAGCTGCATGGAAATGTAAATGCCCTGTCCATGCAGCTTAGCCAGTGAAGGTGCCAGGGGGGGTAATATGTGACAGAGTTACTGGTAATGTAATAGAGGGGAGATATGTTTCACTACGCCTAATGGTGTCAGTGATATTAAATCCAGAGCGTTATTTCCTCCAGCACAGTAAGTGTTGCGAGGGTTAAGTTATGTTATGGGCTGTTTTTTAGGAGGACATTCATAGAGTGGGTGGGAGCGTGTCCCCCCATATCTCCCCCTACAGAGCTAGCACCCCTGTGTGCTGACAGGACCTGTGTGAGGTCACAGTCATGTGATCAGTCACGTGGTCGAGTCCAAGAGGTCTGGGCTTAAATGGGTGAAGGAAAGAACTTTCCATGTTCAGTGTGATGAGCCTGAGGAAGGAGCACTGCAGGAGAGTGCTGCATGGACTAAGCAAACCTGAACCATGTCCTGCCACTATTTTGTTTTGTTTAACCTGTTTTCCCCAGTGGGCTGTATTTTCTTTACTACCCTCTTGGCTTATGCTGCCTATAATAAACTAAAGGAAGTTCTTAAAGCTTCAGTGTACCTGTGTCTATGTCCACAGGCAACCGAGAGAGCCACTATATATAAAAATGTGTGTCCGTCAAAAAATATAGTGCATAGTGCTATGGAATGAAATAGAAGGAGGATGAGATCCCTAAAAAAAATAGCAAAAAAGTGTGTGGTGCTCAATCCTGCTTGTGTGTGCAGCTCAACCAGATAATAGAAGCATGAGAAAGGGCTCAAGAGTGGTGCTTCCCCTAGGAGTACCTTACCATATGAAAGTAGGTCAACCCGTGAGAACTAACTTGAACAAACTAACAACAGGAAGCAGTCACTTGCCCTAACACCATGTGGGCTAGTCCAAAACATTAGCACTATCATATCCCAATGTCCCTACCTATGCTACAGTCAACTACCTACTACCTATCCTGTATTATTAATTGTTTCTTACATTATCACATCCTACAATGTACATTACTTAAAATTCTACTACACACTGTACATTACAACATAATTCACATGTCACAATATATAAAAAAAACACATGACATAATACACACACAACATGATTGATGTCTTCAGGGGTAGGTACTTGACAACACAGTCCACCATCCTTACACATATATTTACACCCTGCTTTATACATGCAAATACAGGGGGGCTGAATCTGCAGGGAGACACAAGTGCACAGCATCAACATACAAAAAAGGAACAGTGTGAGCACATATATATGAAGCCAAGCCCAGACACCAAAAGCCCCACCTATGCTTTAAGCCACGCCCACCCCTCTGGAACTGAGGGAGATTTTGACGTTATCGCAGCAAGCAGGAGACTCTCAGCCAGAGATCTTGTGACCAGAAGAGCAGCTCAGGTTACAGCAGGGTTTGACAAAGCTAAGTGTTTAGTAAAGTGCTTATCGATGGCAGTTTACATGAAAGGGACATGTGATAACGATATAGACAGATTCTTTACAGTACAAGCAGACAAGACTATGAAACTATTTGACACGATTTCATAATGACCGATTCCACTAAGCGAGTACAAGGAGGGCCTGAATGTCTTTTTTAAATAAATAATATTATGGGTTATAACTATATTCCGGAGATGGGTTCTTGATTCAGGGAACTAATCTGATTGCCGTATTTGAAGTCAGGGAGGAATTTACTTTTTCTCCTAATATGGAGATAATTAGCTTCTGCCTCATGGGGTTTCTGCATTCCTTTTCTGTCAATCTAAGAACCATAAAAAAAAATCCCATGAATTAATTCTTAATGGCATTGGCATGACATGATTGAGAAGGTATTTGATATCAATATTGTTATCATAGTCTGAATTTATCAGTCTTGTTTCTATTGTTTTACAGGAAAGAAGATTCAATATGTATATAGTTTACTGCCAAAACAAACCAAATTCTGAGCATATTGTTTCAGAATACATTGACACATATTTTGAGGTAAGTTGATTATTTAAACATGTTATGAAAACAATCTACAGGGTGGGTCATTTAAATGGATGCACCTAAATAAAATGGGAATGGTTGGTGATATCAACTTCCTATTTGTGGCACATTAGCATAGGAGAGTGGGAAAACTTTTCAAGATGGGTGGTGACCATGGTGGCTATTTTGAAATCAGCCATTTTGGATCCAAGTTTATTTTTTTGAATGGGAAGAGGCTCATGTGACACATAATAAAAATAATAATTTTATTTCTATAGCGCCAACATATTCCGCAGCACTTTACATTATAGAGGGGACTTCTACAGACAATAGACATTACAGTATACCAATAAACACATAGATCAAAACAGATACCAAGAGGAGTGAGGGCCCTGCTCACAAGCTTACAATCTATAAGGAAAAAGGAGAGACACGAAAGGTGGATCATAACAATTGCTTTCATTGTTTGGACCAGCCATAGTGTAAGAATCGAGTGTTCCTGTTGCTGCATGAACCAGTTAACAGTCTAAATATGTAAAAGTACAGACACAGAGGGCTATTAAAAGCATAAAGCATGTGAGAACATGATGCGAGGAACCTGTTTATGGTAAAAAATTTTGAATGAGCCACACAGGGCTCACATATTTAGGTTAATGCATTGAGGTGATTGGCCGGTCTAAACAAATGCATTTTTAGGGCATGCTTAAAACTGTGGGGGATTAATCGTATTAACATCAAAGTTATTGAGAATTTCACAAGAAAAACAATGGTGTGCTTGGTTTTAACGTAACGTTATTCTTTCATGAGTTATTTACAAGTTTATGACCACATAAAATGTGTTCAAAGTGCTGCCCATTGTGTTGTATTGTCAATGCAAACCTCTTCTCCCACTCTTGACACACTCAAGAGTGGTGCTTCCCCTAGGAGTTCCTTACCATGTGAAAGTAGGTCAACCCGTGAGAACTAACTTGAACAAACTAACAACAGGAAGCAGTCACTTGCCCTAACACCCTGTGGGCTAGTCCAAAACATTAGCACTATCATATCCCAATGTCACTACCTATGCTACAGTCAACTACCTACTACCTATCCTGTATTATTAATTGTTTCTTACATTATCACATCCTACAATGTACATTACTTAAAATTCTACTACACACTGTACATTACAACATAATTCACATGTCACAATATATAAAAAAAACACACGACATAATACCACAGAAGAAATGCTAGCACAGGCTTCCAGTATCTGGTGTTTCAAATGCTGCACATCTCGTATCTTCACAGCATAGACAATTGCTTTCAGATGACCCCAAAGATAAAAGTCTTATGTGGTCAGATCGGGAGACCTTGTTGGCCATTCAACTGGCCCACGACGACTAATCCACTTACCAGGAAACTGTTCATATAGGAATGCTCGGACCTGACACTCATAATGTGTTGGAACACAAAAATTGATGGTATGGTGTGGTATATGGGGTACAAAGATATTGGGGCCATTCTTCATCAATGGAAACCTCAATCCTCAATCCTCACCTAAGGATGAGGCACTACCAGCAAGCAAAGAAGAAAAGGGCACAAAGCAAAACCCAGAAGTGACAACAAAAAGTACAGCCAAGAAGCGAAGAAGAGTGGTAGTGGTGGGAGACTCACTACTGAGAGGCACAGAAGCAGCCATCTGCAGACCGGACATAACCATAAGAGAAGCATGCTGCCTCCAGGATGAGAAAATCAAGGATGTGACCGATAGGATACCAAAGCTCATCAGTTCCAAGGATGTCCACCCATTTCTTCTGATACATGTTGGCACCAATAACACGGCAAGGAAGGACCTACCGACAATCTGCACGGACTTTGAAGAGAAGGGGAAGAAAGTAAAGGAACTGGATGCCTAGGTAGTTTTTTTTCTATCCTTCCAGTAGACGGGCATGGCACCAGGAGATGGAACAGGATCCTTGATGCGAACAACTGGCTAAGACGATGGGGCAGACAACAAGAATTCGGATTCCTGGACCACGGTGTGTATTACCTGAACGACGGACTCCTCGCCAGAGACGGACTTCACCTCAACAAACCTGAAAAACACACATTCGCCAGAAGACTCACTACACTCATCAGGAGGGCGATAATCTAGAACATGAGGGGACAGGAAGAAAACATTAGACTCGCACATGAAGCCAGAAAATTTACTGATGAAGGATATTAGGTGCGGCAAAGAAGACCCGATGCAACATACTCAGAAGGGAGGTAAGAAAATTTCTAAAACAATCCACAGGGGGGAGATTGGAACAAAGCAAAATCCTCTAAACTGCATTCTTGCAAATGCCAGACGCCTGACAAACAAGATGGAAGAACTAGAAGCAGAAATATCTACAGGTAACTATAACATAGTGGGAATAACCAAGACATGGTTAGATGAAAGCTATGACTGAGAAGTTAACTTACAGGGTTACATTCTGTTTAGAAAGGATCGTAAAAATCAGAGAGGAGGGGTTTGTCTTTATGTAAAGTCTTTGTCTAAAGTCCACTTTAGCGAAGGGAATGTTGAGTTCATATGGGTCGAAATACATGGAGGGAAAAATAGTGACAAAATTCTCATTGGGGTCTGTTACAAACCCCCAAATATAAAATAAATCATGGAAAGTCTACTACTAAGGCAGATAGATGAAGCTGCAACTCATAATGAGGTCCTTATTATGGGGGACTTTAACTACCCAGACATTAACTGGGAATCAGAAACCTGCGAAACCCATAAAGGCAACAGATTTCTGCTAATAACAAAAAAAAATTATCTTTCACAATTGGTGCAGAATCCAACCAGAGGAGCACCACTTTTACACGTAATGCTATTTAATAGACCTGACACAATAATAAATCTGCAGGTCGTCGGGCATCTAGGAAATAGTGACCACAATATTGTACAGTTTCACTTGTCTTTCGCTAGGGAGACTTGTCAGGGAGTCACAAAAACACTGAACTTTAGGAAGGCAAAGTTTGACCAGCTTAGAGATGCCATTAATGTGGTTGACTGGGACAATGTCCTGAGAAGTAAGAATACAGATGGGAAATGTTTAAAAACATCCTAAATAGGCACTGTAAGCAATTTATACCTTGTGGGAAGAAAAGGACAAGAAATAGGAAAAAACAAATGTGGCTAAACAAAGAAGTAAGAGGGAGCAATTAACAGTAAAAAGAAAGCATTTAAGCTACTAAAGCAGGATGACACCGTTGAAGCTCTAAAAAAACTATACGGAGAAAAATACTTTATCTAAAAAACTAATTAAAGCTGCCAAAAAGGAAACAGAGAAGCACATTGCTAAGGAGAGTAAAACTAATCCCAAACTGTTCTTCAACTATATCAATAGTAAAAGAATCATAAGTGAAAGTGTAGGCCCCTTAAAGTATTGTGAGGAAAGAATGGTTGTAGACGACAAGGAAAAAGCTAATATATTAAACACCTTCTTCTCCACGGTATTCACACTGGAAAATGAAATGCTAGTTGAAATGCCAAGAGACAAAGAAAACCCTATATTAAGGGTCTCCAATCTAACCCAAGAAGAGGTGTGAAACCAGCTAAATAAGATTATATAGATAAATCTCCAGGTCCGATTGGCACACACCCACGAGTACTAACAGAACTAAGTAATATAATACACAAGACATTATTTCTTATATTTAGGGACTCTATAGAGATGGGGTCTGTTCCACAGGACTGGTGCATAGCAAATGTGGTACCAATTTTCAAAAAAGGCTCTAAAAGTAAACCTGGAAATTATAGGCCAGTAAGTCTAAGCTCTATTGTTGGTAAAATATTTGAAGGGTTCTGAGGGATATTATTTTGGATTATCTCAATTAGAATAACTGTTTAACTCCATGTCAGCATGGGTTTATGAGGAATCGCTCCTGTCAAACCAATCTAATAAGTTTTTTATGAAGAGGTAAGCTATAGACTGGACCAAGGTGAGTCATTGGACGTGGTATATCTCGATTTTTCCCAAAGCGTTTGATACCGTGCCACACAAGAGGTTGGTACACAAAAGGAAAATGCTGGGTCTGGGGGAGAATGTGTGAAAATGAGTAAGTAATTGGCTTAGTGATAGAAAGCAGAGGGTGGTTATAAATGGTATATTCTTTAACTGGGTCGCTGTAACCAGTGGGGTACCGCAGATGTTTGTGTTGGGACCAATTCTCTTCAACATATTTATTAATGATCTGGTAGAAGGTTTACACAGTAAAATATCGATATTTGCAGATGATACAAAACTATGTAAAGCAGTCAATACAAGTGAAGATAGTAGTCTACTACAGATGCAACTGGATAAATTGGAATCTTGGGCCGAAAGGTGGCAGATGCGGATTAACAATGATAAACGTAAGGTTATACACAGGGGAAGGAGGAATCAATATCACCATTATGCACTGAACGGGAAACCACTGGGTAAATCTGACATGGAGAAGTACTTGGGGATCCTAGTTAATGATAACATTACCAGGAGCAGCCAGTGCCAGGCAGCAGCTGCCAAGGCAAACAGGATCATGGGGTGCATAAAAAGAGGTCTGGATACACATGATGAGAGCATTATACTGCCTCTGTTCAAATCCCTGGTTAGACCGCACATGGAGTACTGTGTACAGTTTTGGGCACTGGTGCTCAGGAAGGATATAATGGAACTAGAGCAAGTATAAAGGAGGGCGACAAAATTAATAAAGAGGATGGGGGAATTACAATGCCCAGAGAGATTAGCAAAATTAGGATTATTTAGTCTAGAAAAAAGACGACTGAGGGGCGATCTAATAACCATGTATAAGTATATAAGTATATAAGTGGACAATACAAATATCTCTCTGGGGATCTGTTTATACCAAGGAATGTGACGGTCAAAAGAGGGCATTCTCTGCGTCTGGAGGAGAGAAGGTTTTTCCACCAACATAGAAGAAAATTCTTTACTGTTAGGGCAGTGAGAATCTGGAATTCCTTGCCTGAGGAGGTGGTGATGGCAAACCCAGTCGAGGGGTTTAAGAGAGGCCTGGATGTCTCCATGGAGCATAAAAATATTGTATCTTACAGTTATTAGGTTCTTTAGAAGGACATAGATCTGGGGATTTATTCTGGCAGAATATAGGCTGAACTGGATGGACAAATGTCTTTTTTCGGCCTTGCTAACTATGTTACTATGTTACTATTGCTTCATTATGCAATTCGTTCTGTCACCACTTGAGGGAATGTTCCCAAATAGTTCACCCTTATTGTACTTCACTCTTGCTGATTTTCTAAGTCGTTTATTCAGTGTGATTGTTCAAATTCTGATTTTTGATTGTTAAAATTATACAAAATGTAATAAAAACTACATTTATTAAAAAAATGTATTCTTGTCTGAAAGATGCTTATACAATTGAACACTGTGGTACCAGGACTGGGGCAGAGCAGTGCTTGTCAGATCCATCCCTGATGTGCAGTTGTGTGACGATGTCAGAACGCTGCTGACTTCATCACACTGTTGCCGACGCCACAAAGGCAGTGGAGTGGACAAGTCAGGCACTGGTAAGCTCTCCATTGAGGAGCTGAAGATTAAATATACTATTGTTTTAGATGACTGGGAGAGTTGTGATACTATGTTTAAATACACTTTCCCACCTGCATGTTTTTTCTTTATGTCCCCCCTTTCTTTGATTGACAGCTCAGCTGGAAAACAAGCCGGTGGGATGGTGTATTGAAATGTTTGTCCACACCTTAGTCCTTTAAGAAAGAAAAGTCAAGTAGGCTAGTGGTACATTTCATGTTTAACTTCATATTTTTGTAAGAGTATTAATTTTTATTGCCTTTAACCTTTCAGGATCTGAAACAGCGCCTTGGCCACCGACTTCAACTGACAGATTTATTAATTAAACCTGTGCAAAGAATAATGAAATATCAGCTACTTTTAAAGGTGACACCTTGATACCATGGTATTAGAAAGTTTATGGTTTATGTTCCATATGACTTTAAACATAAGTTAACATCATTAAACCCAATAAGAATATTTATGACACATCTACAGAGAATGTGGATGATTAATTGTACGAATAGCATTTTAATATAATCTCATGTCTCTAATTCTGCTGGAGCTCCTCCATCACCTTTAGAATAAAATCATTGTTGATAAAAAAAATCACAACTTTTGTATCCTACTGTTGTTGTATATGTATGTCAATATGTACTGAATACATACCTACATGTATTTGTGTATATATGCTTGGCAAAAGTTTGGACACACATGTTCATGCAATAGTTTTTATGGTTCTTAGATGGATTATTATTATGGATTATTATTATGGATTATTATGGATTATTATTATTATGGATATTAGATGGATATGTTAAATTGTAAATTAATTATCACTTTTTGGTATTGTAGGATTTCCTGACGTATTCGAAAAAAGCCTGTGTAAATGTTACAGAATTGGAGGTACTTTTTTTTTTTTTTTGAAAACTCGTTTTCTTTATAATTATTATGTTGTTGATGATTCTGTTGATTTGCGATTATTAGAGGAAATACCAGTGGAACTTCCTACTGCATTTGCTCACAGGCACCTTTCCAAAAAAAAAAGGGAATCTGTCAACAGATTTTTGCTACCTTATTGGGAGCAGTGTAATATAGGCAAAGAGAAGCTTAATCCAATGATGTATCACTTAGTTTACTGGGTGCAGCAGTGTTGATACAATCAGAGCTTTTAGATTTAGAATGAAACAGAACTGAGAAAGCTGTATCCACCCACACAACACCAAGTTCATATACAGTAAGGTGCTCATCACAGGGGTGTTTCAGCCTCTATCTCCTGCTGTCACAGATTTCATAGTAAAAACCTGCTGATAGATTCCCTTTAACATTCTAGGAGAGGTTTTTGTCAGTGTAACAAGACAGCGGCCATTTTATTTCCATAGTGATCATCTCCCTAGACAAAAGGAGAAAGGATTGTTAGCTAAAAGTATATAGAAACTGAATTTTAATTACATTTCCTTAAGTTATTTTTTTTTCTTCTATTCCCAGAGAACCACTTTAGCCACTTACTATGTATCAATCTTCCATACATGTTTGTTATAATGTATGTAGAGTGCAGGTGTATAGCAGGGGCTGAAGAGCCAATTGTTATAATGTGAACACCTGCCTCTAACAGCAGTAATGAGTAGAGTTGAGCGACTTTTGTTTTTTTAGGGTCGAGTTTCGTTTCATGAAACCCGACTTTTCCAAAAGTCGGGTCAAGCAAAATCGGCCGACTATATGGAAAAGTCGGGGGTCCGACCGAAACACGAAACCCAATGTAATCAATGGGGAATTAAAGTCAGCAGTGAGAGGAGGACAGGAAACACACCTACAGTGCCCATTTGAATGCCAATAGCATCAATTCTTATTACTTAAGCTTGTCAACCTTAATTTACTTCATAATACTAGTTACGCACTGAAAAATGGGGGTTATTTGGCTACTGTTGTGGGGGGGTAGGGCTGGCTCCAGGTTTTCGTGGGCCCAGGTCCAAAGAGCGCCCCTTTAACACATACCACAACTTATGATGCTCCGATACGGCAGAGAAATATTAGTATAGTACAATGAAAAATACTTCACTTCTTACATCTCATGACTGATATCCATTTTAAATTCTCCAATACCTCCAAAAACGGACAGTATATAACTCCATACAGTATTATGGCCAGCGCTTAGTGCGCTATACAGAGTAATGAGTCCCATATATTTCTCCATATGGAATCATTGATCCCATATAATGTTTCAAACCGTATATGATGAGCTCAACATAATGCTATAGTATATGTTGGTCCCAATGGATGAAGCTCCACTGTCTTATGGGCCCAAATAATGCTCCATATATAATGAGCCCCATTTCTACTGCTCTAGTGTATAATGGGCCCTGTAAATGCTGCTCCAGTGTCTGATGTCCACCTTTGGAATGCTCCAGTGTATGGTGGGCCCCATATATCATTCACCAGAGTATAGTGCTCCCCAAAAATTGCTGTCGCAACATTGAAAACAATTACATAAGTCTCCTTGCTAGGGAATCCCTGCACTACTCTGAACTCCTTGTCGTCCCCATCTTCCATCTCACTGCACTTGGCTGTTTAGACCCTCCCACCGGCAGAGACACTTTTGCGTACTATGCGGTGCCCGGTGCCAGTGCCATCGCCCATGAGTATGCCCCCCCACCTGCTCAAGGAACCTGCACTTTCATCTGCACCTTCCTCTTTGTCACCGTGTAAGGTGGTATAGTATGTGGGAAGGGGAACCTGAGTTTCCTCTGGGTCAGATTCTGGCAGTGTAGAGTGCGGAGTGCGAGGGGAATGTAGTGGTCTGGGTCAATGTACCAGCAGCATCATCCAGCAGTGGCTGGGCCTCAGTGCACTTGTGGCGTCCCTAAGAGTATGGTCGCCACTGTGGCATTACCTTCCTCCTAGGGAGTGTGTTGTCAAGCTTGGGAGCAGCGAAGGATCTCTCTAGCAGTGAAACCAACACACAACACATTTCCCACTCCAGGCTAGCAGGGAGACCTCTGAACCTGACTGCTGAGGAGCTGCTCTCTGTGGTCGGGAGGAGGTAAGTTAGGGCACTCTGTGCAGGGAAGGGGAAGTGTGTGGACGTGAGAAGGGGAGCTGGAGGATGAGCAGAGTTAAGGCTCACTCCTAGCTGGAGCACATGGTCCCGATTCCGGTCTCCGAGTTTGTAGGGACACTGACCTTCCTGCAGCAGAAACCGGGGGAAGTAGCAGCTATAAATGCTCTGTACCCAACTAAGGCTCAGAAGCCCCAGCATCGACATGTGGGAGCCAGAAGGAAAAGGCTACAGCTGTCTGCCATACAAGTAAAGTCTGAGGAACATCTGTTAGACAGGAGGCGCTTCAGTGAACGACGGTCCTGTGAGTGCTTCCCCCACAAGCGCTAGAAAGGAGACGTTCAGGAAGGTACATGTTGGCCGAGTGTTGGAAGGGAGCTTTCCATTTTGGTTCCGGAGGTTGGCTGAGGTCCTGACCTGGAGGACACAGCACGGAGGCAGGCATCTGTGTAAACAGCAGACTGTGAGTAAAGCTTTGGAACTGCACGCTCTGGTGTCCTACAGTTATTCCAGCACCGCTACATCTGGGTACCAGCACCTAGACCGCCTGTGCCTTTCCCCCATCACTACATCTACACTTCCCTGGGACTCCAGCTCCATCTGTGGGGAGCTTCACCATCTTTGCTGCACAACACCATCAGTCCCAGAGGATCTGCATGCAGCGTCGGCCTAACATCTATGTTGCCAAACACCACAGGTGGCGTCAAACTATCTATATAAACTCTTTACCATTATACCACGCCATTTACATGGGTGCCCAGGGCCACCGTCCGGGTCATTGCTGCTGTGACACATCCCACTGACACCGGCCCGGTACCGAGTACCCCACAGCCCTGGGAGGGCGACCCATATGCCGACTGCTGATCGGGCGGCGTTATTCCCACGAACCTCCAAACAGCGTCCATGAAGGCAAAGTTTTTGGTTTCCGGGGGCAGTATGATTGCAAAGCTGAACCTTAAAGGAATGTCCAAAAGGGCACCACCAGGAGTGGAGCCTGTGGCTTAATTGGACTCCACCCGGGAAACCACAACCATGCCACCTAAAGAAAAGATGCACACTTTGAAAGCTTTGTTGATTCTGTGTGTCGTGTGGTATGTGTGTTTGTAGTTGTGCTAGCGATTTCTCAGCTTTATTTCGTTAATAACCGAGACTCCGGCATGCCCCCGCAGTACGCGTCAAGCTTACTAGAGGGATAAGCAAGTGTCTGGCACGTGAGATCGAGCAATAACAGGTCTAGCATTCCCGTACATGTCCAGGGCTGCATGCACGCTACACTGAAAGGACCAGCTTTTGTCGCTTACAGGTGCAGATAACCTGCTGAACTCCGTTAGTGATGGGGATCTGGGATTCAGATTATTCCCCGCGAACGATGATTTCCCAGTAAGTTCAGGTCAACCGCAATTCCGGAGTTAGGCCTAACCGTCATTCCTGAAAAAATTACGTGTCTAAACCACAGGTGCTGTAGCTTGCTTAACAGCTCGGCAGCCATTCTCAGGCCCAGTATGGATTCAACAACATTGTAGAAAGTTGATAAAGGGTACAGTTTCACCGGATAACATGTATATATGTAGCCTAGTTTACACATTAAAAATATATGTCTATAGATCAGGAGGCAGACTCAGATGTTCTCAGGCCCAGTATGGATTTGACCAGATTGTACAAAGTTGAGAAAGGGTACTTTATCACTGGATAGCAGGTATATATAGCATAATTTAAACATGTAAAATCTCCGTGTTCTCAGTATGGATTACACAGCAATCTAAAAAGTGGAAAAAAGGAAATGCATTTGAGGCGTACACAACTATATACTTTTGGTGTTATTTTTAAATCTTCATATATATTTCTGTCTCAGTAATACAGTCCAGCCTCTCTGCAATAGGAAATGAGATGCATACAATTACTGACATAAAGGCTAGCGATTGCAGAAATCTAGGAATTACTATTCATGGGAAAAACTTCCGTCACAATTCTCATAGGCGATGCTGACCCTCAATTAATTTGTGTGTTGAGACAGTGAAAACATTTTTTTGTGAATAAAGTCTTGCTGTATCGCACTTCCGTTGATTCCATCACTGTTACTCATCTCAATCAAATTTTTATCACAGGGAGCGATGTAAACATGGTGATCACTGGCTATCATGATCTGTCACGTAACTTTGGAGTGCAAAAGACAGAAGCCACAGGCCGTAGGCGATTCTATTTGATTGGCATGAGAGGGCACATTTTAAAATGTGCGCCGGAATGTCACACGTTTGTGAGTAGGAAAACTGTGAAAACTGATGATAAACCACCACTGCATGTCATTGTGAGTCGACGTCCATAAGAAATGGAAGCCATTGATCATCTGGAGCTAGAGCCCGGCCAGCAGGACAGGGCATAGCTACATCTTAACCATCATCTTTCAGTTCAATCAATTTGTAGTGGCACTCCCAGTGAAGGATTTCACAGCCCAGACTACACAGTGGAGGATCAGGGAGAGGTAAACATTGCAAATGCTGGGGCCCTGCCCAAGCAAGGGGGGCACACTCGTTGGCATCGGTACTGGCACTGGGCCCCTCATAGTACGGCGGTGTGTCTGACGACGGGTGTGCACCACCACCGTCAGATACACTTGATTGCACTATGAGGGACCCTGTGCCAGTGCCCGCACCCAAGAGTCGGCCTACCCACCTGTCCAGGGCAACGGCACTCGCACGGATTCGTGCGCTAGGTGGTGACCCCGGCCATGGGGGGGCAGCCCAGTTAGGGCGGTTTACAAAGTGGCATATGTTGATGTGGGACATTCAGCTGCTGCAAAAGGCGAAATAGGTCAAGTTCGAATAGGAGGAGGACCAAAGCAAGCCATTTTTCTGGCAACCTATGTGTCATCAAGGGAAGGTGGGACAAAATCCTTGGAAACCCATGCATGGTTCATTTTAATGAAGGTTAGATCATCCACATTTTGGGTTGACAGACGGGTCCTTTTTTCTGTCAGGATTGATCCAGCTGCACTGAAGACTTTCCGATAGCACACTTGCAGCTGGGCAAGCGAGCTCCTGTAAGGCATATTGTGCCAATTCAGGCCAGGTGTCCAGTTTAGCGGCCCAATAGTCAAAGGGGAATGACCTGTGCGGGAGAACATCGATATGGGAGGAAAAGTAGTTTGTAACCATAGTTGACAACTGCTGTCTCCTGTCACTTTCCATCGATGCAGTATTACCAGTTGTGTGAGCGGTACTTGAAAAATCAGTCCACAACATTGTCATGAAACCCCTGTCTCCAACGCCACTTCTGCTGTGTGCACCACGAACACCTCTGCCAAGCTGCCCCCGGCCCGTACGGCTCGTGTGAGAACCATCACCGCTGCTGTGTGCTGGGAATACCTCAACCAACCGGTTTACTAGAGTAGCTTGTTTATTAGCCAATATTAGGTCAAGGTTCTCCTGTGGCTTGATGTTTTGTAATTTGCCTTTATAGCGTGGATCCAGGATGCTGGCCAACCAGTAGTCATCATCGTTCATCATTTTGGCAATGCGGGGGTCCCTTTTTAGGATCTGCAAGGCATAATCTGACATGTGGGCCAATGTTCCCGGTGTCAATGATGCACTGCGAGTGCTGGTTGGAGGAGCACTTTCTGGCAAATCCACATCCCTCCAGTCACGCACAAACCCTGTACAAGACCTTGCCATGCCAACATTTTCACTTGCCCCACGAGATGCATCCTCCTCCCCTAAGTAATCATCCCCATCATCATCCTCCTCCTCCTCTTCTTCCTCCACCTCGTCCAGGAGAGGTCCCTGAGCAGACAATGGCTGAATGTCATCAAGGATTCCCTCCTCCTCTTTCTCCTCGTCAACATTGGCTGCAGACGCCTGCTCCTTAAGGTGCGTCAAAGTTTGCATGAGCAGACGCATAAGTGGGATGCTCATGCTTAGGATGGCGTAGTCTGCGCTTACCAGCCGTGTGCATTCCTCAAAACACTGAAGGACTTTACAGAGGTCTTTCAGCTTCGACCACTGCACACCTGTCAACTCCATGTCTGCTCTCAAAGTGCCTGGCCGTGTATCCTCCCACAAATGCATTATGGCCTGCCTCTGTTCGCACAGCCGCTCAACCATGTGCAGGGTGGAGTTCCACCTTGTTGCAATGTCGATAATGAGGCGGTGGTTGGGAAGGTGGAGCAATCGCTGCAGCTTCTGCATACGAATGGAGTGTACAGGCGACCGGCGGATGTGCGCGCACAGTCTTCGCACCTTCTGGAGCAGGGCTGTTAACTCCAGATAATTGTTGAGGAAGCACTGCACCACCAGGTTCAAGGTGTGAGCCAAGCAAGGTATGTGGCTGAGTTTTGAAAGGGCTATGGCTGCCACAAAATTACGGCCGTTATCACTAACTACCTTGCCTGCCTCAAGATGTATACTGCCCAGCCATGACTCAGTTTGTCGCTGAAAGTACTCGGCCAGCACCTCCGCGGTGTGTCTCTTGCCCAAACACATCATCTGCAACACAGCCTGCTGACGCTTTCCACTAGCTGCTCGATAGGGGGACACCTCGTGTGCAACAGAGGCAGCTGCAGATGGAGTGCTCGTACGACTGCGCTCTGTGGACGAGCTTTCGCTTCTGGAGAAGGAGGAGGGTCGAACGCCTACAGCCAACTGTTTCCTATACCGTGGGCTAGGCAGCACTGTCCCACCACCGCTGTCCCCTGTGGACCCTGCATCCACCACATTAACCCAGTGCGCAGTGATGGACACGTAACGGCCCTGGCCATGCCGACTGGACCATGCATCTGTTGTGAGGTGCACCTTTCCACTCGCTGACTGCTTGAGTGCATGGACAATGCGGTCTTTCACATGATGGTGGAGGGCTGGGATGGCTTTGCGAGAGAAGAAGTGGCGACTGGGTAGGTCATAGCGTGGTACTGCATAGGCCATGAGTTTGCGGAAAGCTGCGCTTTCCACCAACCGATAGGGCATCATCTCTAGCGAGATTAGTTTGGCAATGTGGGCGTTCAAACCCAGTGTACGCGGATGAGAGACTGAGTACTTTCTTGACCTACTCATAGTCTCTGGGATGGTGAGCTGGACTTGAGAGCTGCATATGGTGGAGCTAGCGGTGGATAGGGTGGACTGAGAGAGGGTTGATGATGGTGATGGAGTTGGTGTTCTTTCTGATGGCCTAGATTCAGTCTTTCGTTGATATAACATTGGGATTCCCTGACTGCTTTGGCCTTGCAACGACACCTCAACATTTGCTGCTGTGCTAACCCGTGGGCTTACAGTGGGGGAAACAATGTAGCGTTGCTGACTACCTTCTTTGTGATCAGTTGCACATGTGGTACTTGAGGTTTGGTGTTGTGTCCACGCTTGCAAGTGCATGCTGGTTAAATGTCTAAGCATGCAACTGGTATTCAAATTTTTCAGATTTTTCCCTCGGCTAAAGGTCTTTGCGCACTTCTTAGAGATAACCTTGGCCTGATCATGAGGATTTTGTTCAAAAAAGTGCCACACTGCACTCTTCCTACTTTGGAAGACATTTTGCGGCCTAGCACGCTGTGCTATTTTGACCGTCTAGACAAGCTGTCCAGCAATTCTTTTGATTTTTGGAACCTGTCTTTGGAGTGCTCCAGGGCTGCCAGATAACAGCTGTTGCGATGTCGATGTCTGCTGGGGATGCTCCTCCTCCTCATCTGAGTTATTGGAAGCAGCACCCTCTTCCCCCAATGGATGCCAATCTGGGTCAACAACTGGGTCATCCATCACCTCCTCTTCAATGTCATGTGCACCTTCCTCTGTGTCACCGTGTATGGTGATATAGTATGCAGGAAGGGGCACCTGAGTCTCATCAGGGTCAGAATCTGGCTCATTACACTGCGAGGACAATGTAGTGCTCTGAGTGAATGTACCAGCAGAATCATCTATCAGTGGCTGTGCATCAGTGCACTCCATGTCAGGTTCATCTTGGCCTGGGTAATTCACCATTTCACTTGATAACCCAGGCATGGTATGTGAAAACAGCTCCATGGAGTAATCAGTTGTATGGCCTGCGTCATCCTTCAATCTTGGTTGGGGTGAAGGACACAAGGAAAAGTGTGGTTCATGAACATGAGCCTCCAATGACGACTCAGTGCTTTTATTTTTTACAACTTCAGAAGAGAAGGCGATAGAGCTGGAGGCTGAGTCAGCAATGTAAGCCAAAACGTTTTCCTGAAGCTCTGGCTTTAAAAGCGGTTTGCCAACTCCTAGAAAACTAAGCCTTCGAGGCCTTGTGGAGCCAGACGATGACGCAGGCTCAACACCTCCTGCATTCGGTCCTATTTTGCTTTTGCCACTACCATCAGATCCACCACCAACACCATCATTACCAGCTGGCAACCCCCGCCCAATTCCACAGCCTCTTCCACCAGCCTTCCTCATTTTTGGTAAAAATGTACACAAAATCCCACAAACTATATAGTAATGTAAAACAAGGTACAAGGTGTATATAGGACAGGGGAGATGTAGAATTTCTGAACACACTTGTGGACACTGTTGGATTGAGTGAGGCACAGTGAATATCACACCGCTATGTCACAGTCTCAATGTCACAGGTGTGAAAAATGTCACTATAGGACAGGGGAGATGTAGAATTTCTGAACACACTTGTGGACACTGTTGGATTGAGTGAGGCACAGTGAATATCACACCGCTATGTCACAGTCTCAATGTCGCAGGTGTGAAAAATGTCACTATAGGACAGGGGAGATGTAGAATTTCTGAACACACTTGTGGACACTGTTGGATTGTGTGAGGCCCAGTGAATATCACACCGCTATGTCACAGGCTCAATGTCGCAGGTGTGAAAAATGTCACTATAGGACAGGGGAGATGTAGAATTTCTGAACACACTTGTGGACACTGTTGGATTGTGTGAGGCCCAGTGAATATCACACCGCTATGTCACAGGCTCAATGTCGTAGGTGTGAAAAATGTCACTATAGGACAGGGGAGATGTAGAATTTCTGAACACACTTGTGGACACTGTTGGATTGTGTGAGGCCCAGTGAATATCACACCGCTATGTCACAGGCAGAAATTGGCTAGTGTATGACAAACTACAAGGTGTATATAGAATTGGGCAGAATAGGAATCTCCCTAGAGTGTAGGTCTGTAAGAACAGAACAAGTCCTCGACTTATCCTTACAGAGTCACACACAGATAGCTTCACTGTGGCCGTGATAACAGCCGTTACACGGTACTGAGAGGGGAGCGTGCACGTACACCGCTGTCCGGTGTCCGTAAAATTGTCAAGCTCCGTGTTTTTTAAGTATACGGACTGACACACGCTGTCTCTCTATAGTTTTGAATGTGATCAAACAGCAAATATACTTAACTGTTTGAAAACCAGACAAAACTAGAAGGTGGAGGTCTGTAAGAACGGAACATGTCCTCGACTTATCCTTACAGAGTCACACACAGATAGCTTCACTGTGGCCGTCATAACAGCCATTACACGGTACTGAGAGAGGAACGTGCACCTACACCGCTGTCCGGTGTCCGTAAAATTGTCAACCTCTGTGTTTTTTAAGTATATGGACTGACACACGCTGTCTCTCTATAGTTTTGAATGTGATCAAACAGCAAATATACTTAACTGTTTGAAAACCAGACAAAACTAGAAGGTGGAGGTCTGTAAGAACGGAACAGGTCCTCGACTTATCCTTACAGAGTCACACACAGATAGCTTCACTGTGGCCGTGATAACAGCCGTTACGCGGTACTGAGAGAGGAGCGTGCACGTACACCGCTGTCCGTAAAATTGTCAAGCTCCGTGTTTTTTAAGTATACGGACTGACACACGCTGTCTCTCTATAGTTTTGCATGTGATCAAACAGCAAATATACTTAACTGTTTGAAAACCAGACAAAACTAGAAGGTGGAGGTCTGTAAGAACGGAACATATCCTTGACTTATCCTTACAGAGTCACACACAGATAGCTTCACTGTGGCCGTGATAACAGCCGTTACACGGTACTGTGTGAGGAGCGTACACCGCTGTATGGTGTGAAAAAATGCACGCTCAGTACTTCATCAGGACGAAAAAAAAATTTGGATTGCTTTTAAAAAAGCAGTTTGCAGAGCAGTGGGAAAACAGCAATGCAGCTATCAGGAAGCCTTATAAGGCAGCCTAACAACCAACACAGCTGATCCAGCAAAATATAGCCTCCACTTGCACTGCACACACAGTGACTGGTGTGTTGTACAGGCAAAATCGCTAGCAGCAGAAGCAGTTTTTGGTGTCTTCTTCCCTGCCTAACGCTCTCCCTACAGAATCAGCAGCAGCAGCTCTCCCTATTCTGAGATCAGCATGAGTAACATGGCGGTCGGCATGCACGCCCTTTTATACCCCCTGTGACCCCCCAAAGCAAGCCAATCACTTGCATGCCCTTCTCAAAGATTGTGGTGACCCCTGCCTATGTCATCACGTTGCCCACAGTGTCCGTGGATCCTGATTGGCTGAAAAAGGGCGGAAAACAAACTTTTGAAACGCGACTTTGGCGCTAAAGTCTCCGAGCTCGTGGCCGACCTCACCCTAGGGTCGGGTTTCGTTTCATGAAACCCGACTTTACCAAAAGTCGGTGAATTTTGAAATTTTTCGACCCATTTCGCTCAACTCTAGTAATGAGAGTTAGCTTTGATTGATACAGTTTAACCTCATATATTCCAATGTTAAAGGGAATCTGTCAACATGTTTTTGCTAGTTAATCTGATGAAGTGGCTGAGAGCCTGATTCCAGCAATGTGTCATTGACTAGTTTTTTTTTTTCAATAAAATTCAGTGTTTTGTCAACAGGAGATGATAACTAGAAAACATATTGCCTTGTGCTTCCTAATACAACCACGCCCCCAACACTGATAGCAGCTTTTATTACCATTAAATCTATACAGACATATGCTAATCAGTAGTGTGTGTAGGGTTACAGAAGGCTCAACATTCCATTCTCTGCTTGATCTGCACCTGAGAAAACTGTGATTCCATCACAACTGCTGTTGTCGAGGCTTCAGACAAAAATATGCAATCACTCTATGTCAGTGGTCCTCAAACTACGGCCCGCTGGCCACATGCGGCCCGCCGAGGACATTTATCCAGCCCCTCTCAAGGGGCCACGAGCTGCTGTTCCTCCTTCCTCAGCTACACCGGGCCCTAGGCCCAGCCGACATTGAACTTCACCACAGTTCAACAGTTCAATGCCAGCAGGCCCTCTAAACGCGGGCAGAACGAGGAGGCGGCGAGGAAAGGCGATGCGCTGCCACTCCAGAAGACATGCGGCCCTCCGAATGCAGCACAGACGACGTGATTGTCATCAAGCCGCCTGCGCGGCCTGATGACATCACACCGTCTGTGCCAGAAGAAGATGGAGTTGAGCGGGCGCCTCTTCAGAGCAGCAGGTGACATAAGTGAGTACTGTTTTTTTTTTTTTTCTTCTTTACACCAGGTCTGGTCTATCATGCCTTTTGGGGACATTTACCTGCCTATTGGGGACATTTACTTAACTATTGGGGACTTATGCTGGCTATTGAGGACATTTACCTGCCTATTGGGGACTTTCGCACCACACCACTCTGAGCTTGAGGTAAAAACGGAGTTCCACCAATATGGGCACTGGTGAGGCTGAAATGATATGGACTGGCAAGGTTGCATTGATGGGCACTGCTCAGACAACATTGATGGACAGTGCAGTCTGTATGTCTCTGTGTGGGCAATTTTATTGCTCGTATATTGTTTTTGTAGCGATGTATATATATTGGTATTTTACTAATAGCAATTTGGAATCCCAAGGAAACAATGATATGTGCAGTGTGCATAGGAATTTGGTCATAGTTTTTTAAATTATATTCCGGCTCTCCAATGGTCTGAGGCACAGTGAATTAGCCCCCTGTTTAAAAAGTTTGAGGACCCCTGCACTATGTAATGGCAGATTGCCAAATCATTCCCTGGTATTCCCTAGGCTAGTCAGTGGCCACTTAAACACATATTTGTGATGTGTATACTTTAGGTCAAGTGCTGACTAGTCTCATCCAGCTTCTCTGAAGTATTTCCTATTGAAAGAAGTCAAACGCATCTAGTCGGCACATAACTGCAAGTATGCAAATTGCATACTCGTAATCACATGACTACCGAATAGCACTGGGAATACCTTGAAATCGTGACAGTTTGAGCACTGCAAACAGTTTGTGCTAATTCGTAGTGTGCACCGTATGATGTCACACCTTGGCAGTCTGTAATCAGACATGTGATTACATCGAGTAACTTCAGTCCTTTGTCCCAATCACAGTGCCTGCAGTCTTTTGTCCCAATCAAGGTGACTGCAGTCTTTTGTCCCAATCACACTGACTGCAGTCTTTTGTTGCTGTGATGGTTGGTGTCATTTTGTTTGTATTAATATTTTACTGATTTTCATGGTGTTCTCTTGTTGGATGGGTTGTTATTTGCTAATTGATGAATAGCTGTTGTTGCCATCTGATAACAGCCCCCACAGTACTGTACTGTTATCTTTACACAGGGTCAGTGAATTTTGCTGTTTGCTAATATGCTAATGACATATTGAACTAGCTTGTTGAAACAATGAACCCCTGAGACCTTCCACCCCTGACCTGTGAATGAGGAGATATGAAAAATGAAAAGGTTAGGGAGTACTACTAAGGGGCAGGAGAATAATTAATATTGAAAATAAATGAGGGGTGCTGCACAATGCAAAAGCAATGATCAACAAAACAAGAAAAAAGGGCCCAGCATATAAAGCGCACACCCAAGGCACTAAGTATGTGACCAATACATATAAATTTTATTGAGAGACAAACAGGTATACATAATAAAAACATTTAAAAAGGAAGGCACATCCCAAATGTCCCAAACAGATCTAATAATCAATGCAGAAAGGCAAAGACCACTTATGGAAAATTACACAAAATTCACCAAAATGTACATAGAATCATAGAATCCTGGACCATCTGGTCCAACCCCCTGATCAAAGCAGGATTCGCTAAATCATCCCAGTCAGGTGTCTGTCCAGCCTCTGTTTGAAGACTTCCATTGAAGGAGAACTCACCACTTCTCGTGGCAACTTGTTACACTCATTGATCACTCTAACTGTCAAAAAGTTTTTTCTAATATCTAATCTGTGTCTCCTCCCATTCAGTTTCATCCCATTGCTTCTAGTCTTTTCTTGTGCAAATGAGAATAAAGTTGACCCTTCTACAATGTGACAGCCCTTTAGATATTTGTAGACAGCTATTAAGTCTCCTCTCAGTCTTCTCTTTTGCAAACTAAACAATCCCAAATTTTGCAACCTTTCCTCATAAGACAGGGTTTGCAGACCGGTCACCATTCTGGTTGCTCTTTTCTGAACTTGTTCCAGTTTGTTGATGTCTTTTTTAAAATGTGGTGCCCAAAACTGGACACAATATTCCAGATGAAGTCTGACCAAAGAGGAGTAGAGGGAAATAATGACTTCACATGATCTAGACTGTATGCTTCTGTTAATACATCCTAGAATTGCATTTGCCTTTTTTGCTGCTGCATCACACTGTTGACTCATATTCAGTCTGTGATCTATTAGTATACCCAAGTCTTTTTCACATGTGCTGTTGCTTAGGCCTATTCCTCCCATTCTGTATATGCTTTTTTCATTTTTATTGCCCAGATGTAGTACTTTGCATTTTTCCCTGTTAAAAACCATTCTGTTAGTTGCTGGCCACTTCTCCAGTTTATTTATATCTTTTTGAATCCTCTCTCTCTCTTCTCTAGTATTAGCAATCCCTCCTAGCTTTGTGTCATCAGCAAATTTAATCAGTTTACCCTCAATTCCTTCATCTAAATAGTTGATAAAGATGTTGAACATTGCAGGGCCCAGGACAGAGCCCTGTGGTACCCCACTTGAGACATTCTTCCAACTGGATGTGCAGCAATTTACGACCACTCTTTGGGTCCGATCACTAAGCCAATTATGAATCCACCTACCAGTTGCCTTGTCCATTCCATACTTAGTCATTTTTTTCAATAAGGATTGTATGAGATACTTTGTCAAATGCTTTGCTGAAGTCAAGATATACTATATCTACAGCATTTCCTTGATCCACCCAATCAGTGATTCTGTCATAGAAGGAAATTAAGTTAGTCTGACATGACTTATTAGTTACAAACCCATGCTGACTCTGATTAATCACTTCATTCTTATCCAGGTACTGACATACATGTTGTTTAATAATTTGTTCAAAGATCTTTCCTGGTATAGAAGTCAGACTCATCCGCCTATAGTTGCCTGGGTCCACCTTCTTCCCCTTTTTGAAGATAGGAACAACATTTGCTCTTCTCCAGTCTTCTGGGACTTCTCCTTTTCTCCAAGAATTTTCAAAGATTATGGAGAGGGGTTCAAAAATTTCTTCTGCTATCTCCTTCAGTACTCTGGGGTGTAATTCATCTGGACCTGGAGACTTGAATTCATTTAGGTTAGCTAAGTGTTTCCTCACTATCTTTCTGTTTATAGATATCCTGGATTCTTCTATTCCCTTAATAGGACAGTGAAGAACAGTTGATGTTACATTTCCTTTCTGAGAGAAAACAGATGCAAAATAGGAATTTAAAAGTTCAGCCTTCTCAACATCCTGTCTTACCATTTCATCATTTTCATCCTGTAAAAATCCTATAGCATCTGTGACTTTTCTTTTACTTTTGACATATCCCCAAAATCCTTTATTATTGCTTTTGACATCTCTTGCAAGCCTCAATTCATTGTCAGCTTTAGCTAATCTGATTTGTGCCCTTCAGGTTCTGCAGACAGCATTATATTCTTCTTTAGATATGCCTCCCTCTTTCCATTTTATAAACATTTTTTTCTTCCTTTTTAGCATGTGCTTAAGTTCAACTACATGATAATACATAGGACATGACCCAACAACCCCGAATCTGGGCATCCCCAGAGAAATGTAGCTATTTACTCAAAATATTTATAGATAGACCAAAAGGTACTATAAGCAAGGTGGCCATCCATTATAAGAATAGAGGGATATCATACCGACACTCACTCCGGAAGACCCCATAAGATCTGAGGAGCCCTGTAAATAGCCTTGATAAAGGAGGAGGGAGCAGGGAACCATGAGGATGGTTAGGAAATCTAGACCCAAATAGAATATTGAGGGCAAGAAAAAAAAATTGGAGATAAATGCCACAGAATATAGTAGAAAGTAAAGAAATGGGTACCATAAAGAGTAGTCCAAAATGGAACGTCGGGGTTCAGGTCATCAAGAAAAGGTGGCCCCGGGACAGGGGAGATGTGGGGAGCCCCACGTGTATCGCTGCTGGGTGCAGCATCGTCAGGGGATGTCAGAGGTTTAGCAATCAGTCAGTCTTTAAATAGCGGTCAATCAAGACAGGGGAGGGAAAAAGGTGTGTAGAAATGTGCGGGTAATAGGTAACATACCAATCAGCGTCGGCACACAGTCAGCTTCAGATAGCAGGCAATAAGAGAAGGTGCTACAGGCTGATGACGTGTCAGCCAGTTCGCGCCTGCTCACTAAAATCCTGGGAGCGGGCATCCGGAAGGAAAAAAAAAGCAGTAAAAAAGGCAGACTACGCATGTCAGAGCTCAGCTATGACAGGCTGGTGATGTGTCAGCTAGTTTGCGCCTGCTCACTGGAATCCTGGGAGCGGGCGTTCAGAAGTAGGGCACTAAAAAAACAAACTGCGCATGTCAGGGCTCAGCTAAGGAATAGAAGCACCAGGGGGAAGAAAATGGTTAGACTGCACATGTCAAAAAAAAGGGCTATGACATGAAAGCACCAATATGCAGGCATACACTCACTGGCCACTTTATTAGGTACACCTGTCCAACTGTGTGTTAAGACTTAATTTCTAATCAGCCAATCACATGGCGGCAACTCAGTGCATTTAGGCATGTAGACATGGTCAAGACAATCTCCTGCAGTTCAAACCGAGCATCAGTATGGGGAAGAAAGGTGATTTGAGTGCCTTTGAACGTGGCATGAGTGTTGGTGCCAGAAGGGCTGGTCTGAGTATTTCAGAAACTGCTGATCTACTGGGATTTTCACGCACAACCATCTCTAGGGTTTACAGAGAATGGTCCGAAAAAGAAAAAAAATCCAGTGAGCGGCAGTTCTGTGGCCGGAAATGCCTTGTTGATGCCAGAGGTCAGAGGAGAATGGGCATACTGGTTCGAGCTGATAGAAAGGCAACAGTGACTCAAATTGCCACCCGTTACAACCAAGGTAGGCAGAAGAGCATCTCTGAACGCACAGTGCGTTGAACTTTGAGGCAGATGGGCTACAGCAGCAGAAGACCACACTGGGTACCACTCCTCTCAGCTAAGAACAGGAAACTGAGGCTACAATTTGCACAAGCTCATCGAAATTGGACAGTAGAAGATTGGAAAAACGTTGCCTGGTCTGATGAGTCTCGATTTCTGCTGCGACATTCGGATGGTAGGGTCAGAATTTGGCGTAAACAACATGAAAGCATGGATCCATCCAGCCTTGTATCAACGGTTCAGGCTGGTGGTGGTGGTGTCATGGTGTGGGGAATTTTTTATTGGCACTCTTTGGGCCCCTTGGTACCAATTGAGCATCGTTGCAACGCCACAGCCTACCTGAGTATTGTTGCTGACCATGTCCATCCCTTTATGACCACAATGTACCCAACATCTGATGGCTACTTTCAGCAGGATAATGCGCCATGTCATAAAGCTCGAATCATCTCAGATTGGTTTCTTGAACATGACAATGAGTTCACTGTACTCAAATGGCCTCCTCAGTCACCAGATCTCAATCCAATAGAGCATCTTTGGGATGTGGTGGAACGGGAGATTCGCATCAGGGATGTGCAGCCGACAAATCTGCGCCAACTGTGTGATGCCATCATGTCAATATGGTCCAAAATCTCTGAGGAATGCTTCCAGCACCTTGTTGAATCTCTGCCACGAAGAATTGAGGCAGTTCTGAAGGCAAAAGGGGGTCCAACCCATTACTAGCATGGTGTACCTAATAAAGTGGCCAGTGAGTGTATGTAGCAAAACCTTGATAAAGACCTGCTAGACATGGCAGGGAGTAAATGAGACCAGATCCACAGGGCGTGGAGTGAGTGTGGAAATAATGCATGCGGAATTAGCACCAAAAAACAACAAGATGGCGCTCAGGAGAAGGGAGCATAATAACCCCAATTGAATAAAAAACATAAGAAAAGTAACACAAATACATTGAGGCCAAAGGGGAGGATGTGATAACGCCACGACCAAGGCTGTAAGATACAAGCGGCAATGTAATGTTCAGGCGGCAGAAGGTGCACAGATCTTCTGTGGATTTGAGACTTAATCAGAAGCAAGGAATCAGAGCACCAGAATCCTGAGGTCAAAAAGAAGGAACGGGTGAGTGCAGAATACACATAAGCACATCTCCACTTACACACATCAAATAAAGTGAAGATGTGTGAAGACGTTGACCCTGACTAATGGTGGTACCCACAAAATACAGAATAATAATAGAAAATAATGATAAAGTGAGCCCATTTTATTATTGAAAGGTTATGACGCATGCAATACGCAAAAAATATATAGAAATATACTGATTAATAGTGAATAAAGTATCAATGTATAGAAATAGAACATCCAGAAATGGGTATAATATAAACAAAAAAGTATTCAGCCGAGAAAACTCGTGAATAGAAGTCCTTTGTTTAATCCCTTAGGTGACAATCTTTGTAAGTTGAAGATCCAGCGAGATTCTATCTGGAGTAGGCGTTTCTTAGAATTCCCTCCTCTGGTGTTCAAAAGGATCTTCTGCAAACCAAGAAATGAAATATTAGAGGTGGAGCCACCATGCTCAGTAAGAAAATGCGAAGCCATCGGGGTTAACGTTTTGCCTTTCCGGAGATCTTCAGTCGCCTGATGAATGGTGGAAAGGTGCTTTTGTGCTTTCTTCCTAAATTCCTGAGAGGTCTGGCCCACATAAACTTTGCGACAAGGGCAAATGAGAGCATAAATAATATTAGCTGTCTTACAGTTGATATAAGATGTAAGGCGGTGTGATTTGGAATCAAGTGGGTTAACAAAAAAATCCTTGGTGGGAGGGACATGTGGACACACACTACAGTCCCCGCATGGAAAAGGACCCCCTCAATCGTATACCACGTGTCAGGATCCTGTCAGCGTCGGCAAACTGCCACGGCTGAGCAGGGTGACTTACCCACACTACGGGAGGGCCCGGGGTCCGATACTGCAGTGAAAGTTCAAGCAGACAGGACCTGCGACACTGAAAGTAGTAAGGAATACAAGGACCTACGATCATGTGACTGCAGGGGCGGGGCTTAGCGTCCTACTGCTGCAGATGATGTAATATACTTGCTGCAGGGATACTGTAGTAGAGGAGAGGGATGAGCAGAGAATAGTCAAGTCACAGGCAGAGAGTCATACACAGAGAGGGTAGCGCAGTACAAGAGGGACGGGCAGAACTCGTAACAGGGATGGAACCGGATCAAAACCAAACAAGCAACAAGTTATCAGGCACAAGGCACACGTACGCAAGGGGTCAACTAACTCAGCCGAGGGTAGGAGTATAACTGACACCGGACCTTGGTCAAGTGGCCACTAAATAGCCGCCCTCTGCCAGAGAGAAGCAGAAACAATTAACCCCTGTCTGACCAGGACGGGCAAAAGACAAAACCCCGTCCTGGATCATGACACCACGATTGAGTCTGACAGAGGGGCGAACAAAGTGGCTTCTGGTAAGAATATCCCCTAGATCAGGGGCAATTTTGGCTGTCATTTGAGGGTGTGGGGTGACTAGGGCGGAAGTCTGGGAGTCCATGGTGAGAATGTCCCAATGGGACACAAGAATTGCTCTCACCTTGTTCCACTGGTCATTATAGTCCGTAATGAAATGGACGCTCTTGTCCTGAGGGCGAGAGCTGGGAGAGAGCAATGAGTCCTGATTATGTCCCCTAGCCCTCTGAAAAGCTGATGAAATGAACTTTTTGGGATAGCCCCATTCCTGGAACCTGGTGGTCAAGGCTCTGGATTGTGCAAAAAAATCTCCATCTAATGTACAGTTTCGGCGGGTTCTCAGGAATTGGCCAATAGGTATGCCCCTCCAGGTATGGTGAGGATGGAAACTATCATACCTTAATAGGCTGTTGGTGGCTGTAGATTTACAGAAAAGGTCAGTGATGAGACAATTCTCCTTCAAATCAAGGAAAGTTACTGAAACAAAAGAAAAAGAATGTGTCAAGATAACGTTAAGGTCATTTTGGTTGAGCTCATGGAGGAAGTCCAGATACTCCTTCTCAGTACCCGTCCAGGTGAAAAAAACATCATCAATAAATCGATGCCACTTCTGGACATGTTTCTTGAAAGACTCTGAGCCGTAGACGATGGTGTCCTCCCACCAGCCTAAGAAGATGTTGGCGAAGGCTGGTGCACAACGCCTGATACCTGTCGAAAGAAAGACCGGTCAAACAAAAAATAATTGTGGTGCAAAATAAATTGAAGGAGGTCAATCAAGAAAGAATTGTGGAAAGAGTCCAAGTTGGCTTGTTTCCTAAGAAAAGAGTCCACTGCCCGTAGGCCATCTTGGTGACCAATGTTCGAATAGAGCGACTCAATGTCGCAGGTAACCAGTAGGATATGTTCCTCTGATTCACCAAGAGGAACATATCCTTGCAATGGGAGAAGATGCAAAACCTGCATTCAAATAGAGACCAAAGACAAAATCCAAATTCCCAACACACAGCAGGACTATAATATCCCAGGGATATTCACATGTTCCTCTTCCAATGTGGTGTATTTAATTCTATGCAATATATGTCCTGTGGGTGGCCTGTATGTTGGAGAAACAGGACAGAGACTGAGAGCAAGGATGAGGTCTCATCGTCATACAATTACAGACAAAAAAACCCATTTACCTGTGGCTAAACATTTCTGTGGTCCAGGACACAACATAGGCAATATGAAAGTTGTCATTTTAAAGGCAATTTTAAATCACAGACACATCGGAGAGTGTGGGAGCATAAATTCATTACTATCTTTGATTCTATTCACACAGGACTCAATTTGTCAGAAGGTTTTATGACTCATTACCATATCTGAGCTATCTACTCCAAGTAGCCCTTTGATCTTCAGGACTTTTCATACTCCCAACTGATCTTACCTAATTAAGGATTCTCTCTTCAAGCTCATTGTTTGTTTATTGAAATGTTGTGCTTTAAACTGTATATAAATAAGGTTTCTTCAAATATTTTGTCATATCAGCCTGATGAAGGGACATAAGCAGTCCCGAAAGCTTGCTTTGTAACAACATTCACTATTATTTGTTAGCCATTAAAAGGTATCATACTCACAAGATTCCTATTTTGTTTCTCTCACTGAGAGCACTTTATATATATAAATTTTATTGTTACAAAAGCACATTAATCAGACAGACAAAAGTTAAAAATAATTAAAAAGCCTGAAAGAGGCCCACATGAAAACCACCAAAGGTCCATATAAGGACCTACATGTATCCTGTTACATCAAGCTGGCAAGCATAGGTAATATACAAATGTGCAAGTGACAAGTCCTGAATGCAGAAAGAATGTCTCAGCATGAACGCATAGAAATTACAAACGTTGTCAAGCAAGACAATCAATTACCCAGTCACAATAGCATAATAGCCCACAATATAGAACATTAAGATTTTCCACACTTACAGTATATATTAGAATTGGCCACCTCAAAAGAATCCAAAGTAAATTAGATATGTACAACAATAAATTTATATATTATGTACTAATATGAGGTGGACCTGGGAAATGCTATAGCAGCAGAAAACCCTGCCTGAAAACACATGTGCACCAAAAGGTTGTAAATGTAGGTAAATCCACACATAACCTTTTTGGAAGTCAGGTCTAAGGCCCGTGCACGTGAGCAGGAGTAGTGGGTGACAGTCCTGGCAGGGAAAGGTCCGGAGCGGTGAGGTATCTCTAGCACTGACAACCGAACCGAGCTGGGTGAGAGAACTACTGAATGGGCTCCAAGACATACAGGAAGAATTGACTGACTCCAGGAGGAAACCTCCATCACCTCCGCACCCCCCCCCCCCCCCGAAGGAAGAATTGGCTCGGAACCCCAACGGGCAATGAGACCCACTCGCAGTGAAGAACAGCCCACTTGTTACAACTGTGGAGAGCCTGGACACTTGGCCTGGGGATGAGTCCGATGGGGGCGCCCCCTTCAGCATCGTCCGTTAAACTAGGGGGCTCCGTAGCTGGAGGACGCCACAAGTTTAGTATCTTTGTGTTCTCTCGTATGGGCCAAAAAGGATGGTCGGGGCCGTTCGCTGTTTAGTTAACACTGGCTCCCAAGTAACCACGATGCCGGATTCATATTTCAGAAGTCATTTTTCCGAGACGATGCGGCCCGAATGGGGCCCGGTGACAAAGTTAACAGTTGCTAACCAGTTGCCCATCCCAGTCGCAGGGGTGGTCTGGATGTAAATCACCGTGTGTGGAAAAAATGTGGGGCAGAAAGGAGTAGCGTTGACCACGGGGGACCCTGGAAATGGTCCCACTGTGACTTATGGGATGAACGTGCTAAAGGAACTTGAAAGTCTCTTGATCAACGAGCCGACAAACGTATTTTTGAAGCAGTGGAATCACTGCACTCCCCAAAGGAGGGTGTTTCAACAGGTGATCCAAGTGGCGCAGGCACAAGAGACCACGAGCAACGGAAAAACTTTGGGGAAGGTGATCGTCCCAGCCTCAGCCAACCTTGTCTTACCTCCTGGTCAAACTGTGCTCACTCTGCCCATCCGAGCCTGTACTCCCCTGGAAGATGTCGAAGTTCAGATAGAGCCAGCTTGTATGGAGAAGCTACCTCCAGGGCTCCTCGTTGCTCGAATGCTAGCCACTTTCTGCGACGGTAATGTACCAGTGCGATGTGTCAATCTCGGAGAAGACAATCTCACTCTTCCACCCAAAAGCGAAGTAGCACAGATCCTGGGCATGCCCGAAGAGCTGATACCACCAAAGTCCATCCAGTTGATGGTGAAGCAGGGAGATCCCTGGACAGTAGCCATAAATATGTCTTCTGAACCAGAACCCCAACACCTACCGGAAGGATGCCGATTCTAGAACAGATGCAAGCTGGACTAACAGAGCTCTCTCTGCAACAGGTGCACCAGATAGAAGCTCTGCTCGGCCGATATCAGGACGTTTTTGCCCTTGATGATGACGATTTCGGTTGTACCACAGCAATCACTCACGAAATTCCAACTGGGAATGCCACACCCATCTGAGAACGCTACTGTCAGATTCCACCACAAATGTATCAGGAAGTGAAGGGAATGTTGACACACAGAGTGGAGTGATTAGAGATAGCCAAAGCCCATGGGCATCCCCCATTGTACTTGTGCGGAAGAAGGATAGGACTCTGCGTTTCTGTGTAGATTATAGGAAATTGAATGCCTGTACCGTGCAAGACTCGTATCCTCTACACAGAATCGAGGAATCATTGTCTGCTTTGGGTAATGCGAAATACTTCTCGTCATTGGATTTGGCCAGCAGATATTGGCAAGTTCCCATTTCCGAGCAAGATCGAACAAAGACAGCCTTCTTACTGCCTATGGGGTTGTTTGAATTTAACCAGATGCCGTTTGGCCTGGCTATTGCCCCCTGGACCTTCCAACGACTGATGGAGAGATGTCTGGGAGATTTAAACTTTGAAACCACCCTCATCTATCTGGATGACATCATTGTTTACGCAGCCACTTTTGAGGAACATCTGCAGAGACTGAAACAGGTATTGAGTCGTCTACAGAAGAATGGTCTGAAGGTGAAGCCTCGGAAGTGTCATCTCTTTTGCACCCAAATTGAATAATTGGGACATGTCATCTCCGCAGAAGGGGTGAGACCGTCACATGAAAAAATTGCAGCAGTACGGGATTGGCCTACTCCGAAGACTGTAAAGGATGTTCGGGCTTTCTTGAACTCAAAGGATACTACCGACGATTTGTGAAAAATATCACTCTCATTGTCAATCCCCTACTGGAATTGCGGAACAAAAGTACTATCGGGTGCAAAGAACAGGACCATTTTGTGGGGAGATTGTCAGGAGGAGGCATTTCGAGCCTTGAAGATGGCAATAACTGAGGTGCCTGTCCTGGCTTACGCATATTTCTCTAAACTATTTATATTCTCCACACTGATGGAAGTCTGCTTGAACTAGGAGCTGTGCTGTCCCAGATAGGGGGCGGAAAAGAGCGAGTGATTGCTTATGCTAGTCGGTCTTTCCACGACTCTGAACAAAACCCGGACAACTACATTTCTTTCAAACTTGAACTGCTGGCGTTGGTGTGGGCCATGACTGAGAAGATTACGGAATACCTGTCTGGGTCCGAAGTCTTGGTGCACACTGACAACAATCTGTTAGCACACCTGGAGAATGCAAAACTAGGGGCCCTGGAGCAGCGTTGGGTGGCCCGGATGGCTAAATACCGGTATAAGATCGCCTACCGGAAAGGAGCTGAGTACACACATGCAGACGCTTTATCCAGAGTGACACACGAGCGACCTGGACCCAACCGGGATGAAGAGCTGGAGGCTGAGGAGATCCCTGAGTTACGACATTCCGCCAGAACGATGACGGCTACGCAGGAACAGATTCAGACGGCACTCAAAGAATGTACCCTGTGGCGATCCTGTGATAAATGGGTACAACTTCAGCAGGAAGATGGATAACTCGCTCAGACAAGACAGTGGATGGCTATGAAACAGCTTCCCAATCAAGGAGTGAGAGACGATCTGTCCTCAGGAACTCTGCAGATCCCTTCGCCAGTGGGAAAGACTTCAACTGCGGAATGGCATATTGTATTGGAAAATTCATCTAAATCGAGAATTGGTAATGACCTGGAAAGTGGTACTCCCTGAAATGCTGTTACTTAAGGTGGCCATGGAGGCTCATGAAAGAGGAGCCCACTTTGGTCAAGAGAAGACATTTCAGTGGCTACAAAAGATAGTTTATCAGCCTCGACTGAAAACTGTAGAGGAAGAGAGTTCCTACGCAGTCCATCGTAACTTCTGCTCCCCTGGAGGTTTTGATGATCAATTTCCTTACTATAGGCCCGGCCCATCTTGGATACGAACATTGTCTGGTGATGACGGACCACTTCACCAAATTCGCTGTGGTGACGCCGACCCAGGATCAGACTGCTGAATCAACTTCATCCAAGTTTATGGTTGTCCAAAGAGAATTCCCTCTGATCAAGGTGCCTGTTTTCAGGGGCGAGCGATGGAAGAACTGCAACGTCTGTATCAGATTGAGAAATCTCAGACAATGCCTTACCACCCCGAAGACAGAAAAGTACGCTGGCCTGAGTTTGTAGCTGAGTTAGTTTTGAGTGTACAGTTACCGAGTACATCGCACCACTGGATATACACCCTGCTGTTTGGCTAACCAGGACGAGAGATCACCGAGCTGGAGTTGGACCCAGAGGAGGACTACCCATGGATGGGGGTGTCCACCTGGGTCCGAGAACATCGCCACCGTTTGCAAACATTACATTGGCTTGTGCAGGCCAAGTTTCGGGAACTTGAAAACACTAAGACAGCTCCTCTACAAGGGACAGCTCTCATGGTCGGAGATCACGTGTTAGTCCGAGACAATGGCCCTCGAGGCAAGTTGGAGTACAGGTGGGAAAAGACCCTGTATCGAGTGAAGCACAGGATCAGCTCTGAAGGTCCCGTCTATGAAATTCAACTTGAAGGTGAAGAAGATGCTCCCACTCGGGTAGTCCATCAGAATATGCTACAGCCTTGCCTTTCAAAGGACCCTGAACAAATGGGAGAAATACAAAGTGCACGTGAAACACTTCCTTATGCAGCTGGTGATTCTGATGAAGAAGAATTTTTTGACTCGCCCCATGCTTGCCCAGAACAGAGACAGGCACTTGCAGCTCCTGAAATGGCTGTACCACCAGATCTGGGCACCTCCCCATCCTCTCCTGTTCAACCTGACTCCACGCAACCTGAATCTTCGACTCAGGCCGGGGTCACACTAAAGAGGAATACGGATGAGTGAGAGGCGTTAAAAGCATGCATTACACACGGACAAATGATTCTCTATGGGGCAGCTCCCATCAGCCGTATATTTCTCGTCTGTATTCTACGGTCCGTGCCAATCGCAGCATGCTGCGATTGTCAGCATACTACGCCCGTAGTACGCTAATGCAAGTCTGTGGGTGCGCTAAAAATATGCATTACACACGGACCACACATGTGACCTGCGAGAAATGCGCACCCAGTGTCCTTTAGAAAAGCCGGCAATTCAGTGCGCTATACAGTAAACTCACACTGACAGGTTTAATAAAGAAATGAAAAAATAGATATATACACATAGAATACATATATATATATATATACACATGTCATTGAGACACACAAATATATATATATTTATATGTCACAGATTTCTTCATAGCAGAATAGCCGCTAATTCAATTGCCGGCTTTTGTCAAATCATTCCCCAACCCGACATGAAATTACACATGGTTTACATA